>NC_090443.1:690858225-691544694 GCF_031143425.1 Pleurodeles waltl | reverse complement strand
CCAACTGGCTCCTTCAACTGACAGTGGGCTTGGCAGCAGGAATATGTTAGCCAATGTTCTCAATAGTGCTGACAAGAGTGTTGGCTGCCCTGATTGTGCAGCTACATTGTTTTCCCCCAGGTGGAGGATTTGGCTACAGTGAAAGATGATTTCTATGCAAGATGACACTTCCCCAACATTATTGGGGCAATAGATGGAACACCTATTGCATTTTCCCCCACCCCCCGGTGAATGAAAAGGTGTTCAGAAATCGAAAGAGCTTTCTCTCCTTGAATGTGCAGATGGTGTGCCTGGCGGACCAGTACATCTCCCACATCAATGCAAAATATCCTGGGTCTGTGCATGATGCCTTTATCATGAGAAATAGCAGCATCCCAAATGTGATGGCACAACTACAGAGGCACAGGGTGTGGGTAATAGGCGAGCCCTGGTTCCCACTCAGTATATGTTGGTGTATGGGTATGGTGTGGGCCCTATGGGTTAGTGTGTGGCTAACAGTTGTCCCTCGATATTTGCAGGTGACTCTGGTTACCCCAACCTCTCATGGCTACTGACCCTTTTGAGGAATCACAGGACAAGGGCAGAGGAACGTTACAATGAGGCGCATGGGCGAACAAGAAGAATTATATAGAGGACCTTTGGCCTCCTGAAGGCCAGGTTTTGTTGCCTCCATCTAACAGGTGGATCCCTGTGCTACTCACCCAAGCAGGTCTGCCAGATCATTGTGGCATGCTGTATGTTGTACAATCTTGCCTTGTGTTGCCAGGTGCCTTTTCTGCAGGAGAAGGAGGCTGGAGATGGCCATGTGGCAGCAGTGGACCCTGTGGACAGTAAAGATGAGGAGGCAGAGGATGAGGATGAGGACAACAGAACTGCAGTTATACGACAAATCTTCCAATGACACACAGGTAAGACAGTGTAAATTCACATTTAATTGACAGTTTTGTGTTTGACATTGTCACTGGCAGGCTGTTTTTCCCGCTTCTATGGCCACTCACTGTACCCTTTGGCATCTCTATTTGCAGATATTTGTGCCCCACTGTCTCTCCTCGTGTGTTGACTGCAGCCAACTACAGGTCTTTCCTATGTATACATTACTGTACAGTTGAATTGCAATGTTTAAACCTTGTTAAACAAACACATACTTAAATCATTTGACATTTTTGTATTTTTTCAAAGGGTGTTTACTTAAGTGCTACGAAGTAGAGGTGATAGGGGAATGGGCTGTGTTGATGATGGAGGAAAGTACACAATAGAGTCCAGTCTATTTGTTTCACAGGTGCATTGTCCAAGGGGGCATGGGAAGGGGAGCAATGGCAGTTCAAGGTGGACAGGGTGGGAGAGTGGGACAGAAGGGTAACAATCAGGAGAGTCTTATTTCCTAGCGGGTGTCTTGGCAATAGTCTCTGGCTTCTTCCTGGATTGTAGGGAACGTTTGTGGGGTAGTTCTCCTTCTGCAGGGGAGGGGTGCTGGTGGCCTGTTGTTCCTGTGGTGGGGACACCTGTCCACTAGCGGCAGCAGAGGTGGAGTGCTGGTCATCGGTTTGGCTAGTGTCAGAGGCCTGGTGGTGTGCCACTGCCTCCCTCCTAATGTTGGCCATATCTGCCAGCACACCTGCAATGGTGACCAGGGTGGTGTTGATGTCCTTCAAGTCCTCCCTGATCCCCAGGTACTGTCCCTCCTGCAGCCGCATGTTCTCCTGCAACTTGTCCAGAATCTGACCCAGCGTATGTTGGTATGCTCCCAGGATCACGGTGAGTGCCTCCTGGAGAGTCAGTTCCCTGGGCCTGTTCTCCTCTGTCGCACAGCAGTCATCCCAGCTTCCCTGTTGTCCTGTGCCTCTCGCCCATGAACCGTGTGCCCACTGACCCCAGGTCCCTGATTGTCCTGTGTTTGTGGGGTAGCCTGCGGTCCCCATAGTGGTGGACACACTGCTGATTGACGTGTCCTGGGTACAGAGGTATGGGCCCGCTGGGTGGGAGCTGTGGTGGTGTTTTCTGAGGGGGGAGGCTCTGTGGTGGAGTGTGACTGTGCCTGGGTAACCGACTGTCTGGAGATCCCTGATGGGCCAGGTTGGTCATCCAGATCCAGGTGAGCAGAGCTGCTGTCATCACTGTGGGACTCTTCTGGGGGGGGACAGGATGTTGTTGGCACCTCTTCTCCAGTGACATTGACTGGGGTTCCTGTGGGGATGTGAATGCAGTGTTATTGTTTCTGCATGTGACATATTGTGCTTCTGCGTGTGACATGTTGTGCATGGGTGTGTTGCCCTCTATGGTTGTTGTTGCCCTGGTAGATTTTCCTTTGTGTGAGTTGCTATTTGTTGGGCTAGGTGATTCTCTCCAGTGTGCATGCAGTGGTGATAGATGTCCATGCAGGTCTGTGAGGTGTGTCCATGCATTGGTGTTGCATGCAGGGGTTGGTATTGGGATAAGTGGGTTGTGATGGTGGGGTATGTGAGAAGTGGTGAAGTGATGGGAGTGTGGGTAAGGGTGGGGGTTTGTGATGCAAGCAGGTAGGGGGGTGATAGTAATGGAGATTTGACTTACCAGTGTCCAGTCCTCCTCCTAGTCCTGCCAGGCCCTCAGGATACATGATCGCCAAAACATGCTCCTCCCATGTTGTTAGTTGTGGAGGAGGAGGTGGGGGTCCACTGCCAGTCCTCTGTACAGCTATTTGTGTGACTTGCTGCCACAGAACGCACCTTCCCCCGTAGGTCATTCCACCTCTTCCTGATGTCATCCCTTGTTCTGGGGTGCTGTCACACGGCGTTGACCCTGTCCACGATCCTCCGCCATAGCTCTATCTTTCTAGCAATGGATGTCTGCTGCACCTGTGATCCAAATAGCTGTGGTTCTACCTGGATGATTTCCTCCACCATGACCCTTAGCTCCTCCTCTGAGAACCTGCAATGTTGTTGTGGTGCCATGGGTGTAGTGTGTGTGGTGTGGGTGAGGGTGTGTTGGGTGATGTGTTGGGGTGTGTGATGTAAGGTGCGTGGATGGTGTAGAGGCAATGATGTTATGTGGCTCTGGTTGTGTGGGTGCCCTTGCTGTATCTCACTCTTGTGGCAATTGTTAGTATTCGTAAAGGGTTGTGGGCACTGTGGGTGTGTGTTTTATAGTGGTGTGTGTGTGTGTGGGTGTGGTGTGTGTATGTGTGTCAGGCGTGTGTAGTTTGAATTGTCCAATGTGGTGTAGTTTTGTATGAGTGTGTGTATTTTGAGCGCAGCCGTATGTCCCGCCAATGATTTACTGCCATTAAATGTCCGCTGTGGTGATTCGTAGATCATAATGTGATGGGCGTAGTTCTGTTGGTGTAACGGTGTGGGTTTGGATACCACCACTTTATCACTGACCTTTGGGCTGTCGGACTTGTGTGTGTGGCTGTATAGTGATCGATTGGTATGTGTGTGTCATAATATGCTTGGTGGTTATGCGCCGCGGCGGCGTTATGTTGGCAGCAGTCAGCATGGCGGTAAGTAGGATTTACCGTCAATGTCATAATGACCACCTTAGTCTCTTTAGACGTTTTGGTCAGCCTATGGTTTTCATGTATATTTATATCTTAGGTTTGCACACCATTTACATTACAATAGCTTACATTAGGTTGTTATAAAGCTTTGAAACTTTATTCATATTGGAGTTTTGCTTTATGGTTAAATTTGTCACGGTGTTTAATATGTTTATGTCTTTCATGTTGGTTTAAATTGAATTAATCCATTTACCACACTTCCCACTGATCCCCAAGATCCAGTCAACTTCCAGTGGTGGAATATGTTATGGTGTCTCACAAGAGTGCTTGCGGTTTCTGAACCCAAGGTGGGAGGAAGACCTCGGTGGGCACTCCAGTATACTTAAACTCGAGATCTTGCAGAAAGATCACATAATCAGCGTTAAAATAAATATACTTTCTCTGCTGTTATAGGTATTCCTAGAATGTCTAACCGATTACAGTCAGCTATGCTTTGAAAAATTCAAAGTAAGCTGTTTCAAATTAAAAAGGCACAGCTCTCCACATCTAGAGGAAAAGGAGTTTTTAAAAATGAAACTAAAAGCAGGACTGGCACTCCTAGATATGCAAAATATCAGAGAACAGTTAAAAAAACCTTTATTGGTTCCCAAATAATGGGTGTAAACATCGTCATCCCTTCCAATAGTACCGAGTGTCAAGCAGAGTTGAAAAGCAGACAAAGCAAATTAAAATACATGTAAGAATAAATGTATGATTGTGGAGTCTGAGGTACTTCATGCCTGATGACTACCATTATAATAATAATTACAGTACTAGGAATGTTTATGATAACGTGCGTGGGGTAGGTGCTGGGTGAACGTTTACAACCAACAGGTACACAGTGAAGGAGCATAACATGGCTGAGCCATTATGCCTCATAAAACATGAGATGAAGTGGTGGTTATTATTCTTGTAATGTGTAAAATGAGTTGTTAAAGGTAGTGCACTGAAAGATATCAGTAAAAGTGCACAAAGAATTTAGGCCCTCATTACAACCCTGGTCGGTCGGTGTTAAAGCAGCGGTAATACCGCCAACAGGCCAGCGGAAAAAAAATTGAATCACGACAATGGCGGAAACCGGCAACATAGACAGCCACTTTAACACTCCGACCACCACAGCGGTAGAAACAAACACCGCGGCTGTAACCGTCAACAGACAGGCGGAACACAAGGTTACAACACGCCTATCCACCACCTTTTCCAGGGCGGTACCAACGCCATCAAAAGCATGGCAGAAACAGGACTTGGAACGGAAACCACTCACCTTTCAACACTTTAGGAACAACCAGGACGTCATGGAGCCCGAGTTACAGGTCCTGCCCATGCTGGTCTACCTGCCGTTGTATCAGAAGCAGCAAGGATGCCGGCGACGACCACGGTGAGTACAGCACATAGGGGAGAGGGGAGGGAAAAGAGAGTGACACACACACGCAACATGCAACACGCGCACCCCCCACCCTCTTCCAAAACACCATACAAACAAATACATGCAGCAACATTACATATACACCCCGTCACCCTCTGGAAGAATGCAAGGACAAAAAGAAATGATTGTAACAAGTGTAATCAATCAAATATCAGATAGGCCAAATTCAAATATCAGTATATACAAATATATACACCAACTACACAAGTCCGGATATTAATGAAATGATTCTCCGTGGATCAGTGTCCCAAAATGCATGGGCGAAGCCCACACAAGATACTGACTCGAAACGGAGAGAACACTGCAGGAGCATCAGAAGGAAAATAAACAGGTACCTCAGGGGGAGGGGATGGGGGGTACCTCATCCGGATGAACGGACGACGCCACTGCTCCACGAGGGGGCTCCATGCCCACTTCTTTATCCTGGGGAGTGCAAAGCCACAGTCTCACAAGTCTCTCAAGTGGGTGGTTTGCCCACTGCCTTATCCTGGGGAGTGCAAAGCAAGAGTCTCTCAAGTCTCTCAATTGGGTGGTTTGCCCACTGCTTTATCCTGGGGAGTGCTAGGCCACAGTCTCACAAGTGGATATCAGTCTCCACTGGTTCTGGAGGGGGCTTTGTGCCCAGAGTGCCTCATCCTGCCAAGGACTGAGGTAGTGGATGTGAATATCCACTGGTTCTGGAGGGGGCTTTGTGCCCAGAGTGCTTCATCCTGCCAATGACTGAGGTAGTGGATGTGAATCTCCACTGGTTCTGGAGGGGGCTTTGTGCCCAGAGTGCTTCATCCTGCCAATGACTAAGGTAGTGGATGCCTTAATCCACTGGTTCTGGAAGGGGTTTTGTAACCAGAGTGCTTCATCCTGCCAAGGACAGAGGCAGTGGATGCCTTACTCCACTGGTTCTGGAGGGGGTTTTGTGCCCAGAGTGCTTCACATGCAGTGTGGCAGGTCCCATTCCCTCACCTGGGTGTGTGTGCCACGAGATTGCTTGGGATCAGGTAGCATGATACTCTGTGGAGGCAGAGACACACTCCACCCTGCTGCGACTTTGCCTGCCACCTGCTGGTACAAACAGTGCTGGGAGTCAAGCCTCATGTACGCTGGGCAGGGTCCAGGACGTCTCCTGCAGCCTCTGACAGCTGGCCACTGGGGATGATTGCCATGTCAGCTGTGGTGGCACTGTCTGAGCACGTTGCGGGGCTGGTGGCGGTGGTTGCGGCGGTGTCTGTGACAGAGGTGCTGGCGGTGGTGCATGTGTCTGCACCTGTTGAGTGGCACAGCAAGACGTCTCCTGCAGCCTCAGACAGCTGCCCACTGGGGGTGATGCTGGGGACTTTTGGTGAGGCAGCAGACGTGCAGGTGGCGGTGCTGGTGGCAGTGCTGGTGGCGGTGCAGGTGGTGGTGTCCACCGCCATACTGGTCGATGTTGTGGTTGACAGAAGGGTTGACTCTGGTCCCTCAGCCAGAGCCTCTGTGCCCTGTCCTGACCTGCTCTTCAGTTTGTGTCCCTTCCCCACCTTTGATGTCGCTGCTGGTGCCTTGCCACTGTCCCCTTTTGGCTTGGAGGAGCCCTTGCTTGCTGGTAGGTGAGGCTTCTCCCTCCGGCATGTGGGCACCTTCTTCACCTTGGCAGGTGGCGGAATGGCCTGCTCCTTGGCCTCGCTAGGTGGCACACTGGCAGCCCTGATGGGTGCCACCCGCTATGTGACCGGACTTGCTGAGACCACTATGTTGGAGGATTTGGGGGCTGAGGTGCTGGGCTAGGACCTGGGCAGCCTGGCCCTAGGGGAAGGATGGGGGGAGGTGGAGGGAAGAGGTCAAAGTTTGTGAAGAAGAGTTTCTTAGACACACTGGGATGGGAAGATGGAGGGGGTTTGGGAGTGGAGGAAGAGATAGTGGTTGTAGGAGGTGTACGTCTGCTGAATTTGGGTGAAGGTGCATGGGCCGGAGGCTGTTGTGAGGTGGATGGCTGTTGGGTGTGTGTGTGCCTGTGTTTGTGTACTTTGGGAGGAGGGCTCACAGACACACTGGGAGAGGACACAGGGGATGTGGGTGTGGTGAGTGCACGTGAGCGGTGTGTGGTGATGGGCGTGCTGGTGATGGAGGTAGTGGATGAAGATGTAGTGCATGCAGGTGTGAGTGGAGACAAGACAGAGAGGGAGGAGGAGGAAGTGGAGGAGGGGGACACAGTGGAGGCAGTGGATGTTGGTGTGTCTCCATGGGGATTGTGCTTGTGTGAGTTCCTGTGGGATGTGTGGTGCTTATGTTTGCCATGCCCACTCTTGTGTGTTGATGAGTGTGCATGCTGGACTGGTGATGTGCTTGGGATAGGCTGAGGTAGAGGGGACTGGGTCTGGGTAGAGGAAGTTGGAGGGGGGAGGCTGGACACAGGGACAATGGCTGCCAATCAGTGCTGAGGCCAGAGCCTGAAATGTTCTCTGTTGGGCCGCCATGCCAGAATGAATGCCCTCCAGGTATGCATTTGTTTTCTGCAAATTCCTCTCAACTCTCTGGATGGCATTCAAAATGGTTGATTGCCCACCAGTGAGGGATCTCAGGAGGTCAATAGCCTCCTCACTGAGGGCAGCAGGGCTGACTGGGGCAGGGGCTGAGGTGCCTGGGGCGAAGGAGATGCCCACTCTCCTGGGTGAAAGGGCACAGGAAACTCGATGAGGGGCTGCTGGGAGGGTGGTGCTGGTAGGGGGGGTGGCGGCTGTACCTGTTGACGCAGTGGGCACATAGGTGCCCGCCACCGCAAGGGAGGTCCCATCAGAGGAGAAGTCGCTGTTGCTGGTTTCTGCTCCTGTCCCTGTCGTGGAGCTCCCCTCGCCCTCCGTCCCACTGGTGCCTTCGGACTCCGTTACCTCACCCTCCAGGGCCATGTGGGATGCAGCTCCCTCCTGCTCCGGTGCCACTGCTCCTCTGCCAGATGATGCTAATGCACGCAAGGACAGGGTGACAAAACAAAAAGGGGGCAAGACAGAAGAGACACATGGTCATTGCCTGCAACACCACTACCGTTGGCGGACACAACCCACAGGGAGCAGCCCTATGCACTAAGCCATGCACTGACAGGGCAGGGGAAAAGCACATACCCATAGGGTACTCTGTAGAGAACCATTTTATGCACAGCTGGAAGCCATAGGAGCTTGACTAGGTGTAGAGGGCAAATACCACCTTTGGGGTTGGACAGGGAACGAGGCTGCAAATCAATGGATCTACCTTTGCGCGTCTGCCCTGGCCTAGGGGAACCCACAGCCCACCTACCCCACCCAGACACCTCGTAATGCGTGCAGAGTCAGCTGAATGAGATTGTACTCACCCCCTTGTGGCTGCTGTGATGCCCTCAAGCGCCCATCCAACTCCAGATATGCCACCGCCAGGATCCAGTACATTAGGGGGGTCATGGTGTGACCGGCACGCCTTCCGCGTTGGGAGGCCATCCCCAGCTGGTCCTCCGCCGTCTTCTTGGTCCAGCGTCGCAGGTCCTCCCATCTTTTCCGGCAGTGGGTGCTCCGTATATGGTAGATCCCCAGGGTCCGCACTTCCTTGCCGATGGCACGCCAAATCCCCTTCTTCTGGTGGGCACTGACCTAGAGGAAAAGTGAAGATAAAATGGATGTTACTCTCCTGTATAGTTCTTCTCACACATTGGCCACAAACCTCCCACCCTGGCCCAGAAATACATACTCACACCATCCTCACATGCTGGCGTGTCCCCCCCCGTCTCTTCCATCCACGACACTCCATACAATCATGTGCCATCCACCACGCACACAGTTTACTCACCTGTTTGTCTGGAGGACCGGACATTTGAGTGTACTGGGGGAGGACCCCATCCATCAGTTTTTCCAACTCCTCCGCATTGAAGGCAGTGGCCCTTTCCCCAGACACTGTAGCCATTGTCGCTTCCAGACACAGGTCACAGCAGCACTTGCAGTGTAGGTCCTCTCCTGTTGAAGGTCAGGTATCAAGTGAGGGAACTGATAGAAAATGGTGTTCACGTCCGCGGCGGTGCGTACCCTCACCTCCGGCGTACATTGTCATTGGCTCCTGGAACCCATAGGGCCCAATGATAACCAATGCTGAATTGCGCTGTGGTTTCCGACTGCCTACCGCGAGGGTGTACAACGCCAGCGCAGTTACCTCATTTTCCCTTGTCCCACCTTACACGTCAGGCAGCCACCATTTCAGGGGGCCACATGGCAGGCCAAATAACTGTGTCACACCTATTTAGGCCAGGAATACGGACAGACAAATGCACATAGAGAAAATTTAACGTTTGTGCTAAACAGCGTTGTGAAGCCTATGTGCTGTATGACCCTCTGCTCACCATTCTCCTCCATGGGGCACGTCCGCTGGGGCAGGTGATGAGATGGCGGTATCCTCCGGTGTTCAGACCCCTGGTGGACCTTTCGACAATGGAAGACAGACACATAATTATCACTTCCAGACTTGATCGTGCAACAATCCAGGAACTGTGTGCCCAGTTGGAGCCTGACCTGATGTCAGCTATCTGCCATCCCACAGGAATATCCCCTCTAGTGCAAGTCCTGTCAGTACTCCATTTCCTGGCCAGTGGGTCTTTTCAAACAACAGTAGCCATGGCATCAGGGATGTCCCAGCCAATGTTCTCTAACGTGTTGTCCAGAGTGTTATCTGCCCTCCTGAAACACATGCACAGCTACATCATTTTCCCTCAGGTGGAGGATTTGCCCACAGTGAAAGGTGACTTTTATGCCCTGGGACATATCCCCAACATCATTGGTGCCATTGATGGTACACATGTGGCATTTGTCCCCCCCGCAGGAATGAACAGGTGTACAGAAACAGCAAAAGCTACCATTCTATGAATGTGCAGTTGGTGTGTTTGGCAGACCAGTACATCTCCCATGTGAATGCCAAGTATCCTGGCCCAGTGCATGACGCTTACATTTTGAGGAATAGCAGCATCCCTTATGTGATGGGGCAACTCCAGAGGCACCGTGTGTGGCTAATAGGTGCCTAAAGTCCCCACACAGTTTCATTTTGTGTCGGGTATGGGAGATTCCCTAATGTTTGGCGTATGTCTAACAGTTGTCCCTCGATATTTGCAGGTGACTCTGGTTACCCCAACCTGTCATGGCTACTGACCCCAGTGAGTAATCCCAGGACAAAGGCAGAGGAACGCTACAATGAGGCACATGGGCGAATTAGTCGGACAATAGAGCGCACCTTCGGCTTCCTGAAGGCCAGATTCCGGTGCCTCCATCTGACAGGTGGATCCCTATACTACTCACAAAGAAGGTGTGCCAGATCATCGTGCCTGCTGTATGTTGCACAACCTGGCTTTGCGACATCAGGTGCCTTTTCTGCAGGAGGATGGGCCTGATGGTGGTCTTGTGGCAGCTGTGGAGCCTGTGGACAGTGAGGATAAGGAGGCAGAAGAAGAAGATGTAGACAACCGAAACAACATCATCATGCAATACGTCCAGTGAGACACAGGTAAGAGGATGGAGCTGCTTCCCACATCTCCTACTATTGTAGGAGCTAGCATAAATCTTCCTTTTTACCTCTGTGTATAGACCCCGACTTGTCACTTTGGCTTTCCATTTCACAGAGCAATTTGTGCCCTCTGCTATGTTTACTGCTGGCCTACAGCTGTGTAACATTGGTATGTGAACAAGTACATTGACATTGCTGTATTTCAGAGATGTTGCAAATACACATTTGTGAAAGCACAGACTGACTCCAGATTGTTTTATGATTCAAGGGTGTTTATTTCTGTTTTAATAAGTGGAGGGGTGTGTGCACTGGCCTGTGGTGGTGGTGGAGGAATGTCCATGGCAGAGTCCAGTCTCTTGGTCTCACAGGTGCATTGTCCAATGGGGCATAGGAAGGGGAGCATTGGCAGTTTTAGGTGGACAGGGTGACAAAGTGGGACAGAAGGGTGACATTCAGGAGGGTCTTATTTCCTGGCAGGGGTCTTGGCAATGTTCTCTGTCTTGTTCCTGGATCTCAGAGATCGTTTGCAGGGTGGTTATCATTCTGCAGGGGGTGGGGTGTTGGTGGCCTGTTGGTCCTGTGGCAGTGCCTCCTATCCACTAGCGCTGGCGGAGGTGGAGGGCTGTTCATCGTCCAGGCTAGTGTTAGGGGCCCATTTGTGTCCCACTGTCTCCCTCATGGTGTTGACAAGGTCTGCCAGCACCCCTGCATGGTGACAAGGGTGGTGTTAATGGACTTCAAGTCCTCCCTGATCCCAAGGTAGTGTTCCTCCTGCAGCCGCTGTGTCTCCTGAAACTTGGCCAGTACCGTGCCCATGGTCTCCTGGGAATGGTGGTATGCTCCCTTAATGTTGGAGAGTGCCTTGTGGAGTGTCGGTTCCCTGGGCCTATCCTCCCCCTACGACATCATCATCACCTCCTACGCCGACGACACCCAACTTGTACTCTCCCTCACCAAGGACCCCGCCAGCGCCAAGACCAACCTACAAGAGGGTATGAAGGACGTCGCAGATTGGATGAGGCTCAGCCGCCTAAAGCTGAACTCTGAAAAAACGGAAGTCCTCATCCTCGGCAACACCCCGTCCGCCTGGGACGACTCCTGGTGGCCCACGGCCCTCGGCACCGCACCGACCCCCGCAGACCACGCCCGCAACCTCGGCTTCATCTTGGACCCTCTTCTCACCATGACCAAGCAAGTCAACGCCGTGTCCTCCGCCTGCTTCCTCACTCTCCGCATGCTCCGTAAGATCTTCCGCTGGATCCCCGCCGACACCAGAAAAACCGTGACCCACGCCCTCGTCACGAGCCGCCTGGACTACGGCAACACCCTCTACGCCGGGACCACAGCCAAACTCCAAAACCGCCTGCAATGCATCCAAAACGCCTCGGCCCGCCTCATCCTCGACGTACCCCGCAACAGCCACATCTCCGCACACCTGAGACACCTGCATTGGCTCCCAGTCAGCAAAAGGATCACCTTCCGTCTTCTCACCCACGCACACAAAGCCCTCCACAACAAGGGACCGGAATACCTCAACAGACGCCTCAGCTTCTACGTCCCCACCCGCCCCCTCCGCTCCGCTGGCCTCGCACTTGCTGCCGTCCCTCGCACCCGCCGCTCCACGGCGGGTGGGAGATCTTTCTCCTTCCTGGCGGCCAAGACCTGGAACTCCCTCCCCACCAGCCTCAGGATCACCCAGGACCACTCCGCTTTCCGGAGACTCCTAAAGACTTGGCTGTTCGAGCAGCGATAACCCCCCCTTTCCCCCCTAGCGCCTTGAGACCCGCACGGGTGAGTAGCGCGCTTTATAAATGTTAATGATTTGATTTGATTTGATCGCACAGCAGTCCTCCTAGCTTCCCTGTTATCCTGTGCCTCTGTCCCCAGGTCCTTGATTTTCCTGGGTTGGTGGATTTGCCTAGGTTCCCTGTAGTGGTGGACACACTGCTGTTTGACGTGTCCTGGGGACAGAGGGATGGGCCCGCTGGGTGGGTGCTGTGGTGGTGTTTCCTGAGGGGGGAGGGTCTGTGGTTGCTTGTGACAGTGGCAGGGGAACCGACTGTCCGGAGGTCCCTGATGGGCTGGGCTGGTCATCTTGATCCAGGCATGCAGAGCTGCTGTCATCACTGTGGGCATCCTCTGTGGGGGGGACTGGATATGTCTTGCACCTCCTGTCAGGTGACGTTGGGTATGGGTCCTGTTGGGGTGTAAATGCATAGTTTTAGTATCTGTGTGTGCCATCTTGTGCATTGGATGATGTACCCTCTACTCCTGTGCTTGCATAATTGTGTTTGCCCTTTTATGATAGTTGATTTGGGGTCTGTGTAGGTATCTGTACTGGACATGCCTTGGTGACGGTGGTCCATGCATAGGTGTTGCATGCAGGGCCCTGGTATTGGGATGTGTGGGTTGTGATAGTGGGACATATGTGAGATGATGGAGTGATGGGAGTGAGGGTAAGGGTGGGGGTATGTGATAGCATGCAGGTGGGGTGGGGATATTGTAGTAAAGATATGACTTACCAGAGTCCAGTCCTCCTGCTACTCCTGCGAGGCCCTCAGGATGCAGAATTGCAAAAGACTTGCTCCTCCCTTGTTGTTAGTTGTGGGGGAGGAGGTGGGGGTCCACCGCCAGTCCTTTGTCCAGCAATCTGGTGTCTTGATACCACGGAAAGCACCTTCCCCCGTAGGTCGTTCCACCTCTTCCTGATATCAAACCGTGTTCTTGGATGCTGTCCCACTGTGTTAACCCTGTCGACGATGCTCTGCCATATCTCCACCTAGAATTGTGTCAGCACAATTATAACTTTTAAAAAACACACTAGTTGCACCGTTGCATATCTGTTTCTGCTGCTGAAACACTTCCTGAATATTTTATTTTCCAGCTTGTATCATAGGAATCTATCATAGAAAAGAATGTTTTAAGGAAATGTGTCCTGTTGGCTCTGGAACTCCGTATGCATGACGTAATGCTTCACTGTGCCACAAAGAGAGAAGCTAGCTTTCATATTTAAACTGCGACTAATGCACTTGTGTTTTTGTTAAAAAAAGAGGAAACTCTACACAACAGCAGGTCAAAAACATGTGCCACTGCTGAAAGACTAAGCAAGCACCAGTTGAGATGCTTTCAACATAAATGTTCAGTTTATATCCGGTCAGTAAACGAGTGTGCCATTTGTAGTGTGCTACTGGCTGCATTCCAGTGTTTGCACCAGCCTCTCTGCTGAGAGCTAGCTTCCACACTCACCCCACACCTATCCATCACAGGCGTCACCAGACAGGTGACCCTCCAAATAAAAGAGGCCAAGCGCACGTGCCCTAGGCCAATTGTACTAACCACAATGCTGTGTCCGTGTCACTCCTTTAGTAGCATGAGGGTCTATGGCCCCCAACACTATACCGTACAACACAGTGACATTTTAATCTCTCCATTGTCGTCCTGCATGGAAGTGAATACAATATCTGTGCTGTGCCGTATTTCTTACTAGGCTTGTGCCTGACACTAGCTCCCAGGATGTTCCTCAGTAACTGTTTTCATTACAAAAGGGTGTGATAGACCACATTGTTGTCTCATTGATGCTTCTGCTCACAGTCAATAGACTGAGAGTCTCAGAGATCTGGGGTGAGCAGTGGAAGACTTTTAAGGCCACCAGAGGGACAGAATGTCCTGTGGCAGTAAAGGCTCCACATGATGCTTAAAGAAGGATTTGTGAGAAAGAGGAGAAGAAGTGAACAGGAGACCAGCATATTCGGATAAACAAATCTATTCCTACTTTATGAATTTGAACAGCGCACACTACCAATTAAACCCACCTAGGCAAAGTGACCAGAAACCTATGAGCATGACATCAGGATCCTAATTGAAGAGAAGAGCTTCCTTCATTATTCTAAGACCAGCCAATATGCATCTCTGCCAAGCATCATGCATCTGGGGTAAGCAAAGGCAAATTAGTCAATGTCCCCACACTCCCCCACTGCCATGTCATTGTCACACAATTTGGAATTTCTTGAAAGTCAGTTTTGATGCACCTTAATGTGAAAATAATAGTCAGACAAGCAGCAGTTAACATTTAGCTGCTGCCAGCAAGCTCAGCCTTCAAGGTCGATGAGAGGTGGTTGCCATGGTAACTGCAGGGCTGAGCTGACAGTTTATCTCAGTACCGTTCTTTTTGTGTCATTAGGCTGCTCGTTAATGTCAATGATTTTCAAACTTTGAGATGGTGCCATAACTTCTGGCCATACCAACAGTGCCGCTCCTCTGAAGCCTACAAGTCTTGCAGGGTGCACCTGCTCTCGCACCAAATACAAAATCGTTAATTAGTTATACTTTTTCCCTGCTACCAATTACTGTTAGAAATGGGGTCTTTGGTTGGCAGTCAGGTTACCCCCTGTCCAAGCAAGGACCCTCACTCTAGTCAGGGTAAGTCACACACAATCCAAATTATCCTGTGCCCACCCTCTGGCAATGTATAAAGTATTTGTGCAATAAATCATGCAAGAACACAATATAGCACCACAAAAATACACCACACAGTGTTTAGAAAAATATATAATATTTATCTAGATATTTGCAGGTCATAATGATAAAAGATGCAATAAGAAATTGTAGAGATATCACTGAAAAGTGATATAAAGTGTCTTAAGTCTTTAAAAAGCAAACAAAGTCTCTCTCAAGCACAAAGTAACTGGGTGGTGTGGAAAATCTCCACAAAGGGCTGCAGAGGAGGAGATGCGGGGAAAAATGGTGTGTGCGTTGATTTCGCCCCTTCACACACGGACTTATGTCATTATTTTTCACATGGGGAAGACGTGCGTCGTTTTCCAACGCGCAGACAGGTCTCCTCTGTGGGTCGCGGGATTCCCAGATGTCCCGAGGTCTGTGCGTGGAATCCTGGGCTTGTTGTCCAGTGGCGCGTCGTTCCAGTGAGTTATGCGTGGAATTTTCTCCCTCACGGTAGCCGTTGCGTCGATTTCTTCTCTGGAAGTCGGGCGGCATTGTCCAGGCGGGCCGTGCATCGAAGTTCCGGTCGCACTGCAGGCGTTGCGTCGATCTTTTCCTTGCGGGGTTGAGCGGCGTCTTTCCGGATCGGCGTGCAGTGAATTTTTCACTGCGGAGCAAGCTGTGCGTACAATTATTCGGCACACAAGGAGTCCAGTTGAAAGATGGAAGTCTTTTTGGTCCTGAGACTTCAGGGAACAGGAGACAAGATCTATCCAAGCCCTTGTAGAGCACTTTTGCAGCAAGACAAGAGTTCTGCAAGGCAGCAGGTCAACAGCAAAGCAGCAGTCCTTTGTAGAAAGCAGTCAGGTGAGTCCTTTGCGCAGCCAGGCAATTCATCATGGCAGGATGCAGGTTCTGGTTCAGGTTTCTTCTCCAGCAGTTGTCTGAGGTGGCAGGGCAGAGGCCCTGTTTTATACCCAAATGTGCCATTGAAGTGGGGGAGACTTCAAAGAGTGGCTTAGAAGTGCACCAGGTCCCCTTTCAGTTCAATCCTGTCTGCCAGGGTCCCAGTAGGGGGTGTGGCAGTCCTTTGTGTGAGAGCAGGCCCTCCACCTTCCTAGCCCAGGAAGACCCATTCAAAATGCAGATGTATGCAAGTGAGGCTGAGTACCCTGTGTTTGAGGTTTGTCTGAGTGAATGCACAAGGAGCTGTCAACTAAACCCAGCCAGATGTGGATTCTAAGGCACAGAAAGATTTAAGTGCAAAGAAATGCTCACTTTCTAAAAATGGCATTTCTAGAATAGTAATATTAAATCCAACTTCACCAGTCAGCAGGATTTTGTATTACTATTCTGGCCATACTAAATATGACCTTCCTACTCCTTTCAGATCAGCAGCTACCACTTCAATAATGTATGAGGGCAGTCTCAATGTTAGCCTATGAAGGGAGCAGGCCTCACAGTAGTGTAAAAACGAATTTAGGAGTTTTACACTACCAGGACATGTAAACTACACTGGTACATGTCCTGCCTTTTACCCACACAGCACCCTGCTCTAGGGGTTACGTAGGGCACACATTAGAGGTGACTTATGTGTAGAAAAAGGGGAGTTTTAGGCTTGGCAAGTACTTTTAAATGCCAAGTCGAGCTGACAGTGAAACTGCACTGACAGGCCTTGCAATGGCAGGCCTGAGACAAGGTTAAGGGGCTACTTAAGTGGGTGGCACAACCAGTGCTGCAGGCCCTCTAGTAGCATTTAATCTACAGGCCTTAAGCACATCGAGTGCACATTACTAGGTACTTATAAGTAAATTAAATAGTCCAATTGGGTATGATCCAATCTTACCATGTTTAAAGGGAGAGAGCATATGCACTTTAGCACTGGTTAGCAGTGGTAAAGTGCGCAGAGTCTAAAAACCAGCAAAAATGAGGTCAGAAAAAGAGAAGGAGGAAGGCAAAAAGTCTGGGGATAACCCTGCAGAAGGGCTATTTCCAACAATGACTCTTTGGCTTGACCCTCATTATGGCTCTTCATCTGAGAGTGGCTGAAGAAAATTAGTAAGCTGCAAACAATAATTTTCAAAATATAAACTCATTCAATAAATCAGTTTTCTAGAGTCAAATAAAGATAGTTTTAATAGTTTTGAAGTATTATTTGAAATTATTTAATATATTTGATTTACTAAGCATAAAACAGCACGCATTATGGGTATCCTGAATCTGTTCCTATTCTGTTCATCTCTATCTTACGAAAAATGTTGTAAGTTGGAATGACACTGTCTCGGAGCCTGGGAAAGTTAGAAAAGAACATTCAATGTGTCACATTAACCAAGATTCTAATGGTTATCTTTCTCATGTGCTAACGCTATCACACTGTGCTGAAACAATTTATCGACTCTCTTTCTCTCTCAGGCTCAATACAATATTTACAGCAGAATTAATAACTCTGTTGTGTTGTATCAAGTAGCTCTGAAGCCAGGTGGCTCTCATGAAGTTTTCTACACTCAAACCTGCTCTTTTTAGCTAATGTAGTCAGCTTAGTGCTATTACTCTAAAATAATGTCTGCCTTTCTATAACAAATTTTCTTTAATCATATGTTGCTCTCAGCTCCGACAACAGCAGGGGCAGAAGAATTAGTGGTCCAAATCAAAGGTCACTGTGGTTTTCTCTCGCTCTCTATCTTATCACACTCTCCTCTCTCAGAATCTCTCCATCCCTATCCTTTCTTTAGGAACCTTTTGTAGCTATATTGATTGATACGTGTATTAACAAAGGTATACATTTTCTTCAGATGTTGCAGAATTAAACAATTCATCTCTTGACAAGCAGCAGGGATTGGATACTCATATTTTCTTTCTCATGCATTCCTTCACCTCTGCAAGAACAATTTTACACCCATAAGTGTAACGCCTGCTCAGTTCCTATTATTCACATAATGCTGATGTTTCAATCTCACAGGCAGTTCATATTTTCTAAATACATGCCAGTGCATACCAGAGCAGTTTACTAGGTGGGTAAGGGTGCAAGTAATACTGGTTTTACTGTTCTAAGACAAGTTAGTAACATCTGTCAAGTCAAGGAGAGGTTATAGAACAAACATTTAATTGAAATATATGCCAGCCTAGTGAGATCTGCAAATCATGCAGCACGGGTTACATAAAGTTCAGAGCATGCTACTAAACATTAAAACAACAACATTTTTTAACAGATTTTTAATTTTCTATTGGGGCCTTATCAATCTCATTGGGACAGGCCGTGAATTTACATCATCTCGAGCATCTGGAGAATCAGGACCTCATGGAGGTCAGTCACACTGCGTTCAGTCAGTGAAATCTGCATCAGATGGCCTGAAAGTGTAAGTGCAGTAAAGATTGGGTTGCAGGGTGACAAGGGGAGGAGTGGGCAGGATTTGACTTTAGGATCATGTCAAGTTGGGCAATGCTAAATTATTTACAACTTCTGACATCAATTCAGCTTTGCTTGAGAGTTTTGCTGTAATGCTTTGGCCAGTCCGGCTTTGTTAGGAAGAACAGCAGTTCTACCTAAGCCAGTCTTGCTTACGTCTGTGTGAGAAAAGTCCCCTTTTGTCATGGTTAGCCCCCACTTTTTGCCTTTTATGTGATGCATTGGCACAATTGGCAACACCTTTAGCTGCCCCTATACTACCTTAGTAAATGGTATTTAAGTACTCAGGGCATGGGGTACTGTGGGTAGGCCCCTGAGGGCAGCAGCACAGATTGTGTCACACTTTATGGCCATGCATCCAGAAGCACCCAGTACAGGCTGAGTGTTCTGATGCAACGCTAAAAGACAAACCTGGCATGGCACACAGCCTTTGTGCCCTGTCCTCTAGGCACTGCATGCACTATAGGTAGGTTATCCCTCTGGCAGGCCTTTCAGCCCTAAGGCAGGGTGCAGTATATGGTATGCATGAGCAATATGCCCCTACTGTATCCTTGCCAAACCCGGGACATAGTAATTGAACAAGGCATTCATTTTAATGCATGTGCTGGACAGTGGTCAGTTTCACAGCTACATGATGGCTACCCTGTACCCTAGGTTGTTTGATATCAAACAACTCAGAATGATAAATCCAAACTGGCACAAGTAATGAACTTATTACAAAATGTACCCAGGGGTCACCTTAGAGGTGCCCCCTGCAAAAGCAAACTACCCTGGTATGGCTGATGGCCGGTCTAAACCAGCCTGCCACTATTAGGCAAGACTCTGAATCCCTGGGATGAGTGATCCTGCTGTCTGGGATTCAAAACAAAGCCCTTCCTAGGTGGAGGTGCTAACACCCCCTCCTTCACCAATGTGTACTGCCCTGCTGGTGAGATTCAAATGGGCATACCCCCTTGAAAGTCGATGCCCAGGCGTGTTGCTAGCAGCAGCTGGCTGCCCCTGTTGGAAATCCTCACTTTTGGTTGGAGCAACGGTGGGAAAAGAGTAGGAGGAGAGGTCATCCCCAGCTTGAAGTGTTGCATGGGAGGTGACATCTCCATTTCATTTTCCTCCATCTTGGATGGAAGGAAAATAGCCAATAAGGTGTAGGAGAGTGACCTATGCCCACAGGAAGTGGTCACTTATTGGGTATAGCCACCCTAAAGTAGTTGACCCATTGGTCACTGCAAGGTTACCCCCGAAAAAGCCCACTAAATACAGTATTTAGTGGGCATCCCAAGACCAAGAAATCAGATTCCATGGACAAAAGAAGACCAGCAACAAATAAAACCCAGGGCTCATGAGCTGAAGTCCTGCTGCACCGAGAAAAGGTGCCAGCCCCTGCCTGCTGCACCAGGACCTGACCATCGCCACTGAGGGGTTGCTTGGACATTGGGAAGTCTCTACAAACGGCCAGAGACCCAGTGAAAGTCAATTCACTGACTGGCTGCTGACCAAGGAACCAGACACCGCATCCAAACAAAACTTTGCTGGTCAGACCATGAGGACAAACCCTGCCAGCGTGGCAAGTTTAGTGACACTGCACCCTCCAGTGGTCAGACAATGCAATGGCCCTAGGTACTGGTCACCTCATGTTGGACACCCGGAAGGACAGTCCTTTCTGGACTGAAAAAGTACCAAGGGGAATCCCTAGTTGAGTGACTTCAGGAACCACCTGGACCTAACACCAGAGTTCCTCTGTTGTCTGCAAGCTACCCTCCATGGTACCTATCTCCTGCTTCCAAGGGCACCTTTGCGCACAGCTCCAGGGTCACTGATTCGCTCTGCACTGGCCTCTCTGTGCCTTGCACCAAAGACCCAGCTGTGCCCTAATGGTCCCACACCCATTGCAACCTCTACACCCTGAGGGGACCCACCCGACATTCCTTTAAGTCCACCCTAGCAGTGCTTTTCCAAGTGGTCCCCGCAGTAGCCTGGCACCAGCTCCATCAACTTTCTGCAGCTGCTCCTGCCAGAACCAGGAGTCACTTGAACTTCTCCAGCTAGTCCAGGGTACCCATCGACGATCTCAACACACCTGCAAAAGGAGACATTGGTTAACACATTGCTTGATTTACTGTGAATTTTCAAAGTGTTTCTTCATTGATTTCTATGGTGTTTAATTACGCACATAAAGACTAACATTATTCAAACTTCAAAAATTCCTAACTTGAAAAGTACGTAACTGGATGATCTTGGCCTTAAAATGTATATACAAATCTGAAGTTTTTTTGTAAATTGATCTTTCGTTATTCATTTGAGTGTGTGTTTTGATTTATTGATACTGTGAGTACAACAAATACTTTCCACTTTTCCAAGATCAGCCTAACTGCTCGGCCAAGCTACCATTAAAATTAGAGCATTAGGTGTTCTTGTTTTTACCTCTGTAAACCAACGTGGGGTTGCTGGGCCCCCTGCACCATGTGCCTAGTTTTGCACATGACAATAAGGGCCAGTCTTCTGCAGGCTGCACGTCCAGAATTTAGCAGCCTTGCCCAAGCCAGATTTGCTTTTCACTTCTCTTTTTTCCAAACAGTTTTCAGTTTTTCTCATGCCTGTCCCACTTTTCTCTTCTCTTCTTCCCTTTCACAGATATCTGTGATGTGTAGGCCAGTGGTCCCTTCCATCCACTTTTCCACCCAAAGAGTTTATCGCAGAGCCTGCGATAGCATGAGCTAGTGCATGTGCTCACTTGCGAGACACTGTAGTAGTCGTTAAATGGCTTTCAACCTCCATGCTCACCATTTATTGGTTGCAGTTTCAGTCTTCCTTTTCCACTTTCTAATTGGACAGTGCCAGCTTAGCGTAACTTCCGGTCGTGTCTGTGGCGCAGGGACCAAGCACTGATTAATCAAATTTAATCTGTGCCAGACCAGTACCCCCGACATGATTAAGGTACAATTTCTCATCTGTGCGCTGCTGACTTATGCCAGTGATGGTGTACAAATAATGCTGGTTAAAAGAGGGTTTAGCTTGCAGGTTCTGCTCCCCTCCAACGAACATATGCTCATGCCTCTGCCAGCAGAAACATTCTTTAATTTCATTTTTTTTTGTACCAACAGCTCATCACTTTGCATGATAGCAGCATCAGGAATTCCCAGTCAGGCGCTCAGCTACAAGTTCCTGCACCTGAGTTACCTAATTCAAAGTAACAGGAGGAATGTGTGAGTGTGAATGCGATACATATTCTTGTTTGCCTCATAAGCCACACACTACATGGTAGCAAAACAGTGCTTCACTACTTGGTGAAGGACTGGCCCGCCTCCTTCACTTCTCAGCCAGCTGTCTGCCGGAAGGCTGCAGAGCAGAAACCGTGCCCTCCTCATCATCGTGAAGTCCTTACACACCTGGTGACCTTTCCCCCCGGTCAGGGGGTGCTGGGGTGGATTCCCTTAAACTCTTCAGAGTCCTCTCTGACGAGGCTTCACGGTGACGCACCACTTCGACCTGATGGTGCAGGAGATCGTGTACACCTAGCAAAAAGGTATGTTTGAGATCAGCTTCTTCTGTAGCTGGAAACGCTCCGCTGATTCTACAGTGTTTTGCGAGACAACTAAATAACTGATAAAAGCAAGGGTCTGGATTGTATCTAAGAACGCTTGCACTAGTGATGCCGTGGAAACGTTTGCATGTAAAGCATGCAACAAACCTCATGTAAAAATCTAGAAAAGTATTTCCAGAATTAAAAAAAGTGTATTTCTTTAACATAGGGAAGTTTCACGTTAGTATTTTGGTTTATATCTGTGCATTTAAAGGTGTTTATTAAATCTTGTAGGGCCGCAGTCAGAAGTGGAAAATGATCATCTAAAAATATGCGGGGAAAAGTGCATATGTCTTGCAGTACTTCTAGTGCTCTGGAAACAGAAGGTCTGTGACTGGGAAAAACATGCCCAGCAGGATAAACACAGTTGCAAAGTTTTAGTTTCTATAGTTAACTTTCGTTTACTTTGCTATGTCTTCCTTTCTCGATTTGCACTTATGTTTTGTTTTGCGCGTGGGCTCCGTTCTCCCCACTTCACTCCACTCTAATGTACCCCACTCCAATCGACTCCACTCTACAAAAATCTGACCCAAACTACCCCACTCCACTCAAATCCACGCCACTCAACTTCACTCCACTCCAGTGTACCCCACTTCACTCAAGTCTACCCCAACATATTCCAATTGAATTAATCTACGCCACTCCAATCCACTCTATCCCACTCCTCTCCCATCCTACCCGTCTCCACTCCAACCTACCCACTGTGCTCCAATCTACTTCACCCCAGTCTACTCCTCTCCATTCCAATCTACCCCAATTGATTCCCGTCTACCCCTCGCCACTCCATTCTATCCCACTCCTATCCACATAATTACACTGCATACCAAACTGCATAATTCCACTACACAAATCCACTCCACACCACACAATTCCACCATACACAATTCCAAGACTAACAATTCCAATGCAACCCACATAACTCCACTCCACATCGCATACATCCACTCCACTCCAATCCAAACCGAAGCACATGAGTAAGACAATGTCATTTACAACACCAATAGCTCTAACTCTCACAAATGCGAGACCCATTGTATTGCAAATGCTTGTTATCTTCTTCCTTGCAGCCACAGACTTCTTAATTGGCCCTGCCCAGGCCAATCCATTGCTTCAAATTATGTTTTATGCCATACATGTGTATGTCTTTGCTTTATGTGCACAAACATACACATTAGAGGTGCACTATAACGCATTAGCTGCTGTAACATTATTTCAAGATTGGGGGAACAAAATGCATATATTTGTGCACGTTTATGGACATAGGGGGTCATTACAACCCTGGCAGACGGTGTTAAAGGTGCGGTAATACCGCAAACAGGCCGGCGGACAAAAAAAGGGAATCATGACCATGGCGGAAACCGCCAACATAGACAGCCACTTCAACACTCCGTCCGCCACGGCGGTACAGACAAGCAGCGCGGCAGTCACCGGCAACAGACAGGCGGCAGACAATGTACCGCCCACAGTATCACAACCCGCCAATCCGCCACCGTTTCCGGGGCGGATTCACCATGGATAAAAACATGGCGGAAACAGCTTTTGCAATGGGAAAACACTCACCTTCTACACATCCCACGAGGAAGGAGGACACCATGGAGCCGGAATTACAAATCCTACCTGCCCTTGTCTTCCTGCTCATTTGCGAACACCAGCAACGGCGGCGGCGAAGACACCGGTGAGTACTGCACCTACGACATAGGGGGGGAGGCAAAAGTCAGGGACACACACACGCAACACCCCCACCCCCACCCTCACCCTCGCACATTACAGCACACACACCAATGCATTTCAAAACATCACAGTAACAACCCACAACCCCCCCGGAAGAATGCAAAGACCAAAGGAAATCAGTTCAAAAATTGTAATGTATCAAAATACAGTTACCAAATATATACAGATATATATATACACATTCAAAAGTATATACATTACGAGAAGTAGTGCAGGTATGCACATATCAATGTCCGTGCACCACTGGTCCAAAAATGCATGGGCGAGGCCCACAATAGATACCTGTCCACAAACGGAGAGAACACTGCTGGGGCATCAGATAGAAATACAACAGGCCCCTCAGGGGGAAGGGAAGGGGTGGGCACCTCAGCCGATTTCAGCACCACACCAGATTCACAGCGGGGCTCCATGCCCATTGATGTATCCTGGGGAGTGCAAAGCCACAGTCTCTCAAGTCCATACAGTGGGTGGTTTGCCCACTGTTCCATCCTGGGGAGTGCAAAGCCACAGTCTCTAAAGTCTCTACAGTGGGTGGTTTGCCCACTGCTCCATCCTGGGGAGTGCAAAGCCACAGTCTCTCAAGTCTCTACAGTGGGTGGTTTGCCCACTGTTCCATCCTTGGGAGTGCAAAGCCACAGTCTCTCAAGTCTCTACAGTGGGTGGGTTGCCCAATGTTCCATCCTGAGGAGTGCAAAGCCACAGTCTCTCAAGTCTCTACAGTGGGTGGGTTGCCCACTGTTCCATCCTGGGGAGTGCAAAGCCACAGTCTCTCAAGTCTCTACAGTGGGTGGTTTGCCCACTGTTCCATCCTGGGGAGTACAAAGCCACAGTCTCTCAAGTCTCTACAGTGGGTGGGTTGCCCACTGTACCATCCTGGGGAGTGCAAAGCCACAGTCTCTCAAGTGGATAACAGTCTCCACTGGTTCTGGAGGGGAAATGGTGCCCACACTGCATTAGGCTCCCCGTGACGGGTCCTGTTCCATCACAGTCCCAGCTGTACATGGGATAACGATGCTTGATGTGGCGGTGTTTCCTTGTTCAGCGGTGCTTTGCCATGGCGGTCTGTGCCCTGTTCAGCGGTTCTCTGCCCTGTTCAGCGGTGCTTTGCCCTGATCAGCGGTCTTCACCATGGCGGTGATTTCCTTGTTCAGCGGTGCTTTGCCATGGCGGTCTGTGCCCTGTTCAGCGGTTCTCTGCCCTCTTCAGCGGTGCTTTGCCCTGTTCAGCGGTCTTCACCATGGCGGTGATTTCCTTGTTCAGCGGTGCTTTGCCATGGCGGTCTCTGACCTGTTCAGCGGTTCTCTGCCCTGTTCAGCGGTGCTTTGCCCTGTTCAGCGGTGCTTTGCCCTGTTCAGCGGTCTTCACCATGGCGGTGATTTCCTTGTTCAGCGGTGCTTTGCCATGGCGGTCTGTGCCCTGTTCAGCGGTTCTCTGCCCTGTTCAGCGGTGCTTTGCCCTGTTCAGCGGTCTTCACCATGACGGTGATTTCCTTGTTCAGCGGTGCTTTGCCATGGCGGTCTCTGACCTGTTCAGCGGTTCTCTGCCCTGTTCAGCGGTGCTTTGCCCTGTTCAGCGGTCTTTACCATGGCGGTGATTCCCTTGTTCAGCGGTGCTTTGCCATGGCGGTCTCTGACCTGTGCATTGGTGTGTGGGATGACGGTCCCTCATTGCCCAGCGGGGCTGTGGCAGTTGGGGCCCTCCTGGGCACTGACTCCGGCGGTGGTCTCCTGACCAGTGACGATACTCCTGTCCTCCTGGGCACTGACTCCGGCGGTGGTCTCCTGACCAGTGACGATACTCCTGCCCTCCTGGGCACTGACTCCGGCGGTGGTCTCCTGACCAGTGACGATACTCCTGCCCTCCTGGGCAATGACTCCGGCGGTGGTCTCCTGACCAGTGACGACTGTGCTGGCGGTGGCGTCCCGGCCGCCGGGGAGGATGGCGCCCTTCTCCGCCGTGCTGCTCTCACCAGACTGTGCAGACTTCTTCTGGCACTTCACCACCTTTGGAGGAGTCACAGCTGACTCTGCAATCCCCCTGGGACCCTTGTGAGCAGTTTTTCCGCCAGGAGTCTTCACCCTGTCCCGTCGGCCACTTTCCAACTTGAGGTGCTTTACAGGGGGTGGACTGGCAGTGCTTTGGCTCCGTGTCACACTGCCTGCCCTGGTGGCCGGTGCACTCCACACACCTGTAACACGCACCACTGGTACTGGAGTCTTTTTGGCTGAGGCGCTACTACGGGACTTATGAATTGGAGGGGTGGGGATGGGGGCAAAGAGGTCAACGTTGCTGAGGGAGAGTTTCTGACGAACACTGGGATGGGTAGCTGGAGGGGGTCTGGGAGTGGAGGAAGAGGAGGTGGTTGTAGGAGGTGTCACTTTAGGTGTTTTGTGTGCAGGTGCAGGTACTGGAGGCTGTCGTGAGGTGGATGGATGTTGGGTGTGTGGGTGCCCGCGTTTGTGTACTTTGGGAGGGGGCGTCACAGACACACTGGGAGAGGACACAGGGGACGTGTAAATGGGAGTGGGGTGGTGAGTGCAGGTGAGCTGGGTGTTCTGGTGCAAGTCCCAGTGCCTGTAGATGTAGTGCATGCAGGTGAGAGTGTAGACGACACTGGGAGGGAGGAGGGAGATGACGACGAGGGGGACACAGTGGAGGCAGTGGATGTTGCTGTGTCTGTATGTGGGTGATGCTTGTGTGAGTGCCTGTGGCATGTGTGGTGCCTATGTTTGCCTGAGCTACTTTTGTGTGTTGAGGTGTATGCATGCTTGTCTGATGGTGTGCTTGGGATGGGCTGGGGTACAGGGGATTGGGTCTGGGTGAAGGAAGTTGGAGGGGGGAGGCTAGACACAGGGACAATGGCTGCCATCAGTGCTGAGGCCAGAGATTGCAGGGTTCGATGATGGGCAGCCTGACCAGAATGAATGCCCTCCAGGAATGCATTAGTGTGTTGCAACTCCCTTTCTACACCCTGGATGGCATTCACAATGGTAGACTGCCCAACAGTGAGTGACCTGAGGAGGTCAATGGCCTCCTCACTGAGGTCAGCAGGGGTGACAGGGGCAGGGCCTGAGGTGCCTGTGGCGAAGGTGATGCCCACCGTCCTGGGTGAGCGGGCACGGGGCGAACACTGAGGTGCTGCTGGGAGGGCGGTGCTGGTAGGGGAGGTGGCGGTTGTACCTGTAGAAGTGTGGGGCACAGATGGTGCCGCCACCACAAGGGAGCTCCCATCGGCGGACGAGTCCGTGTCGCTGTTTGGTGATCCGGTGACCGACGTGTAGCTCCCCTCGCCCTCTGTCCCACTGGTGCATTCTGAGTCTGTGGTGTGGCCCTCCATGGCCATGTGGGATGCAGCTCCCTCGTGCTCCAGTGCCACTGTACCTCCGCCTGATGATGCTGATGTACAAAAGAACAGGGAGAGCAGAAAAAGGGGGAGGGATGACAGAAGAAAGACAGGTTGAGTGCATGGCTTACCGTTGGCGGACAATACAGACACAGCAGCCCACTGCACTACGCCGTGCTCTTGGCCTCTACAGATGCAATTCCTGGCATATGGCCTACATCGCTATGGTGGACATCTGCACACATGGATGCCACAGGGGAATTTATACCTGTACTTGGCACTCTACTGCGGTGGGGTGGAGTGGCACATGGCCTGCATTACGGAGGGGCCTAGCCTATGGAAGTCGTCCTGGCCTAGGGAAATCCAGAGCCCTCTTCCCACACCCAGACCCCTCAACTGTGCGCAAAGTCCCCAAAATGAGGGTGTACTCACCCCCTTGTGTCTGCTGTGATGCCCTCAATCACCCATCCAACTCAGGGTAGGCCACCGCCAGGATCCGGAACATCAGGGGGGTCATGGGGCGACGGGCACCCCTCCCACGTTGGGAGGCCATCCCCAGCTGAGCCTCCGCAGTCTTCTTGCTCCAGCGGCGAATGTCCTCCCATCTTTTCCGGCAGTGGGTGCCCCGTCTCTGGTGGACCCCCAGGGTCCGGACGTCCTTGGCGATGGCACGCTAAATGTCCTTCTTCTGGTGGGCGCTGACCTACATGACATGCACAGGGAAAGAAGAGAAGTCATTAGCAAGAGCACCGTCGAAGTGAGTGGCCCACATCCCTACCCTTGCCATGTGGCACATGCATCCACAGTCCTTCATGTTCACTGCATTCTGCCCCCTTCCCTCTTACAACCAGCCCTCTCCACACAGGCATAGCCCATACAACGTGCTCCCTGTGTAGTTACCTGTTGGTCTGGAGGACCGTAGAGTAGCGTGTACTGGGGGAGGACCCCGTCCAAGAGCTTCTCCAACTCCTGAGCAGTGAAGGCAGGGGTCCTTTCCCCAGACGCAGCAGCCATTGTCTCTTCCAGACCAAGGTCACAGCAGCACTTGCAGTGTAGGTCCTCTCCTGTTGAAGATCAGATATTGAATGATTGAACAGATAGAAAATGCGGTCACGTCCGCGGCGGTGACGTCCGCGGCGGTGCATCTCATCACCGCCGGCACACTTCATCATTGACTCCTGGGACCCATAGGGTCCAATGTTAACCAATGCAGCACTGCGCCGCGGTCTTCGACCGCCTACCACGAAGGTGTACACCGCCAGCGCAGTTACCTCACATCCCATTGTCCCAGTTTAGAGGTCAGGCAGCCGCCATTTCAGGGGCCCACATGGCTTCATTTACAACTGCGTCACACATACCTAGGCCTACACTCGACACACATACAGGAAGATTTTTGTCTTTGGTGTCGTGTTCTGTGTATCTGTGGGTACATACCTGGGAATTTGTTGACTCTGTGGTCGCTGTTGTCCTTCCTAGGCACCGTCAGCTGGGACATTTGAGAAGATGGCGGAATCCTCCGGTGTACTGACCGCTGGTCGACCTGTTGCCAATGGAGGAGCGACATTTACTCATCACCTACAGGTTTGACTGTGCCACTATCCAGGAACTATGTACCCAGTTGGAGCCAGACCTGATGTCACCAATCCGCCATCCCACAGGAATCCCCCCTGACCTGCAGGTGCTGTCAGTGCTCCATTTCCTTGCACATGGATCTTTTCAGACAACAGTGGCCATGGCATCAGGGATGTCCCATCCTGTGTTTTCAAACGTGTTATCCAGAGTGTTGTCTGCTCTCCTGAAACACGTAAGGAGCTACATCGTTTTCCCTCAGGTGGAGGATTTGGCTACAGTGAAAGGTGACTTCTATGCCCTTGGACATATCCCCAACATCATAGGTGCTGTTGATGGGACCCATGTAGCTCTGGTCCCCCCCCAGAGGAGTGAACAGGTGTACTGGAACAGGAAGAGTTATCATTCGATGAATGTACAGATGGTATGTTTGGCAGACCAGTACATCTCGCAGGTAAATGCTATGTTCCCTGGCTCAGTGCATGACGCCTACATCCTGCGCAATAGCAGCATCCCTTATATGATGGGTCAACTCCAGAGGCACCGGGTGTGGCTATTGGGGGACTCTGGTTACCCCAACCTGTCCTGGCTATTGACCCCAGTGAGGAATCCCAGGACCAGGGCAGAGGAACGCTACAATGAGGCTCATGGGCGGACTAGGAGGGTGATTGAATGCACCTTTGGCCTCCTGAAGGCCAGGTTCAAGTGCCTCCATATGACAGGTGGTTCCCTATTCTACTCACCGAAGAAGGTGTGCCAGATCATCATCGCCTGCTCGATGCTTCACAGTCTTGCTTTGCGACGCCAGGTGCCTTTTCTGCAGGAGGATGCTCCAGATGGCGGTGTTGTGGCAGCTGTGGAGCCTGTGGACAGTGATGAGGAGGACGCCGAGGAAGAAGACATAGACAACAGGGAGTCAGTCATACAGCAATATTTCCAGTGACACACAGGTGAGAACAGTTTTCTTTTTACTATTACATTCACTTTCAAACTTCTACCTCTATCCTGTCTGTCATTTCATAGCAGTATTTGGTCACTGAGTTGTACCTTTCCATTACGGTTTCACAGGTGTGGTTAGCAACGTGTGTCATCTGCTTGCATCCTTCAAGGACTTGTGATGTGTGACATAGGTATGTTGGCTTTACAATTGGAAACGCATGTTGACACTGTCATTGATTATACATATTTACCAAATCACAGACTGACTCCAGATTGTTTTGTGGTTCAAGGGTGTTTATTTAAGTGTTCAAAAATGGAGGGGGGTAGTAATATGGTGATGGGGGACGGTGAATGTCCATGGCAGAGTCAAGTCCATTAGTCACACAGGTGCACTGCCCATATGGGCATAGGAAGTGGAGCTTGGGCAGTTTCAGTATGGACAGGGTAACAAAGTGGGACAGTGGGAGGACAATCAGGGTGGTCTCATTTCCTGGTGGGGGGTCTTGCCATCTTGCTCTGTCCTGTTCCTGGATTTCAGGGACCGCTTGTGGGGTGGTTGTCCGTCTGTAGGGGGTGGGGTGCTGGTGTGGTTGTCCTGTGGCGGGGCGTCCTGTCCACTAGCGCCGGCGGAGGTGGTAAGCAGTTCATCGTCCATGCTAGTGTCAGGGGCCCCTTGGAGTGCCACGGTGTCCCTCATGGTTTTTTGTATGTCCTTCAGCACCCCTACGATGGTGTCCAGGGCGGTGCTGATGGCTCTGAGCTCTTCCCTGAACCCCAAATACTGCTCCTCCTGCAGGCGCTGGGTCTCCTGTAACTTGGCCAGGACCGTCGCCATTGTCTCCCGGGAGTGGTGGTATGCTCCCATGATGGAGGAGAGGGCCTCGTGGAGAGTGGGTTCCCTAGGCCTGTCCGCCCCCTGTCGCACAGCAGCCCTCCCAGTTCCCCTGTGTTCCTGTGCCTCCGTCCCCTGGACCGTGTGCCCACTACCACTGCCCCCAGGTCCCTGTTGTTGGGGTGGTGGGTTATCCTGGGTTCCCTGTAGTGGTGGACACACCGCTGATTGACGTGTCCTGGGTACAGAGGTATGGGCCCGCTGGGTGGGTGCTGTACTGGTGTTACCAGAGGGTGGAAGGTCAGTGTTGGGCTGTGCCTGTGCAAGGGGAACCGACTGTCCCGAGGCCCACGATGGTCCGGGCTGGTCATCAGGATCCAGTAGTGCAGAGCTGCTGTCGTCACTGTGGGCCTCTTCTGTGGGTGGAGTGGAGTTGTCTGGACCCTCTGGTGTGGTGACGTTCCATAGTGGTCCTGCAGGGATATAAGAGCATGATTATTGCATGTGTGTGTGTAATGTTGTGCAATGGGTTGGTGTTTGTGTACCCCAGTGCAAGAATTCCTGTGTGTGGGTTTGTGTGATGATGGTTAGGGGGTTGTTATGGGTATGTGCAGTGAGCATGCTTTGGTGAGGGGTGACCATGCTTTGTTTTTGCATGCAGGGCTTGGTTTTGGTATGGGTGGTTTGTGTTATGAGTACATTAGTGAGGAGTTGGAGTGATGGCGAGGGGGTGAGGGTGGGGGTGTGTGATAGCATGCAGGTAGGGTGGGGGATGTGATAGTTGAGATTTAACTTACCAGTGTCCATTCCTCCACCGACTCCTCCGAGGCCCTCTGGATGCATGATGGTCAAGACTTGCTCCTCCCATGTTGTTAGTTGTGGGGGAGGAGGTGGGGGTCCGCCGCCAGTCCGCTGTACCCGGATGTTGTGCCTGGAGACCACTGAACGCACCTTCTCCCGTAGGTCGTTCCACCTCTTCCTGATGTCCTCCCAATTTCTTGGATGCTGTCCCACAGCCTTGACACTGTCCACGATTCTTTGCCATAGCTCCATCTTCCTGGCTATGGATGTGTGCTGCACCTGTGAGCCAAATAGCTGTGGCTCTACCCGTAGGATTTCCTCCACCATGACCCTGAGCTCCTCCTCGGAAAACCGGGGGTGTCTTTGGCGTGACATGGGGTGGTGTGGGTGATGTGTGGGGTGATGTAAGTGTTGATGTGTGTGTTGATGTGTAGTGGTGTGTGGTGTTTTGTGCGTGTAATGTTGTATGGGTGATGGTGTTGTGTGCCTCTGTGTGGTGGGGTTCTCAGTTGCTGTGCTCTCTGTCTATCTGGCCTTCGTCCGTGAATTGTGGTCGTAGAGGTTTGTGGGTGATGTGGGTGTGTGTTTTATATTGTGTTTGGTGTGTGGGAGTGGTGTTTGTATGGTTATCAGGTGTGTGTATTTGTAATTGTCCAATGTGGTGGTGTTTTGGAGATGTTTGTGTATTTTGAGCGCGGCGGTGTGTACCGCCAATGGAATACTGCGGTTGAAAGACCGCTGCGTGGATTCGTGGGTCGTGATAGCATGGGCGTGTTTCTGTTGGCGTGACGGTGGAGGTTTTGTTTTTGCCATTTTATCACTGACCTTTGGTGTGGCGGTCTTGTGTGGGTGTCTGAATTTCGGCGGATTCCGAGATGTGGGTCATAATAGCTGTGGCGGAATTCCGCGGCCGCGGCGGTGTTTTGGCGGTCTTCTGCACGGCGGTAAGCGCCTTTTACCGCCAATGTTGTAATGAGGGCCATAATCTTAGTAACTAAAAAACTCATTCGTTTTCAGAAATCTTTTCTTCAGTTTACTGAACTTGCATGAGCACTTGAGAATACTTGCAGTTATTTAAATGCTATTTCTTGGTTATAATATCAAAGGGTAATTCTGTGTATCTCATTATATGGACATAAGGACTTTGGTTTGTTTGCATTGCGGTGTCAAGAATGAAATGTCAAAGATAAACACACGGAAAACATGGAAATGTCACGCATAGGGTAAATGAAAACTTGACAGCTATGAAGATAACTTCTGCATATGTCTGCAAGCTTATTCGAAAGCCGCAGACCAGTTCTCTCTTTAGATGTATCCTCTCAGACAAATTACTAAATTTGTCAAAGGGCTGACAAGAAAGGCACATACTGAAGTTAATGGCAAATACCAAATTTCCTGCCTTCAAGTTGGCGGATGGGAGACGGGTCTCACAAAGCACACATTTGAAAGTAAGAACCAACAGCTTAAATTTTAATATAGTTGCTGAATATCATCAAAGAAGCAAAAGATGTATACTAAGGGCCTGATTACAACTTTGGAGGAGGTGTTAATCCGTCCCAAATGTGACAGATATGCCACCAGCCGTATTACGAGTCCCATAGGATATAATGGACTCGTAATACGGCTGGTGGTATATCCGTCACTTTACCGTCACTTTTGGGACGGATTAACACCTCCTCCAAAGTTGTAATAGGCCCTAAATCATCTTTGCTGAGTCCAAATAGCAAATGACATTCTTGACCACGAGGATTCCTGCTGCAGGTTTACAACTTGGCAGGCTCCAATCACCATGCTGCCATATTCTGACTTTGAGATTAACAGCACTCGATACAGCACAGAATGTAGTTCGGACGTGTTAAACTGGAGCGTCTTGAAAAGTGACATGTTTTAACCTATCAAACCCTCAATAAGAATGCCACTTGGAAAGTTAGATTGACATCAGAATGTAAAATGATTCAGGAGTTCTTAATTTTTCAGTGTATTTGTCGCGAAGCCCTGCTCCTAGACCACTCTACCCCTGTACTAGTCAGAGTTTCACAAGATAATACTGATCTGTGCTCTAGAAAGTGCTACAGGTGCTGTCAACTGTACATGTTCATGCATGTGTGTAAATAATAATTGAGTGTTAATAATACTGAGAGGAGCATGGACTTCAGTATAATGGAGAGGTAGGCTTTCAGTGGCGAATCATGGAGCTTTGCTGAAGGGATGAGGGGAGTCTTGGTTTGGGGGACCAGGGGCATTATAAAATGTCCATGTGGGTAGTGGTGTGGATAACCAGTATAAAGGAGTCAAGATATACCATTACTCAGATCTAACATTTTCCAGATCAGCTACTCAGGCTGTATCTATCAAAAGAGTAATCAGAAAAGCGGTGACAACAGAGTAGTTTACTTTTATCACAGATATGGTGGCTAAATAGCTAGGTAAAGTTTCCAACTGTTTAAAATATATATGTTGGCAGCAATAATGTCTGACAATGACCTAAAATGCTCTCCTCGGCGGGGTCCTGGCTGCCAAGACCTGTAACCCCATTACTGTTTTAAGAGTCACACCAGGGATTATATTTGAAAGCTGGAGCAAAACGAGTGCTTCCTAAGGAGAATGCTACAACTAACTGTTAAAAACGCACTAAAGAAAGAATGATCTCATCATGCCAACAAATGTTTATGGTTATCTCACATGTGAACTGTGTTAGGTGTTTGGAACCTTAGCAACCCGACTATCTTAAACCACAGTTTTTATAATGCAGAAAGTTAAAGTTGGTGATATAGCATCTTCCCCAGGCTGGTACCCACCAACATTTAGGCCACACACAGAGCTGTAATTCAGGCTTCTTTAATCCTCTGCGTTTACCTGTGAACTCTAAAATTCTAAAGCAAGCGCTCATACATTCTCTTCTAGCAACTACGTCACACATCTGATACAGAATACTCAGTGAGCCACAAAAGGTTCCGTTCTAAATCATGCAGGACAATATGGGCCTCATTTACAAGAAACTGGCACATCAAAATCAATGCACCAGTTTTATTTCACCAGCCCTGGACCCAATAACAAAGCCATGTTAGCACTCCACGGCACAAGCTTTCACAGATTCGTCAGAAATCCTGATGCATCTGTAGCCCTAAACCAACGCATTGCTGGGCTAGCCTAAAAAAAGATGACACTACTACAGCAATGTGAGGGGGGTCCAATGTAAAAAAGCCCAGTGTCACTTTAATGCCTCCTCTGGTCAGGTGTTAAAAAAATTGACCCTGTGAAGGCGCAGGATGGCGCAGTGAAATCCTGTAGATTTCACTGTGACAGTTCTGCATGGCTTTTAATGGGGGAACACCTACCCTGCATACATTATACCTGGTGCAGGTATAATGTGGCGCAAGGCTTTGCAAACTGGTGCAATGGTCCCGTTGCACCAGTTTGTAAGTGTTTCGCAGTGTAGGTCACTGCTTGTGCCAGCGCAGTGTGCAGGGTAGTGAAGCGAGGCACTTGCAAGGCTGCTCTGCGCCACCAGGAAAGGGCAGAAACGCACCATATCTACAAGATATGGCACATTACTGTCCTCTTCCCCTGTGCTAGCACAAATTGCTGCCTAGTGCCAATGCAGGCACCCTTACACCAAGGGACACCTACCTGCACAAGAACAATCATAAGAGATGTTTTCCTCTTTTTGTGTGTGCTGCAGATTACAGAATGCAGTACACATGGAAAGAGGAAAAACGTGGAGAAATAAAGATATTTCTCCATGTTGCATCACTCATATGCCACCCCTCAGGTGGATTTGTGAATCTAGGAATGCATCAGATTCCTTTGGGTTCCATAAGTGTTGCATGGGAACACCCCAAGCAACACCCATGGAATGTCCCTTTCACGTAGTGTTATGCATGAACGGGGTCCACATTTACAAGGCCATGAAAAGCCATGGAAGGTGGCTTTGAATGACCTTGTAAATATGGGCTGGCACACTGTGCCAATGGAGCATCAAAAGAAATGACGCTCTGGTGGCGCAGTGTGTTGCTAGGGCCTTGTAAATGAGGCGCTGTAGGTGAGAGTAAGAAGTACAGCCTTCAGAAGAATACCACTTAAGTTTAAAGCTCTCTGGGTCACAGTAATTAGCCATTTGCTACCAAGAGTGGTATTTCTATATTGTGGTACCGCTAGAAAGTTATTTGAAGTAAGTTATTGTTAACTGCCAAAAATGGGGCATCAGACAAAACAAGAGCCAATGGCTTGCATTGTGTTTTCTTTGAGAGTGAAAAAGATCTACCACTTTTGATTCCATGTTGCAGATAGTATGCTGCTTTGAGGATACCTAATTCATTTGTTGGAAAAATAGGGGTATGTACTGGACCACAGACAGACCTGTTGTGATCAGCTACATTGATGTAATTAAACAAGAAATTTGTACACACACTGAGCATATATTTTATGAGCTTCTCGAAGCAGGTGTTTAAAAAAAAAGCATGTGAGGGCATGAATGTAACACAAATTCAACTGTTTATTACTGACAGTCAACTTCAACTAATCGACTTTAAAAAAAAAAATAGCATTAGATAAAGAGGGATTAGCAATTTAAAGCATGAAAATGCAAGGGAATAACAGCACGACCACACAGCCCATCACCCCCTTCTTTGTAAGAGCTACAGCGTGGCAGCAAAACTCAGATGTGGCATGCTTTTTCCCAGAAAAGTACAATAAAGTTAAAACCTAGAACAGTCATTCTTAACTGGTCTTTTCCCCCTCAGGTGGCAAGCCTTTTTTCGGCTGTAGGGGCAGTTCGCGCTAAGGCCCTCATAACTTTTTGTCCACACAAGCTACCCACACCAAATTTGCGTCCTTTTTTTCCAATGTCATAGGGATTCAAGATGGACCCAGACTTTGTGGGTTCCCCTGAAGGAGAGCAAGAAATTAGCTAAAATACAGAAAATAAATTGTTTTTTTCCAAAAAATTGGTAAAAAGGGCTGCAGACGAAGGCTTGTGGTTTTTTGTCTGAAAATGGCATCAACAAAGGGTTTGCAGTGCTACAATTACCATCTTCCCAGCTTTCAGGAACAGGCAGATGTGAATCAGAAAACCAATTTTTCAACACGATTTTGGCATTTTACTGAGACATACCCCATTTTTACTATTTTATGTGCTTTCAGCCTCCTTCCAGTTAGTGACAGAAATGGGTGTGCAACCAATGCTAAATCCCAGAAAGCTCAACATTTCTGAAAAGTAGACAAAGTTCTGAATTCAGCAAGGGGTAATTTGTGTAGATCCTACAAGGTTTTCCTAAAGAAAATAACAGCTGAAATTAAACAATATTGAAATTGAGGTGAAAAAACTGCCATTTTTCTCCATGTTTTGCTCCGTAACTTTTTCCTACAATGTCAGATTTTTGAAAGCAATATACTGTTACGTTTTCTGGACTCTTTTGGGTGCTGGGATATATAGGGCTTGTAGGTTCATCAAGAACCCTAGGTACTCAATGCCAATAAGTGAGCTTCACCTTGCAATGGGTTTCATTCTATACAGGTATACAGCAATTAATTTGCTGAAATATAAAGAGTGAAAAATATGTAACAAGAAAACCTTTGTATTTCCAAAATGAGCACAAGATAAGTTGGTGAGAAGCAGTGGTTATTTGCACATCTCTGAATTCCGGGGTGCCCATACTAGCATGTGAATTACAGGGCAATTCTCAAATAGATGTCTTTTCTTTACATATAGTCTTGCATTTGGAAGGACAAAATGTACAGAAAGACAAGGGGCAATAACACTTCTTTTGCTATTCTGTGTACCCCCAAGTCTCCCTGTAAAAATGGTACCTCACTTGCATGGGTAGACCTAATGCTCGCGACAGGAAATGCAACATGGACACATCACATTTTTACATTGAAATCTGACGTGTTTTTTGCAAAGTCCCTAGCTGTAGATTTTGGCCTCTAGCTCAGCCGGCACCTAGGGAACCATACAAAACCAGTGCATTTTTGATAACTAGACACCCAGGGAAATCCAGGATGGGGTGACTTGTGGGGCTCTCAACAGGTTCTGTTACCCACAGTCCTTTGCAAATCTCACAATTTGGCCAACAAAACACGTTTTCCTCACATTTTGGTGACAGAAAGTTCTGGAATCTGAGAGGAGCCACAAATTTCCTTCCACCCAGCGTTCCCCCAAGTCTTCCGATAAAAATGGTACCTCACTTGTGTGGGTAGGCCTAGCGCCTGCAACAGGAAATGCCCCAAAACACAACATGGACATATCACATTTTCCCCCCAAAAACAGAGCTGTTTTTTTGGAAATGGCCTCGCTGTGGATTTTGGCCTCTAGCTCAGCTCGCACCTAGGGAAACCTACCAAACCTGTGCATTTTTGAAAACTAGACACCTAGGGGAATTTAGGATGGGGTGACTTGTGGGGCTCTCCCCAGGTTCTGTTACACTGAATCCTTTGCAAACCTCAAAATTTGGCCAAAAAAACACATTTTCCTCACATTTCGGTGACAGAAAGTTCTGGAATCTGAAAGGAGCCACAAATTTCCTTCCACTCATCATTTCCCCAAGTCTCCTGATAAAAATGGTACCTCACATCTGTGGTTAGGCCTAGTACCCGCGAAAGGAAATGCCCCAAAACACAACATGGACACATCACATTTTCCCAAAAAAAACAGAGCTGTTGTTTCAAAAGTGCCAAGCTGTGGATTTTGGCCTCTGCCGGCACCAAGGGAAACCTACCAAACCTGTGCATTTGTGAAAACTAGACACCTAGGGGAATTTAGGATGGGGTGACTTGTGGGGCTTTCCCCAGGTTCTGTTACACACAATGCTTTGCAAACCTCAAAATTTGACCAAACAAAAAACATTTTCCTCAGATTTCGGTGACAGAAAGTTCTGGAATCGGAGAGGAGCCTCAAATTTCCTTCCATTCATCGTTTCCCCAAGTCTCCTGATAAAAATGGTACCTCACTTGTGTGGTTAGGCCTAGCGCCCGCAAAAAGGAAATGCCCCAAAACACTACCTGGACACATCAAAATTATCAAATTAAAAACTCCCTGTTTTTGCGGGGTGGGGCACCTGCGTTTTTGTCCTGGGCTCAGCAGCCATACAGAGAAACCTACCAAACCCAGACATTTCTGAAAACTAGACACCCGAGGGAGTCCAGGGAGGTGTGATTTGCGTGGATCCCCCAGTGTTTTTTACCCAGAATCCTCAGCAAAGCTCAAATTTAGCTAAAAATCGAATTTTTCCCAAATTTCCTATGACCCAACGTTCCTCTCAGTCTCCCGGTAAAAATGATACCTCACTTGTGTAGGTGGGCCAAGTGCCTGTGTCAGGGAAGAGCCAAAAACATGTAAAAACTGAGGGGGAACCAAAAGCGGGTCCAAAAGGGCAGTTGGAAAAAAAAAAATTTAGGCTGACAAGTGGGGCAGAATTTTTATCGGTATAGATGAGACAATGCTGGGCGATAGGAATTTTGTGGATTACTGCAGAATCCGGAAGGTTCCATCACAAAAATGGGGAAAAATGTGTGATATCAGCAAAGTCGGAGGTTTGCAGGGCATTGTGTGTAAGAAAATGGTGCGGGGTGCTTGTGAAGCACACCACCCGGACTCACCCAGATGTTTAGTTTTCAGATGTGTCTATGTCTTGTGGATTTTGGCCTTCTAACGTCATGAGGCAGCCATGAGGCAGCCCAAGGACGTAACTGTTACGTCCTTGGCTGCGAAGGGGTTAACATGTGGTCCAGGGACCCCTTTGGGTTAAGAAAATTAGATAAAATCACGTCACATCACGTGTATGTACCAAAAGAAACAAAGGCCCAGATTTAGAAGGGCCTAGTGCCATTTCAATGCCACATTAGCGTCATTTGTTTTACGCTAATGTGACGTTAGAAGGCCAAAATCCCAGCACCATATTTACAAAGTGGCGCAATGCATGCATTGCGCCACTTTGTAACCCTTTGCCCTACATTATGCTTGTGCCAGGTATAATGTATACAAAGGTGGGGTTTTCTTCCTCTAGGGAGGCCGTCAAAATGGCGCAGAGAAATCTAACAGATATCTTTACATCTTTTTGCGGTATTTATAATGCCTGCTCAGAACAGGTGTTAAAAGGAGGTTCCTATGGGTTTCAATGGGTCTCTGGGTGCTTTGCAGGTTTAGCGTCAACATTTTAGATGCTAATCCTGCAAAGCGCCAAACTAGTGTAAAAAATTCTGACGCTAGGTCCCTAACTACTGCCATGGTGCGCCATATGTTAAATACGGCGCACACATGGTGGCGTTAGGGGGGCGTGCTAGGTGGCACAAGAAAAGTGGCACTAGGTGCAGCACCACTTTTCATAAATCTGCCCTGAAATATACAATTACACATATTTAAACATTCTGTAAATCTGAAGGAAACTGGTAACTAAAAATTGAGTTAGTATCTTCAGATACATTTTTGGGAATAGTGCATGAACATCGAACAGAATATTGTTTGAACTATGAGTGGTCTCAATTGAGTTTAGAAAAGCTCCAACGTTTGTATTAAAATGAAATTCTGATTTTGTTATTATTTGTTTGTGAGTTAAATAAAATATTTAATCATTTGTGTATTTGTTAGATGAATGCTGATTTCTGTAGTTTTTGCACATTGTTTGGGGTTTAAATCATCAAAAATATTTAGGCTGAGTTCACTGTCTTCCAGTAATGGCTCACTAGGGGTCCCTGGATTCTAATAATGTTTCAGCAGGGGTGCTCATATCTTCTTTTCACAAAATGTAGCGATCAATCAAAAATGACTACATTTGAACTGACTTTTGAAACACACTTTCTCAAGGAAAAGTTGCTAAATAAAAGTTCTACTGAGGCACATTCCTAAATTTAAGTAATATTAAATCCCCTTATTTTCAAAGCATCAATTCCACAGTTAAAAATACGTGTTTTCTCTTTCATCATGCATACACTGCCATCTAGCTGCAAATTTCCAGATTATATTAGGATCTATAGACTATGCTGGCGACCTTCGGTGGCATTGGTGCTGGAGATTTCAATAAAAGTAAAATAATTAAAATTAATAACACATATGAGTGGAATGCAAGCTTTATCTAAATGCTGCATTTTAAATGTGCATTTTCCTTTTTAAACTTTGCATGAACTGCATTTGCTTGACTTACTTGATTTGATAACATTAACAAATTCCAAATTGCTTTAGCAAAGCAGAAAATGTTTCTATAGTGACTTTTGCATGTTTTTTTCATGATGCAAACTTCCTATGCTAACAAAGAAAGTTATATTTTCAATTCATTATTAACAGTTTGACCTGCATTGGAATCTCGAAGCTTGCAAAATTAATCTTAAAAAGTCCTTCTTTATTAATAGGCTCATAGTGTGAAGTTGTGTGAGAAGAGAAATGATGAGGTGCGAAAATGAATAAAACTTACACAAGTGTTTTATTTTTCAAAAGGCGGAGCAATGGTAAAATCTTCTCATGTTTCAAGACTGCTGTTTTTTTAAATAAAATGTATCATGTGTTTAGAATGCTCTATCATCTCAACGGAAACTGTTCTTGTCTCATGAAGCCTTTTTCATTCTGATTGACTGAGATGAGAGTAATATGCAATATTATTTAAACATGTTACATTATAACATGTATAAAAAGTGTCCCACTGAAAAAACAGGTTCACACGCTAGCGATCATGCTACACACAATCCACAGAGCTACTGCAGAGACTCTCTCTCTGTTGCTTTACTGGACTATTTCTCTCTTTTGCCACTGAGTATCCTCAGAGGCTAGACAGACTGTCAGACACTTGTTCCTTTTTTGTATTTTATTTTTGCCTGATATTCGCTGACTCAGATTACTTTCTATTATACTATGTTCTGTAAATTATTTTATGACTTAATAAAGACTAAAATAATTTAGGACTAACAAAACTTTTAAATTTCAATCGTAACTCTCAATATTGACTCTAAAATAAAAAGAATGTATTGATTATTGAGTATTTATTTACATGATTAAGAACTGCAGTCCTTCACCCTTGAAACTCATTGAAAAGATCCTAGACCTACATACCCCAAGGGTTGGGGAGATTTATATTAGTGTGTTAGCCTTTTCTGTGTATGTAATTGGTTTATCCATGATTGGCATATTTGTTTTACTAGTAAGTCCCTAGTAAAGTGCACTAGAGGTGCCAGGGCCTATATATCAAATGCTACTTGTGGGCCTGCAGCACTGGTTGTGACACCCACAGAAGTAGCTCTGTAATCATGTCTCAGATTTGCCACTGCAGTGTCTGTGTGTGCAGTTGTAACTGTAAATTCGACTTCACAAGTGTACCCACTTGCCAGGCCTAAATCTTCCCTTTTCTTACATGTCAGACACCCATAAGGTAGGCCTTAGGTAGCCTCAAGGGCAGGGTGCAGTGTACGGTTAAGGTAGGACATATAGTAATGTGTTTTATATGTCCTGACAGTGAAATATTGCTAAATTCATTTTTCACTGTTGCAAGGCCTGTCCCTCTCATAGGTTAGCATGGGTGCTACCTTTAAATCTGATTAAAGTGTAGATTCCCTTTGGGAGCGGATGGACATGTGGAGTTTGGGGTCTCTGAGCTCACAATTTAAAAATACATCTTTTAGTAAAGTTGATTTTAAGATTGTGTGTTTGAAAATGCCACTTTTAGAAAGTGAGCATTTTCTTGCTTATACCATTTTTGTGACTCTGCCTGTTTGTGGATTCCCTGTCTGGGTCACTTTGACAGTTGGGCTGGTTGCACCTCACACTAGACAGTGACACAAAGGTAGCTGGGGTGTAGCCTGCATATCCTGATGAGCCATCTGTGCTAGGAGGGAGGGGAGGAGTGGTCATTCACACCTGAAAGGGCTGTGCCTGCCCTCACACAATGCAGTCTCCAACCCCCTGGTGAGTGTCTGGGGCCTGGCCTGGGCAAGGCAGGATTTCACATTCAAAAGAAACTTTACTTTGAAGTAGGCCTACTTCAAAGGAGAAACTGGGTATAAGAAGGGCACCCAAAACCACAGATTTTAGAAACACTTCTGGAAACAAGAGAGACCTCTGCCTGGAGAAGAGCTGAGGAAGAAGAGCTGCCCTGCCTGTGACTGTGCTTTGCTTTGTGGAGCTATCCTGCAGTTGCTGCTTCTGCCAGAGTAAGAGGGCAAAGACTGGGCTTTGTGTGCCTTTCATCTTGAGAAGAACTCTCCAAGGGCTTGATTTAGAGCTTGCTTCCTGTTGTTTGAAGTCTCAGGGACAGCAAAGACTTCTCTCTGCTAGCACCTGGAGTCTCTGGAGAGACTCCTACTCTGCCCTGTGGTGTCCATACAGTTCCTGGGACTCTGAAAGGAGTAGCTGGCAACCTAAAGAAAAGGAAAACCACGCACAGAGCACTGTGCGGGGAAAGGATTGACGCAACTCCATTCTTCGGCTGAAGAAATGACGTGCCGCTGGCTCTGCAGCTGAAAATCGACGCTCACTAGAAACGTGACCGAAGAATCAATGCAGGGAGCAGGAGAAACTACGCACAGCATCGCTGACGGAGGCTGGGAGATCGCAACACACACTGGGTGGTTTTCAGATCATCGTGCAGCTGGATTTCTGACTCAAGTACCACTGGGCGTGTAAAAACAACGCAAGGCCTGCCCGGACTCAAGAGTGCTTACCGGATCGACGCATTGCTCTCCCGAAGAGAGAAGAAACAACGTGCCTGACCCGGCGAAAGGAGACACGACGCAAGGTCCCGCTCGTGAGTGGAATAAACGCATTGCAAGCCCTTTTTGACACACACTCGCCTGTGCAGGGTTATTTTTGACACACCAAGATACATTTTCACGCTAACAGTGTTAGTGTGTTTTTGAAACTACTTAAAGACTCTTTTTGATTTTTAATTGATACCTTGCCTTGTGTATTGTGGATTTTTGTCGTTCTGGTCTTGTTTTGTTTAGATAAATAATTCCTATTTTTCTAAACCTGTGTTGTGTCGTTTTGTAGTGTTTTCATTGAGTTACTGTGTGTGTTGGTAAAAATACTTTACAACTAGAACTTTGAAGTTAAGCTTACTGCTCTGTCAAGCTACCAAGGGGGTAAACAGGGGTTAGCTGAGGGTGATTCTCTTTTACCCTGACTTGAGTGAGGGTCCTTACTTGAACTGGGGGTATCCTGACTGTCAACCAAAGACCCCATTTCTAACATAGTGGATAAGAATGAGAAAATCCTTCTCAATTGCTCTCCCACTGGTATACTGTGAGGGACACTATTGTCTTGACGCAGATAGCACGCGTGGTAAATATTCCAGATACTTCTTCAATTATGTAGAAAAAACTCACATTTTCTATCACAGTAAGAGACTACAACTTGTTGGAAAGTGTTACTGCAGAGATCTATATAAAAAGCTCATTTGATTTAAAGAGGGCAATTGGTGGAGAAGGCAATGTGCAGCGCAATCTTAAATCTGTGAATCAGAGTCCTCTTTTCTCAGCACATCATAATCTATGACTATGGAAAATTCTCAATCAAGCTTGATTAATTCTCCTGATCAGGGATGAGAAAAGCTTCTCTTCTAGAGGGTTGTGGAACTTAACAATGACCCACAAGACAAAGGTTCAGACATAGACTATCCAACCTGACCTAACGATGCAATAAGGTCAACAGTTAAGAAAGTAAAGTATACAAATCCATAAATACTCTTTTCTGACGTCAGGAATTATGTCACACGGAGTTATACCGACACCATAAAGTTTGACCAAATAATGACAAAAATAGTGAATACTTTGGTAAGTGGTTGACAGACTACATTAGTGGAATTGTATTCAAGTACTATGGTAGATCAATTGAAAACATGCAAAAGAGGTCTCCATCTACACTTCTTTGCTAAGAAATATCGAGTAATGGATCAAAAAGTCTCTCATTTTTGCTCTTTCCCAGGCTAATGGGCACTTCTTCCTTCACCATGCAGTCTAATGTATAAACAGTTTTAGTTCTTGCCTACAGATACCTTTGTTTATCCATTGTCCCAAAACCTACTGTGTACAATACCAATTCCTAATGTGATCTGACGCAGGCCACTGTTTATTGGTTTGCTTACTTGTAAATCTCATTTGCTTGCTTCTTGTTCAACAGCTGTCCCCTTCTCCTTGTGTTTGTCCCTCCGCAGAACAGAGCTTATTAACCATAGTTTTGACTGGATGCGTTGAATCTTTGCTGACTGAAATCAGGGAAATGCTTTTTTCTTTCGGCACTACATCGGAATGCATGTTTCCCACTCATATGCCTCTTCATCCCTCAAATCCTCAGCTTGTGCTCTTCATGTTGCTGCACTCAGCCTTCTTTACCCCAGTTGGCTTTTTTCCTGCTTTTTTTTGTTCCACCACTATTACTCCCTTCACATTTTAGTATAATTATTCATTCTTTGGAACAGTTTCAGTGTGCAATGGGCCACTACTTTCTCCATAATGCTCTTTTGTGCACTGTTTATATTTTTAATTTACTACTTAGAGATGTAGGTCTAACATCTTTGAACGGTAAATTAAAAGTAAAAAAAATACATCAGTCATAGTTGTGCCGCAGTGTTGTAACACATACGTGATGATGCTTGAGCTGCCATCTTCGTTTTTATTAGGGGTGGGCGGAATTCGTGGAGTGCCACTCAGCAGAATTCCAAGGAATTACATATAAACTCAGCATGATTCTGTGGAGTTCCGTGAACTAAAGGAATTAGACATGTTCGGCTGCTGGCACTGATTTTTAGCTATAGCAGCTCTTTCTGCTCTACCAAATCATCATGAATTGCATTGCACGGCATGGCAGAGGGCGCTTCTTCTTGAGTTGAGTTTGCTGACGCTTGAGTAGATTTTCTACTGGAGTGCCAGCTTTCTCACTGCAAATGGCAGCGACCCCCGCCATTGAAGAAATCTAACCAGGTGCCCTCCTAGAGACTGAAAATTATGTTAGTGGATGCCAAATCCTGTTGACATTAGTTGCACTAACAAATAGAGAACTGAAAACTTTCCACTCTCTGGAGGCTGCAGCAGTAATTAGAGATATAAGGCATTCCTATCTCAGGCAAATCAGACTTGGAAGGAAATAAATAGGGCTACATTAACCGGCCTCCTGTAACAGATGCATTGCTACTTCTGGAGTAATGATACAAGAATCAGGGCAGGAGGTGAAAGTATGAAGGAATGCGAGAATTTGGGAGGGACAGACACAAGGAATGATTGCCAAGGGGAAATACCAATGCACTGATCTCTGACTGTAGACCTGATGGCTTTATAAGGCATGCAGGGATATTTACACAGCTTGTTTCATAAATAAATAGAGGGTTTCAATAACCTTTCAGCCAATACAACATTCATGAGACTGAGACATTATGTAGGAACTGGATTAATCAATCAGGCATGTAGGGCTATCTGATTAAAATTTGCTAGGGGTTTTTGTAATGTTCGATGTTTTTTACATAATGACTGCTAAGAATGCCTAATATAATAATCACCATTGTTCTGATACACACGTTTTATGGTATATTAAATAATTGTACACTGTAGCATACTAACAATTGTGTCCCTTCTGTTTCTAATGACCAGGGTGGGGATTTGTAACTATAACAAGCATAACTCATTGTAGGAAGGAGTGAGAGGCACTTGTCAGTTCTCCTTTTCTCTGAAGACCGTATGCTTTCAAATTATTGCTCTTGGTACCTACATCAACACCGGTGCCCCCCAAAATGTGGAATTCATGATAATTTCATCACTCTCATTTTGTGTTGTTGTTCCTACTCAAGACCTTTCAGTTTGAGATGACAAAGGATCTGCCCTCACATTGAGGAAGCCAGCTTGATGAGCCACAATGAAAGCTGTCCATTAAGTCCTCTACCACAGGTAATAGCCTTCCAACATATGGTTCACAAACCAACACTGCCTTGCCAGATGATGTTATGGACAGTAGTGGTGTTGGGCAACAGAGTCTGAAATTTGCCTCCTAAGGAAAAAAAGATATACCTTTATGGCAAGGAGGAAAGTCTGCAGCATGAGCACATTTGTGTAAAGATGATGCTAAGCCTAAGCCCTTAGACCATGGCCCATCATGATGTCCAGTTGTGGATGCCAACCCAGTGAGAAAATGTTCAGGACCATGCTAGCCTAAGCCAGCAGATGACTGAATTGCTGTCCCACCAAAAGGGTAAGGGACCACACCCACGGTTTGGCGTGTGGCATCCACAGACTGCTCCAGGCAAGACCTGCAGACCCAGCATCCATGTTAGAGTGAAAAACCTTGTGATATGCTTCTAAATCCCCACAGTTGCAATCAAAAGAGTAAAGGACTTATCCAGTACAATGTAGGCTATATGATGGGAAGAGGTCAGACTTCAATGCAATGATTGTAAAGCCATGGAAGAGAGTCACCCTCTGCTCCTCATGTTTTTTTACAAGCTCCAGGTAATCTTATTGCACTAGCCAGTTATCCATGTATGGAAAAACATGGAATCCTGACTGTCACAGTGAAGCCATCATGAGCACCAGCAAATTCTTAAAGCAGCATGTGGTGGCCGTCAGACAAACTGATCGAACTGTGTACTAATGGTGCTGCGGTCCTGCCATAAACCTCAGTTTTCTGTAGATCTGAATGATTGAAAAATGGGACCCTGCATGCCTGAAAAACCAGATAGGTCAATCCATCCCCCACACTGAGAGCCATTAAGACTTGACTTGGAGACAGTACCCTGAACTTCTCCTGCTGAATGTAAAGTCAGGGCAAGGACTTTTACATCCAAAAATCAAGGCATGTGCAGGAGTGCACATCCTGGACATAGCCCCCACAAATTAGGGGGCTGACCGTGCAAACTGTTGCGATTGTCTCCCAATTAGTGGAAAAATGGAAGACAACCCTACCCACTCACCAACAAAATATGATGGTTTAAGAGAAGAGTGAGTCAGAAAGGTTTTGATGCAGATGAGCCAGTGGAAATTAGAGGATACCGAATCTGCTGACTTCAGGCCTTCCTTGACAGGAGCAGTGTTTGTGAGGGGGTTCCTGGACTAGCTGAGAAGGTAGCGTCTACTCGAGCGTGACTGCCCTCAAGTAGCTTTGACACTTCTTATATTGTACCTATAGGATAGTGGACCACATGATAGTAAATGACACATCTTGACTACTCTGTGCTATAGTCCAAGCAACAGTGAATGCAGAGTCAAGATCTCTTAAGACATATCAAAACAGTCACTGGCCAGAACTTTAAATGGTTTTCATGTGGTGTGGGGAACTGCTTCCTCAAAGTTTTGCCATCTGAATTAAGGCAATAACATTACAGTCCAGAAGACCGGTCTCATTAGCAGTGCATAAAACCAAGCTACTAGAAGGAAAAATGTTTGGCCCATGGTGTCAAGTTTCTTTAACTCTTCCCTATTTGAAGGTGCAGTGGTAAAGGCATTTTCGTTTATCTTTGAATAAGAAGCATGGATAACCAGAGTTTCTGGAAATGTGCAAGAGGACAAAATGGACCACTCGGAGCAGGCTTATATCACCTGGCTATCTGTCTCTGGGCGGCTAGGGCATAGTGCTTTTTCATGTGCAGCCATGCCAGAATCCAATAAAGACTCACTGAATGCAAACAAGGGCTTCACCACAGTGAAGGAGAGTTGCAAGGCCTCGGTCAAAATGTTAGAGTTTGCCTCTGCAGTAGGCAAGGTACATTTCAAGAATTCAGCTTCTTTTTGTACCACAGGTATAAACGAGGAAACCCTTTCTGAGGCAGGACCAGGAGTTATGGGTTAAGCCCATTCACATTTTTAAATTCCCAAAATAAGCCAAAATAAGAATTGGAGTGGAAAAGGAGTTTATCAGCCTCCGAATCATCATATGCTGTGTGGTTATAGTCATCTGTCATTGACAAAGGCATCAGTGTCAGAGCCAGTCTCCTCCTTCAACCAGGCAAATCTCTGAACCATAGGAAGGTGATTTACCAATGGAACAGTGTTAACGTTCTCCCTAACTTTCTCCCTCCCCACATACACAATTTGTTACAACATCAACAGGTTTGATTTCAGTGCCATAGTTGACTCAGTAGCCATCATATGGTGCCAAAGGGGCTCTTACAAACTTACAAACATGAATAGAGTCTTTACAGGCTTCAGCTTATTCTTGGGCACCAGGGTCAGAATTTGTTGCCATGGCCATAGGAGTGTTTTCTATTTTGGAGGGTTGCCCGGGAGGTAATGAAGCCACATTAACAGATTCAGGGTAGCCAGCTAGAATGCCTCAACCTGCTCCAGGTCGGTTGATGGAGCAAAAATACAAAGATCTTTTTAAACATTATGATTAAGGAAGAGTCCAGCATTTGAGAATACCACAGAATACGCCCCCAAGAAAAGAGACCATTTCTACAAAGAAGAAAAGAGCATATCCTGCCTATGGCACCCTTGCTGTTTGTAACTGGAAAAGCTCATTTGTGATTGTTCCCTAACAGGTAACTTCCCGTGGGATGAGGGAGAGCACTTTTGGATCTCCTGAGATCCCTTGTCTCCCTCTCAGTGATTGCCTGGGGTGCAGGAATATCTTAAAATATAGTACACTCACTAACCATAAATTGTATGTTCAATTAGCATACAGGCACTCCTTGGGTTTATACATTTGCCTCATATGATGTCTTTTGAAAATACTTTTATGGAAATAATTAAATATCTTTATAGAAAATGTAAGCTTAAAATGAATTGGTGAATCAAGTCTGCATTGCTAGTATTTATAATTGAACAGTAGATTTATGGTTAGTGGGGTTGCCTCAATTTGAGATATTTAGTTGGGAATCACTACCCCATTATCTGCAATAAGATCCTCTCCCATCTTGATTGTAATTGGGTGCAGGGAGACACAGTGATTGCAGACTGCAGTGTTGTTTATTGAGCCTACCCACAAAGTGGAGATGTTATTTGGCTCTAACAATGGCATCTTCATGTGCCACGTGTGATAGGAATTACCCCAGGACACTTTTGGAGGTGATATATTCAATATTTGCTATCAAAATGCTAACAAATTTTAGTTGGTGAGACACTAAAAGCTTTCAACCTGTGTAGACGAGGCACAGAAAAACAGAAACTGATTGCTAGTGTGCGGGTTGGTGCCTATTATACTCTGTTGTCATAATGTAGAGAGGTGGAGTTGCAGTTTAAGCCACCTAGCTCTGCTGGAGAGATATTTCTGGGGGAAAATTTAGGACCATTCTGAAGCCTTGGGCCAGTAATCTTCAAGAAGTTGATGTATCCATCTGACTTGCCTACATTTGACGTGTCAACTTGTTAGGGCTTGACGACTGTTGGTATAAAAGTTTTCAGCCTGACATTGTAAAGCTGTTCTCCACTGGCTTTGTATGGTTTTCCGGATAGCCCTGTTTTGTTTTAAAAAACAAGCTCATAATCATGCAAGTCCATTGGAGACATTCCTGTGTTCCAGATGTGAGACACCAGAGCTCCACTTAGATGGTCAGGGATCACCCAAAGTGCATTACTTTTTATGAGGGCCACTGCTGTCCCCTTTACCCAATCTACATGTGGATATATAATGATGGAAGCATAATCCATAGTCAGGCAGACAGGACTTTTTACCTGTACATTAATGGAAAATTGTTACCAGATTCCTCTGGGTAAATTATGTGCAGCAAATGGGGTCATTTTCTTTTGTTATGTATGGGAGGTGCATGGAAGTCCTCTGAGTGAGTGTGTTTCTGGTGGGGAGAAGCTGTGTGCTGAAATGGGGGATTGAAATGGACTCTCTACGTGGGGTACCTCAAGATGATTATTGCATTAAGGATGTCAGTGGCCATTTTGGATGTTGGAGCATGTATATATATCTAGAAGCACTAACTATAACTTGCATCCCTCCCATACACTGCTCATGACCTCAGGCATGACATTACTCATGACATGTTCTATGACACCACTAATTACATCTCAAATTACATCATTGATTACATCACTGATTATATCACTGATGTCATCAGTGCTCAAGTGTGCTTGGTTTTTTATAGTTTACATGGTGGTAGATATCTACTATATTATTTTTCTACCTAATATTGTACAGTTTGGGTCTAACTAATAGGGGTAAGTGTCTACAACAGCATGTGCTCTAAATGCATCATACTGGAGAGAGATATTGAACATGTTATAAACCTTTCTATTCAAGAGTAATTCTGTGTGCAAGTGACAGATGAGTTTTGTTGAGCATGTTCCACAGAAGGTTTCTGGTTCTACAGAAAACATTTTCAACAGGGGAAACATTCTATGTAGTAGAAAACAACTTTTGAAAAGAGCCTTGATTTATTATACAGAATTGTCTCAGCATGGCAATTTCTACTTAACACAGAAAGCTATGTGCACCAGGTACTAAGATATGTATGTGTGCTAGTTTTTCTAGAAAAGATGAGCTATCTGTACATGTTTCACCACGTTATGAAAGGTGCAGGCAGTATGTTTTTCAGAACCTCCAGATCACAATTATTTCTTAGCAAATAGTGTTTTTTGATAACAGTTGCATAAAATGTACACTGTTCTTAGTAGTTTTTTTTAATACTGTTATTAATTTATCATGAGTTTCACTGTCATCAAACAGAGTGGTACAGAGTAAACTCTCTCCATAGATTGAATACAGTTTACAGTGCCCACTTCTCTACTCATATTAATTGTACTTCTCAAAATTGGTTCAGTGAGTGCCAGTGAATAGTGTCTGTGGTGGCAGTACTAATGGGTGATTTTCCCATGAGCTTATATTTTTTACTGACTGTCAGGCCACTACTGTCACACTATTTGGCAACATGCATGAAAGTAAACTTTGCATTAATTCATTTGAGATGTCATCAGTGATGTATTCAATGATGTAATTTGAGATGTCAACGGTGATGCCATAAATGATGTCATAGTACATGTCATTAGGGATGTCATGAGATCATAAACACTATATGGTGAGGAAGCCAGTTATAATAATGCTGTTTACTATAAGTGCTTAATTTCTGTATTTTCTTTAGTTCAAAGCATTACCATCGCCACTGAGAAATTCACCTAACTATAACATTATTTGAACCTTTGTTTTTTTCAAGAAAATTTGTACGAGCTTTGTAAAGTAAATTAATTTGTTATTTAATGTTGATCTATAGTAGAGTAGTGAATAAAACATGGTTGGATATTTATATTTTATTAACAGTGATGGCTCTCGCGAAACACTCATGCGATTCAGATGCACAATTTGGTGCACAGACACATACGAGGCAGTACATCCTGGTCAGCACTTGGGAACCACTTGTGAGATTGTACAGTTAGTGCCTATAGTTTTGAGGAAAGTAGAACATTAAGCATTAAACATATTGATGAATTTAGAAAAATGTATTATGTATTGTTCTATAGAAGATAGAAAGGAAGTTTTTTTCACATTCTTGCAAGATGGCCGCAAGATGCCCGCAAGACACTATTGAGAGGTCGGGAGAGGAAGCACACCATAAGAAAGGATTCTGATTGGTTACATTAGAAGAAAACAATTCCATCCTTTTTGCTTTCTTTTACTATTCAACTTTGGTGAGAGTAGACATATTGGTATTGCTGTCCTATCCTGTTTCTCTTTCAGCAGAAATATGTCTTCATATCATTTAGATGAACAGCCATGGGCTTTTACCAGTTCAATCACCTCAGCAACCCAAGGCATCCTTGGTGTGACAAATCTTTGAAATGAGACCAAGAAGGTTTCTGCAAAGTATGTCACATGTAAACTTTGCAGCAAACAATTAAGCCGGGGGAGTAGAAATGAGCAATGTAGTATAAGTACCACCGGCTTCTGGAGACACCTGAGGTCCATGCAGCTGTAAAGGCTTGCATGGTGCTATGAGGAGAGAGTGAGTCCTTCACTAACACCCAGGCCTACAAGTTTCAGTAGCTGAGTATGGGGTGAGAGAGTTTCTCCAGTTACACCTTATATCAAGATTTTGTGTACCCCACTACTATGTTTACTCTCCTGTGAGAGTCTCATTAGATTGTAAACATTTTTAGCTGACAAATTTATACTTTTCTTTGTTACAGTACTTATGCCCTGTAGTCCTCATTGGTAGAATGTGGAACATGGACTCTCGTAGGCTCTGGCCCCTTAAGTTTGTGGAGGGAAGCCCAAGACAACCACCTCCATTTTGTGAGCCTCAGCATCTTCCCTGTGTCCTAATACAGCCCAGTGTTCAAGGATTGCAAAAAGACCTAGGTAAGGAGCCCCGATTTAAGAGTGCGCGTCCAGCAGTATTCCAGTGTTTGTTGTTTAAACAATCTCTCCTATACCTGGAAAGTAGACTCTGCTAGCTTGGAAGTGTGTATTCAGCCTGTCTGTATCCAAGGAGATTATGAATAGAGCAGCGGCTGCCTCCTCCCCGCCCACAGGGACTGGACTTAGCTGATTGGCTCTCTGAGTCCCTGTTGCACCTGAGCCCTCCCCCCCACACCTGCTCTGGCCCCTTAAGCTTGTGGAGGGAAGCACAAGGCAGCCACCTCCATTTTGTGAGCCTCAGCATCTTCCCTGTGTCCTAATACAGCCCAGTGTTCAAGGATTGCAAAAAGACCTAGGTAAGGAGCTCCCAGATTTTTCTGGGTAAACAGTATTATTTGTTTAAAAGTGTTTATTTCAGCTACCTGTGTCTGTTTTACTGTGGACTCTCTGTGTTTCAGGCAGCCTGGCCTCTTTTAAAGTGGAGTTTTTTTTAATTAGTTTTTGCCGTGACAGTGTGAATTGCCTTGCTAGTTTGCGGCACATAACCCCCCCCTTTTTTCCTTCTAAGTAAAAAGGCTACATATATCTTGCAGAGTGTGTTTTTAGGAAACTGTTTTAATCTGTTTCCGTGCTTTAAATTGTGTTTTAGAAACTATCTGCCCCCCTGTTTTTTGTGCCTTTAAAAAAGTCTGATTTCAGAGTCCGCGTCGAGCAGTATTCCAGTGTTTGGTTTTTAAACAATCTCTCCCTTACCTGGAAAGTAGACTCTGCTAGCTTGGAAGTGTGTATTCAGCCTGTCTGTATCCAAGGAGATTATGAATAGAGCAGCGGCTGCCTCCTCCCCGCCCACAGGGACTGGACTTAGCTGATTGGCTCTCTGAGCCCCTGTTGAACCTGAGCACTCCCCCCGCATCTGCTCTGGCCCCTTACGTTTGTGGAGGGAAGCCCAAGACAGCCACCTCCATTTTGTGAGCCTCAGCATCTTCCCTGTGTCCTAATACAGCCCAGTGTTCAAGGATTGCAAAAAGACCTAGGTAAGGAGCTCCCAGATTTTTCTGGGTAAACAGTATTATTTGTTCAAAAGTGTTTCTTTCAGCTACCTGTGTCTGTTTTACTGTGGACTCTCTGTGCTTCAGGCAGCCTGGCCTCTTTGAAAGTGGTGTTTTTTTTAATTAGTTTTTGCCGTGACAGTGTGAATTGCCTTGCTAGTTTGTAGCACATAAACCCCCCCCTTTTTTCCTTCTAAGTAAAAAGGCTACATATATCTTGCAGAGTGTGTTTTTAGGAAACTGTTTTAATCTGTTTCCGTGCTTTAAATTGTGTTTTAGAAACTGTCTGCCCCCCTGTTTTTGTGCCTTTAAAAAAGTCTGATTTCAGAGTGCGCGTCGAGCAGTATTCCAGTGTTTGTTTTTCAAACAATCTCTCCCTTACCTGGAAAGTAGACTCTGCTAGCTTGGAAGTGTGTATTCAACCTGTCTGTATCCAAGGAGATTATGAATAGAGCAGCGGCTGCCTCCTCCCCGCCCACAGGGACTGGACTTAGCTGATTGGCTCTCTAAGTCCCTGTTGCACCTGAGCCCTCCCACCCACACCTGCTCTGGACCCTTAAGCTTGTGGAGGGAATCCCCAGACAGCCACCTCCATTTTGTGAGCCTCACCATCTTCCCTGTGTCCTAATACAGCCCAGTGTTCAAGGATTGCAAAAAGACCTAGGTAAGGAGCCCACAGATTTTTCTGAGTAAAAAGTATTATTTGTTCAAAAGTATTTATTTCAGCTACCTGTGTCTGTTTTACTGTCAACTCTCTGTGTTTCAGGCAGCCTGGCCTCTTTTAATGTGCTTTTTTAAAAATTGGTTTTTGCCGTGACTGTGTCAATTGCCTTGCTAGTTTGTGACACATGAACCCCCCTTCTTTTCCTTCTAAGTAAAAAGGCTACATACATCTTGCAGAGTGTGTTTTTAGGAGACTGTTTTAATCTGTCTCTGTAATTTAAATTGTGTTTTAGAAACTGTCTGCCCCCCTGTTTTTTTGCCTTTAAAGAGTCCGATTTCAGAGTGTGCGTCGAGCAGTATTCCAGTGTTTGTTTTTTACCAATCTCTCCCTTACCTGGAAAGTAGGAAAGTAGACTCTGCTAGCTTGGAAGTGTGGATTCAGCCTGTCTGTATCCAAGGAGATTCTGAATAGAGCAGCAGCTGCCTCTTCCCCGCCCGCTGAGACTGGACTTAGCTGATTGGCTCTCTGAGTCCCTGTTGCACCTGAGACCTCCCCCCAACACCTGCTCTGGCCCCTTAAGTTTGTAGAGGGAAGCCCAAGACAGCCACCTCCATTTTGTGAGCCTCAGCATCTTCCCTGTGTCCTAATACAGCCCAGTGTTCAAGGATTGCAAAAAGACCTAGGTAAGGAGCCCCCAGATTTTTCTGGGTAAATAGTATTATTTGTTCAAAAGTGTTTATTTCAGCTACCTGTGTCTGTTTTACTGTGGACTCTCTGTGTTTCAGGCAGCCTGGCCTCTTTGAAAGTGGTGTTTTTTTATTAGTTTTTGCCGTGACTGTGTGAATTGCCTTGCTAGTTTGTGGCACATACACCCCATCCCCCCTTTTTTCCTTCTAAGTAAAAAGGCTACATAAATCTTGCAAAGTGTGTCTTTAGGAGACTGTTTTAATCTGTTTCTGTGATTTAAATTGTGTTTTAGAAAATGTCTGCCCCCATGTTTTTTGTGCCTTTAAAAAAGTGTGATTTCAGAGTGCGCGTCGAGCAGTATTCCAGTGTTTGTTTTTTAAACAATCTCTCCCTTACCTGGAAAGTAGACTCTGCTAGCTTGGAAATGTGGATTCAGCCTGTCTGTATCCAAGGAGATTCTGAATAGAGCAGTAGCTGCCTCCTCCCCGCCCACAGGGACTGGACTTAGCTGATAGGGGCTCTGAGTCCCTCTCGCACCTGAGCCCTCCCCCCCACAACTGCTCTGGCCCCTTAAGGTTGTGGAGGGAAGCCCAAGACAGCCACCTCCATTTTGTAAGCCTCAGCATCTTCCCTGTGTCCTCATACAGCCCAGTATTCAATGACTGCAAAACGATCTAGGTAAGGATCCCCCAGATTTTTCTGGATAAACAGTATTATTTGTTCAAAAGTGTTTATTTCAGCTACCAGTGTCTGTTTTGCTGTGGACTCTCAGTGTTTCAGGCAGCCTGGCCTCTTTTAAAGTGGTGTTTTTTTTTAATTAGTTTTTGCCGTGACTGTGTGAATTGCCATGCTAGTTTGTGGCATATCACCCCCCCCCTTTTTTCCTTCTAAGTAAAAAGGCTACATACATTTTGCAGAGTGTGTTTTTAGGAGACTGTTTTTATCTGTTTCTGTGATTTTAATTGTGTTTTAGAAACTGTCTGCCCCCCATGTTTTATTTTGCCTTTAACAAAGCCCGATTTCAGAATGCGCGTCGAGCAGTATTCCAGTGTTTGTTTTTTAAACAATCTCTCCCTTACCTGGAAAGTAGACGCTGCTAGCTTGGAAGTTTGGATTCAGCCTGTCTGTATCCAAGGAGATTCTGAATAGAGCAGCAGCTGCCTCTTCCCCGCCCACTGAGACTGGACTTAGCTGATTGGCTCTCTGAGTCCCTGTTGCACCTGAGTCCTACCCCCACACCTGCTCTGGCCCCTTAAGTTTGTGGAGGGAAGCCCAAGACAGCCACCTCCATTTTGTGAGCCTCATCATCTTCCCTGTGTCCTAATACAGCCCAGTGTTCAAGGATTGCAAAAAGACCTAGGTAAGGAGCCCCCAGATTTTTCTGGGTAAACAGTATTATTTGTTCAAAATTGTTTATTTCAGCTACCTGTGTCTGTTTTACTGTGGACTCTCTGTGTTTCAGGCAGCCTGGCCTCTTTTAAAGTGGTGTTTTTTTTTTATTAATTTTTGCCGTGACTGTGTGAATTGCCTTGCAAGTTTGTGGCATATAAACCCCCCCATTTTTTCCTTCTAAGTAAAATGGCTACATACATCTTGCAGAGTGTGTTTTTAGGAGGCTGTTTTTATCTGTTTCTGTGATTTAAATTGTGTTTTAGAAACTGTCTGCCCCCCTGGTTTTGTTTGCCTTTAAAAAAGCCCGATTTCAGAGTGCGCGTCCAGCAGTATTCCAGTGTTTGTTTTTTAAACAATCTCTCCCTTACCTGGAAAGTAGACTCTGCTAGCCTGGAAGTGTGGATTCAGCCTGTCTGTATCCAAGGAGTTTCTGAATAGAGCAGTAGCTGCCTCCTCCCCGCCCACAGGGACTGGACTTAGCTGATTGGCTTTCTGAGTCCCTGTTGCACCTGAGCCCTCCCCCCACACCTCGTCTGGCCCCTTAAGTTTGTGGAGGGAAGCCCAAGACAGCCACCTCCATTTTGTGAGCCTCAGCATCTTCCCTGTGGCCTAATACAGCCCAGTGTTCAAGGATTGCAAAAATACCTAGGTAAGGAGCTCCCAGATTTTTCTGGGTAAACAGTATTATTTGGTCAAAAGTGTTTATTTCTGCTACCTGTGTCTGTTTTACTGTGGGCTCTCTGTGTTTCAGGCAGCCTGGCCTCTTTTAAAGTGGTGGTTTTTTTTATTAGTTTTTGCCGTGACAGTGTGAATTGCCTTGCTAGTTTGTGGCACATAAACCCCCCCCTTTTTTCCTTCTAAGTAAAAAGGCTACATACATCTTGCAGAGTGTGTTTTTAGGAGGCTGTTTTTATCTGTTTCTGTGATTTAAATTGTGTTTTAGAAACTGTCTGCCCCCCTGGTTTTTTTTGCCTTTAAAAAAGCCCGATTTCAGAGTGCGCGTCCAGCAGTATTCCAGTGTTTGTTTTTTAAACAATCTCTCCCTTACCTGGAAAGTAGACTCTGCTAGCTTGGAAGTGTGGATTCAGCCTGTCTGTATCCAAGGAGATTCTGAATAGAGCAGCAGCTGCCTCCACCCTGCCCACAGGGACTGGACTTAGCTGATTGGCTCTCTGAGTACCTGTTGCACCTGAGCCCTCCCCCCAACACCTGCTCTGGCCCCTTAAGTTTGTAGAGGGAAGCCCAAGACAGCCACCTCCATTTTGTGAGCCTCAGCATCTTCCCTGTGTCCTAATACAGCCCAGTGTTCAAGGATTGCAAAAAGACCTAGGTAAGGAGCCCTCAGATTGTTCTGGGTAAATAGTATTATTCGTTCAAAAGTGTTTATTTCAGCTTCCTGTGTCTGTTTTATTGTGGACTTTCTGTGTTTCAGGCAACCTGGCCTCTTTTAAAGTGGTGTTTTTATAAAATTTGCTTTTGCCGTGACTGTGTGAATTGCCTTGCTAGTTTGTGGCACATAAACCCCCACTCCACCCTCCCCTTTTTCCTTCTAAGTAAAAAGGCTACTTATACCTTGCAGAGTGTGTTTTTAGGAGACTGTTTTAATCTGTTTCAGTGATTTAAATTGTGTTTTAGAAACTGTCTGCCCCCCTGTTTTTTTGCCTTTAAAAAAGCCCAATTTCAGAGCGCGCGTCCAGCAGCATTCCACTGTTTGTTTTTTAAACAATCTCTCTTTTACCTGGAAAGTAGACTCTGCTGGCTTGGAAGTGTGGATTCAGCCTGTCTGTATCCAAGGAGATTCTGAATAGAGCAGCAGCTGCCTCCTCCCCTGCCACAGGGACTGGACTTAGCTGATTGGCTCTCTGTGTCCTTCTTGCACCTGAACCCTCCCCCTCACACCTGCTCTGGCCCTTTAATTTTGTGGAGGGAAGCCCAACACTGCCACTTCCATTTTGTAAGTCTCAGCATATTCCCCGTGTCCTAATACAGCCCAGTGGTCAAGGATTGCGAAAAGACCTAGGTAAGAAGCACCCAGATTTTTCTGGGTAAATAGCATAATTTGTTCATAAGTGTTTATTTCAGCTACCTGTGTCTGTTTTACTGTGGACTCTCTGTGTTTCAGACAGCCTGGCATCTTTAAAAGTGGTGTTTTTTAAAAATGTGTTTTTGCCGTGACACTGTGAATTGCCTTGTTAGTTTGTGGCACATAAACCCTCCACTCCCCTTTTTCCTTCAAAGTAAAAAGGTTACATACATCTTGAAGAGTGTGTTTTTAGGAGACTGTCTTAATTGGTTTCTGTGATTTAAATTGTGTTTTAGAAACTGTCTGCCCCCCTGTTTTTTTGGTCTTTAAAAAATCCCGATTTCAGAGTCTGCGTCCAGCAGTTGTTTGTTTTTTGAACAATCTCTCCCTTACCTGGAAAGTAGACTCTGCTAGCTTGGAAGTGTGGATTCAGCCTGTCTGTAACCAAGGAGATTCTGAATAGAGCAGCAGCTGCCTCTTCTCCACCCACAGAGACTGGACTAAGCTGATTGGCTCTCTGAGTCTCTCTCGCACCTGAGCCCTCCCCCCCACACCTGCTCTGGCCACTTAAGTTTGTGGAGGGAAGCCCAAGACAGCCACCTCCATTTTGTGAACCTCAGCATCTTCCCTGTGTCTTAATATAGCCCAGTGTCCAAGGATTGCAAAAAGACATAGGTAAGAAGCCCCCAGATTTGGGTAAATAGTATTATTTGTTCATAACTGTTTATTTCAGCTACCTGTGTCTGTTTTACTGTGGACTCTCTGTGTTTCAGGCAGACAGGCCTCTTTTAAAGTGGTGTTTTTTTAATTCATTTTTGCCGTGACTGTTTGAATTGCCTTGCTAGTTTGTGGCACATAAACCCTCCAATCCCCACCTTTTTTCCTTCTAAGTAAAAAGGCTACATACATTGTGCAGAGTGTGTTTTAAGGAGACTGATCTATTTGGTTTCTGTGTTTTAAATTGTGTTTTAGAAACTGTCTGCCACCCTGTTTTTTTTGCCTTTAAAAAAGCCCGATTTCAGAGTGCGTGCCTAGCAGTATTCCAGTGTTTATTTTTTAAACAATCTCTCCCTTACCTGGAAAGTAGACTCTGCTAGCTTGGAAATGTGGATTCAGCCTGTCTGTATCCAAGGAGATTCTGAATAGAGCAGTAGCTGCCTCCTCCCCGCCCACAGGGACTGGACTTAGCTGATAGGGGCTCTGAGTCCCTCTCGCACCTGAGCCCTCCCCCCCACAACTGCTCTGGCCCCTTAAGGTTGTGGAGGGAAGCCCAAGACAGCCACCTCCATTTTGTAAGCCTCAGCATCTTCCCTGTGTCCTCATACAGCCCAGTATTCAATGACTGCAAAACGATCTAGGTAAGGATCCCCCAGATTTTTCTGGATAAACAGTATTATTTGTTCAAAAGTGTTTATTTCAGCTACCAGTGTCTGTTTTGCTGTGGACTCTCAGTGTTTCAGGCAGCCTGGCCTCTTTTAAAGTGGTGTTTTTTTTAAATTAGTTTTTGCCGTGACTGTGTGAATTGCCATGCTAGTTTGTGGCATATCACCCCCCCCCTTTTTTCCTTCTAAGTAAAAAGGCTACATACATTTTGCAGAGTGTGTTTTTAGGAGACTGTTTTTATCTGTTTCTGTGATTTTAATTGTGTTTTAGAAACTGTCTGCCCCCCATGTTTTATTTTGCCTTTAACAAAGCCCGATTTCAGAATGCGCGTCGAGCAGTATTCCAGTGTTTGTTTTTTAAACAATCTCTCCCTTACCTGGAAAGTAGACGCTGCTAGCTTGGAAGTGTGGATTCAGCCTGTCTGTATCCAAGGAGATTCTGAATAGAGCAGCAGCTGCCTCCTCCCTGCCCACAGAGAGTGGACTTACCTGATTGGCTCTAAGAGTCCCACTTGCACCTGAGCCCTCCCCCCCACAGCTGCTCTGGCCCCTTGAGTTTGTGGAGGATATCCTAAGACAGCCACCTCCATTTTGTGAGCCTCAGCATCTTCCCTGTGTCCTAATATAGCCCAGTGTTCAAGGATTGCAAACAGACCCAGGTAAGGAGCCCCAATATTTTTCTGGGTAAATAGTATTATTTGTTAAAAAGTGTTTATTTCAGCTACCTGTGTCTGTTTTATTGTGGACTCTCTGTGTTTCAGGCAGCCTGGCCTCTTTCAAAGTGTTTTTTTTTTTTTTTATTTATTTTTTTATTCGGTTTTGCCGTGACTGTGTGAATTGCCTTGCTAGTTTGTGGCACATAAACCCCCACCCTTTTTCCTTCTAAGTAAATAGGCTTCATACATCTTGCAGAGTCTGTTTTTAGGAGACTGTTTTAATCTGTTTCTGTGATTTAAATTGTGTTCTAGAAACTGTCTGCCCCCCTGTTTTTTTTGCCTTTAAAAAAAACCCGGTTTCTTTGTGCGCGTCCAGCAGTATTCCAGTGTTTGTTTTTTAAACAATCTCTCCCTTACCTGGAAAGTAGACTCTGCTAGCTTTGAAGTGTGGATTCAGCCTGTCTGTATCCAAGGAGATTCTGATTAGAGCAGCAGCTGCCTCCTCCCCACCCACAGAGACTGGACTTAGCTGATTGGCTCTCTGAGTCCCTGTTGCACCCGAGTCCTCCCCCCCACACCTGCTCTGGCCCCTTAAGTTTGTGGAGGATAGCCCAAGACAACTACCTCCACTTTGTGAGCCTCAGCATCTTCCCTGTGTCCTAATATAGACCGGTGTTCAAGGATTGCAAAAAGACCTAGGTAAGGAGCCCCCAGAGTTTTCTGCGTAAACAGTATAATTTGTTGAAAAGTGTTTATTTCAGCTACCTGTGTCTGATTTACTGTGGACTCTCTGTCTTTCAGGCAGCCTGTCCTCTTTTAAAGTGCTGTTTTAAAAAAAAAATTTTTTGCCGTGACTGTGTCAATTGCCTTGCTAGTTTGTGGCACATGAACCCCTCCTTTTTTTCCTTCTAAGTAAAAAGGCTACATACATTTTGCAGAGTGTGTTTTTAGGAGACTGTTTTAATCTGTTTCTGTGATTTAAATTGTGTTTTAGAAATTGTCTTCCCTCCTGTTTTTTTTGCCTTTAAAAATGCCCGATTTCAGGTTTCGCGTCCAGCAGTATTCCAGTGTGTGTTTTTGAAACAATCTCTCCCTTACCTGGAAAGAAGACTCTGCTAGCTTGTAAGTGTGGATTCAGTCTGTCTGTATCCAAGGAGATTCTAAAAGAGCGGAAGCTGCCTCCCCCGCCCACAGAGACTGGACTTAGCTTATTGGCTTTAAGAGTCCCTCTTGCACATGAGTCCTCCCCCCACACCTGATCTGGAACCTTAAGTTTGTGGAGGATATCTTAAGACAGCCACCTCCATTTTGTGAGCCTCAGCATCTTCCCTGTGTCCTAATATCGCCCAGTTTTCAAGGATTGCAAAAAGACCTAGGTAAGGACCCCCAATATTTTTCTGGGTAAATAGTATTATTTGTTCAAAAGTGTTTATTTCAGCTACCTGTGTCTTTTTTTACTGTTGACTGTTTTAATCTGTTTATGTGATTTAAATTATGTTTTAGAAACTGTCTGCCCCCCTATTTGTTTGCCTTTAAAATAGCCTGATTTCAGAGTGGGCGTCCAGCAGTATTCCAGTGTTTATTTTTTAAACAATCTCTCCCTTACCTGGAAAGTAGACTCTGCTAGCTTGGAAGTGTGGATTCAGCCTGTCTGTATCCAAGGAGATTCTGAATAGAGCAGCAGCTGCCTCCTCCCCGCCCACAGGGACTGGACTTAGCTGATTGTCTCTCTGAGTCCCTCTTGCACCTGAGCCCTACCCCCCACACCTGCTTTTGCCCCTTAAGTTTGTGGAGTTAAGCCCAAGACAACTACCTCCATTTTGTGAGCCTCAGCATCTTCCCTGTGTCCTAATATAGCCTGGTGTTCAAGGATTGCAAAAAGACCTAGGTAAGGAGCCCCCAGATTTTTCTGCGTAAACAGTATGATTTGTTGAAAAGTGTTTATTTCAGCTACCTGTGTCTGTTTTACTGTGGACTCTCTGTCTTTCAGGCAGCCTGGCGTCTTTTAAAGTGCTGTTTTTTTTTTATTTGTTTTTGCCGTGACTGTGTCAATTGCCTTGCTAGTTTCTGGCACATGAACCCCCCCTTTTTTTCCTTCTAAGTAAAAAGGCTACATACATTTTGCAGAGTGTGTTTTTAGGAGACAGTTTTAATCTGTTTCTGTGATTTAAATTGTGTTTTAGAAATTGTCTTCCCTCCTGTTTTTTTTGCCTTTAAAAATGCCCGATTTCAGGTTTCGCGTCCAGCAGTATTCCAGTGGTTTTTTTTTAAACAATCTCTCCCTTACCTGAAAAGCAGACTCTGCTAGCTTGGAAGTGTGGATTCAGTCTGTCTGCATCCAAGGAGATTCTAAAAGAGCGGAAGCTGCCTCTCCCCACCCACAGAGACTGGACTTAGCTTATTGGCTCTAAGAGTCCCTCTTGCACATGAGTCCTCCCCCCCACACCTGATCTGGACCCTTAAGTTTGTGGAGGATATCTTAAGACAGCCACCTCCATTTTGTGAGCCTCAGCATCTTCACTGTGTCCTAATATAGCCCAGTTTTCAAGGATTGCAAAAAGACCTAGGTAAGGACCCCCGATATTTTTCTGGGTAAATAGTATTATTTGTTCAAAAGTGTTTATTTCAGCTACCTGTATCTTTTTTTACTGTGGACTCTCTGTGTTTCAGGCATACTGGCCTCTTTTAAAGTGTGTTTAATTTTAATTTTTTTAAATTCGTTTTTACTATGAGTGTGTGAATTGCCTTGCTAGGTTGTTGCACATGAACCCCCCTTTTTTCCTTCTACGTAAAAAGGCTACATACATGTTGCTAAGTGTGTTTTTAGGAGACTGTTTTAATCTGTTTCTGTGATTTAAATTGTGTTTTAGAAACTGTCTGCCCCCCTGTTTTTTTTGCCTTTAAAAAAGCCCGATTTCAGAGTGTGCGTCCAGCAGTATTCTAGTGTTTGTTTTTTAAACAATCTCTCCCTTACCTGGAAAGTAGACTCTGCTAGCTTGGAAGTGTGGATCCAGCCTGTCTGTATCCAAGGAGATTCTAAATAGAGCAGTAGCTGCCTCCTCCCCGCCCACAGAGACTGGACTTAGCTGATTGGCTCTCTGGGTCCCTGTTGCACCCGAGTCCTCCCCCCACACCTGCTCTGGCCCCTTAAGTTTGTGGAGGATAGCCCAAGACAACTACCTCCATTTTGTGAGCCTCAGCATCTTCCCTGTGTCCTAATATAGCCTGGTGTTCAAGGATTGCAAAAAGACCTAGGTAAGGAGCCCCCAGATTTTTCTGCGTAAACAGTATGATTTGTTGAAAAGTGTTTATTTCAGCTACCTGTGTCTGTTTTACTGTGGACTCTCTGTCTTTCAGGCAGCCTGGCGTCTTTTAAAGTGCTGTTTTTTTTAAATTTGTTTTTGCCGTGACTGTGTCAATTGCCTTGCTAGTTTCTGGCACATGAACCCCCCCTTTTTTTCCTTCTAAGTAAAAAGGCTACATACGTTTTGCAGAGTGTGTTTTTAGGAGACAGTTTTAATCTGTTTCTGTGATTTAAATTGTGTTTTAGAAATTGTCTTCCCTCCTCTTTTTTTTGCCTTTAAAAATGCCCGATTTCAGGTTTCGCGTCCAGCAGTATTCCAGTGGGTGTTTTTGAAACAATCTCTCCCTTACCTGGAAAGCAGACTCTGATAGCTTGGAAGTGTGGATTCAGTCTGTCTGTATCCAAGGAGATTCTAAAAGAGCGGAAGCTGCCTCCCCCCTCCCACAGAGACTGGACTTAGCTTATTGGCTCTAAGAGTCCCTCTTGCACATGAGTCCTCCCCCCTACACCTGATCTGGACCCTTAAGTTTGTGGAGGATATCTTAAGACAGCCACCTCCATTTTGTGAGCCTCAGCATCTTCACTGTGTCCTAATATAGCCCAGTTTTCAAGGATTGCAAAAAGACCTAGGTAAGGACCCCCGATATTTTTCTGGGTAAATAGTATTATTTGTTCAAAAGTGGTTATTTCAGCTACCTGTGTCTTTTTTTTACTGTGGACTCTCTGTGTTTCAGGCAGCCTGGCCTCTTTTAAAGTGTTTTTATTTTTTATTTTTTTTATTCGTTTATACCGTGAGTGTGTGAATTGCCTTGCTAGTTTGCGGCACATAAACCCCTCACCCCTTTTTCCTTCTAAGTAAAAAGGCTTCACACATATTGCAGAGTGTGTTTTTAGGAGACTGTTTTAATCTGTTTCTGTGATTTACATTGTGTTTTAGAAACTGTCTGCCCCCCTATTTGTTTGCCTTTAAAAAAGCCCGATTTCAGAGAGCGCGTCCAGCAGTATTCCAGTGTTTATTTTTTAAACAATCTCTCCCTTACCTGGACAGTAGACTCTGCTAGCTTGGAAGTGTGGATTCAGCCTGTCTGTATCCAAGGAAAATCTGAATAGATTAGCAGCTGCCTCCTCCCTACCCACAGGGACTGGACTTAGCTGATTGGCTCTAAGAGTCCCTCTTGCACCTGTTCCCTCCAACCCCCCACACCTGCTCTGGCCCCTTAAGTTTGTGGAGGATATCCTAAGACAGCCACCTCCATTTTGTGAGCCTCAGCATCTTCCCTGTTTCCTAATACAGCCCAGTGTTCAAGGATTGCAAAAAGACCTAGGTAAGGAGCCCCCAGATTTTTCTGGGTAAATAGTATTATTTGTTCAAAAGTGTTTATTTCAGCTACCTGTGTCTGTTGTACTATGGACTCTCTGTTTTTCAGGCAGCCTGGACTCTTTTAGAGTGGTGTTTTGTTTTTTTAATTCGTTTTTGCCATGACTGTGTGAATTGCCTTGCTAGGTTGTGGCACATGAACCCCCCCTTTTTTCCTTCTATGTAAAAAGGCTGCATACATGTTGCTAAGTGTGTTTTTAGGAGACTGTTTTAATCTGTTTCTGTGATTTAAATTGTGTTTTAGAAACTGTCTGCCTCGTGTTTTTTTTGCCTTTACAAAAGCCCTATTTCATAGTGTGAGTCCAGCAGTATTCCAGGGTTTGTTTTTTAAACAATCTCTCCCTTACCTGGAAAGTAGACTCTGCTAGCTTGGAAGTGTGGATTCAGCCTGTCTGTATCCAAGGAGATTCTAAATAGAGCAGCAGCTGCCTCCTCCCCGCCCACAGAGACTGGACTTTGCTAATTGGCTCTCTGAGTCCCTGTTGTACACGAGTCCTCCCCCCCATACCTGCTCTGGCCCCTTAAGTTTGTGGAGGGAAGCCCAAGACAGCCACCTCCATTTTGTGAGCCTCAGCATCTTCCCTTTGCCCTAATATACCCAGTTTCCAAGGATTACAAAAAGACATAGGTAAGAAGCCCCCAGATTTGGGTAAATAGTATTATTTGTTCATAACTGTTTATTTCAGCTACCTGTGTCTGTTTTACTGTGGACTCTCTGTGTTTCAGGCAGCCAGGCCTCTTTTAAAGTGGTGTTTTTTTAATTCATTTTTGCCGTGACTGTTTGAATTGCTTTGCTAGTTTGTGGCACATAAACCCTCCAATCCCCACCTTTTTTCCTTCTAAGTAAAAAGGCTACATACATTGTGCAGAGTGTGTTTTAAGGAGACTGATCTATTTTGTTTCTGTGTTTTAAATTGTGTTTTAGAAACTGTCTGCCACCCTGTTTTTTTTGCCTTTAAAAAAGCCTGATTTCAGAGTGCGTGCCCAGCAGTATTCCAGTGTTTATTTTTTAAACAATCTCTCCCTTACCTGGAAAGTAGACTCTGCTAGCTTGGAAATGTGGATTCAGCCTGTCTGTATCCAAGGAGATTCTGAATAGAGCAGCAGCTGCCTCCTCCCCGCCCACAGAGAGTGGACTTACCTGATTGGCTCTAAGAGTCCCTCTTGCACCTAAGCCCTCCCCCCCCACAGCTGCGCTGGCCCCTTAAGTTTGTGGAGGATATCCTAAGACAGCCACCTCCATTTTGTGAGCCTCAGCATCTTCCCTGTGTCCTAATATAGCCCAGTGTTCAAGGATTGCAAACAGACCTAGGTAAGGAGCCCTAATAATTTTTCTGGGTAAATAGTATTATTTGTTAAAAAGTGTTTATTTCAGCTACCTGTGTCTGTTTTATTGTGGACTCTCTGTGTTTCAGGCTGCCTGGCCTCTTTAAAGTGCTGTTTTTTTTTTTTTTTTTTTTTTTTTTTAATTCGGTTTTGCCATGACTGTGTGAATTGCCTTGCTAGTTTGTGGCACATAACCCACCCCCCCTTTTTCCTTCTAAGTAAAAAGGCTTCATACATCTTGCAGAGTCTGTTTTTAGGAGACTGTTTTAATCTGTTTCTGTGATTTAAATTGTGTTCTAGAAACTGTCTGCCCCCCTGTTTTTTTTGCCTTTAAAAAAGACCGATTTCAGAGTGTGCGTCCAGCAGTATTCTAGTGTTTGTTTTTTAAACAATCTCTCCCTTACCTGGAAAGTAGACTCTGCTAGCTTGGAAGTGTGGATCCAGCCTGTCTGTATCCAAGGAGATTCTAAATAGAGCAGCAGCTGCCTCCTCCTAGCCCACAGAGACTGGAATTAGCGGATTGGCTCTCTGAGTCCCTGTTGCACCCGAGTCCTCCCCCCCACACCTGCTCTGGCCCCTTAGTTTGTGGAGGATAGCCCAAGACAACTACCTCCATTTTGTGAGCCTCAGCATCTTCCCTGTGTCCTAATATAGCCCGGTGTTCAAGGATTGCAAAAAGACCTAGGTAAGGAGCCCCCAGATTTTTCTGCGTAAACAGTATAATTTGTTGAAAAGTGTTTATTTCAGCTACCTGTGTTTGTTTTACTGTGGACTCTCTATCTTTCAGGCAACCTGGCCTCTTTTAAAGTGGTGTTTTTTTAAATTCATTTTTGCCATGACTGTTTGAATTGCATTGCTAGTTTATGGCACATAAACCCACCAATTCCTCACTTTTTTCCTTCTAAGTAAAAAGGCTACATACATCTTGCAGAGTGTGTTTTTAGGAGACTGTTCTATTCTGTTTCTGTGATTTAAATTGTGTTTTAGAAACTGTCTGCCCCCGTGTTTTTTTTGCCTTTAAAAAAGCCCGATATCAAAGTGCGTGTCCAGCAGTATTCCAGTGTTTGTTTTTTAAACAATCTCTCCCTTACCTGGAAAGGAGACTCTGCTAGCTTGGAAGTGTGGATTCAGCCTGTCTGTATCCAAGGAGATTCTGAATAGAGCAGCAGCTGCCGCCTCCCTGCTCGCAGGGACTGGACTTAGCTGATTGGCTCTCTGAGTCCCTCTATTACCTGAGCCCTCCCCCCCACACCTGCTCTAGCCCCTTAAGTTTGTGGAGGGAAGCCCAAGACAGCCACCTCCATTTTGTGAGCCTCAGCATCTTCCCTGTGTCCTAATACAGCCCAGTGTTCAAGGATTGCAAAAAGACCTAGGTAAGGAGCCCCCAGAGTGTTCTGGGTAAATAGTATTATTTGTTCAAAAGTGTTTATTTCAGCTACCTGTGTCTGTTTTACTGTGGACTCTCCGTGTTTCAGCCAGCCTGGCCTTTTTTAAAGTGTTTTTTTTTAAAGTTCATTTTTGGTGTGACTGTGTGAATTGCCTTGCTAGTTTGTGGCACATAAACCCTCCAATCCCCACCTTTTTTCCTTCTTAGTAAAAAGGCTACAAACATCTTGCAGAGTGTGTTTTTAGGAGACTGATCTATTTAGTTTCTGTGTTTTAAATTGTGTTTTAGAAACTCTCTGCCAGCCTGTTTTTTTTGCCTTTAAAAAAGCCTGATTTCAGAGTGCGCGCCCAGCAGTATTCCAGTATTTATTTTTTAAACAATCTCTAACTTACCTGGAAAGTAGACTTTGCTAGCTTGGAATTGTGGATTCAGCCTTTCTGTATCCAAGGAGATTCTGAATAGAGCAGCAGCTGCCTCCTCCCCGCCCACAGGGACAGGACTTAGCTGATTGTCTCTCTGAATCCCTCTTGCACCTGAGCCCTCTCCCCCACACCTGCTCTTGCCCCTTAAGTTTGTGGAGGGAAGCCCAGGACAGCCACCTCTATTTTGTAAGCCTCAGCATCTTCCCTGTGTCCTAATTCAGCCCAGTGTTCAAGGATTGCAAAACGACCTAGGTAAGGAGCCCCCAGATTTTTCTGGGTAAACAGTATTATTTGTTCATAAGTGTTTATTTCAGCTACCTGTGTCTGTTTACTGTGGACTCTCTGTGTTTCAGGCAACCTGGCCTCTTTTAAGGTGCTGTTTTTTTTTAATTTGTTTTTGCTGTGACTGTCAATTGCCTTGCTAGCTTGTGGCACATGAACCCCCCCTTTTTTTGCTTAAGCAAAAAGGTAACATACATCTTGAAGAGTGTGTTTTTAGGAAACTGTTTTAATCTGTTTCTGTGATTTAAATTGTGTTTTAGAAACTGTCTGCCCCCCCCTGTTTTTTTTGCCTTTAAAAAAGCCCGATTTCAGAGTGTGCGTCCAGCAGTATTCCAGTGTTTGTTTTTTAAAAAAGCTCTCCCTTACCTGGAAAGTAGACTCTGCTAGCTTGGAAGTGTAGATTCAGCCTGTCTGTATCCAAGGAGATTCTAGACAGAGCAGCAACTGCCTCCTCCCCGCCCACAGAGACTGGACTTAGCTGATTGGCTCTCTGAGTCCCTGTTGCACCCGAGCCCTCCCCCCAACACCTGCTCTGGCCCCTTAAGTTTGTGGAGGATAGCCAAAGACAACTACCTCCATTTTGTGAGCCTCAGCATCTTCCCTGTGTCCTAATATTGCCCGGTGATCAAGGATTGCATGAAGACCTAGGTAAGGAGCCCCCAGATTTTTCTGGGTAAATAGTAATATTTGCTTTAAAGTGTTTATTTGAGCTACCTGTGTCTATTTTACTGTGGACTCTCTGTGTTCCAGGCAGCCTGGCCTCTTTTAAAGTGGTTACTTTTTTTAAATTTGTTTTCGCCGTGACTGTGTGAATTGCCTTGCCAGTTTGTGGCACCTAAACCCTCCCCCCTTTTTTCCTTCTAAGTAAAAAGGCTACATACATGCTGCAGAGTGTGTTTTTAGGAGACTGTTTTAATCTGTTTCTGTGATTTAAATTGTGTTTTAGAAACTGTCTGCCCTCCTGTTTTTTTTGCCTTTAAAAAAGCCCGATTTCAGAATGCGCGTCCAGCAGTATTCCAGTGTTTGTTTTTTAAACAATCTCTCCCTTACCTGGAAAGTAGACTCTGCTAGCTTAGAAGTGTGGATTCCGCCTGTCTGTATCCAAAGAGATTCTGAATAGAGCAGCAGCTGACTCCTCCCCACCCACAGGGACTGGACTTAGCTGATTGGCCCTCTGAGTCCCTCTTGCACCTGAGCCATCCCCCCCACACTTGCTCTGGCCCTTTAAGTTTATGGAGGGAAGACCAAGACAGCAACCTCCATTTTGTGAGCCTCAGCATCTTCCCTGTGTCCTAATATAGCCCAGTGTCCAAGGATTGCAAAAAGACATAGGTAAGAAGCCCCCAGATTTTTCTGGGTAAATAGTATTATTTGTTCATAACTGTTTATTTCAGCTACCTGTGTCTGTTTTACTGTGGACTCTCTGTGTTTCAGGCAGCCAGGCCTCTTTTAAAGTGGTGGTTTTTTTTATTCATTTTTGCCGTGACTGTTTGAATTGCCTTGCTAGTTTGTGGCACATAAACCCTCCAATCCCGACCATTTTTCCTTCTAAGTAAAAAGGCTACATACATCTTGCAGAGTGTGTTTTTAGGAGACTGATCTATTTTGTTTCTGTGTTTTAAATTGTGTTTTAGAAACTGGCTGCCACCCTGTTTTTTTTGCCTTTAAAAAAGCCCGATTTCAGCGTGCGCGCCCAGCAGTATTCCAGTGTTTATTTTTTAAACAATCTCTCCCTTACCTGGAAAGTAGACTCTGCTAGCTTGGAAGTGTGGATTCAGCCTGGCTGTATCCAAGGAGATTCTGAATAGAGCTGCAGCTGCCTCCTCCCCGCCCACAGGGACTGGAATTTGCTGATTGGCTCTCTGAGTCCCTCTTGCACCTGAGCCCTCCCCCCCACACCTGTTCTTGCCCCTTAAGTTTGTGGAGGGAAGCCCAAGAGAGCCACGTCCATTTTGTGAGCCTCAGCATCTTCCCTGCGTCCTAATACAGCCCAGTGTTCAAGGATTGCAAAACGACCTAGGTAAGAGCCCCCAGATTTTTCTGGGTAAACAGTATTATTTGTTCAAAAGTGTTTATTTCAGCTACCTGTGTCTGTTTTACTGTGGACTCTCTGTGTTTCAGGCAGCCTGGCCTCTTTTAAAGTGCTGTTTTTTTAAAATTCGTTTTTGCCGTGACTGTCCATTGCCTTGCTAGTTTGTGGCACATGAACCACCCCACGTTTTTTTCCTTAAGTAAAAAGGTTACATACATCTTGAAGAGTGCGTTTTTAGGGGACTGTTATAATCTGTTTCTGTGATTTAAATTGTGTTTTAGAAACTGTCTGCCCTCCTGTTTTTTTTTGCCTTTAAAAAAGCCCGATTTTAGAATGCGCGTCCAGCAGAATTCCAGTGTTTTTTTAATTTTAAACAATCTCTCCCTTACCTGGAAAGTAGACTCTGCTAGCTTGGAAGTGTGGATTCAACCTGTCTGTGTCCAAGGAGATTCTGAATAGAGCAGCAGCTGCCTCCTTCCCGCCCAGAGGGACTGGACTTAGCTGATTGGCTCTCTGGGTCCGTCTTGCACCTGAGCCCTCCCACCCACACCTGCTCTGGCCCCTTAAGTTTGTGAAGGGAAGCCCAAGATGGCCACCTCCATTTTGTGAGCCTCAGCATCTTCCCTGTGTGCTAATACAGCCCAGTGTTCAAGGATTGCCAAAATACCTAGGTAAGGATCCCCCAGATTGTTCTGGGTAAATAGTATTATTTGTTCAAAAGAGTTTATTTCAGCTACCTGTGTCTGTTTTACTGTGGACTCTCTGTGTTTCAGGCAGCCTGGCCTCTTTTAAAGTGGTGTTTTTTTTAATTTGTTTTTGCCGTGACTGTGTGAATTGCCTTGCTAGTTTGTGGCACATAAGTCCCCCACCCCCCCTTTTTTCCTTCTAAGCAAAAAGGCTCCATAAATCTTCCAGAGTGTGTTTTTAGGAAACTGTTTTAATTTGTTTCTGTGATTTAAACAGTGTTTTAGAAACTGTCTGCTCCCCCTGTTTTTTTGCCTTTAAAAAAGCCCGATTTCAGAGTGCGCATCCAGCAGTATTCCAGTGTTTGTTTTTAAAAAAATCTCTCCCTTATATGGAAAGTAGACTCTGCTAGCTTGGAAGTGTGGATTTAGCCTGTCTGTATGCAAGGAGATTCTAAACAGAGCAGCAGCTGCCTCCTCCCCGCCCACAGAGACTGGACTTAGCTGATTGGCTCTCTGAGTCCCTGTTGCACCGAGCCCTCCCCCCAACACCTGCTCTGGCCCATTAAATTTGTGGAGGATAGCCAAAGACAACTACCTCCATTTTGTTAGCCCCAGCATCTTCCCTGTGTCCTAATATTGCCCGGTGTTCAAGGATTGCATAAAGACCTAGGTAAGGAGCCCCCAGATTTTTCTGGAAAAATAGTATTATATGCTTAAAAGTGTTTATTTGAGCTACCTGTGTCTATTTTACTGTGGACTCTCTCTGTTCCAGGCAGCCTGGCCTCTTTTAAAGTGGTGTTTTTTTTTTATTTGTTTTTGCCGTGACTGTGTGAATTGCCTTGCTAGTTTGTGGCACATGAACCCCTCCCCCCCTTTTTCCTTCTAAGTAAAAAGGCTACATACATGCTGCAGAGTGTGTTTTTAGGAGACTGTTTTAATCTGTTTCTGTGATTTAAATTGTGTTTAATAAACTGTCTGCCCTCCTGTTTTTTTTTGCCTTTTAAAAAGCCCGGTTTCAGAATGCGCGTCCAGCAGTATTCCAGTGTTTGTTTTTTAAACAATCTCTCCCTTACCTGGAAAGTAGACTCTGCTAGCTTGGAAGTGTGGATTCAGCCTGTCTGTATCCAAAGAGATTCTGAATAGAGCAGCAGCTGACTCCTCCCCGCCAACAGGGACTGGACTTAGCTGATTTGCCCTCTGAGTCCCTCTTGCACCTGAGCCCTCCCCCCACACCTGCTCTGGCCCCTTATGTTTGTGGAGGGAAGCCCAAGAGAGCCACCTCCATTTTGTGAGCCTCAGCATCTTCCCTGTGTCCTAATATAGCCCAGTGTCCAAGGATTGCAAAAAGACATAGGTAAGAAGCCCACAGATTTTTCTGGGTAAATAGTATTATTTGTTCATAGCTGTTTATTTCAGCTACCTGTGTCTATTTTACTGTGAACTCTCTGTGTTTCAGGCAGCCAGACCTCTTTCAAAGTGGTGATTTTTTAATTCATTTTTGCAGTGACTGTTTGAATTGCCTTGCTAGTTTGTGGCACATAAACCCTCCCATCCCCACCTTTTTTCCTTCTATGTAAAAAGGCTACATACATTGTGCAGAGTGTGGTTTAAGGAGACTGATCTATTTTGTTTCTGTGTTTTAAATTGTGTTTTCGAAACTGTCTGCAACCCTGTTTTTTTTGCCTTTAAAAAAGCCTGATTTCAGAGTGCGCGCCCAGCAGTATTTCAGTGTTTAATTTTTAAACAATCTCTCCATTACCTAGAAAGTAGACTCTGCTAGCTTGGAAGTGTGGATTCAGCCTGTCTGTATCCAAGGAGATTCTGAATAGAGCAGCAGCTGCCTCCTCCCGGCCCACAGAGAGTGGACTTACCTGATTGGCTCTAAGAGTCCCTCTTTCACCTGAGCCCTCTCCCCCACAGCTGCTCTGGCCCCTTAAGTTTGTGTAGGATATCCTAAGACAACCACCTCCATTTTGTGAGCCTCAGCATCTTCCCTGTGTCCTAATATAGCCCAGTGTTCAAGGATTGCAAACAGGTCAAGGTAAGGAGCCCCGATATTTTTCTGGGTAAATAGTATTATTTGTTAAAAAGTGTTTATTTCAGCTACCTGTGTCCGTCTTATTGTGGACTCTCTGTGTTTCAGGCCGCTTGGCCTCTTTCAAAGTGCTTTTTTTTGTTTGTTTTGTTTTTAAATTCGGTTTTGCCATGACTGTGTGAATTGCCTTGCTAGTTTGTGGCAGATAAACCCCCCCCCTTTTTCCTTCTAAGTAAAAAGGGTTCATACGTCTTGCAGACTCTGTTTTTAGGAGACTGTTTTAATCTGTTTCTGTGATTTAAACTGTGTTTTAGAAACTGTCTGCCCCCCTATTTGTTTGCCGTTAAAAAAGCCCGATTTTAGAGTGCGGGTCCAGCAGTATTCCAGTGTTTATTTTTTAAACAATCTCTCCCTTACCTGGAAAGTAGACTCTGCTAGCTTGGAAGTGTGGATTCAGCCTGTCTGTATCCAAGGAGATTCTGAATAGAGCAGCAGCGGCCTCCTCCCCGCCCACAGAGACTGGACTTAGCTGATTGGCTCTCTGAGTCCCTCTTGCACCCGAACCCTCCCCCCCACACCTGCTCTGGCCCCTTAAGTTTGCGGAGGGAAGCCCAAGATGGTCACCTCCATTTTGTGAGCCTCAGTATCTTCCCTGTGTCCTAATACAGCCCGGTGTTCAAGGATTGCAAAAAGACCTAGGTAAGGAGCCCCCAGATTTTTCTGCGTAAACAGTATAATTTGTTGAAAAGTTTTTATTTCAACTACCTGTGTCTGTTTTACTGTGGACTCTCTGGGCCATATTTATACTTTTTGACGCAAAACTGCGCTAACGCAGTTTTGCGTCAAATAAATTAGCGCCGGCTAACGCCATTCTGAAGCGCCATGCGGGCGCCGTATTTATTCAATGACGTTAGCCGGCGTTAGCCGCCGGCGCTGCCTGGTGTGCATGAAAAAAAATGACTTACACCAGGCAGCGCCGGCGTAGGGGGATATGGAGCTTGGGCTCCAAAAAATGGGGCAAGTCAGGCTGAGGCAAGTTTTTCGCCTCAACCCGATTTGCGCCATTTTTTTCGACTCCCAACCCCCATTGAAATGACTCCTGTCTTAGCAAAGACAGGAGTCATGCCCCCTTGCCCAATGGCCATGCCCAGGGGACTTATGTCCCCTGGGCATGGTCATTGGGCATAGTGGCATGTAGGGGGGCACAAATCAGGCCCCCCTATGCCACAAAAAAAATTAAAAAAAATACTTACCTGAACTTACCTTAATGTCCCTGGGATGGGTCCCTCCATCCTTGGGTGTCCTCCTGGGGTGGGCAAGGGTGGCAGGGGGTGTCCCTGGGGGCATTGGAGGGCATCTCTGGGCTCCTTCCGAGCCCACAGGTCCCTTAACGACTGCCTTGTCCAGGCGCTAAAAAACGGCGCAAAAGTGGCTGGACGTCATTTTTTTTGACCCGCCCACTCCCGGGCGTGAATTTTGCCCGGGAGTGTAAATACGGCGCACATGCCTCAGAGTCAATTTTTTAGACGGGAACGCCTACCTTGCATATCATTAACGCAAAGTAGGTGTCCACGCTAAAAAATGACGCAATCTCCATGGACTTTGGCGCTAGACGCGTCTAACGCCAAAGTATAAATATGGAGTTAGTTTTGCGTCGGAATTGCGTCAAAAAAACGATGCAATTACGGCGCAAACAGAGTTTAAATATGCCCCTCTGTCTTTCAGGCAGCCGGCCTCTTTTAAAGTGCTTTTTTTTTTTTTTAATTTGCCGTTACTGTGTGAATTGCCGTGCTAGTTTGTGGCACATGAACCCCCCCTTTTTTTCCTTCTAAGTAAAAAGGCTACATACATCTTGCAGAGTGTGTTTTTAGGAAACTGTTTTAATCTGTTTCTGTGATTTGAATTGTGTTTTAGAAACTGTCTGCCCTCCTGTTTTTTTTTGCCTTTAAAAAAGCCCGATTTCAGAATGCGCGTCCAGTAGTATTCCATTGGTTTTTTTTTTTAAACAATCTCTCCCTTACCTGGAAAGTAGACTCTACTAGCTTGGAAGTGTGGATTCAGCCTGTCTGTATTCAAGGAGATTCTGAATAGAACAGCAGCTGCCACCTCCCCGCCCACTGGGACTGGACTTAGCTGATTGGCTCTCTGAGTCCCTGTATCACCTGAGCCCTCCCCCCCACACCTGCTCTGGCCCCTTAAGTTTGCGGAGGGAAGCCCAAGATGGCCACCTCCATTTTGTGAGCCTCAGTATCTTCCCTGTGTCCTAATACAGCCCAGTGTTCAAGGATTGCAAAAAGACCTAGGTAAGGAGCCCCCAGGTTGTTCTGGGTAAATAGTATTATTTGTTCAAAAGTGTTTATTTCAGCTACCTGTGTCTGTCTTACTGTGGACTCACTGTGTTTCAGGCAGCCTGGCCTCTTTTAAAGTGGTGTTTTTTTTTTTTTTTATTTGTTTTTGCCGTGACTGTGTGAATTGCTTTGCTAGTTTGTGGCACATAACCCCCCCCCCCTTTTTTCCTTCTATGTAAAAAGGCTACATACATCTTGCAGAGTGTGTTTTCAAGAAACTGTTTTAATCTGTTTCTGTGATTTAAATTGTGTTTTAGAAACTGTATGCCCCCCTATTTGTTTGCCTCTAAAAAAGCCCGATTTCAGAATGCGCGTCCAGCAGTATTCCATTGTTTTTTTTTTTTAAACAATCTCTCCCTTACCTGGAAAGTAGACTCTACTAGCTTGGAAGTGTGGATTCAGCCTGTCTGTATCCAAGGAGATTCTGAATAGAACAGCAGCTGCCTCCTCCGCGCCCACAGGGACTGGACTTAGCTGATTGGCTCTCTGAGTCCCTGTTGCACCTGAGCCCTCCCCTCACACCTGCTAGGCCCCTTAAGTTTGTGGAGGTAAGCCCAAGACAGCCACCTCCATTTTGTGATCCTCAGCATCTTCCCTGTGTCCTAGTACAGCCCAGTGTTCAAGGATTGCAAAAAGACCTAGGTAAGGAGCCCCAAGGTTGTTCTGGGTAAATAGTATTATTTGTTCAAAAGTGTTTATTTCAGCTACCTGTGTCTGTCTTACTGTGGACTCACTGTGTTTCAGGCAGCCTGGCCTCTTTTAAAGTGCAGTTTTTTAATTTTTTTTTATTTGTTTTTGCCGTGACTGTGTGAATTGCTTTGCTAGTTTGTGGCACATAACCCCCCCCCTTTTTCCTTCTATGTAAAAAGGCTACATACATCTTGCAGAGTGTGTTTTCAGGAGACTGTTTTAATCTGTTTCTGTGATTTAAATTGTGTTTTAGAAACTGTATGCCCCCCTATTTGTTTGCCTCTAAAAAAGCCCGATTTCAGAATGCGCGTCCAGCAGTATTCCATTTTTTTTTTTTTAAACAATCTCTCCCTTACCTGGAAAGTAGACTCTACTAGCTTGGAAGTGTGGATTCAGCCTGTCTGTATCCAAGGAGATTCTGAATAGAACAGCAGCTGCCTCCTCCACGCCCACAGGGACTGGACTTAGCTGATTGGCTCTCTGAGTCCCTGTTGCACCCGAGCCCTCCCTTCACACCTGCTATGCCCCTTAAGTTTGTGGAGGTAAGCATAAGACAGCCACCTCCATTTTGTGATCCTCAGCATCTTCCCTGTGTCCTAGTACAGCCTAGTGTTCAAGGACTGCAAAAAGACCTTGGTAAGGAGCCCCAATATTTTGTTGTGTAAATAGTATTATTTGTTCAAAACTGTTTATTTCAGCTACCTGTGTCTATTTTACTGTGGACTCTCTGAGTTTCAGGCAGCCTGGCCTCTTTTAAAGTGGTGTTTTTAAAAATTTGTTTTTGCATTGACTGTGTGAATTGTCTTGCTAGTTTGTGGCACATAAACCCCTCCCCCTTTTTTCCTTCTAAGTAAAAAGGATACATACATCTTGCAAAATGGGTTTTTAGGAAACTGTTTTAATCTGTTTCTGTGGTTTAAATTGTGTTTTAGAAACTATCTGCCCCCCTGTGTTTTTAGCCTTTAAAAAAGCCGGATTTCAGAGTGCGCGTCCAGCAGTATTCCAGTGTTTTTTTTGTAAACAATCTCTCCCTTACCTGGAAAGTAGACTCTCCTAGCTTGGAAGTGTGGATTTAGCCTGTGTGTATCCAAGGAGATTCTGAATAGAGCAGCAGCTGCCTCCTCCCCGCCCACAGGGACTGGACTTAGCTGATTGGCTCTCTGAGTCCCTGTTGCACCTGAGCCTTCCCCCCCAACACCTGCTCTGGCCCTTTAAGTTTATGGAGGGAATCCCAAGACATCCACCTCCATTTTGTGAGCCTCAGCATCTTCCCTGTGTCCTAATACAGCCCAGTGTTCAAGGATTGCAAAACGATCTAGGTCAGGAATCCCGAGATCTTTCTGGGTAAACAGTATGATTTATTCAAAAGTGTTTATTTCAACTACCTGTGTCTGTTTTACTGTGGACTCTTTGTGTTTCAAGCAGTCTGGCCTCATTTAAAGTGTTGTTATTTTTAAATTTGTTTTTGCCGTGACTGTGCGAATTGCCTTGCTAGTTTGTGGCACATAAACCCACCCCTCCCCCTTTTTTCCTTTTAAGTAAAAACGCTACATACATCTTGCATAGTGTTTTTTAAGGAGACTGTTTTAATCTGTTTCTGTGATTTAAATTGTGTTTTAGAAACTGTCTACCCCCCTGGTTTTTTTGCCTTTAAAAAAACAAAATTTCAGAGTGCGCGTCCAGCAGTATTCCAGTGTTTGTTTTTTAAACAATCTCGCCCTTACCTGGAAAGTAGACTCTGCTAGCTTGGAAGTGTGGATTCAGTCTGTCTGTATCCAAGGAGATTCTAAATAGAGCAGCAGCTGCCTCCACCCCGCCCACAGAGACTGGACTTAGCTGATTGGCTCTCTGAGTCCCTGTTGCACCCGAGCCCCCCCCACACCTGCTCTGGCCCCTTAGGTTTGTGGAGGATAGCCCAAGACAACTACCTCCATTTTGTGAGCCTCAGCATCTTCCCTGTTTCCTAATATAGCCCAGTGTTCAAAGATTGCAAAAAGAACTAGGTAAGGTGCCCCCAAATTTGTCTGGATAAATAGTATTATTTGTTCAAAAGTGTTTATTTCAGCTACCTGTGTTTGTTTTACTGTGGACTCTCTGTGTTTCAGCCAGCCTGGCCTCTTTTAAAGTTGTATTTTTTTTTAATTTGTTTTTGCTGTGACTGTGTCAATTGCCTTGCTAGTTTGTGGCACATGAACCCCCCCCTTTTTTTTCCTTCTAAGTAAAACGGCTACGACATCTTGCAGAGTGTGTTCTTAGGGGACTGTTGTAATCTGTTTCTGTGATTTAAATTGTGTTTTAGAAACTGTCTGCCCTCCTGTTTTTTTTGCCTTTAAAAAAGCCCGATTTCAGAATGCATGTCCAGCAGTATTCCAGTGTTTGTTTTTTAAACAATTTCTACCTTACCTGGAAAGTAGACTCTGCTAGCTTGGAAGTGTGGATTCCGCCTGTCTGTATCCAAAGAGATTCTGAATAGAACAGCAGCTGCCTCCGCCCCACCCACAGGGACTGGACTTAGCTGATTGGCACTCTGAGTCCCTCTTGCACCTGAGCCCTCCCCCCCACACCTGCTCCGGCCCCTTAAGTTTGTGGAGGGAAGCCCAAGACAGCCACCTCCATTTTGTGAGTCTCAGCATCTTCCCTGTATCCTAATACAGCCCAGTGTTCAAGGACTGCAAAAAGACCTAGGTAAGGAGCCCCCAGATATTTCTGTGTAAATAGTATTATTTGTTCAAAAGTGTTTATTTCAGCTACCTGTGTCTGTTTTACTGTAGGCTCTCTGTGTTTCAGGCAGCCTGGCCTCTTTGAAAGTGTTTTTTTATTTTTTTTATTCGTTTTTGCCGTGACTGTGTGAATTGCCTTGCTAGTTTCTGGCACATAAACCCCCACCCTCCCTTTTTTTCCTTCTAAGTAAAAAGGCTACATACATCTTGCAGAGTTTGTTTTTAGGGGACTGTTTTAATCTGTTTCTGTGATTTAAATTGTGTTTTAGAAACTGTCTCCCCCCCTGTTTTTTGCCTTTAAAAAAGCCTGTTTTCTGAGTGCGCGTCCAGCAGCATTCCAGTGGTTTTTTAAAAAACAATTTCTCCCTTACCTGGAAAGTAGCCTCTGCTGGTTTGGAAGTGTGGATTCAGCCTGTCTGTATCCAAGGAGATTCTGAATAGAGCAGCAGCTCCCTCCTCCCCGCCCACTGGGACTGGACTTAGCTGATTGGCTCTCTGTGTCATTCTTGCACCTGAACCCTCCCCCTCACACCTGCTCTGGCGCCTTATGTTTGTGGTGGGAAGCCCAAGACTGCTACCTCCATTTTGTTAGCCTCAGCATTGTCCCTGTGTCCTAATACAGCCCAGAGGTCAAGGATTGCAAAAAGACCTAGGTAAGGAGCCCCGACATTTTTCTGGGTAAATAGTACTATTTGTTCAAAAGTGTTTATTTCAGCTACCTGTGTCTGTTTTACTGTGGACTCCATGTGTTTCAGGCAGCCTGGCCTGTTTTAAAGTGGTGTTTTTTTAAAAATGTGTTTTTGCCTTGACTGTGTGAATTGCCTTGCTAGTTTGTGGCACATAACCCCCCCCCCTTTTTCCTTCTAAGTAAAAAGGCTACATACATCTTGCAGAGTGTGTTTTTAGGAGACTGTTTTAATCTGTTTCTGTGATTTAAATTGTCTTTTAGAAACTGTCTGCCCACCTGTTTTTTTTGCCTTTAAAAAATCCCGATTTCAGAGTGCGTACCCAGCAGTATTCGAGTGTTTGTTTTTTAAATAATCTCTCCCTTACCTGGAAAGTAGACTCTGCTAGCTTGGAAGTGTGGATTCCGCCTGTCTGTATCCAAAGAGATTCTGAATAGAACAGCAGCTGCCTCCGTCCCACCCACAGGGACTGGACTTAGCTGATTGGCTCTCTGAGTCCCTCTTGCACCTGAGCCCTCCCCCCCACACCTGTTCTTGCCCCTTAAGTTTGTGGAGGGAAGCCCAAGAGAGCCACCTCCATTTTGTGAGTCTCAGCATCTTCCCTGTATCCTAATACAGCCCAGTGTTCAAGGACTGCAAAAAGACCTAGGTAAGGAGCCCCCAGATTTTTCTGGGTAAACAGTATTATTTGTTCAAAAGTGTTTATTTCAGCTACCTGTGTCTGTTTTACTGTGGACTCTCTGTGTTTCAGGCAGCCTGGCCTCTTTTAAAGTGCTGTTTTTTTAAAATTCGTTTTTGCCGTGACTGTCCATTGCCTTGCTAGTTTGTGGCACATGAACCACCCCCCGTTTTTTTCCTTAAGTAAAAAGGTTACATACATCTTGAAGAGTGCGTTTTTAGGAGACTGTTATAATCTGTTTCTGTGATTTAAATTGTGTTTTAGAAACTGTCTGCCCCCTGTTTTTTTTGCCTTTAAAAAAGCCCGATTTCAGAGTCGCGTCCAGCAGTATTCCAATGTTTCTTCTTTAAACAATCTCTCCCTTACCTGGAAAGTAGACTCTGCTAGCTTGGAAGTGTGGATTCAGCCTGTCTGTATCCAAGAAAATTCTGAATATAGCAGCAGCTGCCTCCTCCCCTCCCACGGGGACTGGACTTAGCTGATTGGCTTTCTGAGTCCCTCTATCACCTGAGCCCTCCCCCCCACACCTGGTCTGGCCCCTTAAGTTTGTGGAGGGAAGCCCAAGACAGCCACATCCATTTTGTAAGCCTCAGCATCTTCCCTGTGTCCTAATATAACCCAGTGTTCAAGGATTGCCGAAAGACCTAGGTAAGGAGCCCCCAGATTGTTCTGGGTAAGTAGTATTAGTTGTTCAAAAGTGTTTATTTCAGCTACCTGTGTCTGTTTTACTGTGGACTCTCTGTGTTTCAGACAGCCTGGCCTCTTTTAAAGTGGTTTTTTTTTTCTAATTCGTTTTTGCCATGACTGTGTGAATTACCTTGCTAGTTTGTGGCACATAAACCCCTCAGCCCCCTTTTTTTCTTCTAAGTAAAAAGGCTACATACATCTTGCAGAGTGTGATTTTAGGAGCATGTTTTAATCCGTTTCTGTGATTTAAATTGTGTTTTAGAAACTCTCTGCCCGCTGTTTTTTTGCCTTTAAAAAAGCCCGATTTCAGAGTCGAGACCAGCAGTATTCCAATGTTTCTTTTTTAAACAATCTCTCCCTTACCTGGAAAGTAGACTCTGCTAGCTTGGAAGTGTGGATTCAGCCTGTCTGTATCCAAGGAGATTCTGAATAGAGCAGCAGCTGCCTCCTCCCCGCCCACGGGGACTGGACTTAGCTAATTGGCTTTCTGAGTCCCTCTATCACCTGAGCCCTCCCCCCCACACCTGCTCTGGCCCCTTAAGTTTACGGAGGAAAGCCCAAGACAGCCACCTCCATTTTGTGAGCCTAAGCATCTTCCCTGTGTCCTAATATAACCCAGTGTTCAAGGACTGCCGAAAGAACTAGTTAAGGAGCCCCCAGATTGTTCTGGGTAAGTAGTATTAGTTGTTCAAAAGTGTTTATTTCAGCTACCTGTGTCTGTTTTACTGTGGACTCTCTGTGTTTCAGACAGCCTGGCCTCTTTTAAAGTGGTGTTTTTTTTCTAATTCGTTTTTGCCATGACTATGTGAATTACCTTGCTAGTTTGTGGCACATAAACCCCTCAGCCCCCTTTTTTTCTTCTAAGTAAAAAGGTTACATACATCTTGCAGAGTGTGATTTTAGGAGCCTGTTTTAATCCGTTTCTGTGATTTAAATTGTGTTTTAGAAACTGTCTGCCCCCTGTTTTTTTGCCTTTAAAAAAGCCCGATTTCAGAGTCGAGACCAGCAGTATTCCATTTTTTTTTTTTTAAACAATCTCTCCCTTACCTGGAAAGTAGACTCTACTAGCTTGGAAGTGTGGATTCAGCCTGTCTGTATCCAAGGAGATTCTGAATAGAACAGCAGCTGCCTCCTCCACGCCCACAGGGACTGGACTTAGCTGATTGGCTCTCTGAGTCCCTGTTGCACCTGAGCCCTCCCTTCACACCTGCTATGCCCCTTAAGTGTGTGGAGGTAAGCATAAGACAGCCACCTCCATTTTGTGATCCTCAGCATCTTCCCTGTGTCCTAGTACAGCCTAGTGTTCAAGGACTGCAAAAAGACCTTGGTAAGGAGCCCCAATATTTTGTTGTGTAAATAGTATTATTTGTTCAAAACTGTTTATTTCAGCTACCTGTGTCTATTTTACTGTGGACTCTCTGAGTTTCAGGCAGCCTGGCCTCTTTTAAAGTGGTGTTTTTAAAAATTTGTTTTTGCATTGACTGTGTGAATTGTCTTGCTAGTTTGTGGCACATAAACCCCTCCCCCTTTTTTCCTTCTAAGTAAAAAGGATACATACATCTTGCAAAATGGGTTTTTAGGAAACTGTTTTAATCTGTTTCTGTGATTTAAATTGTGTTTTAGAAACTGTCTGCCCCCTGTTTTTTTGCCTTTAAAAAAGCCCGATTTCAGAGTCGAGACCAGCAGTATTCCAATGTTTCTTTTTTAAACAATCTCTCCCTTACCTGGAAAGTAGACTCTGCTAGCTTGGAAGTGTGGATTCAGCCTGTCTGTATCCAAGGAGATTCTGAATAGAGCAGCAGCTGCCTCCTCCCCGCCCACGGGGACTGGACTTAGCTAATTGGCTTTCTGAGTCCCTCTATCACCTGAGCCCTCCCCCCCACACCTGCTCTGGCCCCTTAAGTTTACGGAGGGAAGCCCAAGACAGCCACCTCCATTTTGTGAGCCTAAGCATCTTCCCTGTGTCCTAATATAACCCAGTGTTCAAGGACTGCCGAAAGAGCTAGTTAAGGAGCCCCCAGATTGTTCTGGCTATATAGTATTATTTTTTCAGAAGTGTTTATTTCAGCTACCTGTGTCTGTTTTACTGTGGGCTCTCTGTGTTTCAGGCAGCTAGGCCTCTTTTAAAGTGGTGTTTTTTTTTAAATTTGTTTTTGCCCTGACTGTGTGAATTGCCTTGCTAGTTTGTGGCACATAAACCCCCTAATCTCCCCATTTTTTCCTTCTAAGTAAAATGGCTACATACATCTTGCAGAGTGTGTTTTTAGGAGACTGTTTTAATCTGTTTCTGTGATTTAAATTGTGTTTTAGAAACTGTCTGCCCCACTGTTTTTATTTGCCTTTAAAAAAAACCCAGTTTCTTTGTGCGCGTCCAGCAGTATTACAGTGTTTGTTTTTTAAACAATCTCTCCCTTACCTGGTAAGTAGACTGCTAGCTTGGAAGTGTGGATTCAGCCTGTCTGTATCCAAGGAGATTCTGAATAGAGCAGCAGCTCCCTCCTGCACGCCCACAGGGACTGGACTTAGCTGATTGGCTCTCTGTGTCATTCTTGCACCTGAGACCTCCCCCTCACACCTGCTCTGGCAAATTAAGTTTGTGGAGGGAAACCCAAGACAGCCACCTCCATTTTGTGAGCCTCAGCATCTTCCCTGTGTCCTAATACAGCCCAGTGTTCAAGGATTGCAAAAAGACCTAGGTAAGGAGCCCCCAGATTGTTCTGGGTAAATAGTATTATTTGTTCAAAAGTGTTTATTTCAGCTACCTGTGTCTGTTTTACTGTGGACTCTCTGTGTATCAGGCAGCCTGGCCTCTTTTAAAGTGGTGTATTTTTTTAATTCGTTTTTGCCCTTACTGTGTGAATTGGCGTGCTATTTTGTGGCACATAAACCCCCAGTCCCCATTTTTCTTTCTAAGTAAAAAGGCTACATACATCTTGCAGAGTCTGTTTTTAGGAGACTGTTTTAATCTGTTTCTGTGGTTTAAATTATGTTTTAGAAACTGTCTGGCCCCCATTTTTTGGCCTTTAAAAAAGCCTGATTTCAGAGTGCGCGTCCAGCAGTATTCCAGTGTTTGTTTTTTAAACAATCGCTCCCTTACCTGGAAAGTAGACTCTGCTATCTTGGAAGTGTGGATTCAGCCTGTCTGTATCCAAGGAGATTCTGAATAGAGCAGCAGCTGCCTCCTGCACGCCCACATGGGCTGGACTTAGCTTATTGGCTCTCTGTGTCCTTCTTACACCTGAACCCTCCCCCTCACTCCTGCTCTTGACCATTAAGTTTGTGGAGGGAAGCCCAAGACTGCCACCTCCATTTCGTGAGACTCAGCATCTTCCCTGTGTCCTAATACAGCCCAGTGTTCAAGGATTGCAAAAAGACCTAGGTAAGGAGCCCCCTGATTTTTCTTGGTAAATAGTATAATTTGTTCCAAAGTGTTTTTTTCAGCCACCTGTGTCTGTTTTACTGTGGGCTCTCTGTGTTTCAGGCAGCCTGGCCTCTTTTAAAGTGGTGTTTTTTTTAAATTTGTTTTTGCCATGACTGTGTGAATTGCCTTGCTAGTTTGTGACACATAAACCCCCCACCCTTACCCCCTTTTTTCCTTCTAAATAAAAAGGCTACATACATCTTCCAGAGTGTGTTTTTAGGAGACTGTTTTAATCTGTTTCTGTGATGTAAATTGTGTTTTCGAAACTGTCTGCCAATCTGTTTTTTTGCTTTTAAAAAATCCTGTTTCCCGAATGAGCGTCCAGCAGCATTCCAGTGTTTGTTTTTTAAACAATCTCTCCCTTACCTGGAAAGTAGACTCTGCTAGTTTGGAAGTGTGGATTCAGCCTGTCTATATCCAAGGAGATTCTGAATAGACCTGCAGCTGCCTCCTGCACGCCCACAGGGACTGGACTTAGCTGATTGGCTCTCTGTGTCCTTCTTGCACCTGAGCCCTCCCCCCGAAACCTGCTCTGGCCCCTTAAGTTTGTGGAGGGAAGCCCAGGACAGCCACCTCCATTTTGAGAGCCTCAGCATCTTCCCTGTATCCTAATATAGACCGGTGTTCAAGGATTGCAAAAAGACCTAGGTAAGGAGCCCCCAGAGTTTTCTCCGTAAACAGTATAATTTGTTGAAAAGTGTTTATTTCAGCTACCTGTGTCAGTTTTACTGTGAACTCTCTGTGTTTCAGGCAGCCAGGCCTCTATTAAAGTGGTGTTATTTTTTTTTTTTTTATTTTTTTTTACTGTGACTGTGTGAATTGCCTTGCTAGTTTGTGGCACATAAGCCCCGCCCCTTTTTTCCTTCTAAGTAAATACACTACATACATCTTGTAGAGTGTGTTTTTAGGAAACTGTTTTAATCTGTTTCTGTGATTTAAATTGTGTTTTAGAAACTGTCTGGCCCCCTGTTTTTTTACATTCAAAGAAGCCCGTTTTCAGAGTGCGCATCCAGCAGCATTCCAGTGTTTGTTTTATAAACAATCTCTCCCTTACCTGGAAAGTAGACTTTGCTAGCTTGGAAGTGTGGATTCAGCCTGTCTGTATCTAAGGAGATTCTGAATAGAGCAGCAGCTGCCTCCTGCACACCCACAGGGACTGGACGTAGCTGATTGGCTCTCTGTGTTCTTCTTGCACCTGAACCCTCCCCCTCACACCTGCTCTGGCCCCTTAAGTTTGTAGAGGGAAGCCCAAGACTGCCACCTCCATTTTGTGAGTCTCAGCATCTTCCCTGTGTCCTAATACAGCCCAGTGTCCAAGGATTGCAAAACGACCTAGGTAAGGAGCTCCCAGATTTTTCTGGGTAAATAGAATAATTTGTTCAAAAGGGTTTATTTCAGCTCCCTGTGTCTGTTTTACTGTGGACTCTCTGTGTTTCAGACAGCCTAGCCTCTTTTAAAGTGGTGTTATTTTTAAATTCGTTTTTGCTGTGAATGTGTGAGTTGCCTTGCCAGTTTGTAGCATATAAACCCCCTACCCACTCATTTTTCCTTCTAAGTAAAAAGGCTACATACATCTTGCATAGTATGTTTTTAGGAGAATGTTTTAATCGGTTTCTGTGATTTAAATTGTGTTTTAGAAACTGTCTGCCTCCTGTTTTTTTTTGCCTTTAAAAAAAGCCTGATTTCAGAGTGTGCGTCCAGCAGTATTCCAGTGTTTGTTTTTTAAACAATGTCTCCCTTACATTGAAAGTAGACTCTGCTAGCTTGGAAGCGTGGATTCAGCCTGTCTGTATCCAAGGAGATTCTGAATAGAGCAGCAGCTGCCTCCTCTCTGCCCACAGAGACTGGACTTAGCTGATTGGCTCTCTGAGTCCCTGTTGCACCTGAGCCCTCCCCCCCACACCTGCTCTGGCCCCTTAAGTTTGTGAAGGGAAGCCCATGACAGCCACCACCATTTTGTGAGCCTCAGCATCTTCCCTGTGTCCTAATACACCCCAGTGTTCAAGGATTGCAAAAAGACCTAGGTAGGGAGCCCCCAGATTGTTCTGGGTAAATAGTATTATTTGTTCAAAAGTGTTTATTTCAGCTACCTGTGTCTGTTTTACTGTGGACTCTCTGTGTATCAGGCAGCCTGGCATCTTTTAAATTGGCGTTTTTATTTAATTTGCATTTGCCGTGACTGTGTGAATTGCCTTGCTAGTTTGTGGCACATAAACCCCCACCCTTTTTTCCTTCTATGTAAAAAGGCTACACACATGTTGCTAAGTGTGTTTTTAGGAGACTGTTTTAATCTGTTTCTGTTATTTAAATTGTGTTTTAGAAACTGGCTGTCCCCCTGTTTTTTTGCCTTTAAAAAATCCCAATTTCAGAGTGCGCGTCCAGCAGCATTCCAGGTTTTGTTTTTTAAACAATCTCTCCCTTACCTGGAAAATAGACTCTGATAGCTTGGAAGTGTGGATTCATCCTGTCTGTATCCAAGGAGATTCTGAATAGATCAGCAGCTGCCTGCCCCCCGCCCACAGGGACTGGACTTAGCTGATTGGGTCTCTGAGTACCTCTATCACCTGAGCTCTCCCCCCACACCTGCTCTGGCCCCTTAAGTTTGTGGAGGGAAGCCCAAGACAGCCACCTCCATTTTGTGAGCCTCAGTATCTTCCTTGTGTCCTAATACAGCCCAGAGTTCAAGGATTGCAAAAAGACCTAGGTAAGGAGCCCCCAGATTTTTCTGGGTAAATAGTATTATTTGTTCAAAAGTGTTTATTTCAGCTACCTGTGTCTGTTTCACTGTGGACTCTCCGTGCTTCAGGCAGCCTGGCCTCTTTTAAAGTGGTGTTTGTTTTTTTTTTATTAGTTTTTTCCTGTGACTGTGTGAATTGCCTTGCTAGTTTTGTGGCACATAAACCCCCCACCCCCACCCCCTTTTTTCCTTTTAAGTAAAAAGGCTACATACATCTTGCAGAGTGTGTTTTTAGGAGACTGTTTTAATCTGTTTCTGTGATTTAAATTGTGTTTTAGAAGCTGTCTGCCCCCCAGTCTTTTTGCCTTTAAAAAAGCCCGATTCCAGAGTGTGCGTCCAGCAGCATTCCAGTGTTTGTTTTTTAAACAATCTCTCCCTTACCCGGAAAGTAGACTCTGCTAGCTTGGAAGTGTGGATTCAGTCTGTCTGTATCCAAGGAGATTCTGAATAGAACAGCAGCTGCCTCCTCCCAGCCCACAGGGACTGAACTTAGCTGATTGGCTCTCTGTGTCTGTCAGAGTCACCAGATCCTTGGGGTCTGTGCACGTTCCTAACACATCCACCACTGAACAGCTCCAAGACTCTGATAGATAAATCACAGAGACTGAGAGAGTTCAAGAGGGGAAAAGGGGATTAGGAAGGGAACAGCTGGGAAGGAGATCTGTAGTAAGAAAAAGGTTAGAACACACAATATGAAAATTATATCTCCTGAAATTAATACTAGACTATGATTCTAAGCCTAGTCACTCTGAAAACATGAACAATCTAAGAGTTAAGTTTAAAATGACTAAGTTTCAAGATGTCCGGATACCTGTAAGGGAATCAAGATGAATTAACTGAAAACTTTCTTATTCAAGTACTTTCCTTTACATGAGAATCAGAAAAAAATTCTGACTAAATTTGAAACCAGTCATATAAATCCTGTTTTGAGAATGTATACTAGGACCATACAATAATGCATCTAGAAACTCTGGCCTTCTGTGTACTCTTAAAATGTTTCAACACAAATTGCGCATTTTGCAGATATATATATATATATATATATATATATATATATATATTAAACACCATAAAAGGATTGTGCACCATGAATAACACAATATGGATTCAGGAAACAAATCACATAACTTGTCAACTCAAATATTACATAATAAATATCTTAGAATAGTGGCATACAATAAACAACATGAAATAAACTCGAGGAGAGAATCGTGTGTCTTGACGATTCGAGTGTCACCATGTAAAATACCAAGAAATGGTAGCACGCAATGAATATCAAAGTCAAATCATCATTAATCGAATCGCGCGTTTTGCCAATTCGTAAAACACAATGTAAATGTCAAGAAATAACAGCTCACAATAAATAACAAGATCAAAGTACAATGAAACGAATCGCGCTTCTTTTGCCATTTCTTAAGCCACCATGTAAATGTCAAGAAATGGTAGCGCGCAATGAACAACAAAGTTAAATCCTCATGAAACGAGTTGCGCGTCTTGCCAATTCGTAAAACATCATGTAAATGTCAAGAAATAGTAGCGCGCAATATACAACAATGTTTAAACACCATAAAACGAATCGCGCGTCTTGCCGATTCTTACGCCACCATGCCAATGTCAAGAAATGGTAGCATGCAATGAATAACAAAGTCAAACCTTTATGAAACAAATTGCGTGTCTTGTCTATTTGTAAACTACCATATAAATGTCAAGAAATGGTAGCAGCACAAGTAATCTGTTACTCATTTAAGAATTAAACCAAGAGTATGAAAATTCTCAATAACGGTGTCGGAACAGCCCAACCACCGTCTTACCGCCTGGAACAATGATCACCAATGAAGGATGAAGGGCAGAAGACTGAAAGATCCAAATAGGCCGCCGGGACAGGAGCTCAGGAAGAAGCTGCTGCTCTGCACCGGGACCTCTGAATAGTAAGCACTGGGAGTTGGGCTGGCTCTCTTTAATAGAGTCTTGGCCCAGCCCAGAACCACGCCCAGGCATGTTGCAGGGAAAGTCTCTGGAAGGCCCTTGAAAGGGGCCACACCCTAACACACTCTGAAAACCTCCAGCAATACATTGCAAAGGAACAGTACTTGTAAGCATATTAAAAAAAAGTTTTCAGGATTGAACTCTGCAATGCAAAAGGTTAAACCACAACATATCAGCACAATGCATAAATTACATTGTTTTGAGAGTGCTGGGTTTTTTGCATTTTTGTCGCCAATAGAGCGCATACTGCTCTGGTGTTGACAGTGTCCTTCTTGCACCTGAGCCCTCCCCCCCACACCTACTCTGACTCCTTAAGTTTGTGGAGGGAAGCCCAAGACAGCCACCTCCATTTTGTGAGCCTCAGCATCTTCCCTGTGTCCTAATACAGCCCAGTGTTCAAGGATTGCAAAAAGACCTAGGTAAGGAACCCCCAGATGTTTCTGGGTAAATAGTATTATTTGTTCAAAAGTGTTTATTTCAGCTACCTGTGTCTGTTTTACTGTGGACTCTCTGTGTTTCAGGCAGCCTGGCCTCTTTTAAAGTGATTTTTTTTTTAATTTGTTTTTGCTGTGACTGTGTGAATTGCCTTGCTAGTTTGTGGCACAGAAACCATACCACTTTTTTCCTTCTAAGTAAAAACGCTACATACATCTTGCAGAGTGTGTTTTAGGAGACTGTTTTAATCTGTTTCTGTTATTTAAATTGTGTTTTAGAAGCTGTCTGCCCCCCTGTTTTTTTGCCTTTAAAAAAGCCCGATTCCAGAGTGTGCCTACAGCAGCATTCCAGTGTTTGTTTTTTAAACAATCTCTCCCTTACCTGGAAAGTAGACTCTGCTAGCTTGGAAGTGTGGATTCAGCCTGTCTGTATCCAAGGAGATTCTGAATAGAACAGTAGCTGCCTCCTCCCCGCCCACAGGGACTGGACTTAGCTGATTGCACTCTGAGTCCCTCAGGCACCTGAGCCCTCCCCCCCACACCTGCTCTGGCCCCTTAAGTTTGTGGAGGGAAGGCCAAGACAGCCACCTCCATTTTGTGATTCTCAGGATCTTCCCTTTGTTCTAATACAGCCCAGTGTTCAAGGATTGTAAAAAGACCTAGGTAAGGAGCCCCCAGAGTTTTCTGGGTAAATAGTATTATTTGTTCAAAAGTGTTTATTTCAGCTACCTGTGTCTTTTTTACTGTGGACTCTCTGAGTTTCAGGCAGCCAGGACTCTTTTAAAGTGGTGTTTTTTATTTTATTTGTTTTTGCCGTGACAATGTGAATTGCCTTGCTAGTTTGTGTCCCATAAACTCCCCAATCCACCCCTTTTTTCCTTCTAACTTAAACGGCTACATACATCTTGCAGAGTGTGTTTTTAGGAGACTGTTTTAATCTGTTTCTGTGATTTAAATTGTGTTTTAGAAACTGTCTGCCCCCCTGTTTTTTTTTTACTTTCAAAAAGCCCGATTTCAGAGTGCGCGTCCAGCAGTATTCCAGTGTTTGTTTTTTAAACAATCTCTTCCTTACCTGGAAAGTAGACCCTGCTAGCTTGGAAGTGTGGATTCAGCCTGTCTGTATCCAAGGAGATTCTGAATAGAGCAGCAGCTTCCTCCTCCCCGCCCACAGGGACTGGACTTAGCTGATTGGCTCTCTGAGTCCCTGGTGCACATGAGCCCTCCCCCCACACCTGCTCTGGCCCCTTAAGTTTGTGGAGTGAAGCCCAAGACAGCCACCTCCCTTTTGTGAGCCTCAGCATATTCTCTGTGTCCTAATACAGCCCAGTGTTCAAGGATTGCAAAAAGACCTAGGTAAGGAGCCCCCAGATTTTTCTGGGTAAATAGTATTATTTGTTCAAAAGTGTTTATTTCAGCTACCTGTGTCCGTTTTACTGTGGACTCTCTGTGTTTCAGGCAGCCTGGCCTCTTTTAAAGTGTTTTTTATTTATTTTATTTGTTGTTACCCGTGACTGTGTGAATTGCCTTGCTAGTTTGTGACACATAAACCCCCCACCCCCACCCCTTTTTTCCTTCTAATTAAAAAGGCTACATACATCTTGCAGAGTGTGTTTTTAGGAGACTGTTTTAATCTGTTTCTGTGATTTAAATTGTGTTTTAGAAACTGTCTGCCCCCCTGTTTTTTTTTTACTTTCAAAAAGCCCGATTTCAGAGTGCGCGTCCAGCAGTATTCCAGTGTTTGTTTTTTAAACAATCTCTCCCTTACCTGGAAAGTAGACTCTGCTAGTTTGGAAGTGTGGATTCAGCCTGTCTATATCCAAGGAGATTCTGAATACACCTGCAGCTGCCTCCTGCACGCCCACAGGGACTGGACTTAGCTGATTGGCTCTCTGTGTCCTTCTTGCACCTGAGCCCTCCCCCCAAACCTGCTCTGGCCCCTTAAGTTTGTGGAGGGAAGCCCAAGACAGCCACCTCCATTTTGTGAGCCTCAGCATCTTCCCTGTATCCTAATACAGCCCAGTGTTCAAGGATTGCAAAAAGACCTAGGTAAGGAGCCCCCAGATTTCTCTGGGTAAATAGTATTATTTGTTCAAAAGTGTTTATTTCAGCTACCTGTGTCTGTTTTACTGTGGACTCTCTGTGTTTCAGGCAGCCTGGCCTCTATTAAAGTGGTGTTTTTTTTTTTTTTTTAATTTGTTTTTGCTGTGACTGTGTGAATTGCCTTGCTAGTTTGTGGCACATAAGCCCCGCCCCTTTTTTCCTTCTAAGTAAAAACACTACATACATCTTGCTGAGTGTGTTTTTAGGAGACTGTTTTAATCTGTTTCTGTGATTTAAATTGTGTTTTAGAAACTGTCTGGCCCCCTTTTTTTTTAATTCAAAGAAGCCCGTTTTCAGAGTGCGCATCCAGCAGCATTCCAGTGTTTGTTTTTTAAACAATCTCTCCCTTACCTGGAAAGTAGACTTTGCTAGCTTGGAAGTGTGGATTCAGCCTGTCTGTATCTAAGGAGATTCTGAATAGAGCAGCAGCTGCCTCCTGCACACCCACAGGGACTGGAAGAAGCTGATTGGCTCTCTGTGTCCTTCTTGTACCTGAACCCTCCCCCTCACACCTGCTCTGGCCCCTTAATTTGTGGAGGGAAGCCCAAGACTGCCACCTCCATTTTGTGAGTCTCAGCATCTTCCCTGTGTCCTAATACATCCCAGTGTCCAAGGATTGCAAAAAGACCTAGGTAAGGAGTTCCCAGATTTTTCTGGGTAAATAGTATAATTTGTTCAAAAGGGTTTATTTCAGCTCCCTGTGTCTGTTTTACTGTGGACTCTCTGTGTTTCAGACAGCCTAGCCTCTTTTAAAGTGGTGTTTTTTTTAAATGCGTTTTTGCTGTGAATGTGTGAGTTGCCTTGCTAGTTTGTGGCATATAAACCCCCTACCCACTCATTTTTCCTTCTAAGTAAAAAGGCTACATACATCTTGCATAGTGCGTTTTTAGGAGAATGTTTTAATCGGTTTCTGTGATTTAAATTGTGTTTTAGAAACTGTCTGCCCCCCTGTTTTTTTTTGCCTTTAAAAAAAGCCTGATTTCAGAGTGTGCGTCCAGCAGTATTCCAGTGTTTGTTTTTTAAACAATGCCTCCCTTACATGGAAAGTAGACTCTGCTAGCTTGGAAGTGTGGATTCAGCCTGTCTGTATCCAAGGAGATTCTGAATAGAGCAGCAGCTGCCTCCTCCCCGCCCACAGGGACTGGACTTAGCTGATTGGCTCTCTGAGTCCCTCTATCAACTGTGCCCTCCCCCCCCACACCTGCTCTGGCCCCTTATGTTTGTGGAGGGAACCCCAAGACAGCCACCTCCATTTTGTGAGCCTCAGCATCTTCCCTGTGTCCTAATACAGCCCAGTGTTCAAGGATTGCAAAAAAGACCTAGGTAATGTGCCCCCAGGTTGTTCTGGGTAAATAGCATTTTTTGTTCAAAAATGTTTATTTCAGCTCCCTGTGTCTGTTTTACTGTGGACTCTCTGTGTTTCAGGAAGCCTGGCCTCTTTTAAAGAGGTGTTTTTTTTTATTCATTTTTACCGTGAATGTGTGAATTGCCTTGCTAGTTTGTGGCACATATACTCCCGCCCCCCACCCCTTTTTTCCTTCTAATTAAAAAGGCTACATACATCTTGCAGAGTGTGTTTTTAGGAGACTGTTTTAATCTGTTTCTGTGATTTAAATTGTGTTTTAAAAACTGTCAGCCCCCCTGTTTTTTTGCCCTTAAAAAAGCCCGTTTTCAGAGTGCGCGTTCAGCAGCATTCCAGTGTTTGTTTTTTAAGCAATCTCTCCCTTACCTGGAAAGTAGACTCTGCTAGCTTGGAAGTGTGGATTCAGCCTGTCTGTATCCAAGGAGATTCTGAATAGAGCAGCAGCTGCCTCCTCCCTGCCCACAGAGACTGGACTTAGCTGATTGGCTCTCTGAGTCCCTCTTGCACCTGAGCCCTCCCCCCCACACCTGCTCTGGCCCCTTAAGTTTGTGAAGGTAAGCCCAAGACAGCCACCTCCATTTTGTGAGCCTCAGCATCTTCCCTGTGTCCTAATACACCCCAGTGTTCAAGGATTGCAAAAAGACCTAGGTAGGGATCCCCCAGATTGTTCTGGGTAAATAGTATTATTTGTTCAAAAGTGTTTATTTCAGCTCCCTGCGTCTGTTTTACTGTGGACTCTCTGTGTTTCAGGCAGCCTGGCCTCTTTTAAAGAGGTGTTTTTTTTTAATTCGTTTTTGCCGTGAATGTGTCAATTGCCTTGCTAGTTTTTGGCACATATACCCCCACCCCTTTTTTCCTTCTAATTAAAAAGGCTACATACATCTTGCAGAGTGTGTTTTTAGGAGACTGTTTTAATCTGTTTCTGTGATTTAAATTGTGTTTTAGAAACTGTCTGCCCCCCTGTTTTTTTTTTACTTTCAAAAAGCCCGATTTCAGAGTGCGCGTCCAGCAGTATTCCAGTGTTTGTTTTTTAAACAATCTCTTCCTTACCTGGAAAGTAGACTCTGCTAGCTTGGAAGTGTGGATTCAGCCTGTCTGTATCCAAGGAGATTCTGAATAGAGCAGCAGCTTCCTCCTCCCCGCCCACAGGGACTGGACTTAGCTGATTGGCTCTCTGAGTCCCTCTTGCACTTGAGCCATCCCCCCCACACCTTCTCTGGCCCCTTTAGTTTGTGGAGGGAAGCCCAATACAGCCACCTCCATTTTGTGAGCCTCAGCATCTTCCCTGTGTCCTAATACATCCCAGTGTTCAAGGATTGCAAAAAGACCTAGGTAAGGAGCCCCCAGATTTGTCTGGGTAAAAAGTATTATTTGTTCAAAAGTGTTTATTTCAGCTACCTGTGTCTGTTTTACTGTGGACTGTCTGTGTTTCTGGCAACCTGGCCTCTTTTAAAGTGGTGTTTTTTTTTTATTCGTTTTTGCCGTGAATGTGTGAATTGCCTTGCAAGTTTTTGGCACATATACCCCCATCCCTTTTTTCCTTCTAATTAAAAAGGCTACATACATCTTGCAGAGTGTGTTTTTAGGAGACTGTTTTAATCTGTTTCTGTGATTTAAATTGTGTTTTAGAAACTGTCTGCCCCCCTGTTTTTTTTTTGCCTCTAAAAAAGCCCGATTTCAGAGTGTGCGTCCAGCAGTATTCCAGTGTTTGTTTTTTAAACAATCTCTCCCTTATCAGGAAAGTAGACTCTGCTAGCTTGGAAGTGTGGATTCAGCCTGTCTGTATCCAAGGAGATTCTGAATAGAGCAGCAGCTGCCTCCTCCCCGCCCACAGGGACTGGACTTAGCTGATTGGCTCTCTGAGTCCCTCTTTCAACTGTGCCCTCTCCCCCACACCTGCTCTGGCCCCTTAAGTTTGTGGAGGGAAGCCCAAGACAGCCACCTCCATTTTGTGAGCCTCAGCATCTTCCCTGTGTCCTAATACAGCCCAGTGTTCAAGGATTGCAAAAAGACCTAGGTAAGGAGCCCCCAGATTGTTCTGGGTAAATAGCATTATTTGTTCAAAAATGTTTTTTTCAGCTCCCTGCGTCTGTTTTACTGTGGACTCTCTGTGTTTCAGGCAGCCTGGCCTCTTTTAAAGAGGTATTTTTTTTTAATTCGTTTTTGCCGTGAATGTGTGAATTGCCTTGCTAGTTTTTGGCACATATACCCCCACCCCTTTTTTCCTTCTAATTAAAAAGGCTACATACATCTTGCAGAGTGTGTTTTTAGGAGACTGTTTTAATCTGTTTCTGTGATTTAAATTGTGTTTTAGAAACTGTCTGCCCCCCTGTTTTTTTTTTACTTTCAAAAAGCCCGATTTCAGAGTGCACGTCCAGCAGTATTCCAGTGTTTGTTTTTTAAACAATCTCTTCCTTACCTGGAAAGTAGACTCTGCTAGCTTGGAAGTGTGGATTCAGCCTGTCTGTATCCAAGGAGATTCTGAATAGAGCAGCAGCTTCCTCCTCCCCGCCCACAGGGACTGGACTTAGCTGATTGGCTCTCTGAGTCCCTCTTGCACTTGAGCCATCCCCCCCACACCTTCTCTGGCCCCTTTAGTTTGTGGAGGGAAGCCCAATACAGCCACCTCCATTTTGTGAGCCTCAGCATCTTCCCTGTGTCCTAATACATCCCAGTGTTCAAGGATTGCAAAAAGACCTAGGTAAGAAGCCCCCAGATTTGTCTGGGTAAATAGTATTATTTGTTCAAAAGTGTTTATTTCAGCTACCTGTGTCTGTTTTACTGTGGACTGTCTGTGTTTCTGGCAACCTGGCCTCTTTTAAAGTGGTGTTTTTTTTTTATTTGTTTTTGCAGTGACTGTGTGAATTGCCTTGCTAGTTTGTGGCACATAAACCCCCCTTTTTTCCTCCTAAGTAAAAAGGCTACATACATCTTGCAGAGTGTGTTTTTAGGAGACTATTTTAATCTGTTTCTGTGATTTAAATTGTGTTTTAGAAACTGTCTGCCCCCCTGTTTTTTTTTTGCCTCTAAAAAAGCCTGATTTCAGAGTGTGCGTCCAGCAGTATTCCAGTGTTTGTTTTTTAAACAATCTCTCCCTTATCTGGAAAGTAGACTCTGCTAGCTTGGAAGTGTGGATTCAGCCTGTCTGTATGCAAGGAGATTCTGAATAGAGCAGCAGCTGCCTCCTCCCCGCCCACAGGGACTGGACTTAGCTGATTGGCTCTCTGAGTCCCTCTATCAACTGTGCCCTCCCCCCCCACACCTGCTCTGGCCCCTTAAGTTTGTGGAGGGAAGCCCAAGACAGCCACCTCCATTTCGTGAGCCTCAGCATCTTCCCTGTGTCCTAATACAGCCCAGTGTTCAAGGATTGCAAAAAAGACCTAGGTAAGGAGCCCCTAGCTTTTTCTCGGTAAACAGTATTATTTGTTCAAAAGTGTTTATTTCAGTTACCTGTGTCTGTTGTGTTTCAGGCAACCTGGCCTCTTTTAAAGTGGTGTTTTTTTTTCAATTTGTTTTTGCCGTGACTGTGTGAATTGCCTCGTTAGTTTGTGGCACATGAGCCTCCCCCCCCCCTTTTTTCCTACTAAGTAAAAAGGCTACATACATCTTGCAGAGTGTGTTTTTAGGAGACTGTTTTAATCTGTTTCTGTGATTTAAATTGTGTTTTAGAAACTATGTGCCCCCCTGTTTTTTTTTGCCTTTAAAAAAGCCTGATTTCAGATTGAGCGTCTAGCAGTATTTGTTTTTGAAACAATCTCTCGCTTACCTGGAAAGTAGACTCTGCTAGCTTGGAAGTGTGGATTCAGCCTGTGTGTATCCAAGGAGATTCCGAATAGAGCAGCAGCTGCCCCATCCCTGCCCACAGGGACTGGACTTCAGTTAACTTGCTCCTTATATAAGTTCCTATTGGTTGTTGCATATGTTGTTGTGATAGGTTGTTGGGAGATAGTCTTTCCATTGGTTGCTGGCTCCATGGCTGAGGTTATGATTGGTGGATAGGGCTGAAATTCTGATTGTCTGTTCGTTCTAGGGCTGTGATTGGTGGATAGGGCTGAGATTCTGATTGGCTGTTGGTTCTAGGGCTGTGATTGGTGGATAGGGCTGAGATTCTTATTGGCTGTTGGTTCTAGGGCTGCGATTGGTGAATGGGGCTGGGATTCGGATTGGCTGTTGGTTCTAGGGCTGTGATTGGTGGATAGGGCTTGGATTCTGATTAGTTGCTGGTTTTAGGGCTGGGACTGTGATTGGTGGTCAGGAATAGGGCTATGATTGGTGATTAGGGCTAGGTCTCCAATTAGTTGTTTGAATCATGTCTAGAAATTGGATTGGCCAGGGTTAGGACCAGCTTCTTATTGGCTAGTAGGGCTATTTAAGCCTAGGACTCAGGGCGGCTCAGCCCGGGCGGAGAGGCAAAGGGTGGAGAGGACAAGGGAAGTTTCCTGTTTGGGCCTGTTCGGGACAGGTAGGGACTAGGGCCTAGGGCCAGAAATGCTGCCCAATTCACTATTGACCAGAAATGGTTTCAGCCCCTTCACATCCCTCAACATGCAAACACATATTCTGCAAAGACATCCCACTCATGCATCACAAACTGACCACAGACAGATTTCAATGTCTCATCACCCAACACAATACCCTTTATACAAGACATATACACATATCCTCCACAACTACAACAGTCAAACACCTTCATTCTCACAGCAAACACTACTCTGTCCACTCTCACTAATATAACCTGCCATCACCCACACCACACAAAACTACAGTATACATTTCTCTCAGCATCAGCCTTCATATACACACTCTCTGCTCATACTAACACCAACACTATCCGCTGTTTGCTCCACACAGACCACCTGTCTCATAACAATGCCCAAACCCAGCCTTCAAACATACCATCTACAACCACTCTACACAATCATACAATCCCCACATTTCAATCCACCACACAATTACCTCTTCCAGTCATAACAACTAACACTAACTCCCATGACACACATCCATCACCTCTTACACACCTCATACATTCATCTCCAAAACACATCAACGCCCCATCTAACACTCATATTCCATTCACCAGTACTAACTCACATACAAATCCCTCACCAAAAACAACTAAAACAATATCCCCTCTCACTATTCCACAAAAACAATACAGACCACACACATCAGAACATCAAAGCAACACTAACTTACATTACACTTATCGTCACACTCACTCCCACCCTCAGGACTACACAAAGAATACAAATTCCATCCTATCTTCACCCCTAATTTCTCACTCTTCACAAACACCTACCACAAGCACCCCAACCCAGCAACTTTCATTCACTCGCCTCTCCTCCATTGCACAATTTAGAGCCTTATATCATGACCCACATGCTCCTCCACCACACCTAACCCATACTCCATCCACACTAAACAAACGCAAACAAAATAAAAAACATGCCACTCTTAGCAACCTCGCATCCCCTTGCCTATTACATAATAAGGCTACCCTACAAAAAACAGTACACTCTTCACAGCTCTCTCAGCCACCAAGTCCACTACCCACACACACAGACCCAACAAAATGCCTCCTTAACCTGCTGGAAGAGGAGCACTATATTGAAAAGCAAGACTATTGTGAGCTTCAGTTATTACAACTAGCAACACTCCTGCTTCAAGCTCATATTATACTACTTACCCTTCTCCTAAACAAAACAACAATACCACTAACACATCTTTTCTAAACTGCCAGCTCATAAATGCTCGATCACTCTAAAAAAACAAGCACCACATCTACTACCTGCTCACAGACACACAACCTGACTTACTATTTATAACTGAATCCTGGTTGGGAGATTACATGGCCCCAGTGTTGCACAAAGCCATTCCTCTATCTACTTCTGCTGCCACACCTGTAAGAAGAATCACCAACAACTCTTTAACTACAGGAACTTTTCCTGTAGACCTGAAAAAGGCATACATATGACCGTTATTAACGAAAACAAACCTGGACCCACAAGACCCCAACAACTACAGACCAATCACAAATGGGCCTTTCCTGGGCAAATTGATAGAAAGAGCAGCATTTGCCCAGATGTCACAATTCATTGAAGACAATTCTATACTTTCAGACTCCCAAACTGGATTCCACCCAGGAAGAAGCACTGAATCGGCACTCATAACAATCTGGGATGATCTTAAAAACACAGTCGACCGCAATGGTGTTGCTGCACTACTTCTCTTGGACCTCTCGGCTGCCTTTGATACGGTTGACCATGACAATGTCTAATTCAAAGACTCCATGAAGCCGGCATACAAGGGTTTGCTCTCGACTCGATTACTTCCTATCTTCAAAAATGATCTAATATCATTCATTCGCCCCCCTTCTTGTCCGAACCCTACCTCACAAAAGCAGGGGTCCCCCAAGGATCAATCATCTCACCTTTGCTTTTCAACATCTACATGATATCTTTACCAGAACTGATCAATGATTTTCATCTCACATGCTACAACTATGCAGATGACACACAAATACTACTTAAATTAGAATGCCTCAAAAACATTGAAAACTCACAAATCTTCAGTTGCCTCAGAGCCATTGATTAGTGGATGACCTGGAGCCATCTCAAACGAAATACCTCCAAAACAGAAATACTCATATGTGGTAACTGGAAAAGTTAGGACCCTCTGTGCGTCTGGCCTGACGATCTCGGACCACCTCCTCAATTATCCAAGGAAGTTAAAAACCTTGAAATCACCATGGATTCCAAGTTAACTATGAATGCCCAAGTGGACAAATTAGCACAAACATGCTTCATCACCTTGAAGACTTTACGACACATCTTCACCCACCTCGGATTTCCACACAAGGTGCAAGCTACTATCTCGCTTGTACTATCCAAACTGGATTATGCCAATGGCCTCTACCATGGATCATCGCTATCTATTATGACAAAACGACAACGTATCCAGAATTCCGCAGCCAGGCTAGTATTACATATAAAGCTGCAAGCCCACATCTCCCCTGCCTTGAGAGCACTACACTGGTTACCCGTTGCCAGAAGATGCACTTTCAAGCTGCTTTGTATCACCCACAAAGCTATACATGGAACAGGACTGTTTTTTATCAGAAACAAAATAACCAAATACATCCAACAAAGAAACCTCCGCTCAAGATTGGCACCCCGCCTTAGAACACCACCATACAAGAAAAAGACTATAGGTGGTACACCCTTCTCCGTTCAAGCAGCCAAACTATGGAATTCATTACCCCCAACTATAAGAGCCACAGATAACTTTCTTGTCTTCAGAAAACTACTCAAGAGTTGGCTCTTTCCTTCATAACCACCATATTCAAACAACTATGGACTGCATTTGCCTATGTTGATAAATATTTTTTCTGATTATGTGTCTATTTCTAGTTATGTATAGTTCTTTAGAAAATATGTATCACTACTATGCCATAACAATAAAATACACACACACTCTTTAAACCTGTTTGACTAAGTATATTTACCCATGGTTCTAATTATGTATTGTATGTACATATATGTGTGTGTATTCATGTGTGTTTGTATGTGTGTCTGTATGTGTGTATGTATATATATATATATGTATATATGTTGTTTCTGTGCTTGGCATGTTCGTGGGTCATTGCATGACTCCTGGGTGGGTTGTTATACTATCTATCTATGAATCCCTGCTCTCACCTTATCACACTTATCTACCCATCATCATATGTCATGTCTCTATCAAACTATCCTCCATTCCCACTCTGACTCATCCCAAGTCCTTTCTACTACTTTCATCTCCTAAATAACTCTGCCTAAGCTCTTCCCTCCGCTTCCACATGTAACTCACCAAACCTCACTCTACTTCCATGACCTCCCACACAACCCTACTAAATTCTCCCTCATTTATCTCACCCTGCTACTCTGATCTCCCTAACCTTTCCACAGACTCATCCCTCCTCCATCCCCCTTTACTCATCCCAAGCCTTTGGGTTGAATAAATGAGGGACATACTCCCAATTAACACTTCTTGATTTCTTTCCTCCTCCACCCCTCCATTACTCCAGTCAATCTAACTAACAAACTCTCATATCCACAGCTCAAATTAACTCATAATAATACTAAAACTGTACTCATATTTCCCTATACTAATCCATCACTAATTCTTGTTGGGTTTCAGAGTAGCGTGCTACTCACCGAAAAGCGATTTGACGCCTCGTCAGGAGTAGTAAGCGCTATATAAATACTATTACAATACAATACAATACAATACAATATGAGACCTTTTCACAATATAATAAAAGTGCACTCTAGGGTGTAAGGAGACACTGGAGTCTCATTAACACCTCTCCATAGCCTAAAAACTTTGTATAGTAGACTGTGGGGAGAGGCTGGCCTCTCTACTGAAACCTTGCATAAAGGTAACCAGTGTGTACATTAGAGTGTAAAGAGACACTGTCTCTCCACTCACACCAGGCTCACTAGTAGAAAAGGTACTCACCTCACATGCAAAACTTCATTAAACCATAGCAAGTATAACAAGTACTGGCCTCTTAACTGAAACCTTCTCCCTAGGTAAATAACCATAAATATTAGGGTGTGGCAGTGGATTTGCCTGTCTAGTCACAGCTCTCCCCAGCATGACAGACATATACAGTAGTATGTAGGAAAATATTGGCCTCTACACTAACACCTATCCCCATGGCAACATGAATGTCGAGGTCAAGTAAGGTGTGGGCAAGCAGTGTCCTCTCTGCTGACACCTCAGCTTCACTTTTTAACACAATCTGCAAACACTGCTCACATCTCTCTACATTACAATGTGTACCTCTCAAAAGCTATATTTTAATACATCTACACCTCCCCAAACACCTTTTCACTCTGTAAACATGGCTAGGAATAAGTTTACCAACGTTAGTACACTTACTGACACTTCACAACAAAGTTAATACAAAATATTATTTAATACCTGAAATTGGAGCTCTTTCTTGAATGCAGATGAACACACCAGTCTCTTTCAGCTCCACATATATTCACTTCTGCTCAGTGTAAATTAAACAGACTGCCTTCCCCTCTAAAGCACCAAGGACAAACTAAGCTATCTCTGGTTCTGCACCCAATTACATCATAGCATTTCTTCAACCATTTCATAACAATGGCAACTATTGGTTGAGCCTTGTACCCTTTTTTTACTTCTCCCCATATGATTTTGTGACTTCTCGCAGGATTGTAAAACACCTTGTGACAGGCCCAGTAATTCTCCATGCTGGATCTCGAAAGATGCTTGTGAGCTCAAACAAACCCCATGCTGCAACTTCATTCCCTGAAGCTTGCACACTACTCTTGTCTCTCGTATCTCTCACAAGATCACAACACAATTGTAGGACAATAATATAATATGGGAGGGGCTAGGCTCTCCACTAACAACTGTCTCTTAGATAATAGTTCTGCACACTAGGGTATGAGGAGGGAATAGTCTCTATTTTCAAAGCTCTCTTTCAGATGACAGTTTTTCATAGGAGGCTGTGGGGTTGAAATGGCCTCTCCTTTGACATTTTTCACAGATGGCAGGAGTGTATAGTAGGGTGTGTAAAGAGAGAATGGCCTTTCTGCTGAGACATCTCTCTCAGATGATGGGTGATTGTACTAGGGAGGAGAGAGGGACTGCCATTTCTGCTGAGACCTCTCTCTCAGATGGGAGTGTGCATATTAGGTTGTGTACATGGATTGGCCTCCCCTGACAGGCCTCTCTCCCAGTTGACAGTTGAGCATAGTAGGCTTTGTGGAGAGAGACAGGCCTATCCACTGAGACCTCTATCTCAGAAAATGAGTGTGCATAGTAGCGTGTGAGCATAGAGTGGCCTCTCTGGAACATCTCCCTCAGATGATGATTGTGCATAGTAGTGAGTAGAAAGGCACTGCCCTTTCCTCACAGACATCACTTTCAGATGACAGGTGTGTGCATTATAGTGTGTACATAGACTGTCGTCTCTTCTAAGCTCTCTCTCTCTCAGATGATGGGTGCATGTAGTAGGGTGTATGGATGGACTGGTCCCTCCTGTCAGAGCTCTCTCTCAGAGGATGGTTGTGTGTAGTAGAGTGTGTAGATGGACTATCCTCTCCTTTCAGACTTCTTTATCAGATGATGGATGTGTGTTGTAGTACATAGGGGAAGCTGCCCTCTCCTGTCACACGTCTCTCTCAGATAATGGGTGTGCATAGCAGGGTGTGTGGATAGACTGGCCTCTATTTTCCGACCTCTCTTTTCGATGGTGAGTGTGCATAGTAATGTGTAGTGAGGGACTGTCCTCTCCTGTCAGAACTCTCCCTCTGATAAGAGGTATTCATAGTAGGATGTGTGGATGGAATGTCCCCTCCTTTGACACCTTTCACTCAGATGACTATTGTGCATAGTAATCTGTGGGGAGGGACTGGCATGCTTCGAAACCTCACCTAGGATGATAGGTGAGCATATTAGGGTGTGTGGAGGGACTGGCCTCTCCTTTCACACCGGTCTCTCAGATGACAGGTGAGTGTAGTAGTAGGTGTGAGGGGACTAGTCTCTCCTATCATATCTCTCTCTCAGATGACAGGTGTGTGTGTAATAGTTTGAGGGGAGTGAAAAGCCTCTCCTGTCAGACATCTCTGTCACATCACGGGTGTGCTTCATTTAGTGTGAGGATCAACTGGCATCTCCTTTCTGACCACTCTATTAAATAACAGGTGTGCATACTAGTGTGTGGGGAGAGACTTCCCTCTCTTGTCAGAAGTCTCTCTCAGATAACTAGTATGCATAGTAGGGTGTGTGGATGGACTGGCCTCTCCAGCCAGATATCTTTCTAAGATGATGAATGTGTGTAGTGGGGTGTGGGGATGGACTAGTCTGTTCTTTCAGACCATTCTATTAGATGACAGGTGTGCGTTGTAGTGTGTGGTGAGAGACTGTCCTCTCCTGTCAGATATCTCTCTCAGATGACAGGTGTGTGAAGTTGGGTGTGTGGATGTGTTGGCCTCTCCTTCCAGATCATGAGTGTTTGTAGTATGCTGTGGGAAGAGCCTTAACTCTGTTCATAACTCTTTCCAACCCAATAAGTGTACATAATAGACTGTGATAAACACCATTTCCAGTATCGTCCTATAGTAGCAAGTGTGCATACTACAGTATATTCAAAGATCAATTACTCCTTTCTACTTTTCTCGATCTTGCGAGAACATAACATTTTAAAATGTGAAGTAACTTTCTACTCATCACAGTACTTATCACCAAGCCAACTGCCAAAATATACAATTATTTTTTACCCTCACTTTCTCAAAAATGAATGAACGGATTTACACCAAATCACTAAAAGCCAACCTATGGACCAAAATCTAGCTTCCTACCTAAACTGATGAATTCTGTTCAGCAGTTAATGCTAGAGACTTGCATAAAGAAGTCTATGGAAAATGCAGGGGGATGTAAAATTTTGAGACCCCCCTTTTTTTTAGGCCCCACTTGATGGATCACCCCAAAACTTACCAGGAAGAAGCTGAGGTGGATTAACCTTTTTTCTGGATAGTTTTGTGACGATTCGTTATTAACAAGCCATATTTCAGAATGGCTGTAGCCCCACTCTTTAGTTATTGTGTTATAGTTCGGATTCACAGAGATATCAACTCCACCCATTTATCTGATAGCTAATAACTTTGCCACCGTTTGATGAATCCATTTCCGACTTATTGCATTTTCTACATTGGGAGTGGATGTAAAGTTTTGTGGTTATTCATTCACCAATGCTTTTCCTGTAGACTTTTTAAACAGACTTACCACCAAAGCAGCCAGCTGGGTTTTCATAGAAATTGCCAGGAAATTAGGTTATGGGATGGATACGATCCTTTTTGGTAGTAGATGTAGCTTTTAAAGTTATAATGCAGAAACACTTAGCAATATATTGAGCCGCAGTATACTGCATGAATTTAGTGGTATATCGCGGTACATGCCGGTGGCAAGTCAGTATATGATTGGCTAATGACTGCCTTTACAAAAATAAAAGGCAGGAGGTGTTTTGGGTTAGAAGTTAAAATATAGTACACTAATGGTTTATAAATGTATAGGGAAGATTGAGATACTTTAGGTAAGTATGTAAAAGTATTTTTATTACTTTATATATTTTTTAAAAGTTTACAGACTATTGAGGTACTACCTAGAAAGTACCATAGTACCATAAGGAATTCCCTGCCACTGATAGTGCTTTCCGCCATGGATTTCATGGTGGTTGCAACCGCAGGAAATCCACGGCGGTAAGCCGGGTCAAAATACCGCCGGCGGTATAGTGACGGCCGCCGGGCTGGAGACCCAGGTCTCCAGCCCAGTGGTCGTCTCCGCCCTGGCGGGCGGAACTGAGAACCGGCGGATGACCATGGCGGTAACCGCCATGGTCATAATACAAAAAAAAAGACCGCAAGCCTGTTGGCGGTCTTACCGCCGCTTCTCCGCCTTCCGCCAGGGTCATAATGACCCCCTATATTTCAACTTCAACCCCAGAACGCAGACTAAGGCCCTCCTTATGACCCTGGCGGTCGGTGATAAAGCAGAGGTAATACTGCTAATAGGCCGGCGGTCAAAAAAATTGAATTACGACCATGGCGGAAACCGCCAACACAGAAAGTCACTTTAACACACCGACTGCCACAGCAGTAGAAACAAACACAGCGGAGGTAACCCACAACAGCCAGACGGAAGACAATGTACCACCCACACTATTACAAGGCACCAATCTGCCCACTTTTCCGGGTAGCACCAAAGCCATCAAAGGCACAGCGGCAACAGGAATTGGAAGGGAAACCACTCACCTCTCGACACCCAACAAGGAGCCAGGATGCTATGGAGCCCGAACTACAGGTGTTACCAATGTTGGTGTATCTTCTCATCTACCAGGAGTACGAAGGACGGCGACGATGACCACGGTGAGTACTGCACCTAGCACACAGGGGAGGAGGCAAAAGAGAGTGACACACACACATGCAACACCCCCACCCAAACAACACACACAAGTCACCCCCTGGAATAACGGAAGGGCGAAATGAAATGAGTTTCACAATTGTAATATTCGAACAAACAGATAGGCCAAGAGAAAAGTAAATAATCAGTATATACAAATATTTACAGCAAGTACACAAGTCCGTACACTGTCCCATTAAATGTCCGTGGACCTGTAGTCCCAAAAAGCATGGGCATAGCCCATACATGACACCTGCCTGTAGTGCTTTCCTCTTATCTAGTTTCTAAGCACTAACATAACACACCAGAAATGCACTTCTGAGTTCAAAGAAGACTTTTATTGTTGTTAATTCTTCCCCAACCACAATTTTTATGTATGACGAATTAGTAGCTTTCAAGCCCGCGTTAATCAAACAAAATATATCAGTTTGCAATATACACAGCAGGTTATATTTATAAGATATTGAATGCAAAGCAAAACAAATACTTCACCGTGTGGGAAACTATTTACAGCTTCATCTTTCTAAGGTCTGCAAGCTGATGACCCCTTGTCAGCCGCGAGAAAGAGATTCATCTACCCACACGGGATTGCTGGCAGCTGGCGCCAAGCTCCAGCACGAGGTCCGGCAGATTCGAATCTGACCCTCTGCAGCCTGTTACATTCGTTACAAAGGTGTGCCCCCTCCTCTCAGACCTGGGAAACTGAGCAAGCCTTTTGGAGACTGGCCAGGTCTCCAAGACTACTCCTGTTCCCAAGCTCAAGCGAAGAAAAACAACACCCATGTACTCTCTCTTATCATGTCTAGTCTACTGTGAGAAAAACATCTTGGTTCTCTGGTGCAAAAATACAGCTTGGATTCTCAACTGCAATGTCTAACTCCACGTTAAAGGCAATGGGCAGCTAACCTAAATATCAAATGCAATGTCTAGTGTCATGTCAAAGCCAATAGGCAGCTGAGCTGAATACAAAATGCAATGTATAATATCATGTCAAAGCCCATAGGCAGCTGAGCTGAATATAAAATGCAATGTATAATATCATGTCAAAGCCAATAGGCAGCTGAGCTGAATATCAAACGTAATATATGATATCATGTCAAAGCCAATAGGCAGCGGAGCTGAATACAAAATGTAATATATGATATCATGTCAAAGCCAATAGGCAGCGGAGCTGAATACAAAATGTAATATATGATATCATGTCAAAGCCAATAGGCAGAATATCTAATAGCATGTCAAAGTCAATAGGCAGCTAAACTGAATACATCATGTCAAAGTCAATAGGCATGCAATGTCAAAGCCAATAGGCGGCTAGACTGGATACAGCATGTCAAAGCCAATAGGCAGAATACAGAATGTAATGGCTAATGCAATGTCAAAGCCCATAGGCGGCTCAACTGAATACAGAAAGTAATGGCTAATGCCATGTCAAAGCCAATAGGCAGAATACAGAATGTAATGACTAATGCAATGTCAAAGCCCATAGGCGGCTAAACTGAACAAAACATACCATGTGCTACTGGTGAACATTGAGCAACTAATATGCGCAGTGGTGAAACACAAAGTCATTGGTCAAAACAAACTCCATCAAATGGCAGTACATTCCGCCCTTTGACCAATTAATTTTTGTTTCACATATCTCCTGTTTCAAACAAAAAAAAAAAAAAACATCAGCACAAAAAAAACATTATCAGCAAGTCACATTTGAATGATCAAAACAATCCCTGTAAAGCAATAGAAGTGAATTAACACATTGATTTCATAACCTTTCACATCAGATACATCTATACAGAAAAGACTGGGCAATTTTTATACTCTGAGTGAGTCTCTAATTCAACAGTGTTAGCAATTTGATGTGGCATGAGTTCTGCTCATGTAAAGGTGCACGGTCCACCTGAAAGGTTTTCTGGAAGGTAAGCAAAAGTCGGAGTTCCATATGAGAAGGGAAAAAAAAAAAAAAACGGTAGCTTAGTTCAAGTGGAAGAATGCAATCAAACAAGTTGAACTTGAACTGAAGGCGCAGTTTGCGCAAAATGGATCCATGGTGCTGGCACTTTACTCAGCCAGGTTCAGGTTGGGGGTTCGGTCCCTTCCCCGACCCCACACGCACACACCGGAAGGGGGACCACACAGCACACTCAGGGACAGTAGTGAAACGTGGTAGGATCTGCAAAAGAAACAAGTATGACTTTTCTTGCAAATAACATTTTTCATTTAAACTGCACCCTTCCTCTTTCTTTCCCTGTTTTATAATCAGCAGGACGTTTTTGGGGCCCTTTGTTATATTTTCTGCAGGTTCTGGAGGGTCACTTGGGGCTTCAGCCCACACATCAGCACTGAGGTTTTTATCTGCTGCGCCACAGCTTCCCTTTTCTTGCACTGTCAGAAGGGCTGGGGCAGACTCCTTCTTTACCAAACCTCCATTCACTGCATTTTTGTCAATTTGGGCCATTCTGTCTCCAATTTGTATGAATGAATCAGATTCTTTTCTAGGTATCAGCATAATTTCGATTTTTCCTTGGTAATTTGCAACAATCACTCTCCCTAAAACCTGATCAATTTGCCATTTCTGTTCTGGTAACTTTCCTCTCCCCAACTGCTCTGTGACTGCTTGCATGACAGATTGTTTTTGTGCGTGCTGCACAGTTTTTATCAAATCTAGGGGAATGTGCATCTCTCTCATCTCTGCCCACCTGTAAGTGGCTTTTTCTCTCAGCTGTTTACATTTCTGGGGCACCCACTTAGCCATCCCCACTAAGGCATTGTTCTGGGTGTACACTTCTCTCTCTGAATTTTTCTCATTAACATCTGCAAGGTAATTGAACCAGTTAGGTACAAGCCATATGAAAAAACAAGCAGCTAAAACATTAGCAATGAACCAAAAATCAGCGTAATAATGACACATCTCACGTAGCTCTTGCTTTAAAATCTGACACACATTATACAACACTGTTCCTTCTACTGTGCCAGAAAACAACATTTCAGTCAATGAATCATTAGTAAAACAAACATGCTTTTTATCTTCAGTGGACACGAATTCAAATGGTGCACACAATTTCACCGGTAACTCTTTTATCTGTGGTACTCTAGCCCTGTCTTGCAAGTACCAGATCCATTGTATGATTCTAGCTAGGGGCACTATTTTCTTTCCTTGTTCTTGAAGTACATGTACATAAGTATTTCCTTCTTGCACTGCGCAGAAACCTAAAGTCTGCATTATTTCATTTGCCAAATCACAAGCGCGCAACTGCATATAATTTTTCACAGTGACCATATACAAAAGTGTTAGGATTTCTCTCAAATGAGGGCTATTCTTTTTCCAAAAATCAAACAAGCTAATGAAACTCGGGGTGTCTTGCTCTAAAATCCTTCGTTTTACTTGTGCATTTTGCAACGGTAACTCGTAAATCACATTCTGGTCTCTCTCGTCCATGTTATCAGTTAAGGAATGCATTTTGGCTGCCAAAAACCCTGGCTCACACAAAAACTCAGTGCAGCTCGGAGCTGTCTTAACCCCCTCATTACTGGAATGGGACAAGAAAGATTCTTCTACAACAGCATTTTTATAACTTTCAGTCTTATTTTGAATTATTGTATCCTGGCTAATTTGCTCACGTAAATTCCTATTTTCATGTTCCAACTTCCTACATTTCTCCTGCATTTCTCTGTAAGCAGATAAAGGTATCCAGACCTTTCTGTCATCATTACTTCCAAAAGACACGCTTTCTACATATGTACAACAGAAATTATTTCTCAAAGCACTATCAGGCATTTTAGCTACACATGCATTTTCAGACATGGTCTGTCGTGCTTCTGTAATTCCCCAAACAGAAAACAATTCACAGTTTTTCTGAGCACCATCGGGCAGTTTAACAACACATGCATTCTCAGACATGGTCTGCCGTGCTACTGTGATTCTCCAAACAAAAAAAACAATTTCTGTAATTCTCCAAACAACAAAAACAATTACACTTTTAAAGTGTGCACTTAGAAATCTACCAACTCGTCAACACCCTCTTAATCACCTCTTAATGACCGACCCCACTTCTGGTACCAATTGTAGTGCTTTCCTCTTATCTAGTTTCTAAGCACTAACATAACACACCAGAAATGCACTTCTGAGTTCAAAGAAGACTTTTATTGTTGTTAATTCTTCCCCAACCACAATTTTTATGTATGACGAATTAGTAGCTTTCAAGCCCGCGTTAATCAAACAAAATATATCAGTTTGCAATATACACAGCAGGTTATATTTATAAGATATTGAATGCAAAGCAAAACAAATACTTCACCGTGTGGGAAACTATTTACAGCTTCATCTTTCTAAGGTCTGCAAGCTGATGACCCCTTGTCAGCCGCGAGAAAGAGATTCATTTACCCACACGGGATTGCTGGCAGCTGGCGCCAAGCTCCAGCACGAGGTCCGGCAGATTCGAATCTGACCCTCTGCAGCCTGTTACATTTGTTACAAAGGTGTGCCCCCTCCTCTCAGACCTGGGAAACTGAGCAAGCCTTTTGGAGACTGGCCAGGTCTCCAAGACTACTCCTGTTCCCAAGCTCAAGCGAAGAAAAACAACACCCATGTACTCTCTCTTATCATGTCTAGTCTACTGTGAGAAAAACATCTTGGTTCTCTGGTGCAAAAACACAGCTTGGAAAAATACAGCTTGGATTCTCAACTGCAATGTCTAACTCCACGTTAAAGGCAATGGGCAGCTAACCTAAATATCAAATGCAATGTCTAGTGTCATGTCAAAGCCAATAGGCAGCTGAGCTGAATACAAAATGCAATGAATAATATCATGTCAAAGCCCATAGGCAGCTGAGCTGAATATAAAATGCAATGTATAATATCATGTCAAAGCCAATAGGCAGCTGAGCTGAATATCAAATGTAATATATGATATCATGTCAAAGCCAATAGGCAGCGGAGCTGAATACAAAATGTAATATATGATATCATGTCAAAGCCAATAGGCAGCGGAGCTGAATACAAAATGTAATATATGATATCATGTCAAAGCCAATAGGCAGAATATCTAATAGCATGTCAAAGTCAATAGGCAGCTAAACTGAATACATCATGTCAAAGTCAATAGGCATGCAATGTCAAAGCCAATAGGCGGCTAGACTGGATACAGCATGTCAAAGCCAATAGGCAGAATACAGAATGTAATGGCTAATGCAATGTCAAAGCCCATAGGCGGCTCAACTGAATACAGAAAGTAATGGCTAATGCCATGTCAAAGCCAATAGGCAGAATACAGAATGTAATGACTAATGCAATGTCAAAGCCCATAGGCGGCTAAACTGAACAAAACATACCATGTGCTACTGGTGAACATTGAGCAACTAATATGCGCAGTGGTGAAACACAAAGTCATTGGTCAAAACAAACTCCATCAAATGGCAGTACACTGCCTCAAAACGGAGAGAACAGTGCAGGGGCATCAGGTCGGAAAAAAAACAGGCACCTCAGGGAGAAGGGGAGGGGGGGCTTATCAGCTGGATGATGGGACAACGCCACTGCTCCTCGAGGGGGCTCCATGCCCACTGCCTGGTCCTGGGGAGTGCAAAGCTACAATCTCTCAAGTGCGTGTTTTGCCCACTGCTTGGTCCTGGGGAGTGCAAAGCCACAGTCTCTCAAGTGGGTGGTTTGCCCACTGCTTGATCCTGGGGAGAACAAAGCCACAGTCTCTCAAGTGGGTGGTTTGCCCACTGCTTGCTCCTGGGGAGTACAAAGCCAGTCTCTCAAGTGGGTGGTTTGCCCACTGCTTGGTTCTGGGGAGTGCAAAGCCACAGTCTCTCAAGTGGGTGACATATTCCACTGGTTCTGGAGTGGTCTTGGTGCCTAGAGTGCTTCATCCTGCCAAGGACTGTGTTAGTGGATGCTTTTCTCCACTGGTTCTGGAGGGGGCTTGCTGCTCAGAGTGCTTCATCCTGCCAAGGACTGTGTTAGTGAATGCTTTTCTTCACTGGTTCTGGAGGGGGCTTGGTGCCCAGAGTGCTTCATCCTGCCAAGGACTGGGTTAGTGCATGCTTTTCTCCAGTGGTTCTGGAGGGGGCTTGGTTCCCAGAGTGCTTCATCCTGCCAAGGGCATGGATAGTGGATGCTTTTCTCCACTGGTTCTGGAGGGGGCTTGGTGCCCAGAGTGCTTCATCCTGCCAAGATCTGTGTTAGTGGATGCTTTTCTCCACTAGTTCTGAAGGGGGCTTGGTGCCCAGTGATGCTGCACTTGGGGTGTGGCAGTCCCCATTCCCTCACCTGGGTGTCTGAGCTACAAGATTTTCAGGGAGTAGGTAGCATGATACTTCATGGAGGCAGTGCTTCATTAGGCTACAAACTGCTGGTACTGCCAGTGCTGGTGGTGGTGCCTCATGTAGTGTGTGCATGGTCCAGGACGTCTCCTGCAGCTTCGGACGGCTGCCCACTGGGGATGCTGCTGATGTCCGCTGTAGTGGCACTGGCTGGGCAGGTGGCGGTGGCTGCAAGCGATGCTGCCCATGGTGCAGGTGTCTGTAGTAGTGGAGGAAGACACCAGGCCATCTCCAGCAGCCTTGGATGGCTGCCCACTGGGGATGATGCTGGTGACTGTAGTTGTGGCAACTGCTGTGCAGGTGGCGGTGCAGATGGCAGTGCACGTGGTGGTGCAGGTGGCGGTCATTGCGGCGGTGCTCACCGTGGTACAGGTTGCTGGCCTGTCATGAGAAATGGGGGTCGCCAGTCTCTCACCGGAAGGCTCTGTGCCCTGAGGTGACTTTCCTTTGATTTTGTGTCCCTTCCCCACCTTCGTAGTCGCTGCTGGCACCTTGGCACTGTCCTCTTTGGTTCTGGATGAGGCCTTGCTGGGTGGGTGGTGCGGCTTTTCCCTTATGCATGCTGCATGCTGGACCATTCTTTACCTTGACAGGTGGTGGAATCAGGTGGTCCTGTCAACATCAGGGCAGTGCACGCTCTACGGGTGACTGGAATGCAAAAACCCAGCACTTATAAGATAACTTAATTCATGCATTGTGTTGATCTGCTGTTGTTTAACTTTTTGCATTGCAAAGTTTAATCCTGAAGACTTATATTCAAGGTGCTTGTGAATACTGTTCATTTGCAATGTATTGCTGCAGGCTTTCAAAGTATGTCAGGGTGTGGTCCCTTTCCAGGGCCTTCTAGAAGCTTTCTCTGCAGCATGACTGGGTGTGGTTTGTGGGCTGGGCCAGACTCTATATAAGGGAGCCAGCCCAGCTCCACGTGCTCACTATTCAGAGGTCCCGGTGCAGAGCAGCAGCAATTTCCTGAGCTCCTGTTCCGGAGGCCTAATTTGATCTTCCAGGACTTTGCCCTTCATTTGAATTGGTAATCCTTGATCAGGGCGGTAAGATGGAGTTCGGGCTGGTCCCCCGATCCCATTTTCGAAGGCATTCGAGTTTTTGGGCCTAGTTTTCATGCTGGAAGAGTTTTCCTTGTGCGTGTGAATGTGCTCTTGGTTTCTGGCATTTACATTTTGATATTTGAAACAGCAAGACGTGGGATTCATTCTTGTCATTTGACTTTTGAGATTCGGGTCGGCAACAGAATTGCATTTTGACATTCGAATTGGCAAGACTTGCGATTCATTTCTTTGCATTTAACTCTTGATACTCATTGTGCACTACCATTTCTTGGCATTTACATGGTGGCATTCGAATCGGCAAGACGCGCCATTCATTCCCTGCATTTAACTCTTGATACTCATTGTGCGCTACCATTTCTTGGCATTTACATGGTGGCATTCGAATCGGCAAGACGTGTGATTCATTCCCTGCATTTAACTCTTGATACTCATTGAGCGCCACCATTTCTTGGCATTTACATGGTGGCATTCGAAACGGCAAGACGCACGATTCATTCCCTGCATTTAACTCTTGATACTCATTGTGCGCTAGCATTTCTTGGCATTTACATGGTGGCATTCGAATCAGCAAGACGCACAATTCATTCCGTGCATTTAACTCTTGATACTCATTGTGCGCAACAATTTCTTGGCATTTACATGATGGCATTCGAATCAACAAGACGCACAATTCATTTCTTGCATTAAAACTTTGAGAATCATTGTGCGCGACCATTTCTTGGCATTTACATGGTGGTAATCGAATCGGCAAGACGCGCGATTCAATTCCTTGCATTTAACTCTTGACATTCATTGTGCGCGACCATTTCTTGGCATTTACATGGTGGCATTTGAATAGGCAAGATGCACGATTCATTCCTTGCATTAAAACTTTGATAATCATTGTGCACGACCATTTCTTGGCATTTACATGGTGGTAATCGAATCGGCAAGACGCGCGATTCAATTCCTTGCATTTAATTCTTGACATTCATTGTGCGTGACCATTTCTTGGCATTTACATGGTGGCATTTGAATAGGCAAGACGCACGATTCATTCCTTGCATTAAAACTTTGAAAATCATTGTGCGTGACCATTTCTTGGCATTTACATGGTGGTATTCGAATTGGCAAGACGTGCAAATCATTTCTCGCATTTAAAACTAGATGTTAAAATTCAAGATGTTACATTATGGGGGTCATTCCACGGAAGCACCGCCAACAGGCTGGCGGTGCTTCCCTGCCCATTCTGACCGCGGCGGTAAAGCCGTGGTCAGAAAAGGGGATCCGGCAGTTTCCCGCCGGATTTCCCCTGTCTGGGCTGAATCTCCATGGCGGCGCTGCAAGCAGCGCCGCCATGGAGATTCCGACCCCATTCCCGCCACCCTGTTCTGGCGGTTTTTACCGCCAGGAACAGGATGGCGGGAACGGGTGGCATGGGCAGTGTAGGGGCCCCATAACAGGGCCCCAGCATGATTTTAACTGTCTGCTTAGCAGACAGTGAAAATCGCGACGGGTGCAACTGCACCCGTCGCACCCCTGCAACACCGCCGGCTTCATTCGGAGCCGGCTTCTATGTTGCAGGGCCTTTCCCGCTGGGCCGGCGGGCGCTCCTTTGGTGGGCGCCCGCCGGCCCAGCGGGAAAGCCAGAATGGCCTCCGCGGTCTTTTGACCGCGGAGCGGCCAAATGACGGTGACCGCATGGCGGGCGGCTACCGCCGCCCGCCGCGGTCAGAATGGCCGCCTATATGTGCATATTAAGTCCTTAATAGAATTCCGATTGTGTTCCAGGAAAAGTTCAGATTACCTTTTGTCCTTGTGTAAAAAGATCATGTTTGTTCTGAAAACATAATTCTAGAAGGTTCTTATAATCCTAGACAATTGTGTAACATTTCATGAAAAGCTTCATTGAGAAGTTGTATTAATCATTCTTGATTCCTTCCCAGGTACCCAGACTTCTTGAGGCCAAGTTATTAGTCCTTTCTTAAGTTATCCATGGTTACAGTATGACAATGCTTAGAATCATAGTCTATTGAAAATCAATGTGATAGAATCTGGATATTGTGCGGTTTTAACCGTTTGCTTCCTACAGGTCTCCTTCCCAGCTGTTCCCATCCTAATCCCCTTTTCCCCCGCTTTGACTCTCCTAGGCTCTGTAATTTTAAATATTGGAATCTTGGAGCTGTCTAGTGGTGGACATGTTGGGAACGTTCGTAGACCCTGAGGATCTGGTCTCCCTGACAGAGTAGTGAGCCCACTAAATAATTATCCTCCTGGTTTGCGTGTGTTCTCAGCATCACCACATTGGACGAGCTAGTCAAGGTTATCACGCAGCTCCAAGCAAGGTAGTGTCATCAAAATATATAGCAGCCAGCCTAGCTCAGAGAGTGAGTCAGTTACAGGAAAGGGTAGAGAAGAAGGAACAAAATCCCTTAGGTGTGTCTTGGCCTGGTCCTTCTTCTCAAGCTTCTGGAGGTAATCCTCCTACGAACATTTCCCTCAACGTTCCTTCAGCCATTCCCCTAGATCCTCCAGAACGCTTCTCAGGCAATCCCTTGAAAGCGCAATCTTTCCTGGTTCAAGTGGAATTACATTTTACCTGCTGACCACACACTTTCCCTGATGCCCAATCCAGGGTGGCTTTCTTGTTATCATACCTGACTGAGGATGCAGCTACCTGGGCAATTCCTCTTGTGCGTAAAGACAGTCCCCTGCTTTACAATTGGAAAAATGTTGTTTGTGAGTTTGAATGAGTGTTTGATTGTAGAACTGTGACATTGTCGGCAGATCGTGAACTATTAGACTTGCGACAAGGTAACCAGGATCTAGTGTCCTACTCAGCGAACTTTAATCGGCTGGTGGCCGAGACATCCTGGCCTGAAGAGAAGCAAGCGGCCTTGTTTTACAAAGGACTCAAGGACGAATTAAAAGACATCCTTCCTCAAATAGACCCACAGCCCACAGACTGTCAAGGTCTAATAAACCTCGTTTTGAGACTGGATCATCGTATAGCAGAACGAAGGGGAACACGCAAAAAGACTGAGAAATATTCTTGACGTGTTCACGATAATAGAGAATCAAGAACCCAGAAAGAAAGAACTCCAGAACCTATAGAAATCGGAACAATCAGGAGGCCTTTGACCAAAGATGAAAAGGACCTACGTAGAAAGAATGGACAATGTCTTTATTGCGGGCGCAAGGGTCATTTCGCCAAAGAGTGTCCAATCAAACCAAAGAGCAAACAAGGTCCTGTCCAGAAACTTGCAGCCAATGCACAAGTCGAGCCGGAAAACTAAATCACCCAATATGTAAAGAAGGTTTGCTCTTGGGTGTCACCGTGGACCCTTCACAGTCTAGACATCACAAGCTGGGCATAAAAGTTCACGTAAAGAAAAATAACTATTTCAAGAAGGCCCTCGTAGATTCTGGAGCTACCGGGAACTTTGTTGATGCCCAATTGGTTCACGCATGGGGATCCCAGGTATCGAGAAGAAGACTCCAGAAATAATATAAGCAGTAGATGGAAAACTCTTGACTGGAGGCCCAGTAACTCTTCAGACAGTCCCCTTGTTGGTGATCTGTGAGGGGGAGAACCAAAGAACCAAACATAAAGAGAAACTCATCCTTGACGTGATCCATGCTCTTCAGTATGGAATTATCCTTGGCTTACCCTGGTTAACTCATCACAATCCTGAGATTAATTGGGCAGAACGGAAGGTCGTGTTCTCTTCAGGTCTATGTAAAGAAAAATGCTTCCAGACATCTCAAGTAACCAAAGATTAAAACTCTTACATAGCTACTGCAGCTGAGAAAGAAGTAAAGTTGCCCAGACAATATTCAGCCTATGAAGATGTATTAGATGAAAAAGAAGCAGAAACCTTGCCTCCTCATAGACCTTATGACTGTCAAATTGATCTAATACCAGGTGCAATACTCCCCAGCTGTCGTGTATACGCCTTGTCAGAACATGAAAATCAACATTTACGAAAGTATCTCGATCAATTTTTGGAGAATGGTTTCATCCGCCCTTCCAAGTCTCCTGCAGCCTCTCCTTTGTTTTTTTGTCCCTAAGGCGAATGGGGACCTTCGAGCTTGTATTGATTATAGGGATTTGAACAAGGTCACCATCAAGAAAAAATACCCCTTGCCTCTGATTCCTGTCTTGCTGGAACAAGTAAAAAAAGCTAAAATCTAGACTAAGCTCGATCTACGAGGTGCTTACCACTTAATCGCGCGATTCATTCCATGCATTTAACTTTTGATACTCATTGTGCGCAACCACTTCTTGGCATTTACATGGTGGCATTCGAATTGGCAAGACGCGCAATTCATTTCTTGCATTAAAACTTTGATAATCATTGTGCGTGACCATTTCTTGGCATTTACCTGGTGGTATTCGAAACGGCAAGACGCACGATTCAATTCCTTGCATTTAACTCTTGACATTCATTGTGCGTGACCATTTCTTGGCATTTACATGGTGTCATTAAAATCGGCAAGACACACTATTCATTCCTTTCATTAAAACTTTGATAATCTTTGTGCGCGACCATTTCTTGGCATTTACATGGTGGTATTCGAATCAGCAAGACGCGCAATTAATTTCTCGCATTTAAAACTAGATGTTAAAATTCAAGATGTTACGTTATATGTGCATATTAAGTCCTTAATAGAATTCCTATTGTGTTCCAGGAAATGTTCAGATTACCTTTTGTCCTCGTGTAAAAAGATCATGTTTGTTCTGCAAACATAATTCTAGCAGGTTCTTATAATCCAAGACAATTGTGTAACATTTCATGAAAAGTTTCTTTGAGAAGTTGCATTAATCATTCTTGATTCCTTAACAGGTACCCAGGTGTCTTGAGGCCTAGTTATTAGTCCTTTCTTAAGTTATCCATGGTTACAGTATGACAATGCTTAGAATCATAGTCTATTGAAAATCAATGTGATTTAATCTTGCTATTGTGTGGTTTTAACCGTTTGCTTCCTACAGGTCTCCTTCCCAGCTGTTCCCATCCTAATCCCCTTTTCCCCCGCTTGGACTCTCTCAGGCTCTGTGATTTTAAATATCGGAGTCTTGAAGCTGTCCAGTGGTGGACATGTTGGGATCGTACGCAGACCCAGAGGATCTGATCTCCCTGACAGGTCCTTAGCTTCAGTAAGTGGCACACTGGCAGCCATGATGGGTGCCCCCTTCTATCCTCCCGGACTTGCAGGAACCACAGAGGATGATGATTTGGTGGCTGAGGTGCTGGTCTGGGCTCTAGACATCCTGGCTCTAGGGGAAGAACGGGGGGAGGTGTAGGGAAGAGATCAATGTTAGCAAGGAAAAGTTTTTTAGACACACTGGGACGGGAAGATGGAGGGGGTTTGGGAGTGGAGGAAGAGGTAGTGGTTGTAGGAGGTGTACGTCTGCTGAGTTTGGGTGAAGGTGCATAGGCTGGAGGCTGTTGTGAGGCAGATGGCTGTTGAGGGTGTGTGTGCTGGCGTTTGTGTACTTTGGGAGGAGGGCTCACAGACACACTGGGAGAGGACACAGGGGATGTGTGAATGGTTGTGGGGGTGGTGATTGCACGTGAGGGGTGTGTTGTGATGGGCGTGCTGGTGATGGAGGTAGTGGCTTAGGATGTAGTGTATGCAGGTGAAAGTGGAGACGAGACTGTGAGGGAGGTGGAGGACGTGGAGGAGGGGGACACAGTGGAGGCAGTGGATGTTGGTGTGTCTGAATGGGTATGGTACTTGTGTGAGTGCCTGTGGGATGTGTGGTGCTTATGTTTGCCTGAGCCACTTTTGTGTGTTGATGTGTGTGCATGCTGGTCTGATGGTGTGCTTGGGATAGGCTGAGATAGAGGGGATTGGGTCTGGGTAGTGGAAGTTGGAGGGGGGAGGCTGGACACAGGGACAATGGCTGCCATCTCAGGTCAATAGCCTCCTCAATGAGGGCAGCAGGGCTGACTGGGCATGGCCTGAGGTGCCTGGGGCGAAGGAGATGCCCACCCTCCTGGGTGAGCGTGCACAGGAAACACGCTGAGGGGCTGCTGGGAGGGCGGTGCTGGTAGGGGGTATGGCGTCTGTACCAGTAATTGTGGTGGGCACAGAGGTGCCCACCACCGCAAGGGAGCACCCATCAGAGGAGGAGTCACTGTCGCTGGTGTCCCCTCCTGTCCCCGTCGTGGAGCTCCCCTCGCCCTCAGTCCCACTGGTGCCTTCAGACTCCATACATTCACCCTTTTGGGCCATGTGGGATGCAGCTCCCTCAATCTCCGGTGACTCTGCTCCTCCACCAGATGATGCTAATGCACACAGGGACAGGGTGAAAAAACAAGATAGGGGGAAAGACAGAGGAGACACATGGTCAATACCAGCAACACTACTACCGTTGGCGGACACAACACACAGGGAGCAGCCTTATGCACTAGGCCATGCACTACCAGTTAGTAGGAGAAACCCCTGCCCATGGGGGACTATGCCTAACCCCATTTGCTGCACACCTGGAACCCACAGGATCCTGACTAGTTTTAGATGGCCACTACCACTATTGGGGTTGGAGTGCCACAGAGCCTGCCTAAGAAGGGACCTACCCTAACAAGTTTGCCCTGGCCTAGGGGACCCCACCGCCCACAGCCCACATCCCCCACCCAAACACCTTGTAAAGCGCACAAGGTCAGCTGAATTAGACTGTACTCACCCCCTTGTGGCTACTGTGATGCCCTTAAGTGCCTATTCAACTCCGGATAGGCCACCGCAGGATCCGGAACATCAGGGGGGTCAACTGGCACCTCTTCCACATTGGGAGGCCATCCCCAGCTGAGCCTCCTCTGTCTTCTTGCTCCAGCGGCGCAGGTCCTCCCGTCTATTGCGGCAGTGGGTGCTCCGTCTATGATAGACACCCAGGGTCTGCACTTCCTTGGCGATGGCACGCCAAATACCCTTCATCTGGTGGGCGCTGACCTAGAGGAAAGGTATAGCATGATAGGAAATTACTCCCCTGTCCGGTTCATCATACTCATTGCCCACCACTTCCCACCCATGCCCTGACACACATACACTTACCATCCTCTCATGCAGGCCTCAGCCCCCAACCCACATGTATCTTCTGTCCACACCACTCCATACATTAATGGCCCACGCATCATGCTCACAGTGTACACACCTGTTTGTCTGGAGAACCGTAAAGTAGCGTGTACTGGGGGAGGACCCCATCCACTAGTCTCTCCAACTCCTCCGAAGTGAAGGCAGGTGCACTTTCCCCAGACACTCAAGCCATTGCCGCTTCCAGACACAGGTCACAGCAGCACTTGCAGTGTAGGTCCTCTCCTGTTGAAGGTCAGGTATCAAGTGAGTGAACAGATAGAAAATGGAGGTCACGTTCACGGTGGTGCGTACCGTCACCGCCGGCGTACATTGTCATTGGCTCCTGGAACCCATAGTGCCCAATGATAACCAATGCTGAATCGCGCTGCGGTCTTTGACCACCTAATGCGATGCTGCACAACGCCAGCACAGTTATCTCATTTCCCCTTGTCCCTCCTTACAGGTCAGGTAGCTGCCATTTCAGGGTGGCACATGGCATGGCACCTAACTGTGTCACAGCACATTTGGGCAGAAATACGGACAGATGGATTTACTCACATTAGTGCAAAACCACTTGTGCAACCTATGTGGTACATGACCCTGTACTCACCATTCTCCTCCATAGGGCACATCCGCTGGGGCAGATGATGAGATGGCATCATCCTCCGGTGTACAGACCCTTGGTGGATCTGTCGACAATGGAAGACAGATACATCATTATCACATACAGACTTGATCGTGCCACAATCCAAGAACTGTGTGCCCAACTGGAGCCAGACCTGATGTCAGCTATCTGCCATCCCACAGGTATCCCCCCTCTAGTGCAGGTCCTGTCAGTGCTCCATTTCCTGGCAAGTGGTTCTTTTCAAACAACAGTGGCCATAGCATCAGGGATGTCTCAGTCAATGTTCTCTAACGTGTTGACCAGAGTGTTATCTGCCCTGCTGAAACACATGCACAGCTACATTGCTTTCCCCCAGGTGGAGGATTTGGCCACAGCGAAAGCGGACTTCTATGTCCTGGAACATATCCCCAACATAATTGGTACCATTGATGGTACACATGTGGCATTTGCCCCCCACCCGCAGGAATGAACAGGTGTACAGAAATTGAAAAAGCTACCATTCAATGAATGTGCAGATGGTGTGTTTGGCAGACCAGTACATCTCTCATGTGAATGCCAAGTATCCTGACTCTGTGCATGACGCTTACATTTTGAGGAAAAGCAGCATCCCTTATGTGATGGGCCAACTCCAGAGGCACCGGGTGTGGCTAATAGCTGAGCCCAAAGTCCCCATACAGTATGAATAGGTGCCTGAGTATGGGGTAGTCCCTAAGGGTTGGTGTGTGTCTAACAGATAATCCCTCGACATTTGCAGGTGACTCTCGTTACCCTAGCCTCTCATGGCTACTGACCCCAGTGAGAAATGCCAGGACAAGGGCAGAAGAACGCTACAATGAGGTACATGGGCGAACTAGGCGTATTATTGAGCGGACTTTCGACCTCCTAAAGGCCAGATTCCAGTGCATCCATCTAACAGGTAGCTCCCTATACAACTCACCGAAGAAGGTGTGCCAGATCCTCATGGCATGCTGTATGTTGCACAGCCTGCCTTTGCAACGCCAGGTGCCTTTTCTGCAGGAGAATGGGCCTGATGAAGGTCTTGTGGCAGCTGTGGAGCCTGTGGAAAGTGAGGAAGAGGAGACAGAGGAAGAAGATGTTGACAACCGAAATAACATCATCATGCAGTAGTTCCAGTGAGACACAGGTAAAAGACTGGCACTGCTCATCTCATATCTGACTACTGTAGGACATTGTATAAGTCAGCCTTTTAACCTCTGTGTATGGACCCTGACAGTTCACTTTGGCTTTCCTTTTCACAGATCTGGGTACCTCATTCTGCCTTCTGCTATGTTTACTGCTACCCAACATCTGTCATACATTGGTATGTGCAAATGAACATTAACATTGATATTTGTCGAAGAAGTTGTAATAATAAATTTGTGAAAGTGCAGACTGACTCCAGATTGTTTTGTGATTCAAGGGTGTTTATTTCAGTGCTAATAAGTAGAGGGGTGTGTGCAATGGGCTGGGGTGATGGTGGAGGAATGTCCAGGATATAGTCCAGTCTATTTGTATCACAGGTGCATTGTCCAAGGGGGGCATGGGAAGTGGAGCAATGGCAGTTCAAGGTGGACAGGGTGACAGAGTGGGACACAAGGGTGACAATCTGGAGAGTCCTATTTCCTGGTGGGAGTTTTGGCAATGTTCTCTGTCTGCTGCCTGGATCACAGGGACCGTTTGTGGGGTGGTTCCCCTTCTGCAGGGGGTGGGGTGCTGGTGGCCTGTTGGTCCTGGGGCAGGACCACCTGTCCACTAGTGACGGCGGACGTGGAAGGCTGTTCATCTGGTCGGCTAGTGTCAGGGGCCCGGTGGTATGCCACTGTCTCCCTCATGGTGTTGGCCATGTCAGCCAGCACCCCTGCAATGGTGAACAGGGTGGTGTTAATGGACTTCAAGTCCTCCCGGATCCCCAGGTACTGTTCCTCCTGCAGCCACTGGGTCTCCTGAAACTTGTCCAGTACCGTGCCCATGGTCTCCTGGGAATGGTGGTATGCTCCCATGATGTTTGAGAGTGCCTCGTGGAGAGTGGGTTCCCTGGACCTGTCCTCCTTCTGTCGCACAGCAGTCCTCCCAGCTTCCCTGTTATCCTGTGCCTCTGTCCCCCGAACTGTGTGCCCACTGCCACTGACCCCAGGTCCCTGATTGTCCTGTGTTAGTGGGGTTGCCTGGGGTCCCTGTAGTGGTGGACACACTGCTGATTGATGTGTCCTGGGGACAGAGGGATGGGCCCGCTGGGTGGGTTCTGTGCTGGTGTATCCTGAAGGGGGATGTTCAGTGGTGGTTTGGGACTGTGGCAGGGGAACCAACTGTCCAGAGGTCCCTGATTGGCCGGGCTGTTCATCTTGATCCAGGCATGCAGAGCTGATGTCATCACTGTGGGCCTCTTCTGCGGGGGGACTGGATATAGCTGGCACCTCCTGTCCGGTGACGCTGTGTAGGGGTCCTGTTGGGGTGTAAATGCATTGTTATTGTATCTGCATGTGCCATCTTGTGAATGGGTGTGTTTACCTGTATGGTTGTGATTTTCCTGTCAGCTTGCCCTTGAGTGAGTGGTGATTTTGTGGGCTGGCTGAGTGTCTCTACTGGGTATGCTGTGGTGATGTGTGTCCATGCAGGTCTGTGTTGGGGGTCCATGCTTTGGTGTTGCATGCAGGGCTTGGTATTGGGATGTGTGGGATGTGATAGTGGGATATATGTCAGGTGTTGTGGTGATAGGTGTCGGGTAGGGGTTTGTGATGGCATGCAAGTAGGGTGTGGAGGATATAATAGTAGAGATATGACTTACCAGAGTCCAGTCCTCCTGCTACTCCTGCGAGGCCCTCAGGATGCAAGATCGCCAAGACTTGCTCCTCCCATGTTGTTAATTGTGGGGGAGGAGGTGGGGTCCACCGCCAGTCCTCTGTACTGGTATCTTGAAACCACGGAACGCACCTTTCCCCGTAGGTTGTTCCACCTCTTCCTGATGTCATCCCTTGTTCTTGGATGCTGTCCCATTGAGTTGACCCTGTCGACAATTACCCACCATAGTTCCATCTTCCTTGCAATGGACGTCTGCTGCACTTGTGATCCGAATAGCTATGGCTCTACCCGGATGATTTCCTCCACCATGACCCTGAGCTCCTCCTCAGAAAACCTGGGGTGTCTTTGAGGTGCCATGATGTTGTGTGAGTGATGTGTGAGGTGATGGTTGATGTGATGTGTGGGGTGATGTGTTGGGGTGTGTGGTGTTTTGTGCGTGGATGGTGTATGAGTGATGGTGTTGTGTGCCTCTGGTTGCTGGTGTTGTCTTTGCTTTTCTCTCTCTGCTTCTTCCAAAAATGTCATTGTAAGGCGTTGTGGGTAATGTGGGTGTGTGTTTTATAGTGGTATGAGTGTGTGGGTGTGGTGTGTGTATGTGTGTCAGGTGTGTGTATTTTGAATTATCCAATGTGGTTGTGTTTTGTAAATGTGTGTGTATTTTGAGCACGGCGGTGTGTACTGCCAATGGATTACCGCGGTTGAATGACCGCCGCCTTGATTTGTGGGTCGTGATAGATCTGGGGGTATTCCTGTTGGCGTAACGGTGTGGGTTTTGGTACCACCAAATTATCACTGACCTTTGGTGTGGTGGACTTGTGTGGGTGTCTGTATTGTGGAGAATTTCTAAGTGTAGGTCATAATACCAGTAGCGGATTTCTGCTGCAGACACGGTATGTTGGCGGTCGTCAGCATGGCGGTCAGTGGACTTTACCGCCAGGGTTGTAATGAGGGCCTAAGTGTGGTCTAAACACATGCCCACATTTTCATTTTATAGATGCTCTTATTACCCAATCATATAATGTTTTCTTTGAACAATGTACCTGGGTATACTGTGAAGTTACAGCGGTATAACAAGGCCCAATATATAACTACATTTATTTTGCCTTATAGCTTTAACACTACTGAAATAGTTTAAATCTCCTACCAAAAGGGGCCTGTTCCACCCCATAATCTGTATTCCTAAAAAATTTAATCTACATCTGGTTGGTGATTTTCTCGTTAGGACTCTTTAAACTACACTCAGAGACACAACACACCACTACATTCCACTGTACAAAATGCCCATCCGCTCTATGACACACCTCGCAACTCTACGACAATCCACTTCACTGTATCACACTACAAGCCACTTCAGTCTACAGCATGCCACTCATTCTGTGACATGCCACTCTACTCTAACACACACATACTACTCCACTCTAAAACATGCCACTCCAATCAATGACACTCCACGCCACTCAACTCTACCCTGTCATTCCACTGCCTCTTCACTCTATGCTATTCCATATTATGCCACTTAACTCTATGCCACTCCACTATACACCACTCCACTCTAGTCCACTGTACTGTACACCACTCCACTCTACACTACTCCACTTATAGGACCTCCACTCTTTGCTATTCCACTCTATGGGACTGAGTTAAAGTTTGGCAGAGGGGATTATTCCATATTACAATTCCATTATAGTCTATGGAACTTGTATTATGGTGGATGGGAAATCTATCCCTGCCAAACTCTATATCAGGCCTCTGCCACTACACTTTACACCATTCTACAACACTCAACATTATGCTATTTAATTCCACTCTACTGTACTTCATGATATTCCACTCTACACCAACCCACTCCACTCCACTCCACTCCATGCCACTACACTTTCTGCCACTCCACTGTATCCTGCTCTACTGTACCCCACTCCAATATACACCATTCCGGTCAACCTAACCCCATTCTCTGCTAGTCCACCATATGTCACTTGACTCTATGTGACTATGATAATTTACTCTATGCTTTTCCACTGTATGGTATTTCACTCTACGGCACCCCGCTATGGTGGTCATTCCAACCTCGGCGGTAAAAGGCGCTTACCGCCGTTCAGAAGACCGCCATAACACCGCCGCGGTAAACCGCCACGGTCATTCTGACCCACAACAGGCAAACCGCCAAAATACAGACATCCACAAAAGTCCGCCACACCAAAGGCCAGCGTGAAACTGGCGAGGACCAAACCTCCACCGTCACGCCAACAGAAATACGCCCACACTATCACGAAACACGAATCCACAGCGGTACACACCGCCGCGGTCAAAATACACACACACTTACAAAATACAACCACATTGGACAATTAAAAATGCACACACGTGAGACACATACACACACCACTCCCACACACCCAATTAAATATAAAACACACACCCACATCACCCACAAACCTCCACTCCTAGAGATTCGTGAACACGCACCGAGAAAAGACATCCGAGCACCCAGACGCCCAATTCACTGTCACCCAGCAATATTTGCACGCACTTCACACAACACAACAATACACATCACCACACTTAGCAGCACACAATCCACCCCACACATCACCCACACCACCCCATGGCACCGCAAAGACACCCCAGGTTCTCTGATGATGAACTCAGGGTCATGGTGGAGGAAATTGTACGAGTAGAGCCACTGCTGTTCGGGGCACAGGTGCAGCACACCACCATTGCCAGGAAGATGGAGCTATGGAGCAGAATAGTGGACAGGGTCAACGCTGTGGGACAGCACCCAAGAAATCAGGACGACATCAGGAAGAGGTGGAACGACCTACGGGGGAAGGTGCGTTCCATGGTATCCAGGCACAACATCGCGGTGCAGAAGACTGGCGGCGGACCCCCACGTCCTCCCCCAGAATTTACAACATGGGAGGAGCAAGTCTTGAACATCCTGCATCCTGAGGGCCTCGCAGGAGTAGGCGGAGGAATGGACTCTGGTAAGGCAAATCTTAACTACTTCTCCCCCCCACCCCACCTGCATGCCAACTCATACCCCCACCCTCACCCTCACCCCCATCACATCCTACTCCTTGCAACTTTCTCACCATCACAACCCACCTATCCCAACACCTAGCCCTGCATGCGTCCACAAAGCATGGACACCCATCACCTAAGCATGCCCACTGCACATACACATACAAACCCCCCCCCAACCACCGTCACAACAGCCCCCACAAAGGAATGCCAGCACTGGGGTACACGGGCACCCACCCATTGCACGCTATGACACACACAGAAGCAATGACCATGCTTTTATACCCCTGCAGGACCCGAACGCCACGTCACCGCGCAGGAGGGTCCACAAATGTCCCCTCCACCCCCAGAAGAGGCCCACAGTGAGGACAGCAGCTCTGTCTCCCTGGATCGAGATGACCAGCCCGGCCCATCGGGGACCTCGGGACAGTCGGTTCCCCTCACACAGCCACAGGCCACAGTAGACCTTCCCCCCTCTGGGAACACCAGTACAGCACCCACCCAGTGGGCCCATACCTCTGTCCCCAGGACACGTCAATCAGCGGTGTGTCCACCACTACAGGGAACCCAGGCTAACCCACCACCCCAACAACAACAGGGACCTGGGGGCAGTGGTAGTGGGCACACGGTCCAGGGGACAGAGGCCCAGGGAAACAGGGGAACTGGGAGGGCTGCTGTGCGACAGGGGGGGGACAGGCCCAGGGAACCCACTCTCCACGAGGCCCTCTCCTCCATCATGGGAGCATACCACCGCTCCCAGGAGACGATGGCGACGGTCCTGGCTAGGTTTCAGGAGATCCAGCTTCTGCAGGAGGAACAGTATATGGGGTTCAGGGAGGAACTAAGAAACATCAGTTCCGCCATAGGTACCATCGTAGTGGCCCTGAATGAGGTAGTCACGACATTGCGGAACACTGTGGCACCTCAAAGGGCCCCTGACACTAGCATGCACCAAGAACTGCCTACCACCTCCGCCGGCGCTAGTGGACAGGAGGCCCCGACACAAGACCAACAGACCACCAGAACCCCACCCCCTGCAGAAGGAGAACCACCCCGCAAGCGGGCCCTGAGATCCAGGAAGAAGACAGAGTAAGATGTCAAGACCCCCGCCAGCAAAGGATACCGCCCTGATTGTCATCCCACTGTCCCAGATTGTCACCCTGTCCAACCTTAAACTGCCCCTGCTCCACTTCCCACAGGCATTTGGACAATGCACCTGTGAAACTGATAGTCTGGACTCTGCCATGGACAATCCTCCACCATCTCCCCTCACCGATTTGCAACCACCCATCCAATGCAGAGCACTTGAATAAAAACACTTATTGCACAAAACAATCTGGAGTCTGGCTGTGATTTAGAACAAATGTATTAGACATGACTGTGGCAAAATGTTCATTCACATTGTGATGGCAACAAACCGCAGTCCATGGGGAAACAAAGCAGATGTCACGCAGTGGGGCCCACAGCTCTGAAAACGGAAGGGAAAGTCACAACACAGTTACAATACACTGGGGGAAAAAGTCAGACAGTAGAGAGGTAGGAGTCATTAAGTAAATGTAATATGCCGGTGTCTACTCTTACCTGTGTGTCACTGAAAATATTGCTGTATTACTGTGTTCCTGTTCTCTATGTCGTCCTCTTCGGCTTCCTCCTCTTCACTCTCCACAGGCTCCACAGCTGCTACAACACCACCATCTGGACCATCCTCCTGCAGAAAAGGCACCTGGCGGCGCAAACCCAGGTTGTGAAGCATACAGCATGCCACGACGATCTGGCACACCTTCTTTGGTGAGTACATTAGGGATCCATCTGTCATATGGAGGCACCTGAACCTGGCCTTCAGGAGGCCAAAGGTTCGCTCGATCACCCTCCTAGTCCGCCCATGGGCCTCATTGTACCGTTCCTCTGCCCTTGTCCTGGGATTCCTCACTGGGGTCAGTAGCCAGGACAGGTTGGGGTAACCAGAGTCCCCTAATAGCCACACCCGGTGCCTCTGGAGTTGACCCATCACATACGGGATGCTGCTATTCCGCAGGATGTAGGCGTCATGCACTGACCCAGGGAACTTGGCATTAACATGGGAGATGTACTGGTCAGCCAAACACACCATCTGTACATTCATCGAATGATAACTCTTCCGGTTCCTGTACACCTGTTCACTCCTGCTGGGGGGGACCAAAGCAACATGTGTCCCATCAATGGCACCTATGATGTTGGGGATATGTCCAGGGGCATAGAAGTCACCCTTCACTGTAGGCAAATCCCCCACCTCACGGAAAACGATGTAGCTCCGCATGTGTTTCAGCAGGGCAGACAACACTCTGGACAACACTTTGGAAAACAGGAGGACATCCCTGATGATATGGCCACTGTTGTTTGAAATGACCCACTTGCTAAGAAATGGAGTACTGACAGCACCTGCACTAGAGGGGGGATCCCTGTGGGTTGGCGGATGGGTGACATCAGGTCTGGCTCCATCTGGGCACGCAGTTCCTGTATAGTGGCTCGGTCAAGCCTGTATGTCAGTATGACATGTCGTTCCTCCATTGTCGACAGGTCCACCAGCGGTCTGTACACGGGAAGATTCCTCCATCTCCTCGCATGTCCCAGCGGACGGTGCCTATGAAGGACAACAGCGAGCACAGAGTCAAGCAACCCACAGGTGCGTAACCACAGCTTGCACATAGCACGATTCCCAATGCATTGAATGGCTTGTATGAGTGTTGGTGCATGGCCTAGGTATGTGTGACGCAGTTGGTAAATAGGCCATGTGGGCCCTTGAAATGGCGGCTGTCTGACCTGTGAAGTGCGACAGTGGGTTGTGAGGTCAATGCGCTGGCATGGCACACCGCAGCGGTAGGCGGTCGAAGACTGCGGCACTAAGCCGCATTGGTTAACATAGAACCCTATGGGTTTCAGGAGCCAATGACGATGTGCGCCGGCGGTCGCGGTACGCACCGCCACAGGCGTGACCGCCATTTTCTATCTGCTTAATCACTCGATACCTGATCTTCGACAGGAGAGGACCTACACTGCAAGGTCTGGAAGAGACAATGGCTCATGCGACTGGGGAAAGGGCCCCTGCCTTCACTGCGGAGGAGTTGGAGAAACTTGTGGATGGGGTCCTCCCCCAGTATGCGCAACTCTAAGATCCTCCAGACCAACAGGTAAGTACACTGGGACCATGCTTAGTGGGCAATACCTGGGTTGAGTTGGGTGGATGAAAGATGGTGGGGAGGGGAGCGATTGAGGCATTCATCAAACGACAGATGAGAGCATGTGCCACATGGCAAGGGTGGGGATGGGGGGCCACTCACATCGAGCATGCAGAAGGTGATGACAATTTTTCTCTCCCTGTACATGTCACATAGGTCAGCGCCCACCAGAAAGTCGCGATTTGGCGTGCCATCGCCAAGAATGTCCGGACCCTGGGGGTCCACAACAGACGGGGCACCCACTGCCGGAAGAGGTGGGAGGACATCCGACGCGGGATTAGGAAGACGGCGGAGGCTCTGCTGGGGATCGCCTCCCAACGTAGGAGGGGTGCCAGTCGTCAATTGACCCCCCTGACGTCCCGGATCCTGGCGGTGGCCTACCCCGATTTGGATGGGCGCGTGAGGACATCACAGCAGACACAAGGCGGTGAGTACAAATACATTCTGCTGACTTTGCGCAGTGGAGGTGTCTGGGTGGGGGAGGAGGGCTGTGGGTATCCCTAGGCCAGGGCGATTTCTGTAGGCTAGGCCCCTCCGTAAGGCATGGCCCTGTGCCCCCGCCACCCACCTCTGTAGGGTGCCAAGTACAGGTATCCATGGCCCTGTGTCATCTACGTGTGCATTTGTCGTCCATAGGCTTGTAGGCCATGTCCCACGGATTGCGTAGTGGACCCCAAGTGTGCGGCGTAGTGCAGGGGGCTTCTCTGTCTGTCTTGTCCGCCAACGGTAGCGGTAATCCATGCACTCAACATGTCTTTATTTCTCCTCCCCCCCCTTTTTTGTGGTCTTCCTGTTCATGTGTGCATTAGCATCATCAGGCGGAGGAGAAGTGGCATCGGAGCACGAGGGAGCTGCATCTCACATGGCCATGGCGGGCCATGCAACTGACTCGGATTTCACCAGTGAGACGGAGGGCGAGGGGAGCTCCACAGCGAGGACACGTGCTGATGTCAGTGACAGCGACTCGTCCTCTGAAGGGAGCTCCCTTGTGGTGGCGGCAACATCCGTGCCCCCCACAACAACAGGTACAGCAGCCACCCAGCGCACCAGCACCACCCTCCCAGCAGCCCCTCAGTGTTGGCCCCCTGCCCGCTCACCCAGGAAGGTGGGCATCTCCTTCGCCCCAGGCACCTCAGGCCCTGCCCCTGTCACCCCTGCTGCCCTCAGTGAGGAGGTCATTGACCTCCTAAGGACCATCATTGTTGGGCAGTCTACCCTTTTGAATGCCATCCAGGGTATACAAAGAGAGGTGCACCAGAGTAATGCATACCTGGAGGGCATTCATTCGGGTCAGGCTGCCCATTAGCGATCGTTCAACGCTCTGGCCTCAGCACTGATGGCAGCAATTGTCCCTGTCTCTAGCCTCCCCCCTCCAACTTCCTCCACCCAGACCCAATCCCCTGTACCTCTGCCTATCCCAGACACACCATCAGACCAGCCTGCACACACCTCAACACCCAAGGGATGCTCATCCAGACATAAGCACCACACATCACACAAGCATTCACAGAAGCAACATCCACATGCAGACATACCAACACCCACTGCCTCCACTGTGTCCCCCTCCTCCTCGTCTCCCTCCTCCCTCCCTGTGACGTCTCCACTCACACTTGCATGCACAACATCTTCAGCCACTACGTCCATCACCAGCACACCCACCAGAACACTCCACAAACGTGCAGTCACCACCCCCACTACCATTTACACGTCCCCTGTGTCCTCTCCAAGTGTGTCTGTCACCCCCTCCTCCAAACTACACAAACGCAGGCAGCCACCCACCCAACAGCCATCCACCTCACGACAGCCTCCAGCCCAAGCACCTGCACCCAAAGACACCAGACTTCACACTCCTACAACCACATCCTCTTCCTCCACTCCCATACCCACTACACCTGCCCGTCCCTCTCTTTCCAAATTGATTTTCATTTCCAAACTTGACCTCTTTCCTACAACTCCCCCACCCCGTCCGTCTCATAAGACTCCAATCACCACCTCAGCCACCACAAAACCGGGACCAGTGAAGACTGTTGTCCATGGACTGTGTAGTCCCCCACCCTCAAGGGCATCCAGTTCAGCTAGGAGCCAAGGCACAGCCAGCCCACCACCGGAAAAGCATCCTAAGATTGCCAGTGCCCGGCGCAAGCGACCAAAGACCCCAGGGACCAAAATCCCTACATTGGCACCTTCAGGAAGTGAGGTGCCACCTGGCACACCGCCAAAGGTGGGAAAGGGCCACAAGCGTGCAGGGAAGGGTGGGAAGGGAAGCACGCCCGACAAGTCCGGCAGCATGCCAGCTGGCCAGGAGGGCCCCACCAGCCCCATCCGAGGTGTGCAGGAGGACACACACAGGCCTGGTACTGCAGCCCAGGAGGGCCCCACCAGCCACAGCCCAGCTGCCCAGGAAGGCCCCGCCAGCCACAGTCCAGCTGCCCAGGAGGGCCCGCCAGCCACAGCCCAGCTGGGCAATGAAGGACCGCCAGCCACAGCCCAGCTGGGCAATGAAGGACCGCCAACTCAAGCACTGCTGAACATTGCAAGGACTGCCAAGGCAAGCACCGCTGAACAGGGCAAGGACCGCCAAGGCAAGCACCGCTGAACAGGGCAAGCACCACTGAACAGGGCAAGGACCGCTGAACTGGGCCCTTCATCTCAAGCACCACTCTGCTGGGCACCGCCGTCTCAAAAACCGCTGCACTGGGCCCTTCACCTCAAGCACCGCTAAACTGAGCCCTTCATCTCAAGCACCGCTAAACTGGGCCCTTCATCTCAAGCACCGCTGAACTGGGCACTGCCGTCTCAAGCACCGCTGCACTGGGCCCTTCATCTCAAGCACCACTCCGCTGGGCACCGCCGTCTCAAGAACCGCTACACTGGGCCCTTCATCTCAAGCACCACTCCACTGGGCACCGCCGTCTCAAGCACCGCTCCGCTGGGCACTGCCGTCTCAAAAACCGCTGCACTGGGCCCTTCATCTCAAGCACCGCTGAACTGGGCCCTTCATCTCAAGCACCGCTGAACTGGGCCCTTCATCTCAAGCACCGCTGAACAGGGCACCGCCGTCTCAAGCACCGCTGAACTGGGCCCTTCATCTCAAGCACCGCTGAACTGGGCACCACCGTCTCAAGCACCGCTGAACTTGGCACCGCCGTCTCAAGCACCACTGAACTGGGCACCGCCATCTCAAGCACCGCTGCACTGGGCCCTTCATCTCAAGCACCGCTGGCCCATTGGCGGAAGGGGCAGGCCCGCATCTGTGTCGGGCAGGGCTGCACGAAGCACTCTGGGCACTAGTCCCCCTCCAGTACCAGTGGAGACTGTTATCCACTTGAGAGACTGTGGCTTTGCACTCCCCAGGATTGAACAGTGGGCAAACCACCCACTGTAGAGACTTGAGAGACTGTGGCTTTGCACTCCCCAGGATGGCACAGTGGGCAACCCACCCACTGTAGAGACTTGAGAGACTGTGGCTTTGCACTCCCCAGGATATGGCAGTGGGCAAGCCACCCACTGTAGAGACTTGAGAGACTGTGGCTTTGCACTCCCCAGGATATGGCAGTGGGCAAGCCACCCACTGTAGAGACTTGAGAGACTGTGGCTTTGCACTCCCCAGGATGGCACAGTGGCCATGGAGGCCCCTCGTGGATCTGGCGTCGTGGACTTATCAGGCTGAGGTGCCCCCCCTTCCCTTCCCCCTGAGGTGCTTGTAGTTTTCCTATCTGATGCCTCTGCAGTGTTCTCTCCGTTGGAGGCAGGTATCCTGTGTGGGCTTTGCCCATGTGTTTTGGCCCAGTGGCCCACGAACAATGGCTGATGGACATATCGGACTGGACAATTTATGTATATGAAGTTATAGATGTGTGATATATTTTATACTCAGTCTTACAATATAATTCTATATTTATAATCATTTCCTTTTGCCTTTGCATTCTTCCGGGGGGTTTGGGGGTGTAACTGTGATGTGTTGCTATGCATTGATGTGTGTGTTGTAGTGGTTGAGGGTGAGGGTGGGTGTGTCGCATATGTGTGTCCCCGTAAGTTTTTTGCCTCCCCCTCCCCTGTGTCGTAGGTGCAGTACTCACCGTTGTCTTCTGCGCCGGTGTTCGTGCTCCTGGTAGAGGAGCAGGAAGACAATGGCTGTTAGGATGTGTAGTTCGGGTTCCATGCTGTCCAGATTCCTCGTGGGGTGTATGGAGGTGAGCGTTTTACGTTTGAAATGTCTGTTTCCGCCGTGTTTTTATCGGCGGGGCTACCGCCCCGGAAAAGGTGGCGGATTGGTGGGTTGTGATAGGGTGGGCGGTACATTGTCTCCCGCCTGTCTGTTGGCGGTGACCGCCGCGCTGTTTGTTTGTCCCGCCGTGCCGGGCGGTGTGTTAAAGTGGAGGTCTCTGTTGGCGGTTTCCGCCAGGGTCGGAATTGCATTTTTTTTACCGCCAGCATGTTGGCGGTTTGACCGCCGCTTTAACACCGACCGCCAGGGTTGGAATGAACCCCAATATGTCATGCCACTCCACTCTATGCTGTTTCACTCTATGACACTCCAGTCAATGCTACTCTATTGTAGCCACTCCAACCTATGCCACATCACTCTATGCCACTCCACTCTATGCAACTCCTTTCTATACTATTCTATTGTACGTCACTAGACAATGTGCCACTGTACACCACTATACTCTACACTATTCGTCTCCATGCCACTCCACTCCACTCTACCCTATTCAACTCTACGTGACTCCACTCTATGCCACTCTGCTCTATGCCACTACACTCTAAACCTCTCCACTCTATGCTATTCCACTCTATGTCACTCCACTGTACATCACTCCAATCTATGTCACTCCACTCTATGCCACTCTACTCTATTACATTCTACTCTATGCCACTCCACTCTACACCACTCAACGATATGCTATTTGACTCTATGCCACTCTACCCTATGCCTCTCCACTGTACATCATTCTACTGTATGCAACTCCACTGTGTGCCGCCGCACTCTATGCCACTCTACTCTACACTATTAAACTCTATGTCACTCTACTCTATGCCACTCAAATCTATACCACTCACCTCTATGCCACTCAACTATAGACCACTCCATTCTATGCCACTCCACTCTACATTAGTCCACTCTCCACCACTCCACTTTATGAGATTCCACTCTGTCACTCCACTCTATGCTATTCTGCTCTATGCCACTGCACTCTAATCAACTCTTTTTTATGCCATTCCACCCTGGGCTACTCCACACTAACCTATTCTACTGTATGCCACTGTTCTTCACAACACCCGACTCTACCCCACTTCAATCTATGCTATTCCACTCTGTTAGAAATGGGGTCTTTGGTTGGCAGTCAGGTTACTCCCTGTCCAGGCAAGGAACCTCACTCTAGTCAGGATAAAGGAGAGTCACCCTCAGGTAAACCCCGCTCACCCCCTTGGTAGCTTGGCACGAGCAGGCAGGCTTAACTTCAGAAGCAATGTGTGAAGTATTTGTACCAACATACACAGTAATACAGTGAAAACACTACAAAATGACACAACAAAGGTTTAGAAATAAAGGTAATGTTTTTATGTAAATAAAACAAGACCAAAACGTAAAAAATCCTAAATACACAAGTCAAGGTATGAATTTTTAATAGAATAAGACTCTTAGGGGATCATTCTGACCCTGGCGGTCACCGACCGCCAGGGCCAACGACCGCGGAAGCACCGCCAACAGGCTGGCGGTGCTTCCATGGGCATTCTGACGGCAGCGGTACAGCCGTGGTCAGAAACGGGAAACCGGCGGTGTCCCGCCGGTTTCCCGCTGCCCCAGGGAATCCTCCACGGCGGCGCTGCTTGCAGCGCCGCCATGGGGATTCCGACCCCCTTACCGCCATCCTGTTCAAACAGGATGGCGGGTAACGGGTGTCGTGGGGCCCCTGGGGGTCCCTGCAGTGCCCATGCCAATGGTATGGGCACTGCAGGGGCCCCCTAACAGGGCCCCACATTGATTTTCAGTGTCTGCCAAGCAGACACTGAAAATCGCGACGGGTGCCACTGCACCCGTCGCACGCCTTCAACTCCGCCGGCTCCATTCGGAGCCGGCTTCCTCGTTGAAGGCGCTTTCCCGCTGGGCCGGTGGGCGGCCTTCTGGCAGTCCAGGGGGAAAGCCAGAATGGCCGCCGCAGTCATTTGACCGCGGTGCGGTCATTCAGCAGCTCCCGCCGGCTTGCGTTACCGCCGCCAGCGGGAGTCGGAATGACCCCCTTAATCCTTAGAAAACAGTGAGAACACTGTTAGCGCACTAAAGTACCTGGGTGGCGTCAAAATAAAGCCGCACAGGCGAGTTTGCATTGAAACAGGCCAGCAATGTGTTGATTTCTCACCCACAAGTGAGAACGTGCATTGTTCCTCCTTCGGTCGGGTTGTCTGAGGCATTTCTACTCTCCCGTAAGAGAGTGATGTGTCAATTCGGATGGCCACCTCGGGTCTGGGCAGGTTTTGCATTGATTTTCCGTGCCTAGTAAAGTTGCGTTGAAATCCGATCACACAGTGTCATGAAACCATGCTGTGTGGGGGCTTGCATCGTTAGCATCAGGCGTTGCGGGTGCTGTGAGTCGTTTCTCCAGCCACATTGTGTCGATCTTTCAGCTGCAATGTAGGTGGAGCGTCGATTTTAGCCGTGAGGCCGGCGGCGTGTCATTTATCAGCCGCGAGGCAGGTGGTGCATCGAAAGTTTCCCCACACTGCAGTCTTAGTGTGGGTTTTCAGTTCTTAGCTGCCAGCTTCACCTCTCAAGGGTCCAGAGACTGGATAGGACACCACTTGGAAGGCAGGAGTCTCAGCAGAGAGTCCAGGTGCTGTTAGGGGAAGTATTTGATGGCCCTGAGACTTCAACAACAGGAGGCAAGCTCAGTTCAAGCCCTTGGAGATTCTTCTCAAGCAGGAATGCACAACAAAGTCCAGTCTTTGTCCCCTTTCACAGGCAGAAGCAGCTACTCCAGGATAGTCCAACAAAGCACAGTCATAGCATGGGCAGCACTTCTCCTCTGCTCTTCAGCTCTTCTCCTTGGCAGAGGTTCCTCTTGATTCCAGAAGTGATCTAATCTTCAGGGGTTTTGGGTTCTCTTCTTACACCCCTTTCTGCCTTCGAAGTAGGCCTACTTCAAAGAGAAGTCTCTGTTGTTAACAAGATCTTGTCTTACCCATGCCAGGCCCCAGACACACACAAGGGGGTTGGAGACTGCATTGTGTGAGGGCAGGCCCAGCCCTTTCAGGTGTAAGTCACCACTCCACCCCTCCCCTCAGCCCAGATGGCCCATCAGGATATGCAGGCTACACCCCAACTCCCTTTGTGTTACTGTCTATAGGAGAGGTGCAAAACAGCCCAATTGTCAAACTGACCCTGACAGGGAATCCACAAACAAGCAGAATCACAGAATTGTTTAAGCAAGAAAATGCCTACTTTCTAAAAATTGCATTTTCAAACACACAATCTAAAAACAAACTTTACTAAAAGATGTATTTTTTAATTGTGAGTTCAGAGACCCTAAACTCCACATTTCAATCTGCTCCCAAAGGGAATTTACCTTTTAATAATATTTAAATGCAGCCCCCATGTTAACCTATGTGAGAAATAGGCCTTGCAACAATGAAAACTGAATTTGGCAGTATTTCACTGTCAGGACAAGTAAAACACACAAGTACCTGTCCCAATATTTTACATACACTGCTCCCTGCCCATGAGGCTATCTAGGGCCTACCTTAGGGATGCCTTACATGTATAGAAAGGTAAGGTTTAGGCCTGGCAAGTGGGTACACTTGCCAAGTCGAATTGGCAGTTCAAAACTGCACACACAGACACTGCTGTGGCAGGTCTGAGCCATGTTTACAGGGCTACTAATGTGGGTGGCACAACCAGTGTTGCAGGTCCACTAGTAGCATTTGATTTACAGGCCCTGGGCACCTCTAGTTCACTGCACTAGGGACTTACTAGTGAATCAAATATGTCAAACATGGCAAGTCAATTACACATACATCTTACCTAGGAGCACTTGGACTTTAGCACTGGATAGCAGTGTTAAAGGACCCAGAGTAACAAAAACAGCCCAAACAGAGTCCATCATACATCAACAACTTGGGAAACAGAGGCAAAAGGTTAGGGGAGACCACGGCAAGGATGCCAAGTCTAACACACTCTATAATACTGCATTCAATGCCCCCTTCTCTATGCTACTCCATGCTACGTGTTGGAAAATGGGTTATTGGTAGGGCAGGTAGGTACCTACACCTAGCAACAAGCCACAAACCTCCACAAAAGTACAGTTAGGTCTCAGTAAATTAATCCCAGCTCTACCCTTGGTAGCTTGGCATCGAGCGTCAAGGCTTAACTTAGGAGACAAAGTGTAAAGCATTCAAATATCACAAAACAGTAATTAAATAAAACACAGGAAACAGTTTAAAAATCCAAAACCAATTTATAAAAATAGCTTATATTTTTATCTTTAAAATGACACAAAAACGATTAAAATCGGTTCAGGGGAACCGGAGATATGAATTTTTAAAGTATTATCATTTTCTAGCGCATAGAAACAAAAAGCGCCAATCGGGTCATCTGGTTGCACCAGGACCGGGACAAAGTCAAACTTTCAGGCCGACCGCGATGGAGCCCTGCTCGGCTACAGGTCGCGGGAAGCCTCGGTTAAAAAGTTACCTTCTGACTTAGTCTTTATTTTGAAGTTTTTCTTCACCGGGACGAACCTGCCAGTTGGATCCGACCTCCTGGAGCCCTTGTCCGGATACGCGAAGTCGGTTTCCTCGGTGGTGATTTTTACCTTCGGACTTAGTCGTTTTTTCGAGATGAAAATCCTTCGACCGGGGTAAACCTGGATCTTGATCCGACGTCCGTGGAGCCCTTCTCGGATACGATGGCTGGAAGGTCCCGGTCAACTTTTTACGTTCGGACTTAGTCTCTTTTTTGGATGTTTTTCTTTACCGGGACGAACCACGAAGTCAGGCCGGGTCGCGGTTGAGGCAAGCCGGCTAGAATTTCCGCGTCGGGTCGGTCACTTTATGGAGCTTTTTTCCAAAATGTCTCCAATCTTTTCCAAACTTCTGGGGCTTCACCCAGATGTTCTTTCAAGGTTCTTTTGGGGTCCACAGCTCACCCCAAGGGTCCAGAAGTTCTGTGATGGTCCTTGGGGGGTGCGGACTTCAACTCCCAGAATGCACCTGGCGCAAACTCCTTTTTGGCCACTGGACAGTGGTCAGCTGGTCGCTTTCTTCAGGAGTTGGTGCAGGGGACTCTGGTTAGCAATTTTTCACCTGTAGCAAACAGGGAGTCCCTCCTATTATTATTTTCTAGCGCATAGAAACAAAAAGCGCCAATCGGGTCATCTGGTTGCACCAGGACCGGGACAAAGTCAAACTTTCAGGCCGACCGCGATGGAGCCCTACTCGGCTACAGGTCGCGGGAAGCCTCGGTTAAAAAGTTACCTTCTGACTTAGTCTTTATTTTGAAGTTTTTCTTCACCGGGACGAACCTGCCAGTTGGATCCGACCTCCTGGAGCCCTTGTCCGGATACGCGAAGTCGGTTTCCTCGGTGGTGATTTTTACCTTCGGACTTAGTCGTTTTTTCGAGATGAAAATCCTTCGACCGGGGTAAACCTGGATCTTGATCCGACGTCCGTGGAGCCCTTCTCGGATACGATGGCTGGAAGGTCCCGGTCAACTTTTTACGTTCGGACTTAGTCTCTTTTTTGGATGTTTTTCTTTACCGGGACGAACCACGAAGTCAGGCCGGGTCGCGGTTGAGGCAAGCCGGCTAGAATTTCCGCGTCGGGTCGGTCACTTTATGGAGCTTTTTTCCAAAATTTCTCCAATCTTTTCCAAACTTCTGGGGCTTCACCCAGATGTTCTTTCAAGGTTCTTTTGGGGTCCACAGCTCACCCCAAGGGTCCAGAAGTTCTGTGATGGTCCTTGGGGGGTGCGGACTTCAACTCCCAGAATGCACCTGGCGCAAACTCCTTTTTGGCCACTGGACAGTGGTCAGCTGGTCGCTTTCTTCAGGAGTTGGTGCAGGGGACTCTGGTTAGCAATTTTTCACCTGTAGCAAACAGGGAGTCCCTCCTTGAACCAGTTGAAGCCAGGCAAAGTCCTTCTTGTGGTGAAGCCCAAGTGTGCAGCTGGTGCAGTCCTTCTGAGTGCAGGTTCCAGGTGCAGGCCAGGGGTCCAGCAGGGCAGTCCTTCTTCTTCTTTAGTTCCTTTCTTGTTGAATTCTGGAGGGGATCTGAGGCGTGGGTGCAGGTCTGCCAGTTTTATCCTTGCTCCTGGGTGAAAAGCAGGGGGGCCCTGGTCCTCCAATCAGGGACAGGGTCGTCCCCCTGTGATGACCACTTCCTGGGAAGTGTGGCAAAAATCCATCCCAGAAGGCAACAGTCTCTAAAAATCCAAAATGGATGAATCTGATTTTTGGAGGAGAGATCTGGCTGAGCCCACCCACTGGTGTGGCTAAAAATCATAAACACACCCCTCTCCTGCCCTCTCCTAATCTAATCAAGGGGGCACCTAGCTGTCTGGGGTTGCAGGATGTGGGGGTGTTGCTGGGTGCTCCAGATGTCCTTCTCTGCCTTTGAAGACCAGTTTGGCAGCCCTCCCCCTTCCTGCCTCACCATCTGCTGAGGGGAGATTCTCTCCCCCAAGCACATTCCTTTGTGTGAAGTCAGGCCACTTCACACCTCATTAAAGTAGCCTGGCAGAAGCTGCTGCAGGCTGGCCAATCAGAGCACAGCAGCAAAAACAATGCAGAGCTGAAATTGGCAACTTTTTAGGTAAAGTCTAAACTTTTTACCTGCACTAGTTATATTAAATCCAACAACTGGAAGTTGTGGGATTTATTATAACAATCAATTTGATACCAAATTCTTGGTATGTAACACTTAAGGAGACTTTAAAATTTTAAATAAAGTCTGCCCATTCTAGCCTATGAAGGCCATTTACTTCAATGAGGGAAAAACGAATTTGGCTGTTTTTACCTCACCAGGGCTTATAAATCTATTTTTATAAAGTCCCTGCTTATAGTTACATGGCACCCAGCCCTAGGGGCACATAGGGCACACCTTAGGGGTGACTTATATGTAAAAATAAGGTAGTTTAAGACTTTGGAAGTACCTTTAATTCCAAAGTCGAATTTGCATATAACTTTAATTTAAAAGCAGCCAGCAAGGCAGGCTTGCTTTTAAAATGACACTGGGCACCTCAGCAATGCACCTAGGTGTGCACCACCTATGCTGTGGTCCCTAAACCTACATGCCCTACCATATACTTGGGACTTATAGGTAGGTTTACTTAGCCAATTATAATTAGCCTAATTTGCATATCCATTTTACACAGAGCACAGGCCCTGGGACTGGTTAGCAGTACCCAGGGCACCATCAGAGTCAGGAAAACACCAGCATAAAGTGGAAAATGGGGGCAAAAAGTTATGGGGCCTCTGCAATCAGCCCCAGTTTCTCACACTACGCCACTCCATTCTATACACTCCACTCTACATCACTCCAGTCTATGCCACTCCACTCCACGTCAGTCTAATGTATACCACTTCACTCTATGAAACTCCAGTCTACGTTATTTCACTCTAGCCACTGCACTCTATGCCACTCGAATTTATGCTATTCCACACCATGCCACTTGACTCTACCCCATGCTATGCCACTCCACTGTATGGCATTCCACTATACACCATTCCACTCTATGCCCAGGGCCACTAGAATTATATGACTGTGTGGCCACTGCATTTTTCACATATTTATAGATTTGTCGCATTTGCTGCATAATCGATTATGTTCCACATATTATGCAGGTTTTAACAAAAAAACTTGTCTATAGTTTGCCAGGTTCAAAAGTTACTAAAAATGCAGCGACACATGTTGAAGGGCAGAGGAAAGCTCTTTTTAAAGCTTAACTGGTCACTTTTTTGTTGCTTATTGCTATTTTTGGCTGTAAACTGGTACTAATGTAGATGCAAACAATGCCCAGACAGAGTTACCAACTTTAAAAATGACAAAATAATGAAGTAATACTATTACAAAACACATTATGCTGCATAATTTGCCTTTCCTTGCTGCGTTATTTACTCAGCCCTGCCCCATAATTTGGCCCTCTCCTACCACATAATTCAAGTGGCCTTGTCTATGCCACTCCACTCTATGCCATTCCCCGTACACCACTCTACTGTACACCACTTCATTCTACCTCTCTCCACTCTACGCTATTCCCCTCGTTGGCACTCCACTCTATATAATTCCACTTTATGCCTCTCCATTCCACTCCATTCTAAAATATGCTATTCAACTCTATGATACTCCACTTTAAGGTACTCTACTGTATGTCTCTCTACTTCACACCACTACAATGTACGCCACTCCACTCTACGCCACTTGACACTAGATCACCCTCGCCACTCCAAACAACAGTATTCCATTCTACTTCAATCTACTCTATGCTATTCCACCCTACTCCACTTGACTCTAGACCTCGCTACGGTAATCTACTCTATGTCATTCCGCTTTATGTCACTCCACTTTACGCTATTCCACTATATGCCACTCCACTCTGTGCCATTCCACTCTTTGGCACTCCACTCTATACCTCTTCACTATATGATACTCAACTCTATGCCACCACACCTTACACTATTCTACTCTACTCCACTCCACTCTACATTATTCCAGTCTATGCCAGTTTATTCTATTCTCTTCCACCCTATGTCACTGCACTCTCCTCAACTTCACTTTACGGAACTCCATTCTATGCCACTCCACTCCGCCCTCCTCCACTCCACTATCGCCACACCACTCTACACTATTCGACTGTATGCCACTCCACTGTACACCATTCCATTCTACCCCACTCACGTCTACAAAATTCCACTCTATGCCACCGTACTCAACACCAGTGTACTCTATGCTACTCCACGCTAGGCCACTCCACTCTGTGCTACTCCACTCTACACCACTCCACTGCACACTATTCTACTCTACACCACTCCAGACTACACCACTCCACTGTATGCCACCCCAATCTGCACCGTTGAACTCTACACCACTCCACTTTGTGCTACTCAATTGTCTCCCACTCCATGCTCTACCACTTCATTTTATGCTATTCAACTTTAGTCCACTTCACTCTAGCTCATGCCACTCTTTGCTATTCCACTCTCCTCCACTCCACTTAACGCCACTTCACTCTATGCTATTCCACTCTATACAATTCCACTCCACTCTACACCACTCCACTCTACATCACTCCATTGTACACCACTCCACCCTATAACACCACACTCTACGATATTCAATTCCATGTCACACCACTCAACACTATTCCACTCTGCTCCACTCCACTCCTCCACTCTACTGTATGCCACCTCACTCTATGCCACTGCAATTTATGCCACTCCACTCTACGCCTCTCCACTCTATGCCACACAGCTCTATGCCACTCCACTCTATCCACTATACTCTGTGCTAGTCCACTCTGTTTCACTCCACTCTACGTCACTTCATTTTACACCACTCCACTAGATGCTATTCGATTCTACACCACCATACTCTATGCCACTCTATTATAAGCAAATCTACTGCATTCCACTCTATGCCCCTCCACTCTCTGCTATTTCACTCTATGCCATTCTGTGAAAGGATGGTTCTAACTATCTGGTCAGCCCTGAATTATTCACTTTTGTGTCACCTGGTTTTTGACCTTTTACTGTGAAGGGGCCTTGTAGTTTGGGACTCCCCCAGAGTAAACTCATGGTAAAATGAACTGCACATGTTTACTGCTGGTGCCGCCTTGTTAATAAAAGACTGCTGTGAGGCAGCAAGGGTAGGAGGCCTAGGACTAGCTACATGTGATCCTTTGTGCACACATGTGAGCACCCGTGTGAGGGCTGGTCAGGGAGGATTCCTTTTATGCGCTGCCCAAGAACTACACTTAGGTAGCCTGGCGCAGAAGGGATCATGCAGAGTGGGTGGTGATCTGGAGTAGGCCTTATAAGATAGGTGTACACATGTAAGGGATAATCAGTGTGCTTACTGTCTTGATTGCATGGAGACTCCTTTATATGCCAATAGTATAGGCTGGCCTAGGGCTCAACTCCAGTGTCTTAGGGTCCACAGACTCCAGAGTTGCATCAATGTACACTATAACCTGTATGAAAAGAATAATGCAGTAGGTTACAAAAACATATTTGTACAGTTTATGGATCATCCAAGAATGTCATGTTTCTCTGACTCAGCTTAGGTTAGGGACAATTACTGCTGTGTCCAGTTGTAGGAGCAGGTACTTGCATCAATCAGCCAGCTGTCATTCTGTGCCAGGAACCAGTCCTGAGAGGCCCTGGAAGGAATGTCAGGGAGGAGGGACTAGTCTCCTAGAGGACTTGTGGCAACTGACTCCTGGAAGATGCAATTCTGAAATATAACAAATGACTGTGCAGGAATATTAGGCAGGCGGAAAAGTGATGTGGCACATCTGGATAGGCCAGAGGCGCAGCCCTGCTGGTCACTCCCACCCCACGTAAAAGGTCTTGCACAGGGGAGGGCTCTCTCTCTCTTGGCTGTGTTTCAATGTAGGACTCTCGGACTGAAGACAGGCATCATGGACAACTGGAATGAAGAACCCCCTGACTGCCAACTGGGACAAAGACTTTGACCCTGAATGACTCCAGACCCAGTGGGGCACACTGCAGGACCAGGTGAGCTGCCACCCTTTTTTCCCCTGAGGAGCAGTTGGGGGACAGACTAGGCCCAGGCACAAGGAAAGTGTGCTGCCCAGAAGAAAGGAAGGCACCCGAGGGAAAGGCTGGTGCAGGGAGTCAGTGTGAATGGCTTGCTACCCATTTTGGAACCTTCTAGGCCAGGAGGCCTGAAGAAAGTGCTCCTCGGAGTAATGGCAAACCACCAGTAGCAAAAAGACACCCAAATCATCAAAATCGGCCCATGGAGGCCTGAGATATCACTGGGGGGAGGTATGTTACATTTGACCCCCAGGGAGGGCCTGGAGCTCTGCTGCCAATGCCAATGTTGCCCCAGGGGTGGGCCAGGGCCCAGGGGCTGCCCCTGAGAAGGATGGAGCTGGGGAGTGCCGTTGTGCGTCCCCAGTAAACATACAGCATAAGGGAGCACTGTAGCACTCCCTCAAGGGTAAAGAGACCCCGGGAGTGCCATTGAGCTCCCTGCAAAGATGTGGGTAGGGCCTAAGCCACGAAGCAAAGCAGGGGAGGATTTTCAACTCCCTCTGAAGGTGTGGGTGGGGCTGAAGCTCCGAAGCAAAGACAGGGGATGGGTCGCTTCCCCCTTGAAGGTGCGGAGAGAGACCCTGGACCCCAACCCAGGATCCATCAAGAAGCAAAGTCAGGGGACACAATCACAAAGAGGCAGAGAGGGGCCCCAATCCTCATCCCAGGGCCCCACCATGTGGCCCAGAAGAATGAAGGGGGGATGTTCTGTCACACTCCGCCACCTGGAACACATCTGCCTGCAGGAGCAGAGAAGAAGTGGGGAGAGTGCTGGAGCACCTTTCTCACATGGCTGCCTCATCAGGGTCTACCTGCAGGAGCTGGCAGACTGCAGCAGAGTGCTGGCTCCTGCAGCAGCCCTTGAGTGTGCTGGCCATGTGGGGAGCTGGTGGGAGGGGGTGGGCTCCCTGCACTGCTCCCCAACAGATGATACCTGGTGTGGTGGTGTCTAGGTGGGACCAGATACCCCCAGATGAGAACCGGATGAGGCACAAGGCCACCAGGAGGAACCAAGGTGATGCAGCTCTCCCGGGCTCAGCAGGACAGGGGAGCCACTAATTAAATATGGACGCTCCTCGAGGAGAGCCCCAGAGACTACGGCTAAAATAGAAGCGGGTTATGCTGAATGTGTTTTAGAAATGTAAAAACACCCTGTAGGGTGATAGATTGTATTACATCATTATTAGCAACAAAATGATTTCCTTTAGGGACTGTGTCAACTGTACATCAGTTTTGTGCTGAAGAACTCAATATGGATTAGGATGAACCTTGGCCCACACCCTTTAGAGGTGTGGGTAGACTGCGTAGATCATGCTAAAATAATCCTAGCAACACTAACCCCTCCAGCCTGCTTAGACATGTCCCTTGGTGATGCCTATTTGGGTAATGAGTCTGACAGCCACCAGTGATGGAAGGAGAGGTACATTATTGCCAGTATCAGGTGCTCTCACTCCCCAGTTACTGTCAAATGTTTCATTACACTACAAGTGAATGTTCTGCCATGTAGGTTGTTGGTTTATATCTCCCTTTGGGATAGGCAAGAATGATTACGCCATGTCATCCAAAAGTAATTCCATCAACTTGTGTATATTTGTAAATTTCTGCTTAGTATTGAGTAGTGTGTGCGTACCAAATGTACATTTACTGTATCAAAAGAAAAAGCACTGAGTGGACAATTATGTATTGTGTAGTATTCTTATTCGCTTGTTAATGGTGATTATTAGCCCACACCACCTCCCTTGAGTAAGCCTGGAACTGTTCTGCAATGCTACCCTATGAGGGTCAAGTGATAAAATTGGATGTTTGGTTCCCAGTGGCGGACCCGGTACTTGTGCAGGCCACACAACTAATGACCCACCCTCCAAAACATTTTACTATATGCCGCTCCACTGTATGCCATTCCACTGTATGCCACTCCAGTCTTCTCTACTCCACTATGTGCCACTTGACTCTACGGTATTCCACTCTCGGCCACTCCAATTGGAGCTGTTTTACTCTACGCCACTCTACGCCACTCTATGACACTCCACTCTATTCTTTTTAACACCATGCTACTCCATTCTATGCCACTCCTGTCAGTCCACTGCATTCAACAGTGTTCCACTCTACTCCACTCCATCCTATGCCAGTCTAATGTACACCACTCTACTCTATGCCATGCCCATCTATGCTATTCCACTCTACTCAACTGCACACTATGCCACTCCAATCTGTATCTGTCCATTCTATGCCACTCCCCCATGCTACTTAACTCTATGCCAATCCACTCAATGATATTGTACTCTACACCACTTCTATCTATGCCACACTACTCTAATCAACTTTACACCACTCCACTCTGTGCCACTTCACTCTACATCACTACACTCTATTCATTTCAACTCTACACCACTACTCTTTACTCCAGGCCACTCAACTCCACACCACTCCACTCAATGCAACTCTACTCTATGCTATTCAACTCTAAGCCACTGTACACCATTCCACTTAATGCCACTCCACACCAGTCCACTCTATGCTACTCTACTCTACGATGTTCCACTGTACACTACTCTACTCTATCCCACTCTATCCCACTACACTCTATGATATTTCACTCTATCCTACTCAACTCTTTGCCACTCAAATCTAAACCACTCAACTCTAAACCACCCCAACCTACACCACTCCTTTTTAGGCTATTCAGCTCTATGCCACTCCACATTCCACTACTCTTCTGTTCATCACGCCACTTTACAATATTGCACAGTATACCACTCAACCCTCCATTGTACGCCACTCCGCTCTACTCTATTCGCCTCTATGCCACTCCATTCTACTGTGTTCTACTGTATGCCACTCCGCTCTATGCCATTACACTCTATGGCACTCTACTCTGCACTATTCCAGTCTATGCTATTCTACTCTATGCCAATCCACTCTATCCCTCTCCACTCTTTGCCACTTCACTCTACACCACTCCACACTACACCACTCCAGTCCACGCTATCCACTCTTCGCCAGTCCAATCTATGCCACTCTAGTCTACACCACTCAGCTCTGCACCACTTGACTGTATGCCATGCTATGCCACTCCACTTAAGGTATTCCTTTGTGTGCCACTCTAGTCTATGCCAATCTACTCTATGGCACTACACCATATGCTTTTCAACTCTACACCGCCTCACTCTTCTGAATGCCAATCAATTCTACACCACTCGACTCTGTGCCACTCTACTAGATGCTATTCCACTCTAAGCCACTTGACTCTATGATACTCCATACCACTCCACTCTACCCTACTCCACTCAATGCCACTCCCACTCCACTTTATACCACTCCTCCCATGCCACTCCACTCTAAGTAAGTCCACTGTACACAATTACACTCTATGCACTCTACTGTATGCCACTCCACTCTATACTATTCCATTCTATGTGACTCCACCCTATGTCACTCCACTCTATACTGTTCCACTTTACACCACCCCACTCAATGCCACTTCACTCTACTCTGTTCCACTCTGTGCCATTCCCACCTATGACACGCTACTGCACAATACTCCACTGGATGGCACTCCACTCTACACCACTCCAAGCTACATTATTCTACTCTACTCCACTCTATGACACTCCACTGCACAATGCTACACTGTAAATGCACCTCCATTCAGTGTTTGCAACTTGGTCACCATAGCACATAAACTATATCTTGCGACTATGGCATGCACAGTTTTCTCACATATTATGTAATTTGAAACTTCATACGTTTTGTTATGACTGCTATGATTTTACATAGTGTAAGTAATGTAATATGAAAGGGTAGAAGCAGTGCATTGTAGAGGTGTGAGTTATAGTTAATGTGGTATGGGTACATAGTGACAATACTGTGTACGAAGATGCATGAGGTATAGTAATTTGAAGGTTGTGTGGAAATTATAAATTTAAGGTATAACTATAACTTTAGAATTTCTAATATTTTTGTAGTTTAATTTTTGTTTGTTTAGAAAAAAAAAATAAAGTTTCCTAACTATAACTTTTCCTTAACCTTTGGTTTTATCTTTGGATATATATTCATTTAGTATATGCTGAATAAATTGAATATATACATATTAGCAAACAAAATAACTTACCTATGTACAATCCTCTCTGTCCTGTTTGCATCTGAAGTAACGTTAATGCAAAATGTTGGTTTTACAAATTTCAGCTTCCGAAATAATGGCAGGTCAAAATTGAGTATTTGAAATTGTGATGATGCACCAAAAGCCTCCCGGTCATGAACTGGCTAGTTTACTTTGGCCATAGCTTCTGTCAAAGCAAATATTGCAATATTGGATTCTGAGATACATTTCACCAAGTCAACCCTGCCAATAATTATTGATGGAAAAATACCTGGTCTTTACCAGAAATGTTGGTTTTGATGTGTAAGCACCAACATCCATGTTATTTCTCCAGAACTTTTAATAGTGTGGTATTTATTGCACCTAACTAATTCAGATTCAGCAGAGTCAGATTGGTTCAGGTTAAGGGTGTATCAAACCAATTATCAGGACACTCATAATTAAGGCCCGGTGATACATTATCAAGCAAGTAGCTCATTTTAGATACACATGTGTAGAAGAAACCCCTCATAGTAGTAATGCCTGAATGTACCACTGCTGCTGACTGTACAATGCCTGCCCTTTGTGTGTGTATCAGAAAAGCCTACGTTCCTGGTGTCTATAGTGAACCTGTTTTATGTTTCTAAAAGTAATTTTGCATGTGAGGTCCTGTGCTTGCTCTGTTTCTGTACGTAATTTGTATTGGTGCTTTCTGTTCTGTAATTATTCTATTTCAGCGTTTGATATAGCTTTTGTGAATGATAAAAGTGTCAGGACTGTAAACGAAGAGGCCACACTTCATGCCACTCAAATAGTAGATATTTGGTTGACACTGTAAACAAGTCTCTGAACACTCATGTCTCAATATCAACAGCCTTAGCTTTCTGGCAAGATATTTTGATGCCACACTTGTCATATGCACCGAACACAACCTACAACATTCTAATGCATGAAATACCTAGATGGCTTTGGTGAACTCAATCAATCAGGCATTTCCTGAATCAACCGGGGAATCAATCTAGTGTCCCCTGACATTTATCCATCTTTAAACACACAAGTTTATATCTTAAGTTCCCAAAACACAGCGTCACTTCACTACACCTTTCACTTCCTTTCCAACCTTCCTTTTCTTTGCTCCAAATTTCCAAAATTACATGATCACATTCAATTACCTTCTTCTGTTCGCCTTCCCGTTTAATGCCTCCTATTGCTATTTAATTGCACACATCCTGAGATCCACTTCTACTTCTTCCTCAGTTTTAGTCTCTACTTTATCTCTTTCTTTCAAATCTTCCTCTTCACTTCTCTTAGTGTGGAAAATCAATTAACCATGAGAATTTTAACTCAAGACACATATGTAATGTCAGACTAAGGCCCTCATTACAACATTGGCGGTAAAAGGCGCTTACCACCGTGCAGAAGACCGCCAAAACACCGGCCGTAGAATTCCGCCACAGCTATTATGACACACATCTCGGAATCCGCCGAAATTCAGACACCCACACAAGACCGCCACACCAAAGGTCAGTGATAAACTGGCGAAAACAAAACCTCCACCGTCACGCCAACAGAAACACGCCCATGCTATCACGACCCACGAATCCACGCTGCGGTCTTTCAACCGCGGTATTCCATTGGCGGAACACACTGCGGCTCTCAAAATACACACACACTTACAAAACACAGCCACATTAGACAATTCAAAATACACACACCTGATACACATACAAACACCACTCCCACACACCAAACACAATATAAAACACACACCCACATCACCCACAAACCCCTACGACCACAATTCACGGACAAAGGCCAGATAGACAGAGAGCACAGCAACTGAGAACCCCACCACACAGAGGCACACAACACCATCACCCATACAACATTACACGTACAAAACAGCACACACCACTACACATCACCACACACATCAACACTTACACTACCCCACACATCACCCACACCACCTCATGTCACGCCAAAGACACCCCCGGTTTTCTGAGGAGGAGCTCAGGGTCATGGTGGAGGAAATCCTACGGGTAGAGCCACAGCTATTTGGCTCACAGGTGCAGCACACATCCATATCCAGGAAGATGGAGCTATGGCAAAGAATCATGGACAGGGTCAACGCTGTGGGACAGCATCCAAGAAATCAGGAGGACATCAGGAAGAGGTGGAACGACCTACGGGGGAAGGTGCGTTCTGTGGCCTCCAGGCACAACATCGGGGTACAGCGGACTGGCGGCGGACCCCACTCCCTCCCCCACAACCAACAACATGGGAGGAGCAAGTCTTGACCATCATGCATCCAGAGGGCCTCGGAGGAGTCGGTGGAGGAATGGACACTGGTAAGTTAAATCTCAACTATCATATCCCCCACCCTACCTGCATGCCATCACACACCCCCACCCTCACCCCCTCCCCTATCACTCCAACTCCTCACTAATGTACTCATAACACAAACCCCCCATCCCAACACCAAGCCCTGCATGCAAAAAGAAAGCATGGTCACCCCTCACCAAAGCATGCTCACTTCACATACCCATAACAACCCCCTAACCATCATCACACAAACCCACACACAGGAATGCTTGCACTGGGGTACACAAACACCCACCCATTGCACACCATTACACACACATATGCAATAATCATGCTCTTATATCCCTGCAGGACCACTACGGAACGTCACCACACCGGTGGGTCCAGACAACTCCACTCCACCCACAGAAGAGGCCCACAGTGACGACAGCAGCTCTGCCCTACTGGATCCTGATGACCAGCCCGGACCATCGTGGGCCTCGGGACAGTTGGTTCCCCTTGCACAGGCACAGCCCAACACTGACCTTCCACCCTCTGGTAACACCAGCACAGCACCCACCCAGCGGGCCCATACCTCTGTCCCCAGGACACGTCAATCAGCGGTGTGTCCACCACTACAGGGAACCCAGGCGAACCCACCACCCCAACAACAACAGGGACCTGGGGGTAGTGGTAGTGGGCACAAGGTGCAGGGGACGGAGGCACAGGAACACAGGGGAACTGAGAGGGCTGCTGTGCGACATGGAGCAGACAGGCCAAGGGAACCCACCCTCCACGAGGCCCTCTCCTCCATCATGGGAGCATACCACCACTCCCAGGAGACGATGGCGACGGTCCTGGCCAAGTTTCAGGAGACCCAGCGCCTGCAGGAGGAAAAGTATTTGGGGTTCAGGGAGGAGCTCAGGACCATAAGCTCCTCCCTGGGCACCATCGTAGGGGTGCTGAAGGACATACAAAAAACCATGAGGGACAACGTGGCACTCCAAGGGGCCCCTGACACTAGCATGGACGATGAACTGCCCACCACCTCTGCTGGCGCTAGTGGACAGGACGCCCCGCCACAGGACCACCACACCAGCACCCCACCCCCTGCAGACGGACAACCACCCCTAAAGCGGTCCCTGAGATCCAGGAACAGGACAGAGCAAGATGGCAAGACCCCCACCAGGAAATGAGACCACCCTGAGTGTCCTCCCACTGTCTCACTTTGTTACCCTGTCCAGATTGGAAATGCCCCAGCTCCACTTGCACCTGTGTGACTAATGGACTGGACTCTGCCATGGACATTCCTCCACCGTCCCCCGTCACCATATTGCTACCCCCGCCATTTTTGAGCACTTAAATAAACACCCTTGAACCACAAAACAATCTGGAGTCAGTCTGTGATTTGGTAAATATGTATAATCAATGACCGTGTCAACATGCGTTTCCAATTGTAAAGCCAACATACCTATGTCACACATCACAAGTCCTTGAAGGATGCAAGCAGATGACACACGTTGCTAACCACACCTGTGAAACCGTAATGGAAAGGTACAACTTAGTGACCAAATACTGCTATGAAATGACAGACAGGATAGAGGTAGAAGTGTGAAAGTGAATGTAATGGTAAAAAGAAAAATGTTCTCACCTGTGTGTCACTGGAAATATTGCTGTATGACTGACTCCCTGTTGTCTATGTCTTCTTCCTCAGCGTCCTCCTCATCACTGTCCACAGGCTCCACAGGCTCCACAGCTGCCACAACACCGCCATCTGGACCATCCTCCTGCAGAAAAGGCACCTGGCGTCGCAAAGCAAGATTGTGAAGCATCGAGCAGGCGAGGATGATCTGGCACACCTTCTTCGGTGAGTAGACTAGGGAACCACCTGTCATATGGAGGCACCTGAACCTGGCCTTCAGGAGGCCGAAGGTGCGTTCGATCACCCTCCTAGTCCGCCCAGGGGCCTCATTGTAGCGTTCCTCTGCCCTGGGATTCCTCACTGGGGTCAATAGCCAGGACAGGTTGGGGTAACCAGAGTCCCCCAATAGCCACACCCGGTGCCTCTGGAGTTGACCCATCATATAAGGGATGCTGCTATTGCGCAGGATGTAGGCGTCATGCACTGAGTCAGGGAACATAGCATTTACCTGCAAGATGTACTGGTCTGCCAAACAAACCATCTGTACATTCATCGAATGATAACTCTTCCTGTTCCTGTACAACTGTTCACTCCTGTGGGGGGGCACCAGAGCTACATGGGTGCCATCAATAGCACCTATGATGTTGGGGATATGTCCAAGGGCATAGAAGTCACCTTTCACTGTAGCCAAATCCTCCACCTGAGGGAAAACGATATAGCTCCTTACGTGTTTCAGCAAGGCAGACAACACTCTGGACAACACGTTTGAAAACATAGGCTGGGACATCCCTGATGCCATGGCCACTGTTATCTGAAAAGATCCACTTGCAAGGAAATGGAGCACTGACAGCACTTGCACGTCAGGGGGGATTGCTGTGGGATGGCGGATTCGTGACATCAGGTCTGGCTCCAACTGGGTACATAGTTCCTGGATAGTGGCATGGACAAACCTGTAGGTGATGAGTAAATGTTGCCCCTCCATTGTCAACAGGTCCACCAGCGGTCGGTACACCGGAGGATTCCGCCATCTTCTCAAATGTCCCAGCTGACGGTGCCTAGGAAGGACAACAGCGACCACAGAGTCAACAAAATCCCAGGTATGTACCCACAGATACACAGAACACGACACCAAAGACAAAAATCTTCCTATATGTGTGTCGAATGTAGGCCTAGGTATGTGTGACACAGTTGCAAATGAAGCCATGTGGGTCCCTGAAATGGCGGCTGCCTGACCTCTAAACTGGGACAATGGGATGTGAGGTAACTGCGCTGGTGTTGTACACCGTCGCGGTAGGCGGTCGAAGACCGCGGCGCAATGCTGCATTAGTTAACATTGGACCCTATGGGTCCCAGGAGCCAATGATGAAGTGCGCTGGCGGTGATGAGACGCACCGCCGCGGATGTCACCGCCGCGGACGTGATCGACATTTTCTATCTGTTCAATCACTCGATACCTGATCTTCGACAGGAGAGGACCTACACTGCAAGTGCTGCTGTGACCTCGGTCTGGAAGAGAAAATGGCTGCTGCGTCTGGGGAAAGGGTCCCTGCCTTCACTGCTCAGGAGTTGGAAAAGCTCGTGGACGGGGTCCTCCCCCAGTACACGCTACTCTACTGTCCTCCAGTCCAACAGTTAAGTACACAGGGAGCACGTTGTATGGGCTATGCCTGGGTGGAGAGGACTGGTTGTAAGAGGGAAGGGGGCAGAGTGCAGTGAACATGAAGGACTGTGAATGCATGTGCCACATGGCAAGGACAGGGATGTGGGCCACTCACTTCGACGGTGCTCTTGCTAATGACTTCTCTTCTTCACTTGTGCATGTCATGTAGGTCAGCGCCCACCAGAAGAAGGACATTTGGCGTGCCATCGCCAAGGACGTACGGACCCTGTGGGTCCACCAGAGACGGGGCACCCACTGCCGGAAAAGATGAGAGGACATTCGCCGCTGGAGCAAGAAGACGGCGGAGGCTCAGCTGGGGATGGCCTCCCAACGTGGGAGGGGTGCCTGTCGCCCCATGACCCTCCTGATGTTCCGGATCCTGGCGGTGGCCTACCCTGAGTTGGATGGGCGCTTGAGGGCGTCGCAGCAGACACAAGGGGGTGAGTACACCCTCATTCTGGGGACTTTGGCGCAGTTGAGGGGTCTGGGTGTGGGAAGAGGGCTGTGGGTTTCCCTAGGCCAGGGCAACTTCCATAGGCTAGGCCCCTCCGTAATGCAGGCCATGTGCTATTCCACCCCACCGCAGTAAAGTGCCAAGTACAGGTATACATTCCCCTGTGGCATCCATGTGTGCAGATGTCCACCAGAGCGATGTAGGCCATATCCCAGGAATTGCATCTGTAGAGGCCAGGAGTACTGCTTAGTGCAGGGGGCTGCTGTGTCTGTATTGTCCGCCAACGGTAGCGGTAAGCCATGCACTCAACATGTCTTTCTTCTGTCGTCCCTCCCTTTCTCTGCTCTCCCTGTTCTTTTGTGCATCAGCAGCATCAGGCGGAGGTACAGTGGCACTGGAGCGCGAGGGAGCTGCATCCCACATGGCCACGGAGGGCCCATTCCACGGACTCAGAATGCACCAGTGGGACGGAGGGCGAGGGGAGCTACACATCGGTCACCGAATCACCAACCAGCGACACGGACTCGTCCGCCGATGGGAGCTCCCTTGTGGTGGCGGCACCATCTGTGCCCCACACTTCTACAGGTACAGCAGCTACCTCCCCTACCAGCACCGCCCTATCAGCAGCCCCTCAGCCTTCGCCCCGTGCCCGCTCACCCAGGAGGGTGGGCATCCCCTTCGCCCCAGGCACCTCAAGCCCTGCCCCTGTCACCCCTGCTGCCCTCAGTGAGGAGGCCATTGACCTCCTCAGGTCACTCACTGTTGGGCAGTCTATCATTGTGAATGCCATCCAGGGTGTAGAAAGGGAGTTGCAACACGGTAATGCATTCCTGGAGGGCATTCATTCTGGTCAGGCTGCCCTTCATCGAACCCTGCAATCTCTGGCCTCAGCACTGATGGCAGCCATTGTCCCTGTGTCTAGCCTCCCCCCTCCAACTTCCTCCACCCAGACCCAATCCCCTGTGCCCCAGCCCATCCCAAGCACACCATCAGACAAGCATTGCCACATCTCAACACACAAAAGTAGCTCAGGCAAACATAGGCACCACACATCCCACAGGCACTCACACAAGCATCACACACATACAGACACAGCAACATCCACTGCCTCCACTGTGTCCCCCTCCTCATCGTCTACCTCCTCCCTCCCAGTGTCGTCTACACTCTCACCTGCATGCACTACATCTACAGCCACTAGGACTCGCACCAGAACACCCAGCACCACACCCCGCTCACCTGCACTCACCACCCCCACTACCATTTACACGTCCCCTGTGTCCTCTCCCAGTGTGTCCGTGACGCCCCCTCCCAAAGTACACAAACGCGGGCACCCACACACCCAACATCCATCCACCTCACGACAGCCTCCAAATCTGCACCTGCACCCAAAACACCTAAAGTGACACCTCCTACAACCACCTCCTCTTCCTCCACTCCCAGACCCCCTCCAGCTACCCTTCCCAGTGTTCGTCAGAAACTCTCCCTCAGCAACGTTGACCTCTTTGCCCCCATCCCCACCCCTCCAATTCATAAGTCCTGTAGTAGCGCCTCAGCCAAAAAGACTCCAGTACCAGTGGTGTGTGTTACAGGTGTGTGGAGTGCACCGGCCACCAGGGCAGGCAGTGTGACACGGAGCCAAAGCACTGCCAGTCCACCCCCTGTAAGCATCTCAAGTTGGAAAGTGGCCGAAGGGACAGGGTGAAGACTCCTAGCGGCAAAATTGCTCACAAGGGTCCCAGGGGGATTGCAGAGTCAGCTGTGACTCCTCCAAAGGTGGTGAAGTGCCAGAAGAAGTCAGCACAGTCTGGTGAAAGCAGCACGGCGGAGAAGGGCGCATCCTCCCCGGCGGCCTGGACGCCACCGCCAGCACCGTCGTCACTGGTCAGGAGACCACCGCCGGAGTCATTGCCCAGGAGGGCAGGAGTATCGTCACTGGTCAGGAGACCACCGCCGGAGTCAGTGCCCAGGAGGGCCCCGGCTGCCGCAGCCCCGCTGGGCAATGAGGGACCGTCATGCCACACACCAATGCACAGGTCAGAGACCGCCATGGCAAAGCACTGCTGAACAAGGGAATCACCGCCATGGTGAAGACCGCTGAACAGGGCAAAGCACCGCTGAACAGGGCAGAGAACCGCTGAACAGGTCAGAGACTGCCATGGCAAAGCACTGCTGAACAAGGGAACCACCGCCATGGTGAAGACCGCTGAACAGGGCAAAGCACCGCTGAACAGGGTAGAGAACCGCTGAACAGGTCAGAGACCGCCATGGCAAAGCACCGCTGAACAAGGAATCACCGCCATGGTGAAGACCGCTGAACTGGGCAAAGCACCGCTGAACAGGGCAAAGCACCGCTGAACAGGGCAGAGAACCGCTGAACAGGTCAGAGACCGCCATGGCAAAGCACCGCTGAACAAGGGAATCACCACCATGGTGAAGACCGCTGAACAGGGCAAAGCACCGCTGAACAGGGCAGAGAACCGCTAAACAGGTCAAAGACCGCAATGGCAAAGCGCCGCTGAACAAGGAAACACCGCCACATCAAGCATCGTTATCCCATGTACAGCTGGGACTGTGACGGAACAGGAACCGTCACGGGGAGCCTAATGCAGTGTGGGCACCATTCCCCCTCCAGAACCAGTGGAGACTGTTATCCACTTGAGAGACTGTGGCTTTGCACTCCCCAGGATGGAACAGTGGGCAAACCACCCACTGTAGAGACTTGAGAGACTGTGGCTTTGCACTCCCCAGGATGGAACAGTGGGCAAAGCGCCCACTGTAGAGACTTGAGAGACTGTGGCTTTGCACTCCCCATAATTGAACAGCGGGCAAACCACCCACTGTAGAGACTTGAGAGACTGTGGCTTTGCACTCCCCAGGATGGAACAGTGGGCAAACCACCCACTGTAGAGACTTGAGAGACTGTGGCTTTGCACTCCCCAGGATGGAACAGTGGGCAAAGCGCCCACTGTAGATACTTGAGAGACTGTGGCTTTGCACTCCCCATAATTGAACAGCGGGCAAACCACCCACTGTAGAGACTTGAGAGGCTGTGGCTTTGCACTCCCCAGGATGGAACAGTGGGCAAACCACCCACTGTAGAGACTTGAGAGACTGTGGCTTTGCACTCCCCAGGATGGAACAGTGGGCAAACCACCCACTGTAGAGACTTGAGAGACTGTGGCGTTGCACTCCCCAGGATGGAACAGTGGGCAAACCACCCACTGTAGAGACTTGAGAGACTGTGGCGTTGCACTCCCCAGGATGGAACAGTGGGCAAACCACCCACTGTAGAGACTTGAGAGACTGTGGCTTTGCACTCCCCAGGATACATCAATGGGTATGGAGCCCCGTCGTAGATCTGGCGTGGTGCTGTAATCCGGCTGAGGTGCCTCCCCTTCCCTTCCCCCTGAGGTGCCTATTGTATTTCTATCTGATGCCCCAGCAGTGTTCTCTCCGTTTGTGGACAGGTATCTATTGTGGGCCTCGCCCATGCATTTTTGGACCAGTGGTGCACGGACATTGATATGTGCATACCTGCACTGCTTCTCGTAATGTATATACTTTTGAATGTGTAATCATATATCTGTATATATTTGGTAACTGTATTTTGATACATTACAATTTTGGAACTGATTTCCTTTGGTCTTTGCATTCTTCCGGGGGGGTTGTGGGTTGTTACTGTGATGTTTTGACATGCATTGGTGTGTGTGTTGTAATGTGCGAGGGTGAGGGTGGGGGTGGGGGTGTTGCGTGTGTGTCCCCCTGACTTTTGCCTCCCCCCTCCCCTATGTCGTAGGTGCAGTACTCACCGTTGTCGTTGCTGCCGCCGTTGCTGGTGTTCGTAAATGAGCAGGAAGACAAGGGCAGGTAGGATTTGTAATTCCGGCTCCATGGTGTTCTCCTTCCTCTTGGGATGTGTAGAAGGTGAGCGTTTTCCCATTGCAAAAGCTGTTTCCGCTGTGTTTTTATCCACGGTGAATTCACCCCGGAAACGGTGGCGGATTGGCGGGTTGTGATACTGTGGGCGGTACATTGTCTGCCGCCTGTCTGTTGGCGGTGACCGCCGCGCTGTTTGTCTGTACCGCCATGGCGGTCGGAGCGTTAAAGTGGCTGTCTATGTTGGCGGTTTCCGCCACGTCATGATTCCCTTTTTTTGTCCGCCGGCCTGTTTGCGGTATTACCGCACCTTTAACACCATCCGCCAGGGTTGTAATGACCCCCTAAAAGTCTTGAAGTGACACTACCGACTTGCAAATTCTACTTGAGATCACATCATTGCGCTTCTTAGCAACACCCTCTTTTAAAGGTTTGTGGTGTGTCTTCCCTTCAGGCTGTTAACCCAAATAAGTGTCCTTGGTATGGTGGCACCCTGATATGGAGGCAAATTCTGAACAGGACTGTAAAAAATTCAGGACACAGGGTCAACATTCAGGACAAAAATTCAGGACAAAGGGTCAAAATTCAGGACAAAAGTCAATTGTACTGAGACATCCAAGGAGAGACCACGAGACAACTTTATCAATACATTTATTTACTATTTTCTACATAGCACTATTTATTCATTATGGTCTTTACGCGATTGCCTTTAGGAATGCTACATTCAAGTGTCACATTATGTTCTTGTTCAATAGAAAATTAATGCCCTTGAGCAGGGTGTCAAGGGCATCTGCCCTATCCAAATGTACCCAATTTTTCTGGGAGGGAATGCAACAGCAACATTTTGATTTTGTTTCTAAACATTTTAAAACCTATGGCATACAGTCTAGGAAACATTTCTAACTGGGAGAATGACCTGGCCAAATATCTGCATGATGCGAACGGGGCTAAAATATTGGAATATCCCTAGAAAGTGTCCTGCTGCTTAAGTTTTAAGTATATTTAATTTAATATTCAGAATTGAGCCTAACCTACAACTGCTGGAAATACCAGAATATTCCAGGGATCTGCAGCTGCATTTGTCCTTACAGTATGCATTAAGATGTCAATTTACTTCATTTGCTCTGGGCTTGCCCCACATTTTTTCATACTGCCAGAGAGTTCTCGAGGTGCTGTCAGCCATGATGGGCTGTGTACTAACTAATTCACCAGAAATAGTCCTATTTGGCGTATTCCCCGCCCTAAGTTCAAGAAACCCTCCACTAAATTCCTTGACCAGCTCTTCTTCTATAAAAACTCAACATCACATTTAACTGGAAGGATTCACTTCCTCCGACTATGGTAAGCTGGACCAAGGTCTTGCTCTCTCGAACTGAGAGCACCATGTTATACAGAGAGGAATGAGTAGGTTTGAAAAAATATTTGATTGCACAGAAGTGGACTTTTTTGGTGGAGGGATTTAAAGATGCACCAAGGAAGATAACTTTCCCCCTGTAAACCACCCTGACACATACACTCTAGGTTTCTCTGTACTAGTCATTCTTGCCTTATCTAGGCAAATACACAAGGCAGTGATCTAAGGGCCCCTATCTCTGACACACTTTCTTGATTTCCCTGCTCGCACACTTTCTTCTAAGCTCCACAGAGTTCATTGCTCTGCTTCCCTATGCTGATAGGTAAGGCAGTGTCAACTGGGTGGGGTGGCGCTGCAGGGACAGTTTATGATGGATCCATTTGTTGCACAGAAAAATGTACGATTGTGTACTAACTCTTCATAAATGCATATAGCCTAGTACTGTTCTTCTGTAAATGTACGATGGAATCTGTTGCTGCTTACTTGACTTCTATCCTGTTATGCATTCTCTTTTGGCATACAGCAATAAAATGTTTAGAAAAAAACATACAGTAGTGTTTCAATTTGGTACTTTAGATCACAATATTTACATTTATAGGAGTGAAAGTTTCTAAACATGAACTTTAAACATTCATTAACCCTCCCTCTTGACAACACAGTGAATCTATTATCCGGTGTATCTTACATCATGGCCAATATTATTGTTATGGATGGTGGAACATTACAGGCTAACAAAACATACAAGTGCGTTTTTGCACACAGTCCATCTTAACCGGAATTACTTGAAAGTGCTCTCAAATATCTCCATCAAGTAAATTAGACACAGAGGTAATTGATTTGACTTAGATCACACACTTTAGTCATGCAGGGAATCCAGGATTTGAATCCAGGCTTCCCAGTCACACATAGTGCACTTAAGCCACTGACTAGATTCATTTATTTTTCTCAACCCCCTTTAAAATCAGAAGACAGTGTTTTAGTACAATTCTGTAAAATTGTTAGTACACTATGTTAAATAAATACATGGCACGGGATAATTTGACACAATAAAGAAAAAAGAACAAGCATTGGCAAAGGTAATAGGTCTCAGCTGTACAAGAACTATTGGTTTTGATAATGTATTTTGCCATGTTGCGCACCAGTGTGGCTGCTGTTCAGCATGGCCAAATGTTAGTGGTGTGGAATGTCAGAGTGGAATGGGGGAGTAGAGTATCATAGAGTGGATTTATTGGAGTGTTGTGCAATGGAGTAGGGCAGTAGACTGTCATAGAATTGAGTACAGGGGAGTAGAGTTAAGAGGTTTAGTGCCAGAGAGTGTTGTAGAGTAGGGTGGAGTAGGGTGGAGTGGGGTTGAATAGGGTGGAGTGGGTTGGAGTTAATTGAGGTAGTGGGATGGATTGGATTGGAGTAGAGTGTAGTGGATTGAGCGCAGTAGGGTAGATTGGTATGGGGTGGATTGGATTGCAGTTGGGTGAATTGAAATGGGGTGAGGTGGATTGAATTGGGTTGGATTTGATTGAGTGGATTTAATTGGTTTGGGGTGGATGGTTTGGATTAGAGTGACAGTGCTGGGGTGGGATGGATTTGATGGGAGTGGGGTGGAATCAAGTGAGGTTAATTGGGATGGAGTGGGGTGGATTGGATTGGGGTGAGGGGGATTGGATTGGAGTGGGGCGTATTGCTTTGGAGTGGAACAGATTGGAGTGGGGCAGATTGTTTTGGATTGGAGCAGGGCAGATTGTTTTGGAATGGAGCAGATTTGAGTAAGACAGGTTGTTTTGGACTGGATTGGAATAGATTGTTTTGGAATAAAGTGGGCCAGATTGGAGTGAGGCAGCTTGGAGTTGGTCAGACAGATTGTTTTGGATTGGACTGGGGCATGTTGTTTTGGATTGCAGAGGGGCAGATTGTTTTTGATTGGAGTGTGGCAGATTGTTTTGAAGAGGTGCAGATTGTTTTGGATAGAAGAGGGGCCAACTGGAGTGGGGTAGATGAGTTTGGGGTGGGTTGGATGACTGGAGTGGGAGGGTTGGATGACTGGAGTGGGTAGGTTGGAGTGGATTAGATTGGTGTGAGTTGGAGTGGACTGAGGGGTGAATTGGGGGTGTACTGCACGAATGTGTGTTAAAGTATCATTTCAGAAATTACAAATAATGAAGAAACAATATTTAGAACAAGTTAATCGTCATCTGTTAGGAACAGCGCCCACAAGCAAAAAAATAAAAAAATAAAATATGAGTGCAAATGGAAAAAAGACAACTTGGCAAAATGAAAGAAAGTCAGTTCTGAAAAAATAAAACTTGGCAATTTTGTTTGTCCTACTGGGCAGGTTTTTCTCAGTCAAGCCTTCGGTTTGCAGGGTAGAAGAACTTTTAAAAAAACAAAATAGTTTGCTAATCACATCAGGAGCAGTGGATGGGCACTGATTAAGTTGAATCAATCAGTGCTTTGTCTTTGCTACACACAGAGATATGAAAAGGATGATTGACTTGACGAATTACGAGGCTGTAAAGAAGAGAGCCTCACAGACCAACAAATGGTAAGCAACAGGCGGACTCCGAGCCCTTTACTGACCATAACAGAACAGTGTTTAATTTGTGAAAAAAAGGTGGTGGTGCCTGAAGCTCTGCTCAGAAGTCAGCAGCCTGTGCACTTAAACATTGGTGAGGCCAATATTAAGGATGGTAGTCCTTAATCCACTACCAGACAGTTCCTAAAACCTTTTCTTGCTCTTGCAGGTTCCTGCTTTCTTCCTTTGCAGTGTTTTTTTCCGATCTGTGTGTGTTTGCACTCTTTCACTCTGTGAATATTTGATGTGAGCAAATAAGTGCGGGTCCCCAAAATAAGTGCTGGTGGCCCCCACCCGCAAAGACTGGCTTGAATTAAGTACTGTGACAGAGTCTTGCAAGCGAGACTCATGCACTAGCACATGCACTTGCATGCTCAACTCTAAAAAAGGAACATAATGAAGGTAAGGGAAGACAGGATAACATATACTAATAACACTGGCTTTTTTAGATATTATAGGGCAGATTTAGCAATGTTTTGCATTTTCCTTGTGCCACTCAAGGCTACGCAAAGCGTAGAATGAGATTTACCATGCCACGCAGAGGCATCCTGCATGGCTTGGTAACTCTGTGATAACGGAAGGCAGCACACGTTGTTGCCTTGCGTTACATTACGCCTGTAAGGTGTTACATGGGTAGAGCTTAGATGTTCCCACACATCCACCAATGTATTCTAAGGATTCCCAGATTTACCAACACTAGTAGACCTAGGAATGCATTAGAATTGTACACCTTGCCAAGGGAGGCGCAAGTAGGAGAAATATCTGTATTTCTCCTTGCTGTTTCTTCGTTCTGAGTGTGCTGCATCCTGTGGCACACTCAGAAGGAGTAAAATGCCTCTGAGGATTGGTTTTGTGTAGGAACATGTCCCATTCTGCACAACAACAAAACTGCTTGTAACACAGGCACCCTTGCACCATGGTGGTCGCTAGGCTGCAGATTGTGCGCTAGTACAGGTAGAGGACAGCAATGTGCCATATTTTGATAAGGCATATTCCTGCCCTCTCCCTTCATGCGGTGCTGCAAGTTGTTTTGCTGCATTGTGTGAAAAGAAAAAATATATATATTAAATCTGGGCCTACATATCTATTCAAAGCAACAGTCGAACTGCATTAAAAAAGTATGAAAACTGCAATGGGAATGGGGTCAGTGAATGGGAAGGCAGACTTACAGGTGTTGTTAAAAAAAACAAAATATTCTGTCACTATTTTGTAGATCTTTTATTATCAAGAAACTACATATCAATTAAAACAAACCTTGAATAAAAAGTAAATAAATGGTAAATTATTCAATGGGAAATGCACTATTTTATGTCTCGAATCCTCTATTGGTTAATGCAATCACTACAGATGTCTATGGGTGCAACCAGGGGCCCATAGAATTTAATACTTTTTGGTGCAACGGGAAAAAGTGACATATTTGTGGAGCTCTGAGGTCCCCAAAAGCACTCTGAATGTATAAGTCATCATTTTAAATGTGCATTACACAGAGTATCATGTCGTCTGACACAAAAAGTGCATATAAATTTAGGTTAAGATAAAAAGAGCTAAAATATATATTTCAGTACTATACAAATTGCACCTAGTGCAAACCTTTTATTTATAACTGTCCAGTGTCAGCTTGCACTACACAGCTCAACCTCTAGCACACTTACAGTACTTCTCAAAAAGAAAACATTTTTGTCACAGGACGCTTCAAGTGATTCTATCAATTAAGGCCTGTCCTGGCTCCAGACAGGGGCGTAACTCCAGTGGGGGTGTTTGGGGTGTTACTCCCCCCTAATAAATAGATTTTCTGGAAAATTGTTGTGTACAGGAGCCTTAAGTCAGGTATGGTAAGGTGTCTGTCTCATTTTACAAGGGAATTTTACATACGCAGAGACAAAAACACACACAAACTTTCTCAGTCTCTGCTTTCAAAGACTTCAAAATTTTTGTTTTTTTTACAAAATATTTTGTTTTCTCTCAATTAGTACCCCTACCAAACTGCATTTGTCTCCTTTTCCACTGCCTCTTTAGGCCCTCATATGCTTTGCTTGTCATAATGTATTTTCAAATTATGTGCCAGCGTGATTGCTGGAAAATCTGAAAATCCCCCACCCTCCATCCCCTCTAATCTTGCTTACCAAGTTACACCCCTGGCTCCAGTGGACCTCTCAGTAATGCAGATTTAACCAGATGCACACATGTGCATTTCTTTCTGGGAAGCAGGCTCTCTGCTAAGAAAGTTTGTTGTTTGTTTATGTGTATTTACTAGACGATTACCATCTTCTTCAATTGCTCCAGGTACTATTCGTTTACTGCATGGAACCAACCTTCTGATGTTCCACTTCCGATTACCTTTCAAAAAGACAGGGTTACCAAAATCATTTGTTTTATTTTCCTGGCATTAGAAAATGTAGACTCTCCTTTTCTTACTGCAGTGCTCAATTTCACACGCACAAATTCTCCGTCCTTAAATTTATGAGAACTCTTCCTTATTCTACTTTTGTGTCTTATACAATAACTGTTAGACTTTTCATCCTTGGCGTGGTCTCCCTTAACTTTTTGCCTCTGTTCACCAGGTTGTTGATGTGTGCTGGACTGACTTTGTTGTTTTTGTTGCTCTGGGCACTTTACCGCCGCTAACCAGTGCTAAAGTGCAAGTGCTCCTTTACAAAAAGTGTGTGTAATTGGCTTATCCATGATTGGCATATTTGATTTACTAGTAAGTCCTTAATAAAGTGCACTGGGGTGCCAGGGCCTGCAGCACTGGTTGTGCCACCCACATAGGTAGCTCTGTAATCATGTCTCAGACCTTCCATTGCAGTGTCTGTGTGTGCAGTTTTAACTGTAAATTCGACTTGGCAAGTGTACCCACTTGCCAGGCCTAAACCTTCCCTTTTCTTACATGTCAGACACCCCTAAGGTAGGCCCTAGCTAGCCCCAAGGGCAGGGTGCAGTGTATAGTTAAGGTAGGACATATAGGGGGTGATTCTGACTATGGCGGACGGCGGAGGCCGTCCGCCATAGTACCGCCGCCAAATGACCGCACCGCGGTCAAAAGACCGCGGCGGCCATTCAGACATTTCCTCTGGGCCGGCGGGCGCTCTCCAAAAGAGCGCCCGCCGGCCCAGAGGAAATGCCCCTGCAACGAGGACGCCGGCTCAGAATTGAGCCGGCGTAGTTGCAGGGGTGCGACGGGTGCAGTTGCACCCGTCGCGTATTTCAGTGTCTGCAAGGCAGACACTGAAATACTTTGCGGGGCCCTCTTACGGGGGCCCCTGCCGTGCCCATGCCATTGGCATGGGCACGGCAGGGGCCCCCAGGGGCCCCGCAGCACCCCCTACCGCCATCCTGTTCATGGCGGGTTTCCCGCCATGAACAGGATGGCGGTAGGGGCTGTCAGAATCCTCATGGCGGCGGAGCGCGCTCCGCCGCCATGAAGGATTCCCCCGAGCAGCGGTAAGTCGGCGGGAGCCCGCCGACTTGCTGCTTCTGACCGCGGCTGAACCGCCGCGGTCAGAATGCTCGTGGGAGCACCGCCAGCCTGTTTGCGGTGCTCCCGTGGTCGGTGGCCCTGGCGGCCACCGGCCGCCAGGGTCAGAATGACCCCCATAGTAATGTGTTTTATATGTCCTGACAGTGAAACATTGCTACCTTTGGTTTTCATGGTTGCAAGGCCTGTCCCTCTCATAGGTTAACATGGGGGCTACCTTTAAATCTGATTAAAGTGTACATTCCCTTTGGGAATGGATGGACATGTGGAGTTTGGGGTCTCTGAGCTCACAATTTAAAAATACATCTTTTAGTAAAGTTGATTTTAAGATTGTGTGCTTGAAAATGCCACTTTTAGAAAGTGAGCGTTTTCTTGCTTATACCATTTCTGTGACTTTGCCTGTTTGTGGATTCCCTGTCTGGGTCAGTTTGACAGTTGGGCTGCTTGCACCTCACACTAGACAGTGACACAAAAGGAGCTGGGCTGTAGTCTGCATTTCCTGATGAGCCATCTGTGCTAGGAGGAGGGGAGGAGTGGTCACTTACACCTGAAAAGGGCTGTGCCTGTCTTCACACAATGCAGTCTCTGACCCCCTGGTGAGTGTCTTGGGCCTGGCCTGGGCAAGGCAGGATTTCGTATTCAAAAGAGACTTTACTTTGAAGTAGGCCTACTTCAAAGGAGAAATTGGGTATAAGAAGGGCACCCAAAACCTCACACTTTAGAACACTTCTGGAAACAAGAGGAACCTCTGCCTGGAGAAGAGCTGAAGAGCTGAGGAGAAGTGCTGCCCTGGCTGTGACTGTGCTTTGTGGAGCTATCCTGCAGTTGCTGCTTCTGCCAGAGTAAGAGGGCAAAGACTAGACTTTGTGTGCCTTCCATCTTGTGAAGAAACCTCCAAGGGCTTGATTTAGAGCTTGCCTCCTGTTGTTTGAAGTCTCAGGGACAGCAAAGACTTCTCTCTGCCAGCACCTGGAGTCTCTGGAGAGACTCCTGCTCTGACAAGTGGTGCCCTATCCAGTCCCTTGGCCCTTGAAAGGAAAGCTGGTGGAAAGCTGGTGGAAATCCAAGGAAATTGACTTTGGACGACTTCGGACCGACGCCGCTGCTGAATCCGGTGACGCCGCCTGCACCCGACTCCGTGATCTTCGCTGGAACGCGATGACCTTCGCAGGCCGGACGCCGCTGCAGGCCCACTGAAGTCCACGACTCTGTGGAAGTCGGCCCACCACGTTGTGACCGACGCCGCTCGAAGTGCATGGATTCATAGTTTCGCACAGACGCCGCAATCCCTGACTTAGCGCATCAACTTGTTTTAACTCTTCACCAAAGGTACTGTACTTGGGGGTCTACACGACTCCATGTCCGGGGCCACTAGTGTCGGCTTGTTGGGAACGACTCTGTCACGACGCCGTGTTAACACCTCATCAAAGCATTTTGTGTTTCTAAGCACTATTTTTTTGTTTAATCTTTAAAAATTCATAACTGGACTTGTGTATGTCGGATTTTTGTCGTTTTGGTCTTGTTTTGTTTAGATAAATATTTCCTATTTTTCTAAACTGGTGTTGTGCCATTTTGTAGTGTTTTCATTAAGTTACTGTGTGTGTTGATACAAATACTTTACACCTAGCACTCTGAAGTTAAGCCTACTGCTCTGCCAAGCTACCAAGGGCATAAGCAGGGGTTAGCTGAGGGTGATTCTCTTTTACTCTGACTAGAGTGAGGGTCCAAAGACTCCATTTATAACAATAACTATTTTGCTGTTCCTTTATTTTTCTGATTACTTCACCAAGTTCACAGCTCTTGTCCTTTCCACTTCTCATCCATACACAGGAAACTATTGTTGTTGGCTTACTTCTCTTAGAAGCAAGAAAGGAGATTCTCCTTTCATGGAATGCAGCACACAACTATAATTCCATAACATGCTTCTTAGTTCATCTTTCCACTTCAACCCATTCTTGACAGCTGTTGGAAGATGGATTATTGGTAAGGGCAGGTAAGTACCTACACATAACACCAGGCCACTAACCTCCACTTAGGTTCAGTTAGGTCTCAATAAATTAAACCCAGCTCAACCCTTGGTAGCTTGGCAATGAGCGACAAGGCTTAACTTAGGAGACAAGTGTGTAAAGCATTTAAAAATCACAAAACAATAAATAAGTAAAATGAAAAACACAATAAAAATCCAACACCAATTTATAAAATAGATTATATTTCTATATTTAAAATGACACCAAAACAATTAAAATCAGATAAGGGGAACCAGAGATATTCTTTTTTAAAGAATTAATGTTTGCTAGCGCATAGAAGCAACTAGCACTTAAAGGATTAAAAAGAGTTACACTGGAAAGGGACAAAGTCCAGAGTTCAGTTCACCCACGAGGTAACACTGTCACACTTACTTTCAAAAGTGTTTCTTGATTCAGGAAAGTGGTCCACAGCACCAGTCAAGGGTTCAGAGGCTTTGGTTTGCCTCTTGGGATCTGAGACTACAACTCCCACAATGCACGTCTTCAACCTATGGAGTTGCCCCAAACATCTCCAGACTTCTGGATATTCTTCCAGAGGTCCTTTTTGGGTCATTGAAGTGTCCACAACTTGCTCCAAGGTTCCAGAAGCTCTGAGTTGCTCCTTGAGAGTTGGGACCAAGAATGCAACTGGTCAGAATCCTCAAATGGCCACTGGACGCTGGTCAGCTGGGCTCTGCTTGCAGGACTTGATGCAGGGGACTCTGGGCAGCTCCTTTGTACCTGTATCAAAAGGGAGTCCCTTCTTGAAGCAGTAGAAGACAGGCAAAATCCTATTAGTGGTGAAGCCCAGGTGTGCAGCTGGTGCAGTCCTTCAGAGTGCAGTGTCCAGGTGCAGGTCAGGGGTCCAGCAGGGAAGATCTTCTTCTTCTTTCTTTTGTTCCTTGTAGGAATATTTATCTTTGCTCCTGGGTGACAAACAGAGAGGTCCTCATTCTCCAATCAGATGCAGGGTCCTTCCTCCTGCGATTACCACTTTCTGGGAAGCGTGGCAAAAATCAATCCCAGGAAGCAACATTCTTCAAAAGTCCATCATAGCTGAAACTGATTTTTGGAGGTTACATCTGGCTGAGCCCACCAACTGGTGTAGCTAAAAATCGTAAACACACCCCTCTCCTGCCGTCTCCTAATCTAATCAAGAGGGCACCTAATTGTCTGGGGTTGCAGGATGTGAGGGAGGTGCTGGGCTACTCCAAATGTCCTTCCCTGCCTTTGAAGACCAGTGTGGCAGCCCTCCCCCTTCCTGCTTCTCCATCTGTTGAGGAGAGTTCTCCTCCCACAGGCACATTCCTTTGTGTGCAGCCCAGGCTTCTTCACACCACAGCAAGGCAGCCTGGCCAGGTTGCCAAAGGCTGGTCAATCAGAGCAGAGCACTACAGGGCTGAAGTTGGCAACTTTTTAAATAGAGTTTAAAACTCTTTACCTGAACAAGTTTTATTAAATCCAAGAATTGTAAGTTGTGTGATTTATTATAACAATTAATTTGATACCGAACTTGAGGTATATGACACATAAGGGGACTTTGTTAATTAAAATAAAGTCTCTCCATTTTAGCCCATGGAGGCCATTCAGTCCAGTGAGGGAAAAACAAATGTGGCTGTTTTACCTTACTAGGGCTTATAAAACTATGTTATAAGGTCCCTGCTTATAGTTACATGGCACCCAACCCAAGGGGCACATAGGACACACCTTAGGCGTGACTTATATGTAAAAATAATGTTGTTTAAGACTTTGGAAGTACTTTTAATTCCAAAGTCTAATTTGCATTTAACTTTAATTCAAAAGTAGCCAGCAAGGCAAGCCTGCCTTTAAAATGACACTAGGCACCTCAGCAGTGCACCTATGGGTGGCCTACCTATGTTGGGTTCCCTAAACCTAGATGCCCTACCATATTCTGGGGAGGTATAGGTAGGTTGACATAGCCCATTATAATTAGCCTAATTTGCATACTTATTTTATACAGAGCACCGGCCCTGGGACTGGTTAACAGTGCCCTGGGACTGGTTAACAGTGCCCAGGGCACCATCAGAGTCAGGAAAACACGAACAAAAAGTAAAAAATGGAGGCAAGAAATTAGAGGGCCTTTGCAATCAGCCCTGTTTTCTCTCAACAGCTAACTGCAAACACTCTTCTAATACTCTGACCTCTTAAGTAGACCATTCCCCCCAAGGATGAGATAGTGCTATCCTTTGATGTAGTATCTTGTGAGTTTAATGAAAAATATTTATTTTTTCTGACATAAATTGTGGACTCTCTGCAAATACCAGTCACCACCTCCAACTTTACTTAATTGATAATGCGGACTTCTGGCTACTTGGAGAAGCATCAACCATTACTATGGAAAACTTCCCCATTAAACCACAGAGATCCATGCCATGCCCCCTCCATGCACCCTCAGAACTCCCTAACAACACATGACATCACTGTTCAAACACCTCTCACAATTTCTCATATACCTTTCTATGTCTCTGTCCATTCCTGGCCACCAGAAATCCGTTTGTGCCTTACGGTCCATGGCTGACATGCCTCTATGTCCTTCATGTAATAATGTAATCAATCTTCTACGCACAGAATCCAGAACCAATAATCTTTCCCCTCTGTACAAAATATTTGTGAGCACTGATAATTCTGTCCATACCAGTTTGTATTTTCCCAGCAAATTATTATCAGATCACTCTTTCTTCCACACATTGGTTAAATTTAGCTTTACTTCTGTTGATTCATTATCATCACCCAAGGCAGCCGTCCATTCATATTCAGTAATGGCTCCTTCAAATAACAATCCTGCCACGGCTACCATCCAACTCTCAGGATCCTGCCTTCCTCGCTTTCATCCTCAGATGATTCTATTGCCAATCCTGAAAGACAATCTGCCTTAATATTCCTTGCATGGGACACATATTTCATTGTAAATGCAAACTCTTGTAGCCTAAACAACCATTTTGCAACTTGAGATATAGCCCTTTCTCCTCCTTTGGTTGTAAAAACATTCACTAATGGTTTATGGTCTGTTCTTAGTGCAAACCTTGTTCCCCAGACATATGTTCTAAAATGTTGGACACCCCTCACAACAGGCCAGAGCCTCTTTGTCAATTACAGAGTAACCTGCCTCAGCTCCCCTTAATGTTCTCAAAGCAGATGCAATGACTCTTTCCTTTCCTATATGTAACTGCAAAAGAACAGCACTTAAGCCATGTACACTTGCATCAGTGCTGAGGATAGTTTTGTGCACCAAGTTATATAGCTTCAAAATGGACCTTTGTTTATACATTTTTACAGTGTAAAATGATCTTTCACATTTGTCAGACCATATGTTTTTTTCGCCTTTCTTGAGAAGCAACCTCATGGTTCTAGTCAAATCAGCAAAATGATTTACAATTTTTGCATAATGTTCAGCCAGCCCAAGAAACTATTTAAATTGTTGCTTGTTTCTTGGGCTGGGGGCATATTCAATAGCTTCTAAAAGTTTTACATTAGGTTTGATGCAATCCGACCTGATGAAATGACCCAGAAATTTAACTTCTGGAACAGCAAATTTACATTTTTCTATACCTATTGTCAGTTCTGGTCCCTGAAGCTTCTCCAAATCCTATATTAGCATACAATCATGTCCCTGTTTATCTCTTCTATATACCATTATATCATCCTGGAATACTGCCACTCGGTTTATACCTGCAAAGATTTTCTGTGTAACTCAGTGAAAAACTGCAGAAGCAGATGTTAAACCAAATAGCATCCTTAGGTTTCCAAATGCCCCTTGTGGTGATACAAATAAAGTTAAATGTCTACTCTCAGGATTGAAAACCATTTGATGATGAGCCTTCGATACGTCCAGTGTGGTAAGGCATTTACCCTATTCTAATGTGCTCAACATGTGATTAATATTTGGTAAGGGATGACAGTCTATCCAAATACATTAATTCAGATCAAGCATATCGACACACATGACAGGTTTCCTTGTAGATTGTTTGCGCTAAGATACAATGACTCCCTCTGAACAAAATTTGTTTAATTCCATTGCCAACGCCTCCTTCATTAGTGGACGCCCCATTACTTTATGAAGTTTAAGAATTTAAACTTCCTTCAAGATGTTAAAGTGCAAAAAAGCTTTCAATCTGCCAAGTTTCTCTTGAGACACATCTGTAAATGCCCTTTTCCATGTGCATCAGAAACATTCATTGCCATCACCTGTTTACACCGAATAGGATCAAGTTTAATTCCTAATTTTCTTTTACCGATCCAACTCTGAAGCAACCTGCCTTTTTCCACTACATAAATATGGCTTGTAACTTCTTTACCTTTAAAGTCTATTGCAGATTCGAAGCAACCCACAATAGTTAACTTTGTCCCACAGTAACCCACTGAGGCTACTTTGGCTTGTTCCGGTTTTAGGTAAAAGGCGATATGTGTCTTAGTCAATTACAGTGTATGGTGACCAGGAATCTGTCAACATGTCCACAGATACACCTACAACTGTTACTTTACACATGAGTGGACTATACATATCATCAATGTTCAGTATTGATGCTGCATCACCTCACAGTGCATTTCTTCAAGATACACATTTTACCCTCACACAACTAAGACCTTGTCATCAGCTGATGAGCTCTCTACAATCATTTGGATGACACTGTTACTCTTTTTTTCTACTATCCATTTTCCTTTCATTAAGATTAGCTTTGCATACCCTTTAAAATTGTCCTAAACATTTACACGGATAGCATCTTGCTTTCACAGCTGGGCAATTTCTGTGTGTATGTACATGTCTAAAACTTCCGCATCTAAAACGCTGAGTTTTGTTTCTTTCTACATAGTTGTCAGATGATTTTGACATGTATGAACTCTTTTTTTGGTCACAATATTCACTTCCTGAATTTTGCCTCACAGCAATTTATCTGTGAAGTAGCTTTGTTTTTGGACTTCAAAACAGATAAATAACATGAAGCAAATTCCACCTGTTTAGCAATTGCAATAGCTTTATCCGAATAAAGTTCATTTATACTCAATAACTTTTGAATTTTAAGATTATTCATCCTGTTGATCAATTGATCTCTTATAATTTCATCATGAAAGTCCTTGAACTTGCATTGAACACTTAAACATCCCACATACTGTTAAATATTTTCCCCTGGTAATGGACACCTGGAGAAAAACTTAGGTTTCTCTACAACAGCGTTAATTTGTTAACTGTGATGTTCACTTAACACTTTGATGGTCCTTTTATATACATCATGATCTTCATCATCCTCTTTTTCTTGTTTGTCAGGAGAAGGTACATTTCTCAAAATTGTAGGAAATTGTGTTTAAGTCGGCCAATTTTCAGTTAGGAATAAAAATATCACCTCTGATTTTTTCGAAATATGCTTCAAAAGCATCCTTCCAATTCTCCCATAACATCACAGGTTGTCTAGAATGCTGCAGAAAGATAGGAGGAGCAATAACAGATTCTATAGAATATGATAGTCACAGAAATTAAAAATAAAGAAATAACAGAAAGTGTCATTGTTGTCGACACTGAAATCTCCATGAAAGATTAACATAAATAAATTAGTCACTGAACAAACTTCGGCCCATATTTATGGTTGATTTGCGCTGCGCTAGTGTCATATATTTTGATGCTAAAATGGTGCAAATTTAACTCCATATTGATATTTTGGCGCTAGACCCTTCTAGCATCAAAATATTGGGGTTGGCGCTATTTCTAGGATGCGTGAAAATACCTTGCATCAATGAGATGCAAGGTAGGTGTTCCCTTTCTAAACACAACGCTAACCCCCTAGTGCCATATTTAACTCCAGATGCAAAAATGACACTGAAAGATGCTCACACACCCCCAGTCAAGGAAAACACACAGAAGGAGCTCTAGAAACATCCAGGATAATATGGAAGTCATACTACTGCAGCTGGGTACACGCCGCAATCATGAAGAGGCTAGGTCCCTGCTCAATTAATCCACACACCACTGCTCTCGCTACATAAATGGGTCACATTGTCAGGGGCCTGATGTTTGTGCACAGGGGGCTGAGTAAACTGGAGCTCCATCAACTTCCCCCTTCACATGCAACCATGGGTTTGTGTTGCCATACAAAATCACACAGTTGTGATGATGAGTAGGCTGACACCTATGCCAGACTGCAAGACTGTTACACAGTCATATGCCATTGTTTGTGACTGTCATAACAAACATGATGTAGACAAATGCAAGTGCCCAGTTGATGGCACGCAAACATATGCCACATTTCACAGCACACATGTACCACTGTAATGGCTCAGGCATGGCAATGTGTATGGATTCTGAGCAAAAGGCAACCTAGCACTATAGTAAGGACATAGGTGTCTCAAGATCAGAGACTGCAAGAAATGACCTTCACATGTGTTCCGACATACGGAAACATAGGTGGTACTGATGTGACAATGCATGCATTTGTCAAATGCCAACACGTGTCCATGCAGGAAGATAGTAATATGAGGTTTCACATCCCATGAACACACCACATGTTGTCATATGTTACAGATAAAACAAAACACATGTCAATACACACAGCATATACCATTCTTCACCAACACATGTGTACAGTACATCTCCTGCAACTAAGATGCATGGGTGACCAAATGGCACATGTGTAGCAGAGCAACACAAAGTGAAATCCAACAGCACACCACAGAGTGGACACATATGTACACGCAAATTGGCAGGGTTTACATGATGTCACTGCAGTACAAGTCCACTGAATACTGTGAGTGGAAACTGTCATGGTTTGTCACACGCTTTATCATGTGTTGGTTTAGGCCACCATATATTATGTGTTGTAGGTATGTGTACATTTGTATCTCCGACATAACAATGTAGTCCACCCACAAATTAGTATACATACACATGTGTACACACATAGCACACTTGTGCTAACATGTATGTATACACAGTGTAGCTACACATGCACATATGGACAAAGTATGAGTAGTCGCATCCAACAGACCCATAAACAAGCCTATAGGTTACAAACACCATTGTCACCTCAATGACAGTACTGGACAGACATGCACATGTTGCTATAGCACATATTCAACATTCTTGCACAGCCCATGTAACATGTTAAGTTAATCAAGGTGCACTCAAGTCCTACAATGACAAAATCCATGCAAACTCGTCATGCATCAAATTTTTTAGACGCAAACGCATTGTAATGTTTGTAAAATGACACCTGGGCCCTGACCGGCAATTACACGTACACACGCCTCTGAACACACCATGGTGAATAATCCACGCATGACAGTCATGCTTCAACATTGTTCACCCATATGGATATACCATACAATACCTCTAAGCTATGAGATGCCTAGCCCCTGAGCGTCTATTGCACGCCCACATGCCTTTTCACGCTAAAGGTGAGAAATACAACACATGACCGCCATGCATCAAAAACACTGATGCATGACTGGAAATGTAACGCACATGCCCAGGAAGTGATGAAACAGGACATCCAAAGTACTCAGTAGAAGTCATGAGGATCTGTTGCAAATCCTGCTAAGTAGAACATTTACCTACACAGAAATAGATCCATTAGGGCCCTACCTGCATCATGCTGTGCCTTAATTCTCATTAGGCGCACACATGGCGGGGGTTAGGGGTGCACTGATGGCCACAAGGACTGTATTAATGTAATTGGTGCAGCACTCCTATTGTTCTATTGGCCCCTTTGTGTCATTGGCTAAGGTCATTTAAGGGAGCATAACCATGCACTGGGTCCAGACTACTAGCACTTCTTGTTCCTGTTCCTTGTGCATCACATACACCCTATACTATGTATATTACCACACACATGTTCAGAGTCAGTTCCACAGGCCTGTCGCTTCTCACTGACAGTAAGGGGTGGCACTGCATCTGTTCATTCCTGGCACAACACTCAGTAACCTGCAGCAACAAAGGCATCCTTGGACCACAAAGCAAGTGTTTCTATATTGAGGCATATTCTATGGCCATGTCCTTATCCCTCCCTGGACAAATAATAGTAGCCCAAGGCAACAATGCCTGGCCACACACTAATGGTAAGACATCCATTATTTCAATCAGTCAATGTGCAGGCAGGTTCAACTGTCTTCACATTCGTATACTCCCATAGCATTATTGCACGCACATTACTAACTTCAATGAAGGATGTATCAAGTCATTCCTCAACACCTTGGAATACACACATAGACCCAGGGCAGTAGTTTGTCAGTTTTCTGTGACAATGAGGTAGACGTCTATGACATCTGAGGCGGCCACAATTGCTATGGGTGTCACAATGGGACAGCCACTGCAACAACTATTGCATGCCCCTCAGATCCAATATTCACTGTCAAGCAGTCCCATATGGTCATAGAGGTGTAGAGCTAACGGACACCTGCATTACAATGCCACGTTTAAATGGTGCAGTGTGAAGCACCACAGGAGTGTCAGGGACAGTGATGGTTTGTAGGTCTGTGGGTCTACATTAATTGCGACTATGTGTGATTGACTGATCACAGATGTCTGTTAGTTGCTTTGTCCTACCACTAGGTTGTCGTGCTCACTCAGCCTAACAAGTTAACAGTATACATTGTCGTCCGTTTACTGTAATGTACAAATCACACTAACCAATGTTTTCCATCCATGTCTTGCAGGTCTTTCAGGTGGACCTGCACCCTACATCATGGGAGAGGTTGAGCGATTCGAAGACCCTGATGCATCCCGTAAGTATCATCTAATGCATCATGGGTGCTAATCCAGGATTCAGTGTGAGTCAGTCCCTAGTGTGGAATGCCATTAAAGATGGTTTTACCTGATAAATGATCTGATATTATTGGAGAATGGATGGTGACATCATGCATGTTGGAATGTTAGAATGTTGTGCAATGAGAATGGCTCGCATGTAGTTCAAGGGGCAACGTGTGTTGGTGTGCAATTGTGTGAAATGGGAATTGTCATGGCTGGCCAGTTAGTCATTGATGTCTCAGGTCTCAGGGCAGCTGTCTATGTATATAGCATGCCTGTTTACAGCCACTTTGTCACAGCACCATTATCAGCACAGTGTCTCACACATAGCTTACACTTATTGACAAGACAGTACAGATGTGGGTGACATCTCTAGAGGTCTCTAGGGGGCTTATGTAGGAGACACATACACTACAGGTGCCTCAGTGCCCTTCAGATATGATGAGTCCATAGTACTGCAAGGAGCCATATTGTGTTGTACAACAATCTTTAGTGTACACATTTAGTAGACAACTAAACTCCAGATGGTTGTGTGAAAAGTCTATGATTTTTCCCACACCCGATCTCAAGCAGTTTTCACAACATGGTACTGTCACCATGATAATTGTGAGTGATGTAGGGCACATCACGTATGTATATGATGTGAATGCTGTGTGTGTATTTGGTACTTTGATGATGTCTGACATGCATGTGCAAATGATGTACAGCGTTACTGGATACTCTTTCAGCACCCACTGCTTTAGTTCTGCTTTAGTTTTGGAATGTGTTCACAACTCTGTTGTGCAGCTCAGGCTTAAAGTCAAACTTTATGGGAAGATTCAATCAGTTGTACATGCGGGTACGTCATGGGCAATGGCATGCCTCCTTGTTGCGTATGCTCAGATCAGGTGTTAAAACAGGATACATTAATATTGAATAACCAAATCTTTGAATTGCAGGTGAAAAGTTTCCTGGCCCCTATTATATGGCCTGCACCTTGCCTCCCTAATGACTGGGCAAGCATTGATGTTACAACAGGTGTGTCAAGGTCATGCATTGCGCACAACCCTCCTTATGCACAGGGACACAGGAAATCCAAACTTGTAGAGGCACGTGATCCTCACAAGTTAGAAGTCACACATGTTGATAGAGGACAATCTTGTCCACTCAGCTCTGGGCTCTGTTGTTTCAAGTACATTTTCGTCATCCAAGTGACATGTGCATGATACTGATTATGGCTGGTAGGAAATAGTCATAATTGAGGATTATGTCATTTTTGAGGAATCTGTGTTGGACTGTATGTGTACCTTAGATGTCTGTACAACCTCCACCCAATGCTGATACTGATGCTAGCTTCTTCTCATTTTCAGCTGCCAACATGGCTGAGGCACAGAGGCAAGACTTCCATAGAACGGCCGAACGTTACCGCCATAAAATGGAGATTGATGATGCCTCCAGTCGAATGGGCAGGAGATTGCGTTGGGAGAAAGCATCAGGGGAATGGCATGACTTTCCCCATGGAGGACCTCCAAGTCAGCCACAACAAGACACTGTTGACAAGACATCAGGGGTGCAGGGGGACCCAGCTGGACCACAGCCCTCACCATCTGCAGCAACAGAGACAATGCAGCCATCACCACAGCCACGTGCAGCAGTCATGCTGACTCAATTTGAGCAGGACACGAGGAGGGACATTGGCCAGATTTTCTCAAGACTCACAAAATTGGAGCAGGATGCTGTGGAGGACTGCAAGTTGTTGAAGTCCATCAAAAAGAAGTTAATAAAGAGCATGAAATGAACCCTTTACTTGTGGTACAACATCCCAGTTCATTCCCCTCCCTTTTACAGTGTTGTATGGTTTATATGGGGTTTTTAGATGTGTAGTGTTAGGTCAGTGTAGGGCAGACATAGGTTATGTTAAGTATAGTGGGGGTGTTTTTTTCCTACATTAATTCATTGTTGGGGGTTGAGTGGTGTTTATGTTAGGGTGCTTTTGTATAAAAAAATAATAAAAAAAAAACCTAAATAATATATATATGTTTAGGCTATAGGTTACGTTAGTACATGTGCAGTCATAGTTTATGTTGTCCTACTTGTATCTCGTCTCTTAAGGTCTGTGGGGGCCAATGTTTCGAGTGTGGTGTAAGATAGGTTTAGCATAGATTAGATAGGTGTAGTAAAGGATAATTAGTATAGGTTAGTTTAGATTAGGGTAGTTTTAGGTTTTAATTAGTGTGTTTTTATTTATATTAAATACGGTTCATCTTTGCAAATGTAGTTTTAGAATTGATGGGTCTGAGGCTTGTTATGAGTGCACTGGCCAAGTTGGGGGAATGGCCTAGGGTATGCTTACTGTCCTGATTTCCAGGTTTCCCATGTGCATCCCCATGAGCAAGGAATCATCAGAATGGGAGCTACATACTGTCTAATAGTGCATACATTTGAAATCCTGTGTGCCAGCCATTCACAATGTGTTTGTAATCTTTATCTTGGACAGGTAAACATGGTACTTCACATGTAATTGGTGGGGTCCTGCTAGTTCAGTGTTGGTAGGTGTGACACATCTGACAACTACCAATTTTGGAACTGTATTCTGCAACACTTACAGGTGGTCATCACTGATTAGGTAAGCTTTTCTTGTTCCACACAAATCAGTTGTACTGGTATTCTCATCTGGGTTACTTATAAAAGATTGGGTAATGAGCCATACATGCCGTTTGTCTACTTCAAAGAATATGGGTTCCAAAGCATTTATTGTTCATAGTCAGTTGGTTGTTGCCCACAACACAATCATTCAGCTTCCTCTTGTTTGGATCACAGTGTGTGGCTTAGTGTCTGGCAGTCATGCACTCATGTACTGATACTCTGTACATATTGACATGGATTGACACAATGCTAACTTTTAGCTGAGTTGATGGATTCCAGTAATTGTAGAAATGCTACATGTGTACAAGGTGTTTTATTAACAGGTGCATTAGTTCTAGTTATTTCTATTCAATATCCATTTCATATGTCCCATGAGTGAACGTTTGCCATATGTAGCACAGTTGAAGTCCACGGTTGAAGGAAATAACATGAGACATGGTTAGGTGTAGTGTGCATTAGTGAGGAGTGCCTAATATTGCCATTTGGTATGATAAAGACAATGACAGCACATAGCAGACATTTTTACAGTGGTTAGGTGAAGAAGTCACATTTCATACTGTCACACCACTGGCATGATTTTAAGGCCAGAACTAAGGAGAAACTGCCCATGTGGCACAGACTGGTACTTCCTTGTGAATGCTATGCCTTACACATCTTCACCCTCTGATGTGTGTGGTGCCTCCTGTGCCATGGCTGATGCTGTTGTAGAGGTACAGGGGGCCACACACACTTCAGGGGATAGAGATGTGGAGTCAAAGGACCCAGCAGCTGCCATTTGTGGCAACACATAAGGCATCACTGCTGCAAGGAGGAACTGCTGATTCTTCAAGACCGCTACAACATCACGGTGGTAGGCAGCCAAATTCTTCCTGGGGGAGTCCACTTCCCCACTGTATGGAGTCCAGGGTATTCTGGATGCTGCTTGCATTTTGGGAGGGCATTTGTCGTAGCTTCTCCTTCATGACAGCAGCTATGTCCGCCAGAGACTACTAGACTCTCTAGGCTGCATGCCATGGTCTCCATCCCCACCCGAACCTGCTTCGCCAGCTCCCGCTGGACTCCTACCGCTGTCCTCTGAAAGCTAATCTCTGGGACCTCAGAGTCCAGGGCTGTGTGTGTACTGGATGGTTGCTTGTGTTGTTGGCTGGGTGGTTCCTGGAGAGACCCAGCAATGCTGTGTGTCCTCTCTGCAACAGGAGGTGGCGTATGGAGTGATCCTAGGACATCCTGGAGGGTCTGTTCTTTGAGGGTTGGCAGTTGGTCATCCATGTCATCAGTGAAATCCAGGACAGGCAGGTCGGCAGGAGGTAAGTCATCATCCTCTACAATGAGATAGTGTAAAATCAATATTGTATTGCGTTGGCTGTAAACATGGGACATCATATATCTGCCACTGGAGGATCACTCGCATGCCACTGACCTAAAATTGTGGTTGTACTTATATGTAACATTGTACATCATACATTGGTCAAGCTCACTATTAATTTGCGTAATGGGCACCCTTGTGTTGTTCCCTGCGCTGGCACTATATAGAGCTGCCTAGCACCAATGCAGGCATCCTTGCACCATCGTGCAAGGATGTCTGCATTTTAAGGTTTGGTTGTTTCTGTGTGGGAAGGTGTCCTTTCCTGCACATACACAAACACTCATGGCAATTTGGATCCTCTGTGTGGGCTGCAGACCACATAGGTGGTCATTATGAACATGGAGGGAAAGACCGCCGACCGCCGACCGCCGTGGCGGCGGTGAACAGAATCCCGCTGGCGTCGGCGAATGGAAACCCACCATATAATGATCAAAAAACCCAACCCCGAAAAAAATTCCCAGACCACCACTCCCCGCCAGGACCCTGTCGGCGGGAATCCCGGCCCACCCCACCCCGCCACCGCCAAGCACACCCATATTCCGCCCTCCAAATAATGATGCACAACTCACCTCAGCGGACAGTGGAGGCCGGACGACCATTGGTGGCTGCGACCGCCACGGGCGCCAAGTGGGCCCAATAGCAACCAGTGCACACATTGGCTAGGCTAGCACCCACACACCTGACACACATCCAGAACATCATAAAACACCCCCAGACACACCCCACAATCCCTTGCAACCAAACCAGGACCAGAAGACGGAGAGCACCAGAGCCAGACATAGAACGCCAGCAGACAGGACACGCATAGCGACCCGCACAGGAGCTGCCAAACCCCGTCCCCAGTCCCGACAACCTCCACCGCCCTCACCATGTCCCTCCCCTAAAAATCCACGCTTCACTGAAAGGGAGCTAAGGACCATAGTGGACGAGATCCTAAAAGTGGAGCCGCAAATATTCGGGTCCAAGGTGTGGCACACACCCATCGCCTGGAAAATGGAGCTTTGTCAGATCATTGTGAACAGGGTGAATGTAGTGGGACACCGTCCACGCACCAGGGACGACATCCGCAAGAGATGGAACGACCTGCGGGGGAAGGTTCGGGCCATGGCATCCAGGCACCACATCGCAGTGCAGAAGACTGGGGTGGACCGCCACCCACACCGACTGGGAGGAGAAGGTACTCGTCATCCTGCACCCAAAGGGACTCACTGGAGTCACTGGAGGAATGGACTCGGGTAACTCATCTACAATTATCCCAAATACACCATACCTGTAATGGATGCACCACCCCACCCCACCCACACCCCACCCAGCCATTACCAACCACATCCACCACCCTGCATCCCCCACAACTCACTACCAAGCCCACATCGCTCCTGCTGTGCACAGCCACCCACCCCTGCATGTACCCGCAATGTAAAAATAACCCCCACCACAATGTAACCCAACCACTGACACTAAATGCAATGTCCACCTCACAAAGGCACCCTGGAAGGCCACTGAAAGGCAAACCAGCACAAAATTGCACAGTTCAGTACACCTCAAATCCTCATGCCTATTTAACATACATTTCTATGTCCCCCAACAGGCACCACCACCCATGCAACCCTAATGGAGGGGACAAGGAGTGCCACAGCACTCCAGGGAGACAGAGGAACATCACAGGACACTGGTGAAGGATCCCTGGACACTGATGAGCAGGCAGGCCCCTCACACAGCCCTGGATGCTCACCATGCAGCAACCCCACTCAGGAAAACACTGTCACCCCTAACACCCAGTCAAGACCAGCAGGCCAGGGGAGGTGTACCCACACCAGTGGACCCAGGGCACAAACAGGTGGAACACAGCTACAGAGGCCACAGTCTCCCACCCCCAACATGCAGGAAGACGAGGGCCCCAGTACAAGTGGAACGTCAAGACCTGCGCAGGGGACACAGGCACAGGGGGCCAGGGCAAGGTCAAGTGCCCCAGTGGGTCAGGGGGAAGGGCACTGGATAGATGCAGCAGCCCAGGACGTCATTGCAGAGGTATTGGGGGCCTACCAACATACCAAAGACAGGTTGGCACAGATTGTATCCACCCTGAAGCAAAGTCAGAGGATGCAGCTGGAACAACACCAACAGGCCTTGAAGCAGTGGAAAGAACACAATGCCACAATGGCCAACATTGCTGGAGCACTGCTGCAGTTGGTCAACAAACACTCAGACACCCACACCGGACAAGAGGCCCCCACAACAGCCCTGGACAACCAGCAACAGATGACCCAAGCAGCTGAAACAGCACAGGAAATACCCTCCCAGGAATCACAAGGCCCAACCATGCCACCCCAAGGAGCTCCACAGCAGGTGCCCAAACGTAGGCTCGGGACAAGATATGGCACTGGAAACCCAGCTAAGAACAAGCCCCCCTCCAACAATTGACACTGCTACTACTGCCAAGCAACCATCCTACCCATTCAGCAACTGCACTTAGCTGAGGGCTACATAAAGTACTAAACTACAAAAAGGACCCACCTATGACATCAAACAGGCCTGCCACCAAGTCGGTTTTGAGGACACCCAACCATTATGACTTCGATCACTGTACATGGCACATTTCACTGTATTCTCAATGAACAACATATCTCACCTGTAACACTGTCCCCTGTCTTCAATGTTGAACAAAGTGGAGTATGGATGCAACTGGCAGGGAACAACTTTATTGTTAATTTTTGCATGCTGGTGGTAATGTGTGTTTCAAATTAGTCAAGAAGGGAATGCATATATTGTCTGTCAGTACCATGCTGAAGAGGTCCATGTCTCACCTATCATGACCAATTCCCACTAGATGACATGGCACACTTACACTACCCACATTTACAGGCTGAAGTCCCACACAGTTATTGGAAGTAGAGTTGTATCAGTTGGTTCCTGGAATTGACATCTTCCCCTTCCTCATCCTCACCATCACTCTCCTCACCTCTCTGAGGTAACTGATCAGGACCTAGAGAACCCTCCACCTCCAAAAGGGGGATTGAATGTCTCACTGCCACATTGTGCAGCATGAAGCAGGCCACCACTATTCTACACACCTTATCAGGCCCATAGGCCAGGGAACCCCCAGAGATATGTAGGCACCGGAATCTAGCCTTCGGGAGACCTATAGAACGCTCTATCACCCTCCTAGTACGTCCATGGGCCTCATTGTATTTCCTCTCTGCATCCGTCCTGGGATTCCTCACTGGTGTCAGGAGCCAACGCAAGTTTGGATAGCCAGAATCACCTAGAGAAATGGTCAATACAGAGTCATCATTTTAATGTCCTTAGTCAGACAGGCTGGTTTTCTGCAACGTGTCAGTTAGTGACAGGCAAACTTACCTATGACCCACCCTCTGTCCTCTTGTAGTTGTTCCATCTTCTGTGGCACACTACTGTTCCTTAGCACAAAGGAATCATGGAAAGAACCCGGAAACATGGCATTCACATGGGATATGTACTGGTCTGCAGTACATACCAATTGGATGTTCATGGAGTGAATGTTCTTCCTGTGTCTGTACACCTGTTCGCTCACTCTGATGATGGGTATGTGGGTGCCATCGATGGCACCTATAACATGGGGAATGTTTGTAAAGGCATAGATGTCAGACTTGACGGCAGGGAGGTCAGCACTTTGGGGGAATCGCACATAGGATTGCAGATGTTGTACAAATGCATTCAGAAATCTTGTCAGTACCTTGTTGAACATTAGCTGTGAGAAACCAGCACCCATGCCCACTGTCACTTGAAAAGAGCCTGGGGCCAGGAAATGGAGTGCGGAGAGCACCTGCACCTCAATTGGAATGGCATGCAGATTACGATTTCCGGGAGTCAGTGCAGGATCCAGTAATGCACATAGGTCCTGAATAGTTGCCCGAGTGAGTCTGTAGGTGCTTATGATCTGATGCTTCACCATGGTCCCCATATCCACAAGTGATCTGTACACTGATGGTGCCCTTCCTCGCCACAAGGGTCTGTACCTACGAGGGGTAAGAAAAAGGAGTCATGTGCACACATACACTGGCACATCTGCTACATACATTCACTGCATTCTTCATAGTAGTGTCTGTACAATAACTGCAACCTGACAGATGTACATATACATCACTAAGAGGGAACGGACTAAATCATGTGTGATTATATACTCAATGGATAGAGCCCTAGGTGCTTCATATGGCTAGTAGGCCCAGTATTGTGAGTATTAGGAATTTCAAGATGCGTAGGTGATGGCAAAATGTCTGCCCAATGTAGTTCTGCCCCTTTGTTGTGGAAGTGACCTAAGACCGCTAGCGTTTGACGTCACAGCGTACGGCGCTGTTGACCGCTGTTCGCACCCTCATGGGAAAACATGGATGCCAATGGGGAATCCTGGCGTATCATGATCGCCACTGGCAGTGACGGTGCATACCGCCGCGGAACGTACGCACGTTCGTCATCGTTTGATCACTTGGCTCACTGATCCTGTGTTGACAAGTACTCCACTCTGTGTACTGCTGTGGCCTGCCTCTGGCTATGGATGTTCCACGTGGTGCAGGGGAAAGGGCCCCGGCAGGAAGAACTTGAGAAACTGGTGGAAGGGGTCCTGCCCCGGTACGGCAGACTCTACAGCCAGCCAGAGGTAAAAGTGAGTCCGGGTTTGGGGTTTACTGTGTGAGTGATGGATGGAGTGGATTGCTCAGATGTGTGCTCCTGTGAGCCAGGATGGGGCTTGGTGCATTGAATGCTGCGTGCCACTGCCCTGCATGTCTGGGAGTACTGTCTGTCCTATGTCTGACAATCTGCCAGCTGTTGCCATCGAGCAGGTGCCTGACCTCTGTGTTCCATTTCTGTGTCTCCCTACTAGTTCAGTGCCCACCATTGGCATGCCATCGCCAAGGAGGTATGGACCCTGGGGGTCTACAACCGGCGGAGCACCCACTGTCGAAAGAGGTGGGAGGACCTGCGGCGCTGGGCGCGAAAGATCACTGAGGCCCAGCTGGGGAAGTCCTCCCAACGTGAAAGGGGTGCCCGTCGGGCACTGACCCCCCTCATGTGAGGGATGCTGGCGGTGGCGTACCCAGACCTGGATAAGCGCTTGAAGGCTGCACAGCAGTCACAAGGGGGTGAGTACTCACAGCCCATACTTCAGCCTGGAAGGATGAATGTGTGTGCGATAGGGCTCCTGGTGCTTAGAGCAGGGCTTTTGACTGGTGTCCAGCTAATGTCTTCTTCCCAAAGGGTGTAGGGGTGTCCCTGTCAGGTTTCACATACCTCAGCTCCAATACAATTACAGGATATGGGTGTAGGTCAGTATACTGCTCAGTAGTCAGGGCCATGGTCATGGGCTTAGTGCACGGTGCTGCCTGTTGTGTGTGTCTGCTGGGTAGGTGTATGTCTGGCCATTGTGTATCAGCATTCAGTTACTTATAAGTTTCTCTCCTGTTTTGTCTCCCCATCCCTGTTCTCTTGTGTTTGTCTGGTACAGCATCAACATCAGGTGGGGGAGCTGAGGCACCGGCAAGTGGGGAGGCAGCGGCCCATGGATCCTTTGAGGCAGAGACAACGGACGCCCAGGGAACCAGTGGGTGGGAGGGCAAGGGGACTTCCACGGGGGAGGCTACTACCACAGGAGGTAGTGACTCTGAAACCTCCTCCGATGGGGGTCCTCCAGCGGTGGCTGACACTAGTGGACAAACTACGACTGTGAGATCTTCCGCCACCCCATACCATCAGCGCACTCCCTTCTGCTCCCCACCGAGTTGCCTGTGCCCACCCACCCAGAAAGGTGGGCGTCTCCTTCGTCCCAGGCACCTCCTCCCCTGCCCCAGTCAGCCCTGCTGCCCTCACAGAGGAGACTATTGACCTCCTGAGAACCATCTCTGTAGGGCAGACAACCATTGTCAATGCCATCCAGGGGCTACATTAGAGGTGCAGCAGACAAATGCCTTTCTGGATGGCATTCACGGTGCTGTGTCTGCCCTACAGAGATCTTTTCAGGCTCTGGCCTCCTCTTTGACGGCAGTCAGTTTCCCTGGCCATTCCGTCCCCCCTCCAACCTCCTCTACCCCTTCCAGCACCCCACTCCCTTCACCCGTCCAAGGCACACAATCAGACCCGCTTACAGGCACATCAACACACAAGAAGCACACTTCCAAACACAAGCACCACACCTCCCACCACAAGCATTCACACAGCCAACAGACACCTGCACACACAACAACGTCCACTTCCCCCAGGGTGCCCGCCCCTTCCGCCTCCCTGTCTGTCCCCTCTACATCCACACCCTCATGCACTGCACCTTCACTCACTGTTACTGCTCCTCTTCCTGCACTCACCACAATAGCAGACAGCCATACATGCACCCCATACACCACACCTGCACTCACCACCTCCACTGTAGTTGACACATGCAGCACACTCACCCGACTTGCAGCCACCCACCCAACATACATCCACACTAGCTGTCTGTCCTCTCCCACTGTGTCCACCCCCCACCTCCCAAAAAACTCAAACACACCAAGACACCCACCCATCAGACATCCACCACACCACAGCATACTGAGCAGTCACCAGCACCCACTACACGCACACTAACACCCCATACATCAACTCCCTCTGCCTCCACTCCCTCGCCCTCATCCTCGCCCACCCCAATTGCTCCCAAAAAACTTTTCCTCTCCCATGCAGACCTGTTCGAACCCACTGGCCTACCCTGTCTTGTCCTGAAACGTGCCCACCTCCTTGCCCTTTCCACTCCTTCCACATCGCAGCCCACCCCGGTCCAGCCTTCCCATTCCCGTGCCCCTTCTCCAGGGAAGAAGAAGGCTCGCTCAGAGCCTAAGGCATCCTGCTCCACCCAAGCCAAACAGCCCCCACCCCCTTCAAAGGAGAGCCCACCCTCCCTCCAACCTCCTCACGTCCCATCCCGTCGTAAATCCCTACCCCCTATGCCCGCCCTACCCCCCTTCCGTGAGGTGCCTGGATCCCCATATGGTACCCTGTTGAGTGGAGTACTCAGCACTTGTGGGAGTCAGGTGTGACCAGTTGTGGCCAAGGACAATTGTCTTCTGATGGACTGGCCATTGGCCCTGTTGGCACCATTTAGCTCACTGAGCTACAAAATAAAGTTTTGGTGTGGCCTGTGTTTGGGCTGCACGCAGTTCCACCCTGGTGTTTGTTTAAATTATTTATGGGTATGGGGCTATTGTATGTACTATGGCAAAGTTGCAGTTGCCTCGCTTGGTTACGTCCCTCTTGGTGTGGGGTGTCTGACTTATGCTGCTGGGAAGGGTTGGTGGGCGTTGCGGGGTGGGTGGAGTGGGTGGGTATGTAAGTTTGCCCTTTCCTCCCATGTGTCGTAGGTTGCGGTACTTACCGTCGTCGGTGGTCTCGTTCGTGTAGATATATGGCAAGGAGCAAGGCTGGCATGATCTGCAGCTCTCTGTCCATGGCTGCCGCTGCACGTTTTGTGAAACTCAGATGAGTGTTTCCTTCTACTTGTTTCTTTTCCACCTGGCTTTGTGTGGCGGTGGTTCCCGCCCCGGAACTGGCGGCGGAATGGTGGTTCATAATTTGATGGGCCTGTGGGCGGACTCTGCCATTGTCAGCGTGACTCCTTTCCTGGCGGTGGGTGGTGCGCGTGATGCGTGAGTTTCATTTGGTTCATTAATTGGCGGTCCGGACCACTCCTCTGGTGGCAGTTTCTACCACCACTGCCGGCAGTGCGGAGCGGACCGCCATGTTCATAATGAGGGCCATAGACACATATTAACAAGGGGAAATACATGTATGCCTCCTGGTTGGGCCTTGCTAGCGCCACCCCTTAGATGGGCTTAGATTTTTGCGCTGCCACATGTTCACTGATACTCGTAAATCTGAGGCAGCGCCCAAATTCAATGGGTGTTGCAGTGGGTGTACCAAGGCAACAACCATTGCGTTTTGACACTGCCTCAGATATTTTACTAATTGTATTCCGGACGCTGGCCCAGTATCTGACACCAGTCCAGGGGTGGATTTTACATTTCATGATTTCATGATCTAGGAGTGAGGCTTACATTAGCACTGCATTTCTTGCTTTTCTTTTACTATGTGTGCTGCTTTATGCAGCACACTGAGTGAGAGCAAGTCATACTTTCAGTTTGTTGTTGTGCAGCACTGAGTTCCTTTCAGCACAGACACATTCCCCCCCTCCATGCAGCCATCCTTGCACTATGGTGCAAGGGTGGCTGCACTGGCGCACAACATCTGATTACCACTTGCGCAGGGAAGTACACAGGGGAGCGGTGTATTGCAATGTATATGGTGCATCCCTGCCATTTTTAATACACCGGTGCGTGATGCTGCTTAATTTTGCACAGCAGCACACACCTTCATTTTCTGGTAGATCTGGCCCTCTGACTTGTCAAATGGTGAGATTGCAGCCACTTGTACAACTTCACACATGATGTTCCCATACATGCACAATGTGTTGTATGCATTTAGTCTGTGGCCATTTGCAAGTGACGCATATGGTTGTGTGTGAGTTCAGCCTGTAAGTATTGTGTTCCTCAGGTTGAAAGCTTTAGGGCAAATATTTACTAATTTGGCATGTCTCAGGGCAGCTGCAAGATGTATTGCAGTACACTGCAGCAGTTTCGGCACACAGTGATGTGCTATATTTTCCTGTACCCAGTCCAGCCCTGCAATCCCCCCTGTGCCTGCACAGATTATTGCTCCCTGCACCAACACTGGCATTGTTGCAGCATGATGTCAGGGTGGCTACCTTGAAGTGATGATTTGTTCATGTGCAGGGAGGTGTCCCTTCCCACACATGTACAAGCTTTTTGGGAGATGGTATTTCAATGTGTGCTGCAAGATGCAGCACACATTAGTATAGGCAATGCGACATTGAGTTAGGGAAGCATTTTGGCCTGATGCACCACACTGACTTCCATCCTAGTCTCTGAAGTCTATGTTGTGTTGGTACAGGGACTTGGACTATACGCAATGGGTGTTGTGATGTCACAGCAACTCTATTTACACGTACCTACCAGGCAATGTGGTGCATATTTACATGATGGAGTAAAGCCATAGTGATTGGCCTATGTTGATGTTGTGTATATGTTGGTGTGAATAGCACAACCACAGCGTCAGTACATATGTGGCTTGGGCAAGGATGGTATATCTTTACTCAGAGCCTATGTGTCCAGATGCAACCATTTAGCATGCATTGAGTGTGTCCTACGTGGCATTAGTGGAGTTCCAGCTATCCCCCCACAACTTACCCTGCATTTGTGGTGGTTCCTGGTAGTCTGTGCTGTCCTGCCTTGCAATTCCAGTGAGCCATTCCCCCGGGAAGATCGCTGCAACTATCTTATCCAGGTCCTCCTGTGGTGCAGGACTTCCACCTCCAGACTGCAGTGCTGCCTTACGGTTCCTGGCAAGTTTCTCCTTAGTTCTGCACTGGCAATTGTGCCAGCACTTCTTGACCTCAGTGACAGTTCTCTTCACCTTAGCTACACTATTTATTTTGTCCACTATTTACTGCATCTCACTTCCTAACTGGCAATTTGGAGGTGACAAATAGTTGATGTTGGTGCTCCGTCACCTCTCTTACCAGGATGTCATGCTCCTCCTCATAAAGCAACACTTACGCTTTCTCTGCTCCTTCTCTTGTGTTTTTTCTGTACCTTCGTGACTGGTACTTGGGTATTGGGGGTCTCCCTGGGGTCTCTCGTGGCCTGTCGCTTCCATCTTCTGTTGTAATTGCATTCTTTCCTGCTTTTGCATTTCATTTTGACGCTAATGCAGTGTTAAGATGGTGCTTGCATTTTTGCGACATGTTTATGTGCTGCAAAACTGTGTTGCACCATTTTTGCAGCATTAACGTAATTTTTACTTATAGCATTGGTCAGTTGTTAGTGCCTTTTTTTTGCCACTATCCAATCCTTAATGCCATCCGACTCATTTCATAAATATGGTGCTAGGATGGCGCTAAGGAATGACGCTTGCAGGCATGAAGCAAAGTGATGCAAAACTACGTTTGCACAGTTTTGCGTCATTTTTCGTAAATATGCCTCTTAGTACTTACTATGTTGATGACCTCCTGCACTGTAGATGGGAGTGTATGTCGAATCTCAGAGCTCCCTCAAGTATGTTGGCAAAAAACGTGAGTCATTCAAGGTAAAAGTGTGTGTTTCCAAGTGTACCATGCGTTTATTTAGGTTTCATTCCTTTCTATTGGTCACAACAGCGCGTCAACACTACACAGCATGTGAATATTTTTTTTCTTATTGTGCGATGTATGCACTGAACCTGTGCTGGATATAGATCTCACGGTCAACAATGTCAGGCCTTTGTGAGTATTTTGCTTGTAGTGCCCTCAAGAGGCAACTTTGAAGCCCACAATGACAATTACAGTACACGCTCACACAGCTCAAGCAGCCCCATAATAGTCCTCGATACTCGCGCACAGGGACTTGAAACTATGCTAATGTAAACCGTCAGGATTATATTTAGACTGTGGTAATAATTTCAACAAATTCCTTTTACTGTGATTGTTTTAGAGCAAGGTCTGTGGTTGTTTCGGAGCAAGTCAATACATTAAAGTAACTCACTGTTCATCTCATTTGTTCCCTCACTAGATACATCACCCACCATCATAATGCAATCCAAATTTCTTGTAAACAGGATCCAGCAGCAGTGATTATCACTTGTCACCAGTGAAGAAGCTGCAGCAGTCGATGTGATGAGAATAAGGTTTATTTAGAGGTAAAGTAAAGGGTAATACAGTTGGACTCCACAGTCTGATCATCCAACTGACCTCCTTCAATTCTATGTTCCTATATAAAACTTCTCCTAAACATTCTACTGATTGAAGTTACACTACTACTTAAAGAATATACAGGTATCCTCAACTGATTCTCACTAGGGTTGCCAATATAAAATTACATTTTGAGCCTGGGTCAAAACAAATGGACAGATTCACGAGTGTAAGTACACTTGTGTAGGAAATCTGGTCTCCGGTTGGCAGTCAGTTTGCACCATGTCCAAGTAGGGAGCCTCACTCTAGTCAGGGTAAAGGTGATACACAGCTCAGATAATCCTTGCTCACCCCTTTGGAAGCTTGGCACAGTCATTCAGGCTTATCTCAGAGGCAATGTGTGAAGTATTTGTACCAACATACACAGTATCACAGTGAAAACACCCAAAAGGCTCAAAACCAGTTTAGAAAAATAGCCAATATTTATCTAAATCAATCAAGATCAAAAAGATAAAAAATCGAACATACACAAGCAAAGATATGAATTTTAAATGGTTAAATCCCAATAAAAAACACAATAGCTCCAACTGGGGCTATCACAGGGTCATTTTCGGAGTAGTTCCCAACATTCTGACATCAATCCCGGGGAGGACAGTGCTGGTCACGGAGTCGCACGGAACCCCAGGTTGAGTACCTTTGGTAATGAGGAGAACAAGCCGGTGCATGGAGTCAGGGTGGTGAGGCATCACTGGATCATGTGTGGTGACAGCTCCTTACTGCAGAACAGGGGAGGTGATGTGGCATTGGTGCGAGGTGTCAGTCCCTTATGATCTGGTGGGGTCGATGAATCTGGCAAATCAAGACACGGTGGGTTACAGGAGCTGCGGTGGAGTCAGGTGTCACCAACGTCAGTGACACAGTACTCGCGACTCACAATGTCACAGGACTTGGGAGGGGCTGCGGTGGCATCAGGCCTGCGGCGTCGGTCGGGGTTGTCACACTCCAGCAGGGACCACGTCTTCATGTTGTAGGCAGAGGAACAGAGTTGTTCAGGAGTCGTCGGAGCCGGTGAGTCTGTTTTTTCTTGGTTTTCAGGGCAGCGTTCATTCACAACTTAGTAAGTCAGGGTCCTCAGAAGGAGTACCCAGGTGCTGGCAGGTGAAGTCTTTGCTGTCCCCGGGAATTCTTAACAGGGGTCAAGCTCAGTCCAAGCCCTTAGAGAAACTTCACAAGCAGGATACACAGCAAAGTCAAGTCTTTTTCCTCTCTCAGGCAGAAGCTGCTACTGCAGGCCAACCCTGCAAAGCACACACAGCAGTACTCCTCCTCAGTGCTCTTCAGATCTTCTCCTTGGCAGAGGTTCCTCTTGAGCCAGTAGTGTTCTAATGTTGTGGGGTCAGAAGTCCAATACTTATACTCATTTCTGCCTTTAAAGTAGGCAAACTTCAAAGGGAAGTCTTTGAAGTACACAAGACCCTGCCTCTTCCTTGCACTGCCCCAGACACACTCTAGGGGGTTGGAGACTGTACTGTGTAAGGGCAGGAACAACCCTTTCAAGTGCAGATGTCATCTCCTCCCTCCCACTCTAGCCCTGGAAGACTCATCAGGATATGTAGGACACACCTCAGCTCCCTTTTTGTCACTGTCTAGAGTGAATTCACAAACAGCCCAACTGTCAATCTGACCCAGACATGTATTCAGTATCAAGGCAGAAGCACAGGATGGTTAAGCAAGAAAATGCCCACTTCTTATATGTGGCATTTTCAAACAGACAATCTAAAAAACAACTTTACCAAAAGATGTCATTTTAAATTGTGAGTTCAGAAACCCAAAGCTCCATAGCTCTATCTGTTCCCAACGGGAAACTGCACTTAAAAGATATTTAAAAGCAATCCCCATGTTAACCTATTGGGGGAGGTAGGCCTTGCAATAGTGAAAAACAAATTTAGCAGTATTTCACTGTCATGATATGTAAAACACACCAGTACATGTCCTACCTTTTAGATACAGTACACCCTGCCCAGAGGGCTTCCTAGAGCCTACCCTAGGGGTTCCTGACATATACTGAAAGGGAAGGTTTGTGCATGGCAACTGGGTCCACTTGCCTGGTCGACATAGCAGTTCAAAGCTGCACACACAGATGCTGCAATGGCAGGCCTGAGACATGTTTACAGGGCTACTTGTGGTTGGCACAATCAGTGTTGCAGGTCCACTAGTTGCATTTGATTTACAGGCCCTGGGCACCTCTGGTGCACTTTACTGGGATCTTACTGGTAAATCAAATATGCCAATCATGGCTAAACCAATCACCAATTCAATTTAGACAGAGAGCATATTTAGTAAACTTGATTATAAGTTAGGTATTTCATTCATTTAACATTTTTTTTTAAAGTTTAAAGGTGTAATTTATATAATTAAATAGTGTAGCTAATGGCAGGATGTCTTCTGGTACCAAAATGTATTTCACATAATTGAATGGGCAAAGTAAGGGGCTGTTAGACCTGGCATCCTTGGCATGGTCTCCCCTTGTCTTTTTGCCTCTGCTTCTCATGGTTTGACTGTGTGCTGGACTCTGTTTTTGCTGTACTATGGACACTACCACTGCTGGCAAGTGCTAAAGTGCAAGTGCTCCTGTGTAAATTGTATGTATAATTGGCTTTTCCGTGACTGGCATATTTGATTTACCAGTAAGTCCCTAGTAAAGTGCACTAGACGTGCAATTTCTGGGACAAAGCTGCAGCCCATCACTATGCCTTTCATTTGTAAATAGATATCTTTCCCAAATACAAAAGAAGTATTCTTAAGGCATAGTTTGGCAAGAGCTAAAATAAAGGCGGATGGAACTTTATGTGGTACCTCCCTATTTCCAGACTAATTCTCATAACTTCCAAAGCTTCATCCGGTGGGATATTTGTGTATAGTGCCTCAATGTCTAATGTAACTAGCAACTGTGTTTGTTCTTCAAATACATTACCCTCTAATATATTTATCATATGCATAGAGTCTCGTACATATGCTTGGGTCTCCCACACCAGGGGTTTCAGAAAGGTATCACATATTGTGCTTAAGGCTCCAGAATTGATCCACAGGCAGAAATTACCGGTCTGCCTGGTGGAATTTCTGGATCCTTAGGAATCTTTGGAAGAATGTATATACATGGTGTCCGTACATTACTTTGATTTAAGAAATTGTGCTCCTTTTTACAAATCCATGCTTCTGTCAATGCCTCATCTGTTAGATCTCTTATCATACTTTGTAATCGTTTAGTGGGGTCTTCTGTAATTTGTCAATAGTGTTCTCTATTGCTTAGTTGTCACATTCTCTCTCCTATATACTTTTGTTTAGCAAATACCACAATACCTCCTCCCTTATCAGCAGGTTTTATGATGATGTTTTCATTCACAGATAATTTTTCAATAGCCAACGTTTACTCATTTGTGCAATACTGCTTATAAAAGTTTTTTTTTCCATTCATTATATCAAATTCTCTTAAAACCACATCTTCAAAAATCTGTACTTCTGCTGGAAGGTGGTTTAAGTCTGCACAAAAGGTGGGATTTTAAGTGCAGACCGCTCACATTTTGTTCTACCATTATAGTCCCTGTATCTTCCAATTCCTTGCGAAAAAAAAGCTTTGAGTCTAACTTTGCGTAGGAACTGTAAGAGTTCTATCTTTAAATGAACTGGATCTTGTATTTTTGCAGGGACAAAAGGGAGACCTTTATTTAATATTGAGCATTCACTTTCAGAGACTTTGTAATCAGATTGATTGTGAATCGGAATCAAATCCTTAACTTGAGTATTCATTTGGTCTACCTTCTGTAGGTTTGTTTCCTTGTTCGAAATTCCCCTTGCTCTAAAAAAATCACCCATGCCTTGATCTTGAAATTGGCTCTCCCTCTCGGGTAATCGCCTCTTCCTCTGCATCCCCCTCTATTGACAAAGGGTTGATTGATAGACTATTGGGGAGCTGAGCTTAATCCTATCATATGATCTTGTTCAGAGTCTGAAGAAGTATCCGAAAAAGTAACGAATCTTCGCCTTGAACTTGTTTGGAATTGTAAATTCAAATTACTTGGATTGTTGAATTTATCAAAATCATCTTTTAAGTAAGGGTACACATCTTCAATTTTAAAATTCTTTATATCTCTAGCTACTTTCGTAGTTTTTAGATTCACCGTACCTTGAAATCTGCTATAATTTTGTTCGCTGTTTCTAAAAGTTGTTTCGCGTCTTGAATTGTTTGGTCTTGGGCTATTTCTAGCTCTAGCAACTCAATTTTTTTGAGTTCTGCTTCCCTTATTCTTAACGCTGTTTCTATCGACAGTGCCAACCAGTCATGTGAGCATTTTGTCCCTACTCCACTAAAATGTAATAAATATGTCTTATCTAGGACAAAAATGACTGGTATAATCCTAACTTGTAAACCTGCAGGAATAGTATTGTTTTTTAAATGTTACAAGAATATCTGGGCAAGGAGTTGGGTTCTGGTGTTGTTTTTTTCTTTAATTGTTTAAGTTTTTCAACCTTATCTACATTCAAGGAGGCTAGCGAGGGATGTCCTAACAATTAGTTGATTTGTACTTCAATATAAATTACTCTATAGGGCTCTGTCATATTTATCTATGGCTTCTGACAGGGAGTAAATTAAAAAGAGACCAAATTGTGCATACACTCAACCTTGTATGACAAACCCAAGCTATATATTTGCTTGTTGGTGCTAAACCCTTGCATCAAAAGATGCAGAATCAGGATTCATATCATCTAGGGGAACCCTTATAACCCCACTGCGTAAGGGCCAAATAACAATACAGCAAATACATTTACACAAAAGGGATAGATGAATGTTAATGTATCAACAATGAAAATATTAATTAATCATTGGTTAGAATTCTATTTCTTTTTTACTCTTTTATTTACTTTCTTAATGTGTGTCTCTTTTTGTATTACTCCCATAAACATACAACATAAAAGAAACAACCAGTTCCCTTATTTATACACCATATACAAAAAACGTTTATACATATCTGTTATATTTAGTCAGTGAAACAATTAAAAACAGTCTTTTGCACCACATTTTTACAATTGGCAATTCATAAACAAATCCGCTGCTGAACCCTTTTCTCAGGTAAGCAGTCTTTAGGATGAAGTAGTCATGTTTTAGTACCAACTTTGATAGGCTATTATTTCCTGTTGTTTATATCTGGTACTGTTGCATTCTTCTTTTTATATTCAATAATTAACAAAATTCTCCTCAAAATTGTGGTCGACGCGTTTCGGCCTTACATCTTATGGCCTCCTCAGAACATCGGAAAAGGTGCCTATATATACAATATTACACAAAATTACTATCCCATATTATTGTTGGGCCATATTAACCCCTAGGGTGCCTTGGACGAGGTGGTCTCGTCCCAGCACACGGTTCCCGTGTGCTGGCACGAGACCACCTCGTCCTGCACCGGGCCCACAGGGGAAGCGCTAGTGTTCCCCCATGGGCCCCCCACACTCCTACGTCAAGGATGGAAGGGGAATCCCTTCCCCTTCCACCCCTGACCCCCCTCAGCAATCTGATGACGCCAGCGCGCTCACAGCGCGCCGACGTCATGAGAAGCTGTTGAGGACGCGCTGGAAGCCATTTGCTTCCAGTGCATCGCAAGAGAGGACTTCTTCGGTGAGTCTCTCTCCTTTGGGGGGTTTTAGGGAGAAAACAGACATGGGGGGATAGGAAAGAGTTTTTCCTTCCCCCCTGTGCCTGTTTTCAGTGGATTTCCGTGGAATCCCCACTAGGCACCAGGGATTTGTTTTTATATTTATTTTTGGGAGCGACCCCTTGGGCAAGGGTCGCTTCCATGGGGAGCTATTTTTTATCATATTTTGCCCCCCCCCCCCGGGGGTAGATCGGCTGCTTTTTCGGACGATCTCCCCCTTGGGGGGTCGAAAACCACTAGACACCAGGGATTTTATTTTTTTTATGATTTTTTGGAGAGCGACCCCTTGGGCAAGGGTCGCTCCCCTTGGGGTCATAAATAATCCTAATTTGCCCCCCCCTCCCCCCGGGGGGCAGATCGGCAGTTTTTTCAGCCGATCTGCCCCCGGGGGGGTCGAAAACCACTAGACCACCAGGGATTATGTTTACCTTATGTTTTTGGGCAGCGACCCCTTAGGCAAGGGTTGCTGCCCCGGGGGCAATAATTTTTTATATGTTTAATGCCCCCCGGTGCTCGATCGACCATGTTTTTGGCCGATCTCGTTCCCGGGGGGGGGGTTCGAAACCCTTTAGGCTCCAGGGATTGTGTGGTGTGTGTGTGTGTTTTATGTGTTTGGGGGCACCCCTTGGGCAAGGGTCGTCCCCCCAAAGGGGGGAAAATGAGTATTGGCCATGTCTGCCCCCCTTGGAGGCAGATGGGCCTATTTCTTTAGGCCCATCTGCCCCCAAGGAGGGCAGAAATCACCAACACGCCAGGGATTTTTTTTTTATTCCCCTGTTTATTGTTTTGAGCTGGGGGTGCCCCCTTTGGCAAGGGTCGCCCCCTAAAGGGTGCACAGAGCTGTTGACCATTTCGGGGCAGAGGGGACATTTCTTTTACGCACATCTACCCCCAAGGGGGGCAGAATCCACTTAGGCACCAGGGATCTTGTGTGTGGGTGTGTTTTGTGTGGGTGGGCGGGTGGCCCCTTTGGGCACGTTACTGATGCCATTTCTGCCCACCTTGGAGGCAGATCAGCCTATTTTTTTTTAGGCCCATCTGCCCCCAAGTGGGGCAGAAGGCACCAAGAAGTCAGAGATTTTTTTTCCCTTTTTTTGTGTGTGCTGGGGTGCCCCCTTTTACAAGGGTCACCCCCCAAAGGGGGCACAGAGCTGTTGGCCATTTCTGCCCCACTTGGTCATCTTCAGACCATGATTATGAGACTGACTCTGCATCTGAGGCAGAGGAGGAAGTGAGAGATTCTGGCAGTGAGTTTTCTGTCAGAGAGGATTCTTCTGATGAGGAAGCCACTCTTAGTGCAGATGAAGGGCCTGTTTTAGAGGAGGACATTAATGTGCCAAGAGTGCAGCAGCCTGGGGCTGAAGGGTTTCCCATTAGAAGACCTGACACCTGGATTGGCCCAAACATGGAGCAGCCACAGTTACCTGCATTTACTGGTCTCCCAGGGTGTAGAGTCAATACGGAAAACTTTTTGCTTGTCAATTTCTTTCACTTGTTTATGGACAATGTATTTTTGGAAGAGATTGTGGAGCAGAATAATGTGTATGCGGAGCAATATTTGAGGGACAACGCTGCCAGACTTAGGCCTCACTCTAGAGCTACACAGTGGGTTCCCACATATCTGGAAGAGATAAAAAAGTTTTTAGGTTTGACTTTTTTGATGGGGTTGATAAGGAAGCCGTCACTGGCTTCTTATTGGCTATATTTCCTGCAACTATGACTCGTAATCTCTATTTGCTTCTTCATCGTATGCTGCATTTTGTAGACAGTGCTTTAGCCTTGCCATGAAATCACCCTGATTGTACCCGTCATTTTAAGATTAGGCCTGTCCTTGATCATTTTGTAGATCGGTTTTCAGAGGTCTATTTTCCAGGCAAAGAGATAAGTGTGGACGAGTCTTTGGTCCTTTTCAAGGGGCGTTTAGTTTTTAAGTAGTACATTCCTAGTAAGAGGGCACGGTATGGGATTAAATTGTATATGCTGTCAGAAAGCAGTACAGGATACGTGTATAATTTCCGGGTCTACAGTGGTAGGGATTCCAGTATTGACCATCCTGGTTGTCCGGCCACTTTTGGAGTTAGTGAAAAAACTGTGGGGGAACTTGGTAGACGACCACCACCATTTGTACGTAGATAATTTCTACACTGGAGTGCAGTTGTTCAAGGAGTTGTTTAGATTGGGCACTGTTGCTTGTGGCACAATCTGTTCTAACCGGAAAAGCTATCCAAGGGAGCTTGTCTGTAAAAAACTTGAGAGTGGACAGTGCAGTCCGTTGCGTAATAATGAGCTGCTAGCTCTGAAATTTTCAGACAGGATGGGTGTGTACATGGTATCTACCATCCATGATGGGAGTACTTCCCCTGTGACTATTTGGGGCAAGGTTGCCGAAGCGCGCAAACCTGCGTGCATTTTGGACTACAATAGGCACATGGATGGTGTTGATAGAGTAGACCAGAGGTTGGAACCTTACACTGCTCTGCGTAAGTCTTACGTGTGGTACCAAGAGACCAAGGTACAGAGAACTGGAAGGCATGCCCGGAAATCAAACCCTGAGACTTAAAAGGCAAAAGAGAAACAAAGGTAAGCACACTACGACATGAAGGGCAGAAGGAAACTCAGTCGCTGAGAGACCAGGGTTTGTCGAGCAAGGCGAAGGATAACATCGCTGAAGGAGAGTGTTCGGACATTGAAAAGAAAGTAATCAATGTCGAGTGAGAACACAGAAAACACAAAGAATCAGCCACAGGTAACGTTAAAGAAGCACACCTATGAATAAAGAGAGCAAGAGAATAGACATGGTGGGGAGGCAGTTTGAAAGGAGAGCAGTGACCAAATGGTACATCACTAGCTCTAATGGCCTGCTCAATAGATAAGTTCTCTAACACTGAGCAGAAATGGCAGAGCTAATGAAACACCTACCGGAGAAACATCAGAGGAGAGCAGCATCCTTCGCAGAGGAAGGGAGGAATATCACCAACACCTGTTTAAAATTGGCACTAGATGCTACAGACACGGCGGTTAGACAAATTAGGGCATGGGTAACTCTAAGAAGGCTTGCCTTACTGTGAGTGTCGGGCTTCAAAAATGAAGTTCAAGCAAATATCATTAACACCCCTTTCAACAGAGAGCACTTTTTTTGGGAGCGGAGTAGACGGTACACTGCAGTAGCTGAAGAAAGATAATGATGCAGCAAAGCCCTGTAGTTCAGGGGGCAAAAGAGACAAGCAAGTACACCTGCGAGGAGACCTATGTGAAGAGGGGGCTTTCAATGTGCTACTATTCACAAGAGCTTCCAAATTATAAGCTAGGTACAAACACAGACATAACAGTGACAGTACTATGTGCCACACAGAGAATCCCTTTCGTGGGCGGGCGAGAGGCAGAGGACAGCCATGGAGAGGGGCTGCTGCACCAGCTAGAAGTTACTTAGAAAACCAAAACCCCCAACCACACACCTGTGTGGTTGGGGGGGAGAGGATAGGAACCTTCTTCCAGTGGAGGGAGATTGCTTAAGGCAAGTGGATACTCAACATCATCTAACATGGCTATTGCATACAACTGGTCAAACACCCACCAGGGTGAAGACCAAAGAACAAAAACACCCACACAAGAGGAGAAAAGGCCTGTTGAAAGAATTGTTTCAAAAAAAGTCAGTAGAGAGATTGCCCCGGAAGATGATCAACCAGGGAAACTACTCAACATACTTCCTGATACCAAAACCAGTGGAGTCGTTATGGCCTATACTAGATCTTTTTCTTGAAGAAGTACATAAAGACACAGAAGTTCATAAAGACACAGAAGACAAGCACAAATAATTCTTGCACTTCTTGATAGGCAAAGCACACTACCAACTCAGGGTGCTGCCATTAGATCAAATCAGCACACAGAGTATATATGAAATGGTTAGTACCAGTAGCTGCTCTCCTGTGAAGGAAAGGAGTACATGTGTACCATTACCTAACTGACTGGCTGGTAAAGATGAACTCATTACACAGGTGCAGGAACAACATAAAAACAGTTATGATGGCCCTCCACAGATTGGGTTTTTCATTAAACATGGAAAAATAGTCACCCACGTCAGAAGAAGAGAAGCTTTTCCTGGCAGCAAGAATCATCACATCAGAAGTGAAAGTGTATCTTTGCAAGAAGAGGATGCTAGATATAATGCAAGAAACTTGTCAATACCAGTAGGGGTCAGTCTTTCACAGTGAGGACTGTAGGGAAGATGCTTTGAATGATGGTTTTCTGTATACCACTAATAATATGTGCAAGGTTATACATGAGACAAATAGTGGAATGGGTCCAGAGCCAGTGGTCACAAGCTACAGGAAGTTGGAAAAATCTAGTGGTTGCCACGCAAAGAGTGCAGGAGGAAATGACGTGGTGGAACAAGATGAATGTAACCACACAAAGACCCTTCATATCGCCAACTCCAACAGTGACCTTCACCATAGATTCCTTGCATATGGGTTGAGGAGCTTATATAGGGAAGCTCAAGATCAGAGGGATCTGTTGACCAGAAGTGCAGCACAGAAACGTATTGGAGCTAAAAATAGTGTTCCAGCCCTTAAAAGCATTTTAGAAGGAGCTTTGGGGAAAATCAATACAAATTCAAATGGACAGCAATATCAAAATCCTTTTCCCCATCAAGGATAGCAGAAGAGATTTGGAGATGGGCCATCGAGAGACTGTTAAACATAACAACGGAACATCTACCAGGAATAGACAGTGTAGAGATGGATAAACTGAGCAGACAGGCATCCAGGCATCCATCAGGGTTGTGGAATTCCTGCAACCCAACGCCTAAGACACATTGATACCAAACTTCACAGTATTCAGTGTAGCCATTACGGAGCTGTGGAGTTCGTTTTTGACAAACTCCCAGACCATATACTTAATATAGCCACACTGTACTTACAATGTCTAGGAATAGACTTAGACACTGTAGGGGCATATTGCTCATGCAGCTATGCCCTCACTTGTGGTATAGTGCACCCTGCTATAGGGGTGACTTACTTATGCCACAGGCAGTATTTTATGGGCATGGCATCCTGAGGGGGATGCCATGTCGACTTTGCCTTTTTCTCCCCACCAACACACACGATCTACAATTGCAGTGTGCATGTGTTAGGTGAGGGGTCCCTTAGGGTGGCACAACATATGCTGCAGCCCTTAGGGACCTTCCCTGGTCACAGGGCCCTTGGTACCACTGGTACCTTTTACAAGGGACTTATCTGTTTGCCAGGGGTGTGCCAATTATGGAAACAATGGTACATTTTAGGTGAAAGAACACTGGTGCTGGGGCCTGGTTAGCAGGGTCCCAGCACACTTCCCAGTCAAGTCAGCATCAGTATCAGGAAAAAAGATGGGGGGTAACTGCAACAGGGAGCCATTTACTTACACTCACCCCCATCTTCTGCCCCTGTATGTAGATCTGTTGAAAGGTAGCAAAATAAGGGAGGTGATAGTAAGCAAACCTTACAAAAATATGAGCCCTGACATAATCGGAGAGGCTATCATTTCAGAGCTCTTGTATAATGAGATTGCTGCCATAATATTTCACCGCAATACATGGCACCAAGGGGAGAAGTGTTTTTTTTGTTTTTGTTTACAGGGCAAGTAGATTATGAAGCAACGTGTCCTGTGGACAAACAAATATTTTATAAAATTCCACACCCGGATCCATCTCACACAAGTGGCAGCCCAGTGCATTATGAGCCTATATGTTAGCCTTGGGTAAACTGAACATATTGTATTCTCCTTACTGAGATACAGCCTTCCAAATGAAAAGAACACTTTGACAACCCTTGCCTGAGTGTGTGCCAAAAGAATTTCTTTGAAACCATCTAAAGAGGATCAAAATATCAGTTACTTCTGTATCGCACTCACCTGTGATAAGTCTATATAGAGCCATGGAAATGGCCTTATAAAAAAAATAGTCCAACGTTTTGATGTGTTGGTTCTCATTTATAATTACTTTCTGTGTAAAGCTATTTGACCCACGCCCCCCAATTTAAGTATTTTCTGCATGCTAGAAAACTGCAGTATATATGAATGAATGACTAGGGCAAATGTTGGCACTAAACTGATTGAGGTCACTCTGGTCTACACAAGTCTTACCAGAAGCTGAAGCCAACAATTTGAATGGGTAGCCACATCAAAATTCTAAGGGGAATACTGATAATCTAGTATGAGGTATTTGATCAGGCTTTCCAGTCCCCGGAGCCTCTTGTAAATGTGAGAACTGCTAATATAATCTGCACACTTCTACACATCCGTCCTGTAAACTGTATGCATGTGTAAATTTGCTACCCCACACCATGTGCTGTAATTTTGAAACCTTTTCCAGGAGGTGATATTTAAGCACCCCATAAACTCTAAACTAAGATCACTAAACCTCTGTCTAAAACTGTGTTCTTGGTAGTCTTTTGTGAACCGAACGGAAGGTACTGTTGTAGGAGGCTGGCCTGGTTTGTAGTGGGTACCCTAGGTACTTACACCTTATACCTTTATATATTTACCCATGGTTTTAATAATGTAGTGTATGTACATATATGTGTGTATTCATGTGTGTTTGTATCTGTGTGTGTATGTATATATATCTATATATGTATGTATGTGTATATGTTTCTGTGCTTGGCATGTTCGTGGGTCATTGCATGGCTCCTGGGTGGGTTGTTATACTAGATATTTATGAATCCCTGCTCTCATCTTATCACACTTATCTACCCATCATCATATGTCATGTATCTATCAAACTCTTCTCCATTCCCACTCTGACTCATCCCAAATCCTTTCTATTACTTTCATCTCCTAAATAACTCTGCCTAAGCTCTTCCCTCCGCTTCCACATCTAACTCACCAAACCTCACTTTACTACCATGACCTCCCACACAACCCTACTAAATTCTCCCTCATTTATCTCACCCTGCTACTATGGTCTCCTTAACCCTTCCACAGACTCTTCCCTCCTCCATCCCCCTTTACTCATCCCAAGCCTTCGGGTTGAATAAATGAGGGATGTACTCCCAATTAACACTTCTGGATTTCTTTCCTCCTCCTCCCCTCCATTACTCCAGTCAATCTAACTAACAAACTCTCAAATCCGTGGCTCAAATTAACTCATAATAATACTAAAACTGTACTCATATTTCACGATACTAATCCATCACTAATTCTTGTTGGGTTCCAGAGTAGCGTGCTACTCACCGGAAAGCGCTTTGACGCCTCGTCAGGGGTAGTAAGCGCTATATAAATACTATTACAATACAATACAATAAAAAGTTGGCCCTACATTTATTTCATCTGGCAACTTTTAATGCCTTTATTGTGTTCAAGGATTGTTCACCCGAGTCAAGGATGACATTTGTTAAATTTCAGGAGTCGGTGATAGAGAGCCTTATTGTGGTGGAACAGGCAAGAGTTCCTAGAGTAGCAGTGGTGGAGGAAGTGGCTAGATTGAAAGATCGCCACTTTCCAGATCACATTCCTCCCACTCCCAAGAAAGACTTACCTACTAAGAAATGTAGAGTATGTGCCTGAAGAGGTATCCGGAGGGACAGACGGATGTACTGCCCCGATTGCCCTTCAAAGCCTGGGCTGTGTGTGCCCGGCTGTTTCGGAAATTACCACACAAAGAAAAATGTTGAGGAAATACCATGAGCGTAAACTGCCTATTTAATATTTTTGTATGTTCAGTTTCATGGTTGGCATTACTGTCATGTATTTAGTTAGAGCTTTTGTGTTTGTAGTTTTGTACTTACTTTATAATTAGTTAGTGGTTTCTTTGTTGTTTATAAACAGAAAAAAAAGTGATGGCGGTGTGCGTGGGGTGGCGCTTGGCTGGCGGTGTCTGTGGGGTGGCACTTGGATGGCGGTGTGCTTGGGGTGGCGCTTGGCCTGCAGTGTGCGTGGGGTGGCACTTGGCTGGCGGTGTGCTTGGGGTGGTGCTTGGCTGGCAGTGTGCGTGGGGTGGCGCTTGGCTGACGGTGTGCTTGGGGTGGTGCTTGGCTGGCGGTGTGTGTGGGGTGGCACTTGGCTGGTGGTGTTCTTGGGGTGGTGCTTGGCTGGCAGTGTGCTTGGGGTGGCGCTTGGCTGGCAGTGTGCTTGGGGTGGCACTTGGCTGGCGGTGTTCTGGGGTGGCGCTTGGCTGGCAGTGTACGTGGGGTGGCGCTTGGCGGGCAGTGTGCTTGGGGTGGCGCTTGGCTGGCAGTGTGCGTGGGGTGGTGCTTAGTTGGCGGTGTGCGTGGGGTGGTGTTTGGCTGGCAGTGTGCGTGGGGTGGCGCTTGGCTGGTGGTGCCAGCCAAACATCAGTCCACACACTACCATCAGCTAGTGTGACTGCTGTATCAGGTATGTGGGCGTATGTAAGTGATGGGCCCTTGAGTGGCGCTGTCTGTCGATGCGAGTGTTGTAATGTGCTGGGCCCATGACTGGCAGCGTGAATGGTCTTGTGCATGTCATGTATGAAAGGTGTGTAAATGGACTGTAAAACGGTTGGTGCCTTGACGCGGCTTTACAGCTCACGGGCTGTGAGTCATTGGTTCAGTTTTTTGGCCTTTCAGTTATTAACAGTACATTTCACTTTTGTGAAATCTCTTGTTAATAAAATTTTATCTACTGAACCATCACTCACCCTCGTGCCAAATCCAACCAGTATGTGTGGTACAAATAACAAAACCTGCTCCGCTGTAATCAGGCGTCGCAGCAGACTTGTGACACGCTAGGTGTCTCAGATGGGACCCCGATGACGAAGCATGCCACCAACTTGATTGGTGGGTGAGGGGTCTTTTTCACATAACCCAAGTGTGTTTCGTTTCATAATTTTGGTGTTTGGCACATAACGGACGTATGTGGACACATCAAAATGATATATTGCAAAACTACCTGTGTTTGGGGGAGGGAGGGGGCACCCATGTTTTTTGTCTTGGGTGCGGCCTTCATCTAGGGAAACCTACCAAACCCAGACATTTTTTAAAACTAGACATCCCAAGGAGTCCAGGGAGGTGTGGCTTGCGTGGATCCCCCAACATTTTCTTACACAGACTTCTCTGTAAACCTCAAAATGTGCTTAAAAAAGCATATTTTCCTGACTTTTCTTAGTAGGATCACCGCTTCAGCACAAAATACCTACTCCCCAGCGTTCCCCTCAGTCTCCCAAGTAAAATTACACCTCACTTGTGTGGGTCCCCATAGCAGAGTCAGCCTAAAGATGTATAAAAGAAGAATATGTCCTTATCAACACGCTGTGCTATCCCCTCAATCTCTACAAGTTTTTGGCCTTATTCTGTTGCAGTCACTCGACCCACCCACACAAGCGAGGTATCATTTTTATCGGGAGACTTGGGGGAACCCTGCGTAGAAGGAAATTTGTGGCTCCTCTCAGATTCCAGAACTTTCTGTCACCGAAATGTGAGGAAAAAGTGTTTTTTTAACCAAATTTTGAGGTTTGCAAAGGATTCTGAGTAACAGAACCTGGTGAGAGCTCCACAGGTCGCCCTGTCCTGGTTTCCCCTAGGTCTCTAGTTTTCAAAAATGCCCAGGTTTGGTAGGTTTCCCTAGGTGCCGGCTGAGCTAGAGGCCAAAATCCACAGGTAGGCACTTTGCAAAAAACACCTCTGTTTTCTTTGAGAAAATGTGACGTGTTCACTTTGTGTTTTGGGGCATTTCCTGTCACGGGCACTAGGCCTAGCCACAAAAGTAAGGTACCATTTTTATTGGGAGACTTGGGGGAACGCTGGGTGGAAGGAAATTTGTAGCTCCTCTCAGATTCCAGAACTTTCTGTCACCGAAATGTGAGGAAAAAGTGTTTTTTTAGCCAAATTTTTAGGTTTGCAAAGGATTCTGAGTAACAGAACCTGGTGAGAGCTCCACAGGTCGCCCTGTCCTGGGTTTCCCTAGGTCTCTAGTTTTCAAAAATGCACAGGTTTGGTAGGTTTCCCTAGGTGCCGGCTGACCTAGAGGCCAAAATCCACAGGTAGGCACTTTGCAAAAAACACCTCTGTTTTCTTGGAGAAAATGTGTTGTGTCCACTTTGTGTTTTGGGGCATTTCCTGTTGCGGGCACTAGGCCTACCCACACAAGTGAGGTACCATTTTTATCGGGACACTTGGAGGAAGGCTGGGTGGAAGGAAATTTGTGCCTCCTCTCAGATTCCAGAACGTTCTGTCACCGAAATGTGAGGAAAAAGTGTTTTTTAGCCAAATTTTGATGTTTGTAAAGGATTCTGGGTAACAGATCCTGGTGAGAGCCCCACAAGTCACCCTGTCTTAAATTCCCCTAGGTCTCTAGTTTTTAAAAATGCATAGGTTTGGTAGGTTTCCCTAGGTGCCGGCTGAGCTAGTGTCCAAAAGTCACTTTGCGAACAAACACCTCTGTTTTCTGTAGAAAAATGTGATGTGTCCACGTTGTGTTTTAGAGCATTTCCTGTTGCGGGAACTATCCCTACCCACACAAGTGAGGTACCATTTTGTATCGGGAGACTTGAGGGAACGCTGGGTGAAAGGAAATTTGTGTCTCTTCTAAGATTCCAGAACTCTATGTCACCGAAATGTGAGGAAAAAGTGTTTTTTAGCCAATTTTTGAGGTTTGCAAAGGATTCGGGGTAACAGAACCTGGTGAGAGCCCCACAAGTCACTGCGTCTTGGATTCTCCTAGGTCTCTAGTTTTCAAAAACGCACAGGTTTAGTAGGTTTCCCTAGGTGCCGGCTGAGCTAGAGGCCAAAATCCAAAGGGAGGCACCTTGTAAAAAACACCTCTGTTTTCTTTGAGAAAATGTGATGTCTCCACTTTGTGTTTTGGGGCACTTCCTGTCGTGGGTACTAGGCCTACCATACAAGTGAGGTACCATTTTTATTGGGAGACTTGGGGGGATGCTCGGTGGAAGGACATTTGTGGCTCCTCTCAGATTCCAGAACGTTCTGTCTCCGAAATGTGAGGAAAAAGTGTTTGTTTAGCCACATTTTGAGGTTTGCAAAGGATTCTGGGTAACAGAACCTGGGTAGAACACCACAAGTCACCCCGTCATGGGTTCCCCTAGGTCTCTAGTTTAAAAAAATTGCCAGATTTGATAGGTTTCCCTAGGTGCCGGCTGAGCTAGAAGCCAAAATCCACAGGTAGGCACTTTGCAAAAAACACCTCTGTTTTCTGTGGAAAAATTTGATGTGTCCACATTGTGTTTTGGGGCATTTCCTGTCGCGGGTACTAGGCCTACCCACACAAGTGAGGTAAAAAAATTATCTGGAGACTTGGGGGAACATAGAATAGCAAAACAAGTGTTATTGTCCCTTGTCTTTCTCTACATTTTTTCCTTCCACATATAAGACAGTGTGTAAAAAAGACGTCTATTTGAGAAATGCCCTGTAATTCACATGCTAGTATGGGCACCCCAGAATTCAGAGATGTGCAAATAACCACTGCTCCTCCACACCTTATCTTGTGCCCATTTTGGAAATACAAAGGTTTTCTTGATACCTATTTTTGACTCTTTATATTTCAGCAAAAAAATTGCTGTACCCGATATAGATGACAACCCACTGCAGGGTGCAACTCATTTATTGTCTCTGGGTACCTAGGGTTATTGATGAACCTACAAGCCCTATATATCCCTTCAACCAGAATAGTCCAGCAGACGTAATGGTATATTACTTTCAAAAATCTGACATCGCAGGAAAATTTACAGAGTAAAACATAGAGAAAAATTGCTGTTATTTTCACCTCAAATTCAATATTATTTTGTTTCAGTTGTGATTTTCTGTAGGAAACCCTTGTAGGATCTACACAAATTACCCATTGCTGAATTCAGAATTGTGTCTACTTTTTTCAGAAATGTTTAGGTTTCTGGGATCCAGCATTGGTTTCACACCCATTTCTGTCACTGACTGGAAGGAGGCTGAAAGAACAAAAAAGCATAAAAATGGGGTATGTCCCAGTAAAATGCCAAAACTGTGTTGAAAAGTTGGGTTTTTGATTCAAGTCTGCCGGTTCCTGAAAGCTGGGAAGCTGGTGATTTTAGCACCTCAAACCCTTTGTTAATGCCATTTTCAGGGAAAAAAACACAAGCCGCCTTCTGCAGCCCTTTTTTCCCATTTTTTTTTTAAAAACTAAGTTTTCACTGTATTTTGGCTAATTTCTTGGCCTCCTTCAGGGGAACCCACAAAGTCTGGGTACCGCTAGAATCCCTAGGATGTTGGAAAAAAAGGACGCAAATTTGGCATGGGTAGCTTATGTGGACAAAAAGTTATGAGGGCCTAAGCACGCCCTGTCCCAAATAGCCAAAAAAAGGCCTGCCACCTGAGGGTGAAAAGGCCTGGCAGTGAAGGGGTTAACATAAAAAATAATGACGTCAATGTGGCGGAAGGTGTCGCTAGGGGATTATGAATGTTCCCTTTATTCTTTTGAAAATTCCTATCTTGACTTGTGTATGTCAGATTTTAGTCATTTTGGTCTGGTTGGAATTAGATCAATATTGCCTATTTTTCAAAACTTGTGTGATGTCCATTTTGTAGTATTTTCGTTGTATTACTGTATGTTGGTACAAATACTTTACACATTGCATTTGAAATAAGCCTGACTGCTTGTGCCAAGCTACCAAGAGGGGTTATTTAAGTGTGTATCTCCATTGCCCTCACTAGAGTGAGGCTCCCTGCTTGGACAGAGTGCAAACTGACTGACAACCAGAGACCCCATTTCTTACAGGGGCACATGGGCATCTCCTTATTATTGCTGGCAGACAAAATAGAGGAAGGAATAGATGCTGGCCATATCTGTGGAGGGTGTCAGATACAGTGAGGAATGCAGGCACCTAAAGAAGCAGGGTATATGACATGCTTTCAAATATCTCAACTGTTAGGAGAATGGGCAAGACAAGAACAAATTACTAGAGGGGCAAGACTCTGGAATCAGACAGTAATCATGGCAAGGGATGCAAATATAAATGGCAGGAATTGGAGCACTCCAGGGGATGAAGGGCAAATGGAAGAAAGATGGGTAGGCCCAGAAGGCAAAAAGAGTTGGTGGATGAATCAGAAAGTGATCATAGTCAGAGAGTGAGAGAGGGTCTGGATCATAAATCCTTTGTGATTGGAGCTTTTTCATGTTTTTATTGGAAGTTAAGGTGGTGCTTGGTGTAAAACTATTTTCCAATCATATTAAGAAAAAAGATTTCTGGAAGTGGTAATGTGTGACAAAAATGTTTGTGGCATTATGTAGTGCTGGAGATGTGCTTTTGTTTATGTCCCACTGTGTTTTTGTGCTGAATTATTGTAATTTGCTATAGTGTAGCATTGTAGTTTTTGTGTGGTGTTCTGATTTCACTGTTTAGATTTGTTGTAGCATGTTACGTTTTAATTGTGTTGTTCTGCTGCATTGTGTTATGTTCTGTTGGTTATTTAATATATGTCAACACATGTTGCTACATTTCCAATTACAAAGCAGAGGTCTTTAAAGTTCCTATGACAAGAATCCCTTTACCATTGCCTATGGTGGTAAAATTACTCTGTTCCAGCAGAACTTCTATTTAAGACACCAATCATCCAAAAACTGACACAGATGGTGTCGTAGCCCATTTGGGGCATGTGTCAGCCAGTGGCTGATGCTAGGGATGCTTCAATAGGAAACTCCTGTGCAAGCATCAGATGTTTCTTTATTTTTCCTAAAGGTTGAGCTGAAGCCAAATCACTTACAAGTCCCCACCCCCCCACCCCTCGTGAACATCAGCACACCATTTCACCATTTCATAATTTAGGATGGAGAAGCAGGCCCTACCATACCTGGCACTAACTGCCTGTATGTCCAAGGGGACAGACAAGGGTACATAACCCCTATGAGCCACCCTACGGTGCATAAATCCAGTAGACAGAGATTTTATTGGGTAATTATTTGGAAGGGGCGGGCTGGTCATCCTGGCCGAGGATCATGCCCTACCCTCAAGGGGTATTACAGCATGTTTGCCCCCTTGGAATGCAGGTTGGGAGAATTACAGCCAATCTGCTCCTTGGGAGTGTTGAAAAACCACTATACATTAGGGATTTTTTTCTGAACAAAGAGAGGGAAGGGGATGGCCTACTCCACTTTAGGGCATGGCCACACCCCGAAGGGGGCAATATGTTTTTTCTTCCCAATACGGTTTTTCTTCCCACCCAGAATTGAGGATTTTGCTGTAATCTGGCCCCCGTGAGATAGAAAGCCCAATGGACACCTAGGATTGTTTTTTTGTGATAAAAAACACAAGGAGGAGTAAGCATGTCCTGTCATCGCACTGTGCACCCATCCCCAATGGCCCTAATACAGTCCTTCTTCCCCTCGGGGAGACAGTTTGGGTGGTTTGTTTCAAACTCCTCCTCCAAGGAGTAGAAAGCCCACTAGACACATGATTGTTTCAAAAAATTAAAGGGGTGGAATGACCCAGCCTGCATGGGGCCTTGCACAAACACCCAAGGAAGCAATATAGTCTTTCTGTCCCTTCTGGGAGGCAGTTTGTGAAGTTTGTCCCAGTCCTGTGACTTTCCTGAAAAAGGAAAGGCGTGGGACAGCCCAAAATGGCCTAGTGACATTCCCCCACCTCCAATGGGGCACTACATTCCTTCAGCCATGTCCCTGATTTGTCACCTTAATCTATTCCCCTAGGGGGGGTAGAAATGCCATTAGACACTTGTGAACTTTCTTTACCAAATAAAGAAAAAGGTGTGGGTAGCCCCTCGGCATAGGGCAATGTCCTCTTTTCACAGGGACCAATATATCCCCCTCTCCCCCCACAGAGGCAGGTTGGGTATTTGGCCCAAATTTTTCCCATGGGTTAGAAAGATGACTAGAAACAAGAGATTGTTTTCTAACAAAGAAAGGGCTGTAGCAGCCCACTTAGGAATAGAGACATGTCTTGTCCACAAGGGGGGCAATACTTTCTGTGCCTCCTGAGGGCACGTTGAGATTCACCCCCAGTCTGCTCCCTGGGGGGATAAGATGCTCATTAGACACCAGGAGATTTAGGCCACATTTTTCAAAGGGAGGGTGGGTGGTTCACTTATGTTAGGAACATGCGCTCCACTCCTAAAGGGTCAATAGAGTATATCTCCTCCAAGTGGGCAGATAGGAGGTTTGTTGAATTAGGGTTTTTCTTGTAATCTGTGTTCTGCAGAGGGGTAGAAGCCAACAAGACAATAGGGATTTTTCATTTGGACTCAAAAGGGGGTTGGAATCCCACCCTGGCATTTGATCAGGCCTCCATTCAGTGGTCTTTCTTTGCTGCAGGGGGCAGTGAGAGAGTTTGCCTCAATTTGCCTCATGGTGGCACGAAGCCCAAGTCCATGCTGGGAATATTTTTTAATGAACCAATAAAATGGGCTGTGGCCCATCCTTTCATCAAATAACACCCCACCACTAACACTAAAACCACTACAATGTTTCTGCACCTCTGGGGACTTAGGTACCTTCATCCCTATTACTAGCAAGATGATGTTTGAATTCTTGAGGGTATAGTTTTTACACATGGGTCAACAAAGTTGTGGTAAATCCAAATGTTGTCATTTTGCCATGCTCAATGGTTGCACTATTTGGGGTCAGCTCATGGTTGGCCCCTGGATGTCTGGTTTTCAGAAATATCTGGATTTGGTCAGTTTCCCTGGGCGGAAGGTGCACCAGCGCCCCAAATCCCCAGTTATCTCCCTGGCCAAACCAGGTAATTTTTCTCACATTTTTTTAATGTCTTTATGTCCTGGTTTGAAGTGTCTTGTGTTGCAAGTGCAAGGTCCAGCCACACAAGTGGGGTACCATTTTTATTAGAAGAAATATGAGTACACTGAGTGGTAGGAATTTTGTGGATCCCCACAGCTTGCTGTACTCAAGCTCACAGCAATGGGAGGAAAATGAGTCATTTTAGCGAGAGTTATAGATTTGCAAGGCCTACGGGATAAAAACACTTCATGGGATCCACATAAGTCACACCACCTTGGTATTGCGTAGGTGTCTTGTTCTCAGAAATGTGTGGGTTTGATTGGTTTCCCATATCGGGGCAGAGGTAGGACCTAATTTTGCTAGCTACACACATTGAAAAAAAGTGTGGATTTTGCAGGGGGAAATGTGATGTCTCCAAGGAGCCTTTTAGGGTGTTTTGTGCAGAGACATTTAAATTTATGGGCAAAATGGGCAAGCTTCCAAGGAGCCTCCCGGTAAGTGAGGGACAAAGCCAAAACAGTTGCTGTAGTACCATTATTCTTAAAAAACAGCTTTGTTTTATAATTTGACAGCAATACTTGCTCAATCGAATTTTGTGGCAAGATTTACTGAGGGTTTATATGAGACAATGTCATGTAGAGCAGTGTAAATACTTGCAAGAGTGCTAACTTTCCAGTGCAAAATACCTTTTGTGCTGTAAAGTGCCTTGTCAGCACAAATAGCACTTTGGATGCAATACATGGGTGTAACATGGACAGATTTACATAAGCATCCATGATTTTTTACACAAAAGCTATTCGATTAAGATAGCTTGACTAGACTGGATAGCAAGTGTGTGGCTCTGTACAGCACAATAAAATATATGGAATGTTTAAGAATTTGTAGAGGCATAGGATTTATTTTGGTATGTCACCAGTACAAATCCTTTGGTAGACAGCATGCACACAGCTCTGCACCATGGTGCAAAGGTTGTGGATGATGCTAAGCAGCTTGTTTTTGTACCAATACAGGCACTGTGAGCAGCAGCAGGTAATTTTTAATTGATATGACTCTGAGGTGCTTTCTTTCCATGCACTGCAATGCAGCATAAAATAACAAATATGAGCCTTAGTGTTCCTGCCTGGACTGCCCAGCATTACACTCACACTCTCAGACAGTTGAGGACAATTAAATAGAAAAATTATATTTCTATGTAATTTGTTTCTCCTCCACCTCACCTCTTCTACCACAATCCTCTCTCTTAATTTCTCTATCACTGCTTCCCATCTACTTTCATCCTCTCGCTCTATCAATCTTGCCTTTGTCTACTTCACCTCTCTCACGTCATAAATACCAGCCCAAAATTAATTTCTTATTTTTACTTTGCTCTCCCTATATGTCTCTATGTTCCTTCACCTCTGTATCCCACCAATCTATATGTCTGTCTGTCTGTGCCTAAACCTCTCTGTTTAATTTTTTTCTCTCCCTCACATCTCCCTCACTGCCTCAACTCTCTAAATATTGCTGCTCTTTCACTACCTCACCTCTCAAATTACCTCACCAATAGTTCACTACCTTACCTCTCCACCTCCTCTTTTTCTCATTGTACCTCTGTTTGCTTTCCTCACCTCTCTGCTCAACTTGGCCGATGGTCTTCTTCAAACCTTTTGCCTTCACCCTTCTTTTTTCTGAGCCCAGTTTTGTTGGCTTTTGGGACTCTGAACACTTAGACACTGCTAATTAGTGATAAAGTACTTGTACACTCTCCTTCAAACATGGTGAAGCTAGCCTCCACACAGTTGGCACATTTAAATTACTTTTAAGTCCATAGTAAAGTTGTGCTAAGTGTACCCATGGCACATAAACAAAGGCTACTAATGGGCATGCAGCACTGGTTTTGTCACCCATTTAAGTAGCCTTTTAAATGTGTCTCAGGCATGCAATTGCAGTCTGTATGTGCAGTATGAACTGCAATTTCAATCTAGCAAAATAGACCTTTTGCCAGGCCTGCCCCTTCCTTTTTAATACATATGCATCACCTATGAGGTATGCACTACACAGCCCGGATGGCTGGGTGCAGTGTATTTAAAAAGTTGGACAAGTAATTTTAACTTTTACAAGTCCAAGTAGTAAGAAAAAATCTTACATTTGTTTTTCACTACTTCAAGACCTACGCCTCCTATGGAGTAACATTGGGTTACCTTATTACTGATAATAAGTGATACATTTTAATGGGAGCAGATAAGTATGTCAAGGTTGGTGTCTAAAGAATTAAAAACCCTCTTAAATGTCAAAAGTCAGATTTTAAGTCCCAATTGAAAATGCCACTTTTAGAAGGTTGCTATTTTCTTGTCCAAACTTGCCTGCAGCCTGTGTCCTGGGTCACATGACTAGGTATAGCTAGCAGGTGGTGTCTGTGTATTGCTCACAGAGAGTGAAAAAATGGGTGGAATAGGTGTTAGCAGGATGTGCCATGTCTGGCTTGATGAGGGACAAGGTTTGTCACGTATCACACCTGCATATGACAAATGCTCTGCCTGAGCACACTCACAAAGGGTTTGACAGTAGTCTTTTGTGACCCTAGAGAAGCTGGAGCCAGTAAAAGGAGACAGGAAATTCCAAGTAACTCAGGAGGTGGGGGTTGAAAACCTACAGAACCTTCTCCATCTTCAAATTCGTCACCAGGTATAAATCTTGAACCCTCAGACCCACGTCTTCAGGACAGCTCATGACCTGTGGATTATTTATGACTACTATGCTGCTCTTCAGGAAGGACTTATACTCTATTGACATACTGCACGTGACACATCCACAATGCAGAACCTCTCTTTGCAGCCTTCACTATCCTCAATAAAATCTTCGATAATGGCGTAGGACTTCACACTGCAGAACCCCACCTTTATTGAAACTGCCTCTGGGCTGCTGAGTGATGCATCATAAATGCAGGACTTTGCATCACAAGCCCCTTGTCAACAGCTTCCTCGAAGACAGAACAGAAATTTGGAAAGCAGCCTGCAGCTTCCTCATAACTGTGCCTGTTGCATCCTCAAAGAGGGATCTCAAAGTGATCCACAGCCAGAATTCAAGGTACTTTGTTCAGCAGGCCTAATTTGGTCCCTGTATCTGGCACAAGCTACATTCCGGTAGCTTGAACTTGGGCCTTTGTCCCAATCCTGTACAACTAGATAACCACAGTGGCTGCTTTGTGCTTTTAAGAACTTTGTTCACTTTCATATGTGAAACTGCATATCTCCTATTCTACTGATTGGATTTATGTTGTTTTAGTTTCAAATAATTTATTAAATTGTGTCCCATTTTTCTAATTGGTTTTGGATTTTTCTTCTGTCGTGTTTTCACTTTATTATTGTTTGAAGTGCTGCATAAATACTTTACATATTGCCTCTAGGTTGAGACTGACTACTTTTGTGCCAAGGTACCAGGGGCCAGATGTATCATGATATGGCCTTGCGAATCGCAAATAGCGATTTTTAACAAAATCGCTATTTCTGAGTCACAATAGGCCATGTATCACAATTGCGAATCAGAATTAGCGATTTCTTAAAAATCGCTATTTGTGGTTTGCGAGGCCCAAATACCGAATCGCAATTTGCGAGAACGCAAATTGCGATTCGGTAATTGAAAATCGCAAATTGCGAGAACGCACACCTGGAGGAGCCTGATGACATCACAAGCAGGAAGTGAGTCATCCCAGGCAGTTTGCAGGTGCCACACCCAAATTAGCACTCAGAGAGAGTCAGCCCAGCCACAGTGAGCAACTCTGTGAAGAAGGCAGGACTGCAGAACCACCATGGACACCTCTGCACAGGGAAAGGAGAAGGGAGAAAGGAAGCGTAAACTAAAGTTTAGTGAGCAAGAGCTGGAGGTGCTCACAGAGGAGGTGGTCAGGAGCCATGACCGCTTGTTTGGCAAAAGCTCACTCCAGGTGCCTGAGAGTGAAAAGCGCAGACTCTGGGCAGATATCCAAACCAAAATCTGCGCTGTTGGAGGAAATAAAGAAGAGGTGGTACGACCTGTGGTCCCGTGCCAAGGAGAGGGTGGCAAGACGACTGCAGGAGGCCAAGAGCCCAGGAGACAGCCCACCCACAGAGACACCTTCCACCCCTATGGAAGACCTAGTGGAGTCCACACTCCTCCCATAAGCAGTCAGTTTGGGTCACTGACTTCGTAACATCTGGCACACCAAGTACCAGTAAAGGTAAGTGCAATATTGAAATGTAACCCCATATGTGTATGCACAAAAGCTCCTTAGGAATTAGCAAGTAGGGCAAAGCATTGTGAGAAGTAGTTCATTTCACATCTTAGAAGCAGCACAACAATGCCTTATGGGAGTGGTAGTCCACAACCCAGAGCTGAAAGTAGCACATAGAATGTAATAGGCAGAGCGACACACAGAAGACCACAACACCCACAACATTGTGATGAGAAGTAACTGTACATTTATTACCATTGTGTGACCTTTGTTGATACATACATAACTGACATGCTGCATATTGTCATTGCAGGTGGCTGAGGCCCAGCAGCTACAGCATGTGCCGTTGCAGGGGAAACAGAAACCAAACCTGCTTCTGACTCTAATACCAGCGAGTCACAGAATATAGCTCCTATCCGACGCATGGCTAGGGCAGTACCACTACCAGAACTTAGCCAGGACTCTGATGAGCAGCAGGATGACTCACACACACCTTCCCCAAGTGGCAGATGCACTGGTATGCAGGAGCCCCGTCCACAGCGTAGCACAACACCCCGCAGGATGCCTACGTATGCAGGCGCACAGGCTTTTGAAGTAGGTGAGGGACCATCAGTGTTCGGTGGCCTGGAATCGGCTATGTTAAAGCAGCAGCACCTGCAAATCAAAAAAATCTCTGTGTTACAAAGGCAGATGCAGGCACACAATACAAACATGGGGGGGGCTGCGTCGCCAGCTGGAGTGTCTAAATGTGAACATCAATAAGCTGCATGAGGGGCAGATCCAAGCATCGGAGAACATGAGGGAGCTGACTAGTGCAGTGAGGGAATTGTGTCATGAGCTGTGCCATGACAGAGTTAGCCACTGCAGGCACGAGAGACGCTTCATGGGTATGTTTGGCGTTTTTTGTCGCTCTGTCAAACGGCTGTCAAATTCAACAGCCCTCATATCGCGCCGTGCTGTGGCCGCACAGGTGGAGGCAGCACATAGCAATAGGGATGTAGCACAAGGACTGGTGCAGATCACAAATGTGATAGACAATATGATGGGTAACCGGTCAGCCACACCAAGTGAACTGGGACTGGGGGACACTGAGGACACATCGAGCCTCAGCAGCTTAGCTGTGCCTACAACTGATGCAAGACGTCGCAGTGCCAGGCACAGCACTGTCACTGAGGCAGAAAATAGAGGTGCCAGTGAGGCAACTGCGCACTCGAGTGGCTTGCATGGCCGGAGGAAATAAGAGTTGTGGCCCCAGGGGACTGTAAATGTTTGTGCCATACAAGAAACTATGAAGGAATAGTGAATATATGTTAACTGCTTTTGTTTATTGTTACATTTACTTATTGTTGCTACTAGTGGAACTGATATTACCTGACATTAAGGTAATAAATGTATTTACTACAAGTACAATTGTCAGTGGATTTGTGTTGTTCATACTTACATCTGAAATGTTTGTGCGTGATGTCAGCACGCCTTTGCCTGCCCTCTGCTGTACTGGTCCGCTCTGCTGGCTGTAGGGATGGTATGGGCTCATCATCCTCATCAGATTCAGAATCACATATTTCCACAGGTATGCCCCTGGTGGTAGCTATATTGTGCAAGATTGCACAAGTAGCCACTATGCTACATGTTGTCTCTGAGCTGTACTGTAGTGCCCCTGCACTTTTGTGGAGGCACCGGAAGCTACTCTTCAGTAGCCCAAAGGTGCGCTCCACCACATTGCGGGTTGCCCTGTGTGCTGCATTGTATCTCCGTTCAGCAGGTGTTGTAGGATTTAGGTAGGGCGTCGTCATGTAGTTGCGCACTGCGTAGGCACTGTCTCCTGGAAGGAACAGGGGTATAATGAGTAACTGAGCCATCTGACATCAGCCCGCCATCAATGCACCAGTGTACAGAAGGTCAATACCTAGTAGATATCCTTCACCAAACTCCCCAGCTAGCAGTCTTGTGTGAATCCCGCTGTGGCGAAAGATGTATGAATCATGTGTGCTCCCTGGGTACCTGGCCACGAGATCAGTTATGATGTAGGAGGCATTGCATATCACCTGGTTATTCATGGAATGCTGGTATTTACGGTTGCCATACACATACTCTGTGGCGGATGGTGGACAGGTTGCAACATGTGTCCCATCCATGGCACCTAGGACTTGGGGGAACTGTGCTATCTGGTAGAAATACATTTTTGTCTGCTGTATTTCCTTTGGGGTGTGGGGAAATCTGATGTACTGGTGTATCCTACTCAGCATGGTGTTGAGAAATGCATTGACAAATCTAGAGAGGGCACTCTGTGAGACCCCTCCAGCTGCTGCTATGACCCCTTGATAGCTCCCAGAGGCTAGTAGGTGCAGGAAGCATAATACCTGCACATGGGTGGGTATGCTGTTGGTCCTGTGTGTTGTGCGCAGCAGTATGGGTTGTAGATCAGCTATCAGGTCAAGTATCATGGCTTAGCTCGACCTGTATTTCTCAAATATTTCCTCCTCAGTTTTGGTCAAAAAGTCTAATGCGCACTCTGAAAATGCACTCCTGTCTCCTTCTCCCTCTTCTCAAACCTGCCAAGATCCTCATTCTCCTCGCCATGAGGTAGAGTGCGGCCATTGTGGAAAAGAGTCTGAGGCATTCTGGGCCTCTTCATATAGGTTGCACCTGGTTACCACCTAGTTTCACTTAGTGGTATTTTGCATGTTCAAAATGCCATTCTGTGAAAAATCGCAATTTGTGATTTTTTGGTGCATCGAATTTCGACTTGGTTTTGCGAGTCGCATTTTGTGTCTTGCAATTTCCTACTTGAAATACCAAATCGCTAATTGCAATTCGGTATTTCATGTCGCAAATTCCAAGATGCAAAATGCGACTCGCAAACTAAGTCGCAATGCAAAAAATTGCTATTTTTGCGATTTCGGGCCAGATGTATCAAGGAGGCCTTTTGCGAGTCGGAAATAGCGATTTTTAAGAAATCACTATTTCTAATTCACAAAATGCAATGTATCACATTTGCGAATCGGTAATAGCGATTTCTTAAAAATCACAAATGCTACTATCGAATCGCAAATTGTGATACCGGCCCCATTTGCACCTATGGACCTGTAGGCCCATATTTGCCAATTTTGGGGATTTCCAAAATTGAGATTTCTTAACTGGAAATCACAATTTTGGAAATGCAAAACCCCAGGGTGCTGGAGGCCTAAGGCCCCCTCTGCTGCATCCCAAAAAGTTTTTTAGGACATGTAAGGTGCACACATGCCAAAAGGGCATGTGTGCTTTACATGTACATTTTAAAATTTGCACATTGTTACTACCAGGTTCAACCTGGTGGTAAATAGTGAATCCTAAATGTCCAGTTCACATTTAGAAATTGCTTCTTACATGTGCTTTAGAAATCTCAAATAAGGATTCCTTATTTGCGATTTCTTATTTAGAGAGTCGCAATTTGCGACTCTCTAAACAGGGTCGCAATTTTAAGGAATCGCTCTTTTAGCGATTCCTTAAAATTGATTTCAGAATCCCTTTCATACATTCTTAAATGGCTTTTTGCATTCGCAAACGGGCATTCGTACCTTTTGCGAATGCAAAAAGCTTTGATACATCTGGCCCTTCGTATTTTTGGTCTGCGAATGCCTTTCATGCATCGCAGACCACGTTTTTGCATTCGCAAACTGCCAAATTTTGCGATTCGCACCGCTTGTGAATGCAAAAACGTTTGATACATCTGTCCCTTCGTATTTTTGATCTGTGAATGCCTTTCATGCATCGCAAACCACGTTTTTGCATTCGCAAACGGACACATTTTGCGATTCGCACTGTTTGCGAATGCAAAAACGTTTAATACATCTGGCCCCAGATGTTTAAGCACAGGTTAATTTGAGGTTGCTTGTGTTTCACGCTGACAGAGATTGTGTTTGTTGTTTGAGTAGGGTTTCACCCCCCTCAACCTGTAACCAAATTTCCTATACTATTTAAATATCTCACTTCTTTTTGGGAACTTTTATTTCTCTACCTCTATCCTTTTGACTATATTACCAATTGCACCCCCTTTCTGTCTCTCCTCTCACACACAAACACATTTTTCCCACTGGGCCTTCTTCATTTCACCTCACCATCTCCCCTTAACCTATTTCTCTCAGCCTCTTCCTTTATTGACTTCTACCTCACCATGTTTTCCTCTCATAACTCTACCTCAATTTAAACCTCACTTTGGGGGTTATTCTAACTTTGGAGGAGGTGTTAATCCGTCCCAAAAGTGACGGAGAAGTAACGGATTTACCACCAGCCGTATTACGAGTCCATTATATCCTATGGAACTCGTAATACGGCTGGTGGTATATCCGTCACTTTACCGTCACTTTTGGGACGGATTAACACTCCTCCAAAGTTAGAATAACCCCCTTTATATCTTCATTTCTTGTACATCTCCTAACTTTCTGTTGTCACACTACATTACAATTCTCTTTCTACCCTTAACCCCCGATGTGTACCTTTTTCTCTTCCCCACTATTTTCCTTACCTGACCTGTTTTTCTATCCATCTTCTCTTTTTGATCTCTCTCTCTGTCTACATCTGTATCGCTTTATTTCTCAAGTCCCTCTGTCTACTGCTATATTTTGCTGCTCTTACCTGCTTGATGCACCTAATTTTCTATACTATCTCTGTGTCCATTCTCTCCCTTTGGAGTATTGTACTCCTCTGCTTCTCTATACATTTTCTTTTCCCATTTCTACCTCTTTCCCTCCCTGAAAAACCAACTTATTTTTCTACATTTTTGCTCTACCTACATCTTCCTCTTTCTACCTCTCTTTAACTTTCCTGCTTGATACCTCACCTTTCAGTATTTACTTTACTCTCTCCCTACCTCACATATGTTTCTACATCAGCATATGTTTTACTCACTTCTCCCTCTTCTTAACTCAATATTTTAGTCATATTTCAAACATGCATAGGTTTGCTGCATAGCCATGTTTCATTCATTCATTCATTCTATTTTACTATATAAATTGATGCATCATCTGAGATACAACAGCTCTTAAAGAAACCCTAGCCTGCCTGGGACTATCACAGCTGGTTTCCATAGCCACCCATATAGCTGGACATACTCTTGATAGTATCTTTCCTGATGCCCCTTGGGTAACATTGCAGTCTGTGCTCCCCCTTGGCTGGTCAGATCATCAGGCAGTTTCATTGTCCTTGGACCTGCCTCACTCTCATGTGAGGGACCCTTTTCTTCATTCCAAGATTGGTAGAAGGAATTGGAAGCGGATATCAGCGGAATCCCTCAGGACTGCATTGGTCAGCATGTCCCCTGGTGTGCAGGAGGATGTTTCAGGGAGGCAGAGAACCCTTATGCCTGGCTTGCTAAGGCAGAGGATAAGATTGAGCGGAGGAGAAGGGCTCCCTCGGCCCCCTGGATCACAGACAGATGGATGGTATTTAGGCAGGCTTGCCATCGCCAAGAACTTTCCTGGAGGAAGAACTATGATGAGCAGGAAAGGTCTGCCTATAAGGAGATGATTACAGAATAGAAATAGGTTATCATAGAAGAAAAATCTAAATACTACACTAAAATAAATGAGGTTATGAGTTTCTTTAAAGATCTTTTCAGGATTGTGCAGCAATTATCTTCACCACCAGCCCCCTCTGTAGTTGCAGGCTCACAAGAAGTATGTAATGAACCTGCTGAGTTCTTTCAATCAAACATCATGAACGTTTATAGTGAGCTCAAAGCATTATTAGAACATTGAAATGTTGGCAGCTCCATTGAAAACAATGGAGCGCTCCGGGCTTTTACTGGCCGGTAAAAGCCTGTAGCGCCAACATTCCAATCTTCTTTGTTCACAGCAGTAGCTGTGAACAAAGCCTCACAGAGTCTGAGGGGATTTTAATCCCCTCCGGTTTCGTGAAGCCTTTGTTTTATTTAGGAGAACATTCTGCCCTCTAATGGCAGAATGTTCTAATAGCCTTAGAACCCGCCGTAGCAGGCTTTACCGGCTATTAAAGGCCCTCTCCCTTGTTAAAGGTCCGAGCCTTCGGCTCGGGCCTTTAACGCGGGAGCTGTCCTTTAATAGCCGGTAGAGCCCACTACAGCGGGTTCTAAGGCTATAATAGCAGCTACAGACAGGCAAATGTTTTCTAGCTGTGATCGGCAGACAGAGGCTTCTCTCTCCTCTGAACTTATGGAACCAATGGCAATTACCCCATGAGTATTTCCCCCTCTCACTCTAGAATGTTTGGAGCAGCACCTTCTTAAAATTAAGTCAGCCCCAGCTCTGGAACAATGGGCTCCTAAAAAAATCCAAACAGTGGATAGTTTAGTAGTCCATCCCTTTGCTTCCCTAATGAATAAAGCCATCTCCTCCGGGTGCTACCCTCGAGCTTAGAAGGAATCCTCTCCTGAAGTAGGCTTCCTTGGACCCCACTGACCTTAAACATTTCTGAACTTTCTCCTTACTTCCAAGTCCTGCTAAGATCTTGGAAAAACATCTGAACAGCCACTTAATGGTATATGTGGAAGAAAAGAACTGGCTGGATTGGTCACAGTGTGGGTCACAAAAATATCATGGTGCCAACATGACGTGGGTGGCATCCACTGACAGTATAAGGTGACGTGTGGATGTGAAGCAAGACTTGGCACTGATTCTGTTGGATTGGTCCACTGCCTTTGATACTATCTCTCCATCTCTGCTGATCGACCGCCTTCAGGAACTGGGTGTCTCAGGTAGGGCTTTGAAACTACTATCTACCTTTATCAAGGACAAAACCCAGAGGGTAGTCGTGAACCAATTTTTATCGGATCCATTTTCCTTTCCATGTGGGGTACTACAGGATCATCTTTAAGCCCTATCTTCTTTAACCTGTACGTCTCCCCGCGGTAAGATTATTTTTCAAGAAAGAACTTCAATCACTGTATGTAGGCTGTAGCTGGGTGCATGGGGAGGAACTACCTTAAGCTCAATGGGGAAAAGAATGAGGTACTGCTCTTTGGAATACAATTCTCTGTCTGGAATTCAATTTGGTGGCTTGAGTCATTAGGTACTCTTCCCAAGCCGACAGGAAGGCAAAGAACCTAAGGGTGATGTTGGACTGTATGCTCTCTCTAGATTCTAAGGTCAACAATATTGTGCCATCGTGTTTGTGGCTTATTAGAATGCTGAGGAAAATATTTCCTCTCCTTCCCCTCTCAGCTCGTAAACAAGTGGCTCTTGCACTAGTTATGTCAAGAGTCAATTTTTGTAGTACCCTGTAGTACTGCTTTCATTGATTAGTTTCTTTGGGAAAAGCTGGAGGGGTGTACACCAATGATCCCTTGCTGAATTCAGAATTTGGCTACAGTTCAGAAATGTATAGCTTTTCACAATCACACATGGGTTACATGCCTGTTTCCACTACAAACTGCAAGTAGGTTGCAATAAAAAGTATTGTGAAAAATGGACTACCTCATAGAAAAATGAAAAAGTGTGGTTCAAATATTTTTGATATAATTTTGCTTGTTCCTGAATCCTGGAAATATGGTGGCCTTAACTATAGAGTTTGGCTGGTCTTATTCTGGCGTTTCTACCTGCCACTCTGCTGAGGGCTGGCTTCCACACTCACTTCACACCAATCCATCACAGGCGTCACCAGTCAGGTGACCCTGCTTAAAAAAAGGGCCAGTGATGAGTGGGTCCAACCCAACATGACATGACAGCCACCCGGTGCGGACACCAGTGTCCCTTGTGAGGTGCCGGCAGCTGCCCACCTGCCATGACCCTGAAAGGCAGTAGGTGACCAGGAACACTGTCCAACACCTGGGGGTAGTAAAAAAGAATCATCTAGCATCCTGTTTCCCCAGATGTCATCCAAGACTGTGTGGCCCATGGTTACAGAAACGGCCATGAGGAGTAAGGCGCATCGCAGCCCCACCTGCACATGGGGAGATGGTAAGGGCTGTCCTGCTGCCCTCGAGACTGTGCACCCCCGAACAAGCAACAGTACGGAAGACTAAGCTGCACAGCCTTCATAAGGAGTACCGTGCGGAGAAGAGTTACCCAGCCACGCGATGCGCAGTCTCTGTCCACCGCTTCAGTGCACGCTCACCAAGGGGTAGCATGCAGACAGCTGCTGAGGGGAGAGAATTGCCCAAAGCAGCCCGACTGACATAGAGCTGGAATCCACCCGGTGCATAGACCCTCACTTGCGTGGAGAGTGCTTCACGCACCATGCAAGAGAAGAGGAGTATGCAGCATACCTGAGTAGCTTGTGGAGAGGACCCCAACCAAGGCTAACAGTGCGTGGAGATGAGCCTCTCTGCTGCACCTGCAGCGTGAGCCTCGCTCCTGCCATCCCCAGCTTGCCTCCCCTCTCCCCAGCAACACTCTGATGACCGCCTGCAAGGACACTGCAAGGACACAGCACAGGAAAGACTTTTGCAGCCTGCCCTGCTCACCTGGGAGCTGTGTGCAGAAGGCCCAGCCAGGACTGTCTCCAAGTAGAGATGAGCTGCTCCGGTGCAGCATGGCTCCCCACAGACATTTCCACCACGAAGAACCATCGGCCATAGAGAACACTAGCTGGCTGGTGAGAAGTGTTACCACAGCACCATCTAGTGGCCACTAGTGGTTACTGCACTTCTTCACATGAAAGAGACAGTGTTTTGCCAAAGAAAAGGTCTGCAGCACTAAGAAGGCTACTCTGCGCACAGTTGAAGTGGTAGCGGCACCCACAGATATTGCCTGACACGCAGAGAGACTGGGAACCACGGTGAGAGAAAATATTGCAAAGGTACAAAGCTGACCAAATGAAAGCTGTCAAGCACCCATCGAAAGACAACATCCTGTGGCCAAGGACAGCACAAGCAAGGAAGAGCAAGGTGCGCTGTGCACACACCCACTAGTGGTTGCCCGCTGAACCGCAGTCGAGAAAATGGGTCTGGAAGCCCAGTGATCAACAGATGTCACAGGCAGAGGGAACAGTAAGCATGTAAAGCACCAGCAAAAGGGTGCCTATGGGGGAAGAGCCAATGTCAGAGGTGTTCAGAGGGCCACACTGGTGAACCTGACATTGCGGGCTGGAGCCCGAGAGTCAGAAAGCCCCCAGAGAGCGTGATGCAACACCAATTGTGACAGACAGCGCCAGCCGGCCATACTGAAGCACAAGATGGCCACTGTTAGCCCATCGTTGAGTAGGTAAGGAGAAATGACCAACCCTGTCAAAGTAAACCACTTGCAGGAGCGAGTCCTGCGACAGCACAGTTTTGAGGCGCAATCACTGTGCCCTCGAGTGAAGATGCAAAGAAGACAGTGGCCCTCCAGTCAGGGAGCGGACCACCAAGAAGATCCCAGAATGGACCAGGCCTGAGATACGTCTGTGAGGAGAGCGGATCAAGTTCTACTGACAGGACTAAGCCTGCGTGAGGCAGCGACAGAAGATGATGCACCCCCGGAGGTGCAGCACAAGCCAGCGAGAGGTCCATGTGGCTCATTGCCACATCAAGAAGGAAAAGGAGAAGAGAGAGGAATGTGGCATGACCCCACGTCATGAAGAAAACAGAGAAGAAGGGTGTGACAGACCGGTCACACGGAAGATTAGGGTCACCCCAGGTGTGCAAGAGGGATGGAGAGGGTGAATGGACTGAGGGGTCAGGCCAGCATTGGAGACGGCATCCATCACCACAAGCCAGCCACAGGGGTGAGCAGACATCACTGGAGACAGCTCCGCGGGTGGACCAACTGTAAGCCGCCAGCACATGCAAACCGTGTCCAGGCCCCACACTTCTCAGTGCGACCATCCTGCCACCTGTCACCTGCTGCTTAATATGGATGCCATCCCTGCCGCCAACTGCACACACCACGCAAGAACTGCACAAGGCGGTGAAATCACTCAAGTCATACCTTCTCCAAGAACAACACCGCCACCTGCTGATCTGAAAAAACAAATGGTACGATTGTCATCCTTACTAGGTGCATCACCCAAACCACCTAAGGAGCACAGCACCACCAGAGTGGAGCCAATGTCAGTAACAAGACCAGAAATTGACAAGGCATCCCTGGCACTGTGGGAGGCTGACCACCCAGAAACCTGCTGTGAGTCCCGGTGAACCGGACACCTGCTAACGAGAGCAGACCAGACCAGTTGGATCATCCACCCTTGGGGTTGCACAAGGCTTGGACCTGGCCCTGTTGGGAGTTCTGCAGCAACACCCTTGGTGTGGCCTATAAATGGTCCACACAACCTATGTGGTCCCATGGCAATCCAGGGAAAGGGCCTCAAGGGACTTCCGTAAGAGAGGAATCCAGCCATGAGAGATGTGTCTGAGGTAGCTCCACGACAGGCACCAGAAAGCACTGAGGTCATGGACAGAGACTGGTCACCCAAAGAGTATTGCACAAAGGCCAGAGCACCTGAGTCCTGATGGTCAGAGCACACTGACTCTGTGACAACCACCCTTGTGGCTCCAAGCGCGACTTGGATGTGGTCCTGTTGGCTGTTCCTCAGCAATGCCTCTGCTTGGCCTGCAATAGGCCTGCACAGTCCACACGTTTCCTTTGTAAATACACTCCAACACCTTGAGCCCACTTGGGACAGGACCAACAGTCCCCAAGTGAACTTTAATGTCGTGGACAGGCGATTGTGGCATGAGGACTTCATCTACACTGCCATTCGTGTCCAGAGCAGTCTGGTTAAAGGACGGAGGTGTGCCATGATACCGAGTGTCCCAGCTTTACCTGTTCCATGCAGCATGTCCGGTGGACTGCCTTAAGAGACTCAGGCCCTCATTACCACCCTGGCGGTCTTCACGGTGGCAGTCTCAACACCGACAGGCCGACGGTGAAGACCACCAAATCACGAGTTCGGCGGTTTCCAAAGCCAAACCTGTGATACTATGCCCGTACCACTTTTTTTCTGCTGTGTGCCGGGCTGGAGAAGAGCACCTCCAGCATGGCGGACGCAGTGATACCGCAAGTATCATTATGAGGCGGGAGCCCGCCAGCATTTTTCTGGCAGTCGCACCATCAGAAAAAGCTGGCGGTTCACATCCTTGCGACTGGAATAAGCATTCATGTTGACAGGATACACTTGCACACACAGCCACATACCCGCACACATGCACCCACATACTCCCACCCACAAACAAACTCCCACTCACCCATGCACTTGCATCATACACCCCCCATTCACACTAACATACATACACAAACACCCCACTCACGCATGCATTCACCACCTCTCTCCCCCAGGCAATACATATCTTCTCCCCCCCCCCACACGGCATACACGCACTCATCCCCCCTCACCCTGTCCACAAACAATCACAGCCTCAGCCGCTAAAGGGTTAAATTAGCACTTGTACTTAATGTGATAAGCCCACACCCTTTCTAGGCCTGGGTGAGGACATGGAAAGACAGCAATATGCTGAGTGAGTTGAATGTTGTCACATAAAGCAGTTGATGATAAACATAATACAGGAAATAATTTTTTGTGTGTAAACAGAAATCTTCTGTAATATGAAACATAGCGCCTTGGTGTCTTTGGACATTGTTGCGCTCTATACATTTTCATCATTTCATTTATTTTCACCCTCCTATTTTGATGAACTCAGTAAAGTCAGAAAATGTTTAATGATCGAGCATGTATTTCCAAAGCACACACTAACTTGTCTAATTCCAGCTCTTTAAAATGTAGATCTGGTTTTGTGTCTCTATGCTGTGCTCGCCATCCCAGGACTAGTGCTACAGTTTGGAAAATTTGTCAGAAAAGAATCCCTTAATATTTGCACGACCTTTGGATTGGAATTAACTTCTCTCTCCGTTGTTTCATTTAAGGCCATCCAATACACTTTGTTTGGTCCTATAAATAGTGAACATGTAGGGCAATGTACCATCTTCAAACACAAGTACATTTCACAAAATTACTCCTTTAGAAAAAAAAAATCGAAAAATAAAACGTACTGACTGCCTAGTTTACCCTTGCCACAGCTTTATTAATTAGATCATCTTGGCTTTAGCTCCATTAATTGTTGACTTGGTGAATACCTCTTTACAGCAGGAATATCTGTGATTTTCTTATGCAAGCATGGATCACACTGACCACATTACAAGGACAATCACTTTATGTTTATTGCCCCGTTACCAGCGCAGATCAAATGCAATGTCTGCAAATTCTGGGCAATTTTCATTCTGTGCCTGGGTGTAGTGACTGGTACTGCCTTGACTGCCATCTAGAAGAGATACTGATAGTCACTGAACCAGGGTGTCTCTATTGTTCATTCTGCTGGGTTTGTATATTTCTTTTGATATTCTGGAGCATGCCTTCATAGTTGGGATAGGTGCTTGTGGGATCAGAGGCAGCTGAGGCTGGTTTGAAACCTTTATTTCTGCCAGCTGACAACCGGGATAGATGCATTTGGAAGAGATTTATGATTAGTTTCTAGGACTTTCTTTAGAACTCACCTTTCTCTGTTTTGGGAAAGCATATTTGTGTAGCCACTTAAGAGTTAATACATTGATACAGACACTTTTTGCTGATGATCTTGGGTTGTCCACATGCTGTCATGCTCAACATTTATGTTTGAATCTCGAGGCATTTGGAAAGCACAATCCTAACTAAAGCACTGAACAAGGGCAGGAACTCGGAGATATGCTGAATGATCTTATACAGTAAAGCATGATGTTCGAGGGTGTGATTCCAGTTCAAATGTTGATGGAGGCTTGTTCCAGATCTAAAGAATGGATGACTGGCCCTGCATCAGTTCACAGATTGACACAGGCTAACTGTATGAATCCAAATGGCTCCAAAACCCAGGTCTCATCCAATATCCATCTCCTATGAGAAGACTTTTCCTGCGTACTACATTTCAAGGACTCAATATGTTTTTAATGAAAAAATCAAAAGGTTGTGTGTCTTCTTGTATGTCCCTGCTACAACTGGTAGATTAACACCATATGTAGATATTCCTATTAATATTGAATATTGTTAAAATAAATTTGACCAATTTATCACAAGGCAACTTAGAAACCATTGCATGGGCCATAAACTGATCTTAGACAGACTACTTTAATAGATCATATACAGAAAGTTGCAACCCAATCTGAACAAGGCTTTCAGGATTTTTCCTAGAATAAAGAGAGCATATTCAGTGTGACTCCACGGTGAAAAGCCTACATTGTGTGTACCTTGCTTATGGAAATGAGTGATGCTACTAAAAATATAAAATTAGATCACACCCCTGGAGCAGGAAATTAGCACACATAACCTGGTTTAGCAGTAAATAAAGCAAGCTGATTTTTTACTATATTTGCGTATTGATAGAAATGGGGTATTTGGTCGGCAGTCAGGTTACCCTCTGTCCAAGCAAGGTCCCTCACTCTAGTCAGGGTAAAGGAGAATTACACTCAGTTAACCCCCGCTCACCCCCTTTGTAGCTTGGCACGAGCAGGCAAGCTTAACGTCAGAGACCAGGTGTAAAGTATTTGTACCAACACACACAGTAATACAGTAGAAACACCACAAAGTGACTCAACACATGTTTAGAAACATAGCAATAGTTATCTAAACAAAACTAGACTAAAAAGACAAAAACCCACATACACAAGTCAAGGTATGAATTTTTAAAGATTAAACTCAAAAATAGAGCTTAGAAACACAAAATGCTTCGATGAGGTGTTAACATGGCATCGTGATGGAGTCATTCCCAGCAATCTGGTACCGGGCACGGAGTCACACAGACCTCCAGGTACAGTACCTTAGTAAATTGTGAAAACAAGCCAGTGCGCACAGTCCGGGATCGCATCGACGCTGGATCCCCACCAAGTCAGAATCCGGTATTGCTACTTCTGTTTCTGAAAGTTTGCCTTTATCATCTGCAAGGGAATTGAACCATCGTTCTAATGAGTCAATGGGACAATGAGCTTCCACATCATAAACTGTGACTTTACTTTGTTCTAACATTTCCCAAGTTTCCTAGCACAACTCTTTGCCCCACACCTCCTTTGAATGGATAAACCCGTTATGTGCAGGCCATGTGGGAAGCCAAGTGGCTAACCCATTGGCAGTGGACCAAGAATCAGTGTAAATTTGACAAGTCCCAGGCAGCTCCTGATTTAGAGCCTGATAAACACCATACAACTCTGCATATTGGCTACTTTTTCCTTCTCCTGTGGTGGTTAGTAACTTTTTGGTAACTGGATTGTATTATACTGCTTTCCAATGTCCTTTGGTAGCCACATATTTGGATGAACCATCCGTGAACCATACATGTTTCCTATCCTCAGGGGACAAGGTTTCAAATGGCACACCCCATCTTACTGGTGACTCTTTTACCTGTGGTACCACCTGCACCCTTTCCTCATGCTGTATAGGGGCTTGTGACACCTGTTCATGTAGGCTGCAGTGCATGCCGGTCCTACTTGAGCCCTGTCTTGTATGTGCCATTTCCAGCATATGATGCTAGCCTCTTGTGCATATCCTATATGGTGAGATTCAGATGAACTCATCACCCACAGCATAATTGGTATTTCAGGTCTCAGAATTACATTATGACCTAGTGTTATTTGCTCAGTATCCACTAGAGCCCAATAACAGGCCAAAATCTCTTTTCAATAGGAGTATAACACTCCCCAGAGTCAGGTAGTTTTCTGGTCCAAAATCCCAGAGGCACCCTGGTCCTTCTTCATTTTTGCCACATACTCCAATTTGCATATTGTCCCTGAACAGTTACATTTAACTCAATGTCTCCATCCTGCACTGGCCACAAGTCTAAGGCCTGTTGAATTGCTTCCTTTGCCAAATTAAAAACACACTGCTGCTCTTTACCACATTCAAACTCATGTTTCTTCCTTGTCACTTTGTACAGAGGGGCCAAGATCTGACTCAAATGAGGAATGTGCTGTCTCCAAAAACCAAACAATCCAATTAATTTTTGTGTTTCCTGCTTAGTGCGGGGTGTGGCAAATTCAAGAATCTTTTGCTTTGCTGGTGGCAACACCTCTCCGTGTCCCTGATTCTACTGAATGCCTAGAAACTTCACATTTTGAGATGGTCCTTGTGTCTTATCTGTGTTAATCATCCACCTCTTACTCTGCAAGAGTTCCATTACTCTCTACAACTGAATCTGCACTTGTTTTTCTGTCTCTCCCTGAATCATGACATCATCAATGCAATGGGTCAGTTGCACACCCGGATTACAGACACTTCATCCAGGTGCTCTGCCAGCAGCCGGTGACAGATAGTGGGACCATGTAAGTACCCCAGGGGTAAAGATAACATTTAAAATTATCTGCCACCACGGGAGAACAAAAGTTGCTCTTGGCATTCTTGCACCAATGGTATAGAGAAGAATGCATTGGCAATATCGATAGTGGTGTACCATGTCCCTGAATGTTTCTGTATCTGTTCAATCAAAGTGATGGTGTCTGGGACCGCAGCTGCCAAAGGAGGTGTATATTTATTCAGCTCGTGGTATTCAATGGTCATTCTGCACCATCCATCAGGTTTATGCACAGGCCATAGAGGATTGTTCCATTCAGTAGCAGTTGGAGCTATTACACCAGCCTCAAGCATGTCTTTTATGGTTTCACTTATTTCATCATGCCCTCCAGGAATGCAGTACTGTTTCGAATGAATTACCTTAGTCACCAAGGGCACCTTCACTGGGGGAATTTTTTAATGACCCACTTTTATGGCAGCCACTGAAATGCATCTTTTTATTCCAAACTGATAGCAACCATCATCCAAATACAAAGTCATTGCTTTCAAAATATCAATTCCAAGTCTGTATTCCAAAAGAGGCACAACCAGCACAGTATATTCTCTTTTTGCTGTTCTCCCTATTTTCATTTGTACTGTGGTTTGTACAGTGGGGGTCTACCTTCCCCACAAGCCTGTGATGGTGTAATGCGGTCTGTTAAACTTCTTAGGGTTCCCATGAATCAAAGAGTCCTCCGCTCCGGTATCAACTAAGGCTCTAACCTTGTGCACATTTTTGTGTTTCCAGTATATTTCTAAATCAATATGAGGTTTGTTATCTTGACGAGCCCAACATTGTACCGGAGCTTGGCCGGTTTCCTAGGCTGATTTAAACCTGTCAACTTTTGACCAAGTGAGATCTGGATATATGCTTTTATATTTGCGAGCAGACTCACCCTGTCTCTGTTCTCAAAAGTTACCCAGTCACTGTCCAAGTTTTCCTCACTCTCTTGTGAGGAAATATTTTTCTCCCTTTCCTTTCCTTCCCTTGATATCTGTGACTGACTCTACGTTTCACGCTTGTTATCTTGCTTGTTTATCTTTTTGCTGCCTCCCTTTTGATGTAAGCCCCTTTTACGGTACAGTTCCCACAAACTTTTGGTATCTATCCCATCAATCTGTTATTTTTTTTACCCTGTCTTTTAGTAGTGCCATAAACATGTCTTTTCTGGACACTCGGTTGTTATCTGTCCGACCTTCAGACCTTGAAGATCTCTCAGGTTTAGCCCAAATTCCTAATTCACCTAACTCTCTGACTGCTTCTAGTATATTTTTCAAAGCCTGCCCTGTCTGGTTAATTAATAAAGTCATAATTACTTGCTTATAGGCAGGTGGAGCAAGGCAAATTATTTTGTTTCTTATTGGCACAGTAAGTTGCCCATCTAACAATTGGTGTGCAGTGCCCAAGAAAATAGCAGATTTCATTGCCTCTTCTTTAATTCTCTGCATTGCATCACGTAATTTATACCAGGGTTTCTCATTGGGAGGCCACTCTGCATCAGTGGGGTACTTTAAATTACATCCCTCAACAACTAGTTGTAACAAAGTAGTCTGGTGGTTTCCTTCAAAACCCCTGAACTATTCCTGTATTACGGGATCAGAACTTAAAGTACAGAACTTGCGAGAGTCCCCAATATCTAACATAACACCGGAAGCACCAGTTTCAAACAACATCACAACCCAAGCAAGTAGGGACTCCCCTGTTCTCTGCTTAAAATGATTGCTAATGTCATTTACTTCTTGCTGAGTGTAATCTTCTAAAGCATGTAATGCAACTCCTGCTGGGTCTTGCGGTGACTGCTGCAGTTTTCGTCTAAACACAGGTTGCGCACACAGCACATTGTGCTCATGTAGGTCCAAGTGTTCCCCACCTTTTTCACTCTCCTCTTCACTAGAGTTTGATTGCTCACTGCCTGTCCAAACGCTATCCGTCCAAAACGAATCTGGGCACCAATCCAAACCAGCATTAGCAATGACTAAATGAACCTTTTTCTGATTTATCATTCCTCTACGTTTATGATATCTGTTTTGAGCTATTTTGATCGCAGCTCATTCTGCAATGGTTTGATACGTGTCTGCTGCATCTTGTAATAAGTTATTTTGGCAAGCAACATAGTAACACTATTCTTTGAATCCACAAGCTGCTTTTCAAGTTGCTCATTTACTTTTACTAACTGTTTATATTTGTCACACATGTTTCTCTATGCAGACAAAAGTATCCACCCTCTTCTGCCAAGAACTGAAAGATTATTCCCTTCAACCGGTACTTTTCTTAAGCAGGACAGAACATCAACTGGTGCCCGCTTCATTCAAACATTCATCCCAGCTTTCTGACAAACCAGCTGAATGTGAAAATTCACTAGCTAACACATCATAAGGTGTGCGGAACCATCCAGCAATTTGAAAAACACTCTTTTCACACATGTTTTAAGAAGCAGATGGTTTAGTCTTCCTGCCAAACATATTTTCACTTTTAAATGTACACTTTTGACCTACAAACCCTTCCCTTGCTGACTACGCCAAAGTGTTTTGCTTTACTTTTGGCTGAGCCAAGATTTACACACTGAAAGGAGTCAAAAAGATTTTCTGGAATGCACTTCTTAATCTGAAGAGGACATTTATTATAGCTTTTTGCAAGGTTCGTGAAGGAAGGTTTGAACAGTAAAAAGTGTACATTCAAAATGTGCCACAACAACGTAAACCATGTGTAAAGAATCTTCAATCTATGAACAGCAAATGCGTACATGCAAAGATACAAACACTTATATTGCTATATAGATATATATATTCATATGCAATGCAAAGCAAAAAATTAATAAACATTTATCACCTTAGGGCCTGTCAGATGCTTCGTCTTTCTCATGCCAGCAAGAAGATGACCCGTTCAACTGCGAGAAAGAGATCTCCACCCTCACGGGACAAATGTCAGGCATTTGACATCCAATCCTGACCAAGTTCTAGGAATTCACGGCTACTGAGCAGGGCCATATTTTTATATCTAAAAGAACCGTGGGAAGGGCTTTCTGGAAAAACCTCTTACCTAAGAAGGAGATATTCCAAAATGCTGGTTAGTTTAGGTAAGCTTTGAAAGGAACACGTTGAGAATTACCCAACAACACAAGGCATTTCTCTCAAAGTAAAACCGTTCTCTGCATGTATTATAAACATCAGCCTGGTACATTCTTATCGTATTGACTGCTTACATCCTACATATTATGTACTAGTCCTAGGTGATAATATGTCCTAGCTCTTCGGTGAGAAGGAAAACACGCAAAAATGAAAAACACGTTGCATAACATGATTTCGTAGAAAAATACTTGTATCTTTAACGTGACGGTGAAGCTAAGCTGAACACAAAATGGAGTCTATAACCAGTGACCACTAAAGTGACAGTGGGCAGGTAAGCCAGGTGCAAAGTGGTGCGACACAACATCAGTGGTCAACACACAAATATCACTACAGTCGGTCACGATGGGGTGTGGCAACTTCCACGGAGCCGTGGACTTCGGCGGGCTGCAGTGATGTCGGGCCTGCGACGGTCGTCACACCCCAGCGAGGACCACAGAGTGGGTTGCAGGTGGTGTCACAGGAATTGGCAGCAGCGGCGGTCTGGAGTCGTCCGAAGTCAGTTTTCTTGGATATTCACCAGCTTTTCCTTTCAAGGGCCCAGTGACTGTATAGGGCACCACTTCTCTTGGCAGGAGTTTCAGTAGAGATTCCAAGTGCTGGTAGGGGAAGTCTTTGATGGACCTGAGACTTCAGAACAGGGGGCAAGCTCAGTCCAAACCCTTGGAGATTCTTCTCAAGCAGGAATATACTACAAAGTCCAGTCTTTGTCCCTTTTCACAGGCAGAAGCAGCAACTGCAGGATAGCTCCACAAAGCACAGTTACAGGCAAGGCAGCACTTCTCCTCAGCTCTTTAGCTCTTCTCCTTGGCAGAGGTTCCTCTTGATTCCAGCAGTGATTTGATCTTCAGGGGTTTTGGGTGCTCTTCTTATATCCCTTTCTGCCTTTGAAGTAGGCCTACTTCAAAGAAAAGTCTCTCTTGTTTGTAAGATCCTGCCTTGCCCAGGCCAGGCCCCATACACATACCAGGGGTCGGAGACTGCATTGTGTGAGGACAGGCACAGCCTTTTCAGGTGTGAGTGACCACTCCTCCCCTCCCTCACAGCACAGATGGCTCATTAGGATATGCAAGCTACACCCCAGTTCCCTTTGTGTCACTGTCTAGTGAGAGGTGCAAACAGCCCAACTGTCAAACTAACCCAGACAAGGAATCCATAAACAGAGCACAGAATGGTTTAGGCAAGAAAATGCCTTCTTTCTAAAAGTGGCATTTTCAAACACACAATCTAAAAACCAACTTCACTAAAAGATGTATTTTTAAATTGTGAGCTCAGTGTTGGACCTGGCTTTTTGACAGGGACATCCCCAAACTTTTTGCCTCCTTCCTCCTATTTTTTCTGACCTGTTGTTGTTGGCTTTTGACCTCTGGGCACTTTACCACTGCCAACCAGTGCTAAAGTGCATATGCTCTCTGTGTAAATTGTACTACTGATTGGTTTATCCATGATTGACTATTTAATTTACTTGTAAGTCCCTGGCAGAGTGCACTACATGTGCCTAGGGCAGGTAGATTAAATGCTACTAGTGGGCCTGCAGCACTGGTTGTGCCACCCACCTCAGTAGGCCCTTAACCCTGTCTCAGGCCTGCCATTGCAAGGCCTGTGTGTGCAGTTTCACTGCCACTTCGACTTGGCATTTAAAAGTACTTGCCAAGCCTAGAACTCCCCTTTTACTACATATAAGTCATCCCTAATGTGTGCCCTAGGTAACCCCTAGAGCAGGGTGCTGTGTAGGTAAAAGGCAGGGCATGTACCTGTGTAGTTATATGTCCTGGTAGTGTAAAACTCCTAAATTCGTTTTTACACTACTGTGAGGCCTGCTCCCTTCATAGGCTAACATTGGGGCTGCCCTCATACACTGTTGAAGTGGCAGCTGCTGATCTGAAAGGAGCAGGAAGGTCATATTTAGTATGGCCAGAATGGTAATACAAAATCCTGCTGACTGGTGAAGTCGGATTTAATATTACTATTCTAGAAATGCCACTTTTAGAAAGTGAGCATTTCTTTGCACTAAAATCTTGTTGTGCCCTTCAATCCACGTCTGGCTAGGTTTAGTTGACAGCTCCTTGTGCATTCACTCAGACACACCCCAAACACAGGGTACTCAGCCTCACTTGCATACATCTGCATTTTGAATGGGTCTTCCTGGGCTGGGAGGGTGGAGGGCCAGCCCTCACACAAAGGACTGCCACACCCCCTACTGGGACTCTGGCAGACAGGATTGAACTGAAAGGGGGCTTGGTGCATTTCTTAGAGACCCTTTGAAGTTACCCCCACTTCAAAGGCACAACTTAGTATAAAACAGGGCCTCTGCCCTACCTCATCAGACACTTGCTGGAAAAGAAACCTGAACCAGAAACTACATCCTGCCAAGAAGAACTGCCTGGCTGCTCAAAGGACTCACCTGTCTGCTTTCTACAAAGGACTGCTGTCTTGCTGTTGCCCTGCTGCCTTGCTGAACTCTTGTCTGGCTGTGAAAGTGCTCTCCAAGGGCTTGGATAGAGCTTGCCTCCTGTTCCTTGAAGTCTCAGGACCAAAAAGACTTCTTCCTTTCACTTGGACGCTCCGTGCGACGAAAATTTCGACGCACAGCTTGTTTCGCGGCGAGAAAAATGCCGCACACCGACGCTGATCGACGCGACGCCCTCGGGACGATCGAGACTTCGACGCACAACCTCGCAAGGACAAAGCCGCCCGACTTTCCAGGAGAAATCGACGCGACGCCTACCGTGAGTGCGAAACTTTGACGCACGGCCTCGCAAGGACAACGCCGCCCGACTTCCAAGGAGAAATCGACGCGACGCCTGCCGTGAGACCAAAATTTCGACGCACGGCCTCGCAAGGACAACGCCGCCCGACTTCCAAGGAGAAATCGACGCGACGCCTACCGTGAGATCGAAACTTCGACGCGCAGCCCCGCAGAACGACGCGCAGCCGGAAAATAAGCAGGAGAATCCACGCACAGACCCGGGACATCTGGTAATCCCCGCGATCCACAAAAAGAGACTGTCTACGCGCCGGAAAACGACGCCCGACTTCCCCGCGTGGAAAAGAACGACGCAAGTCTGTGTGTGCTGAGAGGAAATCGACGCACACACCCCTTTTTCCACGCATCTCTTCTCCTGTGGCCCTCTGAGGAGATTTCCCACCAGAAACCAGGTACTCTGTGCTTGAAAGACACTTTATTGCTTTTTAAAGACTTAAAGACACTTAATATCACTTTTCAGTGATATCTTTACAAATTCGTATTGCAACTTTGATCGTTTTGACCTACAATTACCCAGATAAATATTCTATATTTTTCTAAACACTGTGTGGGGTATTTTTGTGGTGTTATACTATGGTGTTGTATGATTTATTGCACAAATGCTTTACACATTGCCTTCTAAGTTAAGCCTGACTGCTCGTGCCAAGCTACTGGAGGGTGAGCACAGGCTGATTTTGGATTGTGTGTGACTTACCCTGACTAGAGTGAGGGTTCTTGCTTGGACAGAGGGCAACCTGACTGCCAACCAAAAACCCCATTTCTAACATTGGTGATCAGCGGTGAGGATAGGACTTGTGTTTGTGCAGTGACATTCAGTAGCTAAGTATTTCACTACCTACCCACAGTTGAAGGTCAACTTGATTTTTTATCTTTTTTGGCTTTTGGTTCTCTGATGTCCTCCTGGATATACTATTGATATTTTGGACTTTGGATTTTGGTTTTTGCTAGTAAGATCTTATCAGAATGGGATTGCTTACCTACTCATTCTTTGTTCGTACTGACCACCTCACTAAGGCTGACCTAAGGAAGCTTTGCAGACAATGGGGCCTTCCTGTAGCAAGGAGATCTACTAAAGCGGAGATGCTCCATCACTACATAGTCTGGGGGGAGGAAAGATGGGCAGAGAGAGAGGCAGCAAGAAACCAAATGACTAAGTACCCCTCAGATGAGGAGGAAGACTACTCAGATGAGGAGGAAGGCTACTCAGAGTTGGACAGTGACCCAGAAATAGATGAATGGCTCCGAAGTCAAAGGCGACAGGAGCAACAATTAGAGGAGTATCTTGCAGAGGTTGAGGCAAAAAGACTTTTAGCCCTGGAAGAAGAAAAGATTGCAGCTCAAGAGCTGAGCTGTAAAGAGCTGAAACTGGAGGCCGGAAGGGCTGAGTCCAGTTCAGATGGTGGCAGCAAAAATCTTGCATCTAGTACTGCTGAAGAAGGGCACAAGCCCGGAGATGTGGTGCCCAACTTGAAGAAGGGAGTTGACACACCCCAGGCAGTTCAAGGGTATGAGGTAGTTCCCGTTATGCACAGGGTCCCTGAGAAGGATTGGGGAACTGGCACAGGGAGTCATATTCCTACTGGGGGGAGGGACACTTTACTGACTCTAGCAGAGAGTGACAGAGAAAAGGGTTCCCCCCTGGTGGACGTCCTGGATATAGAGTGTAGAGACATCCCAGAAGAGTTTGGGTTGAGTGTCAGGGACAGACGGATACTGTCTCACCAGTCTCAGGAGGGTGAAGTAGAGTGCTTTTCCAAGGTTGAGTTACTGGGTGGTTGGGTGAAGGGTACTGTGGTTAATACATGTGAAGGGCAGAGTGATGTAATTGCTGGAGAGCATATGTCTGGTCCTTATTTTCCAGAGCTACGCCAACACCAGGTGGAGTATGAGTTTTCTGACCCCAGGGAACTTACAATGGAGGCAGACTTCTGGGTGAGTACCAGAGAGTCTGAAGAGGCATTTGGGGGTGCTCCTGAAGGGAGTGGTCTAGGTGGTTCCCAACCGAGTGTGGTGGGAAAGGATGGTAGTGTCCCAGGTAGGTCCCAGGTCCTAGAGGGTTCCATGAGGGAACACCAGGAGGGAAGCCTAGCCTGTACCGTAGGGCCACCTTTTGAGGGAAGCCCCGCAGTGTCAGAAGAACTTGGGGGGGTGACTGTAGCCAGCATCCCAACAGTTCTGGTGTCTGGCAATACCCCTCCTAGTGAGGGGGTGCAGAAGTCCAGACATAGGGTTGAGAGGGGGTTGCAGACCCCAGTGGAGGACCTTGAGTGTCAGGGGACAGCTCTGAGAGCAGAGCCCCCCAGGAATGACCCAGGTGAAACCGTTTCTGGTTTGGGGGAAACCCAGACTCTGCCGGATGGGCAGAGGTCAGGAGACCTGCGCCAACCAGACTCTTGTGTGGCCCTTGGGGACGGTGTGTCCCTTGTGGGGGGTGAGAGTGCCCCCCAGGAAGTCCTGGCATGCCAGGCAAAGATTCAACCTCAGGGTGGTGACTCTGGGTTGGATACCCAGGTTCAGAGGTTAAACTCTGACCTGGTGGGAGGTAGATGTGCCTCCCAAGAAGTCCTGCTGTGCCAGGCAATTGTCCAACCTCAGGGTGTTGACTCTGGGTTGGATGACCAGGTTCAGAGGTTAAACTCTGACCTGGTGGGGGGTAGGTGTGCCCCCCAGAAAGTCCTGGCGTGCCAGGCAATTGCCCAACCTCAGGGTGGTGACCCTGGGTTGGGGAACCAGGCTCAGAGGTTAAACTCTGACCTGGTGGGAGGTAGGTGTGCCTCCCTGGAAGTCCTGGCCTGCCAGGCAATGGTTCAACCTCAGGGTGGTGACTCTGGGTTGGCTAACCAGGTTCAGGGGATAAGCTCTGACCTGTTGGGGGGTAGGCGTGCCCCCCAGAAAGTCCTGGTGTACCAGGCAGTGGTGCAACCTCAGAGTGCTGACTCTGGGTTGGATAACCGGGTTCAAAGGTTAAACTCTGACCTGGTGGGGGGTAGGTGTGCCCCCCAGAAAGTCCTGGCGTGCCAGGCAATTGTTCAACCTCAGAGTGCTGACTCTGGGTTGGATAACCGGGTTCAGAGGTTAAACTCTGACCTGGTGGGGGGTAGGTGTGCCCCCCAGAAAGCCCTGGCGTGCCAGGCAATTGTTCAACCTCAGGGTGGTGACTCTGGGTTGGATACCCAGGTTCAGAGGTTAAACTCTGACCTGGTGGGAGGTAGGTGTGCCTCCCAAGAAGCCCTGCTGTGCCAGGCAATTGTCCAACCTCAGGGTGTTGACTCTGGGTTGGATGACCAGGTTCAAAGGTTAAACTCTGACCTGGTGGGGGGTAGGTGTGCCCCCCAGAAAGTCCTGGCGTGCCAGGCAATTGCCCAACCTCAGGGTGGTGACCCTGGGTTGGGGAACCAGGCTCAGAGGTTAAGCTCTGACCTGGTGGGAGGTAGGTGTGCCTCCCAGAAAGTCCTGGTGCGCCAGGCAATTGTTCAACTTCAGGGTGGGGACTCTGAGTTGAATGGCCCAGTTCAGAGGTTAAACTCTGACCTGGTGGAGGGTCAGTGTGCCCTCCAGGAAGTCCTGGTGTGCCAGGCAATTGTTCAACTTCAGGGTGATGACTCTGAGTTGAATGGCCAAGTTCAGAGGTTAAACTCTGACCTGGTGGAGGGTCAGTGTGCCCTCCAGGAAGTCCTGGCGTGCCAGGCAATTGTTCAACTTCAGGGTGGTGACTCTGAGTTGAATGGTCAGGTGCAGAGGTTAAACTCTGACCTGGTGGGGGGTAGGTGTGCCTCCCAGGAAGTCCTGGTCTGCCAGGCAGTGATCCAGTCTGAGGGTACAGACCCTGGGCTGGAAGACCCGGTTCAGGGTGTCCCCCCGGACCTGGAGGGAGGGGCTACTGATAACAGTGCCCCTACCATGTTGTCTTCTGAGGAGGCCACTCCTAGTTGGAGGGTGCTGGACCCCAGAAGGGAGGGCAGGGGGAGGGAAGCCTCACCCCGGGCCCTAGTCCAACCTGAAGGTATAGGCCCCAGGTTGGAGGGCCAGTTGCAGGTTAACAGCCCTGCACTGGTGGAGGAATGGTACAGGGCGACTTCTGTAAGCACCCCAACCATGTTGGACTCTGGGGGTACCGCTCCAGGAGGGAGGGTACAAAGCCCCAGAGGGGAGGACCAGGTTCAGGCTGTCATCCCTGACCTGGTGGAAAGGAGAGTGGTTAAAGGGTGCCCAGCACCTGGGGCTACCGCCCCCCACTCTCCACAGCCACAGTGGTTGGAGAGCTTTGAGAGGCCTGGGGCCTGGCTCTCATCCCTGGCAGCTGTCAGTTATCACTGTGGCTTGCTGGCCGGGTGGACAGAGTTATCCCTGGGGAGGGGACAAGTGTCACACCCCAGGGGTAGGGTGGGCAACACCACTGTGTTGGTCATGGTGGTACTATCCTGCTCCTGGGATACATCTGTGAGCAAAGTAAGGTTAGGTGCTGCACAGATGGGATCCGCAGGTAAGGAGAAAGGTTCCCCATGGGTTGGCTTAGTGGGCCCTGAGAGTATGGACAGAGTGATCCAATTGGAGTCAGGAAGGCGAAGAACTGGAGCATGCCCCTGCTGTTGTGGGCCTGGGTCCTTGTTCTGTCGCCTCAAACAGGGAAGTACATCAGGATAGTGATTGTTCTCCCCTGGCTTTAGGCTGGTAGGGGGTCATGTTGGACCTGGCTTTTTGACAGGGACATCCCCAAACTTTTTGCCTCCTTCCTCCTATTTTTTCTGACCTGTTGTTGTTGGCTTTTGACCTCTGGGCACTTTACCACTGCCAACCAGTGCTAAAGTGCATATGCTCTCTGTGTAAATTGTACTACTGATTGGTTTATCCATGATTGACTATTTAATTTACTTGTAAGTCCCTGGCAGAGTGCACTACATGTGCCTAGGGCAGGCAGATTAAATGCTACTAGTGGGCCTGCAGCACTGGTTGTGCCACCCACCTCAGTAGCCCCTTAACCCTGTCTCAGGCCTGCCATTGCAAGGCCTGTGTGTGCAGTTTCACTGCCACTTCGACTTGGCATTTAAAAGTACTTGCCAAGCCTAGAACTCCCCTTTTACTACATATAAGTCATCCCTAATGTGTGCCCTAGGTAACCCCTAGAGCAGGGTGCTGTGTAGGTAAAAGGCAGGGCATGTACCTGTGTAGTTATATGTCCTGGTAGTGTAAAACTCCTAAATTTGTTTTTACACTACTGTGAGGCCTGCTCCCTTCATAGGCTAACATTGGGGCTGCCCTCATACACTGTTGAAGTGGCAGCTGCTGATCTGAAAGGAGCAGGAAGGTCATATTTAGTATGGCCAGAATGGTAATACAAAATCCTGCTGACTGGTGAAGTCGGATTTAATATTACTATTCTAGAAATGCCACTTTTAGAAAGTGAGCATTTCTTTGCACTAAAATCTTGTTGTGCCCTTCAATCCACGTCTGGCTAGGTTTAGTTGACAGCTCCTTGTGCATTCACTCAGACACACCCCAAACACAGGGTACTCAGCCTCACTTGCATACATCTGCATTTTGAATGGGTCTTCCTGGGCTGGGAGGGTGGAGGGCCAGCCCTCACACAAAGGACTGCCACACCCCCTACTGGGACTCTGGCAGACAGGATTGAACTGAAAGGGGGCTTGGTGCATTTCTTAGAGACCCTTTGAAGTCACCCCCACTTCAAAGGCACAACTTAGTATAAAACAGGGCCTCTGCCCTACCTCATAAGACACTTGCTGGAAAAGAAACCTGAACCAGAAACTACATCCTGCCAAGAAGAACTGCCTGGCTGCTCAAAGGACTCACCTGTCTGCTTTCTACAAAGGACTGCTGTCTTGCTGTTGCCCTGCTGCCTTGCTGAACTCTTGTCTGGCTGTGAAAGTGCTCTCCAAGGGCTTGGATAGAGCTTGCCTCCTGTTCCTTGAAGTCTCAGGACCAAAAAGACTTCTTCCTTTCACTTGGACGCTCCGTGCGCCGAAAATTTCGACGCACAGCTTGTTTCGCGGCGAGAAAAACGCCGCACACCGACGCTGATCGACGCGACGCCCTCGGGACGATCGAGACTTCGACGCACAACCTCGCAAGGACAAAGCCGCCCGACTTTCCAGGAGAAATCGACGCGACGCCTACCGTGAGTGCGAAACTTTGACGCAAGGCCTCGCAAGGACAACGCCGCCCGACTTCCAAGGAGAAATCGACGCGACGCCTGCCGTGAGACCAAAATTTCGACGCCTTTTTCCACGCATCTCTTCTCCTGTGGCCCTCTGAGGAGATTTCCCACCAGAAACCAGGTACTCTGTGCTTGAAAGACACTTTATTGCTTTTTAAAGACTTAAAGACACTTAATATCACTTTTCAGTGATATCTTTACAAATTCGTATTGCAACTTTGATCGTTTTGACCTACAATTACCCAGATAAATATTCTATATTTTTCTAAACACTGTGTGGGGTATTTTTGTGGTGTTATACTATGGTGTTGTATGATTTATTGCACAAATGCTTTACACATTGCCTTCTAAGTTAAGCCTGACTGCTCGTGCCAAGCTACCGGAGGGTGAGCACAGGCTGATTTTGGATTGTGTGTGACTTACCCTGACTAGAGTGAGGGTTCTTGCTTGGACAGAGGGCAACCTGACTGCCAACCAAAAACCCCATTTCTAACACTCAGGGATGCTAAACTTCAAATTTCTATCTGCTCCCTAAGGGAATATGCACTTTAATAATATTTAAAGGCAGCTCCCATGTTACCTTATGAGAGAGATAGGCTTTGCAACAGTGAAAACTGAATTTGGCAGTATTTCACTGTTAGGACATGTAAAACACATACGTACATCTCCCAACTTCAATAAACACTGCACCCTACACATGGGGCTACCTAGGGCCTACCTTAGAGGTACCTTACATGTATAACTAGGGAAGGTTTAGGCCTGACAAGTGGGCACACTTGCCAAGTCGAATTGGCAGTTTAAAACTGCACACTCAGACACTGCAGTGGCAGGACTGAGCCATGTTTACAGGGCTACTTATGTGGGTGGCATAACCAGTGCTGCAGGCCCACTGGTAGCATTTGATTTACAGGCCCTGGGCGCCTCAAAATGTATTTTACTACGGACTTACTGGTAAATCAAATATGCCAATCAGGGAAACTCAATTGCACATATATTTTACATGGGAGCACTTCACTTTAGCACTGGATAGCAGTGGTAAAGTGCCCAGAGTAACAAAAACACATCAACAACCTGGGAAACAGAGGCAAAAAGTTAGGGGAGACCACGTCAAAGATGCTAAGTCTAACACATGTCCCCCCAGCTGAAAGTGGGGAGCAACTACCCAACCTCATGGGAGTTCTCATCACTAAGGCAAAAGAATCTGGACAGACCGTCAACATTGGTGTGTTCTGTGCCAGGGTGGTGTTCCACCATAAAGTCCATCCCCTGTAGGGAAATGGACCACCTCAACAGTTTTGGATTCTCACCCCTTATCTGCATTAACCATCTGAGGGGCCTGTGGTCAGTCTGAACCCAGAAGTGAGAACCAATCAAGTAGGGTCTTAGCTTCTTCAGTGCCCAAACCATGGTAAAAGCTTCAAGCTCAATTGCACACCACTTACGTTACCTGGGAAGTAACCTCCTTCTAATGAAGGCTACAGGTTGATCTAGGCCCGCTTCATTAAGCTGTGAGAGTATTGCTCATCTACATTGCTCTGAGGCATTTGTTTGCACAGCAAATTCCATGGAATAGTCAGGTGCCTTCAGCACAGGTGCTATGCACATGGCAGCCTTCAGGGTGTCAAAAGCGGTCTGGCAAGCTTCTGCCCAGATCACCTTCTTTGGTTGCTTCTTGGAGTTCAACTCATTCAAGGGGGCAACAATTGTGCCATTTCCCTTGACAAACCTCTTGTAATAGCCAGTGAGGCCTAGGAAGGCTCTCACCTCAGTCTGGGTATTAGGAGGCTCCCAAGCCAGAATTTTGTCAATCTTTGGGTGTAGGGGTGCCACCTGGCCACTCCCTACCTGGTGTCCCAAATGCACCACTGAGCCCTGCCCTATTTGGCACTTGCTTGCCTTAATAGTGGGGCCTCCAACACTCTGCAGAGGTGCTGCAAGTGTTCACCCCAAGTGGTACTGAACACTGCAATGTCATCCAGGTATGCTGCACTGAAAGCATCCAGCCCAGTCAACACCTGGTTGACCAATCTCTGGAATCTGGCAGTGGCATTTTTTTTTTATCCCAAATGGCATCACCTTAAACTGGAAGTGTCCATCTGGGGTAGAAAATGCTGGTCTCTACTTGGCCCGTTCAGTTAAGGCAATCTGACAATACCCAGACACTAAATTAAACGTGCTGAGGTATTTGGCAGCTCTCAACCGATCTATGAGCTCATCAGCTCAGGGAATGGGTTGCATGTCAGTTTTGGTGACCGCATTGAGAACTCAGTAGTCCACACAGAACCAGAAGTCTGGAGTGACCCCAGGAGCAGCAGCCTTGGGGACCAAGACCACAGGGCTGGCCCAAGGACTGCTAGAAAACTCAATCACCCCTAGGGCTAACATCTTAGACATCACAACTGATGCTGGCCCTGACCTTATCAGACACCCTGCAAACCTTCTGTTTAATGGGTGGACTGTCCCCAGTATCCACATCATGCGTACACAAGTGTGTGACCCCCGGGATCAGGGTGAACAGGGAGGCGAACTGTCCCAACACCTGGCGACAGTCCCTCTGCTGCTCTCTAGTCAGGGAGGGTGAGAGGTTCACTCCCTCTACAGACCCATCCTTCTCTCCTGCAAATGGGAGGTCAGGAAGAGGCTCACTCTCTCCCTCCACCCCATCATCTGTTGCTAGGAGCATGGACAGTTCAGTCCGCTCAAAGTGGGGTTTGAGACGGTTCACATGCAGGACCCTTAAGGGGTTCCTGGGAGTCCGCAAGTCCACCAGGTATGTGACTTCACTCTTGCGCTCCACCACCTCAAATGGCCCAGTCCACTTGTCCAGAAGTGCCCTAGGCTTCACTGGTGCCATCACCCACACTTTTTGCCCAGGCTGAAACTCGACCAGAGTGGCATTCTGGTCATACCATTGTTTCATATCTGCCTGGCTGGCTTCCTGGTTCTCTTGTGCGAGAGGTCTGAAGCGGGCAGTCTGGTTTCGGAAAGCCAGCATGTTGCTAAATACATCCTGGGGAGGTTTAGTGGGGGTTTTCTCTAAGCCCTCCTTCACCAGACTCATGGGTCCCCTAACAGGATAGCCATATAGCAACTCAAAAGGACTTAAGCCAAGCCATTTTTGAGGTACCTCCCTGTAGGCGAACAGAAAGCATGGCAAAAGGACGTCCCACTTCCGCCTCAAGGGCTCTGACAGGCCCATGATCATGCCTTTCAAGGTGCGGTTGGGTCTCTCAACCAGACGATTGCTTTGGGGGTGGTAAGGAGTGGTGAACTTATACGTTACCACACACTCCTGCCACAGGGATTTCATATATGTGGATATGAAATTGGTCCCCCTATGAGATACCACTTCCTTGGGGAACCCCATGCGGGTAAAAACCCCCATCAATGCATGACCCACCAGAGGGGAGGTGAATGATCTCAGCGGAATGGCTTCTTGGTACCGGGTGGCATTCACCATCAAGACCAGGATGAACCTGTTGCCCATGGCTTTCTTGGGATCCAGAGGCCCCACAATGTCAATACCGACCCTTTCCAAGGGGGTACTAACTGCAGGAAAAGGTTGGAGGGGACCCTTGTGCTTCCCTTCACTCTTGCCACTTGCCTGACAAGTCTGGCAAGACTTGCAATGAGCATCTGAGTGCCTGCACATTTGCGGGCCAGTAAAAGTAGGTGACAAGCCGTTCAAAGGTCTTGTTCCACTCCAAATGTCCAGCTAAAGGCACATCATGAGCCAGACCCAGTAGGAAGGACCTGAAGTACTGGGTACCACCAGCATGGGCTGACCCAGGCTCAGCAACCTTAGGCTCACTACACAGGAAGCCGTCCTCCCAAATGTTCAGGTGACATCCTGGCTCCTTGCCAGCCGCCTGTCTGCAGCCTGCTGCCGCACACTCACTAGAGTAGGGCATGTCTTCTGTGCCTCACAGAATGCCTCCCTGGTGGGTCGCCCTTTCTGCTGCCACTGTGACAGCTCAGGGACCTCCCCAGTTCAGCCAACTGTTCCCCTGTAGGCTCCGGGGCGTCACCCTCAGACTCCGCCTCCTCCTGGACCATGGGAACTTCTGGGGATGGCTTTCCATGCCCCCTGCCCTTCCTCTTTTTGGCAGTCCCCTGGTCCACTGTTGCAGGCTCCAGGGGCTCTTGACAACCCTGACGGGCTGCCATTGACCTGGTGGATATGCATACCAACCCAGGCAAACCCAACATCTCCAAATGTGACCTTTGTTCCACCTCCTTCCAAGGGGAATCTCCTAGGTCATTGCCAAGTAAACTATCCATAGGCATGGTTGGACTCACAGCTACCTTCAAGGAACCAGCCCCCCCCCCATTCAAATTGAACCTGCAACTCTCTGCAAAGGTGCTCTGAATTGTCCATTGCAACCACTTGGTGAAGTATATGGGGATCTATCTACTCTGCAGACACTAGGTGACTCCTCACTGTAGTTAAACTGGCTCCTGTGTCTCTCAGAGCCTCTACCCTCTGTCCATTAATGGTCACTCACTGCCTGTACTTTTTAGTGTTCTCAGGCACAAGGGTTCTCTGGACTATCTCACTGTCCCCTTGCGAGACAAGGGTCATCTTAGCTGGTTCCCACCCACCTGGAACCAACTCCTCCCCAAGCGCTACACTAGCCAAACCCTGGGACTCTGCTCCAGTGGGTGCCGGTATACTCTTGAGGCACTTGGGGTCACCCCTAACATGACCCAGCTGGTCACATGCATAACACTTACAAGGGGTACCTTCTTCCACAGGTCTCCCGTTGGAGAACCATGGCTTCTTTTCACTTGGGGGCTTGGAATCCTGACCCTGGGAACTAGGTGGGGGCCCTTTAGAGAACTCCTCCTTTTTACCCTTATCCCCTCTTTCTTCTGAGAGGGACCCTGCCCACCCTTGAAGTGGTCTCTCCCATACGTCTTTTGGACCCTGGTGCTTTTCCAGCTATCTGCTTCCTGCGCAAGCTTCCTGGGGTGAGTCAGCTTGCTGTCAATTAGGTGTTGGCACAGCGCTAGAAAACATAAACTGTACAAGTGTTCCCAAGCAATTAAATTGTAAAGCCCCTCATACGTTGCCACCTTACTGCCTTTCACCCAACCATCCAGTGACATGCTAAAGGGATCCACACACTCCAACCAGGTTTGAGACTCTTTCTTATTGTAGGACCTAAACTTGTCCTGATACTGCTCTGGGGCCAGACCATATCTTGTGAGTAGGGCATCTTTCATTATGGTGTAGGTGGGTCCCTGAGGATCCCCTAAGGATGTCAAGGTGTCCCTCCCTTACACATCAAAGTGCTTCCACAAACCCGCCCCCCAATGAGCTTCAGGGACCAGATCCATATGGAGAGCAGACTCATACCCCTTGAACCACAAGAATATGTCATCCTCCCTTTTGTAGTCTTTCTCTAGGTCTTTTGGAATGTGCACTGTTAGACCTGACAGCCTTAGGGTGCCTGCCTTCCTCCACTTTTTAGATACTGTTTTTGTGGGTTTTAAGACTTTAAGTACTTTACCACTGCTAACCAGTGCTAAAGTGCATATCCTCTCTCCCTTTAAACATGGTAACATTGGATCATACCCAATTGGACTATTTAATTTACTTATAAGTCCCTAGTAGAGTGTACTATATGTGCCCAGGGCCTGTATATTAAATGTTACTAGTGGGCCTTCAGCACTGATTGTGCCACCCACTTAAGTAGCCCCTTAACCTTGTCTCAGGCCTGCCATTGCAAGGCCTGTGTGTGCAGTTTCACTGCCAATTCGACTTGGCATTTAAAAGTATATGCCAAGCCTAAAGCTCCCCTTTTTCTGCTGTGTATGCAAATGGCAGGACATGTACCTATGTAATTTACATGTCCTGGTAGTGTAAAACTCCTAAATTCATTTTACACTGCTATGAGGTGTGGTCCCTTCATAGGCTAACATTGGAGCGGCCCTCATACATTGTTTGAGTGGTAGCTGCTGATCTGAAAGGAGTAAAAAGGTCATATTTAATATGGCGAGAATGGTGATATAAAATCCTGCAGACTGGTGAAGTTGGATTTAATATTACTATTTTAGTGAGCATTTCTCTTCACTTAAATCTTTCTGTGCCTTATAATCCACGTCTGGCTGGGTTTAGTTGACAGCTCCTTGGCCATTCACTCACACATACCCTCACACAGGATACTCAGCCTCAATTGCATACATGTGCATTTTGAATGGGTCTTCCTGGGCTGGGAGGGTGGAGGGCCTGACAATTGCATGTCAAAGGACAGTAGCCTGTCCTCACACAAAGGACTGCCACACCCCTTACCGGGACCCTGGCAGACAGGATTGAATTGAAAGGGGACCTTGTGCACTTCTAAGCCACTCTTTGAATTCTCCCCCACTTCAAAGGCACATTGGGTATATAAACAGGTCCTCTGCCCCTACCAACTCAGACACTTCCTGGAGAAGAAACTGGAACCAGAACCTGCCAAGAAGAACTGCCTGGCTGCCCAAAGGACTCACCTGTCTGCTTTCTGTGAAGGACTGTTGCCTTGCTGTTGACCTGCTGCCTTGCTGCTCTCTGGCTGAGGTGAAGAAGTGCTCTCCAAGGGCTTGGATAGAGCTTGCCTCCTGTTCCAAAAAGACTTCATCTCTGCAAGGAGTTCTTGTGCAGCAAAATTTGACGCACAGCCTGCCAGAAACGACACACAGCCTGCACTGCTGTAAAGATTTTGACGCAGCCCGACTTCACAACAAGAAGATCAACGCAGCACCAGCGTAGTGACTGGAAATTTGATGCACAGCCCACCGGAATGACCCACAGCCGAACCGGAACAACGCAGCCCGACTTCCAGAGAGGAATCGATGCAGCGCCTGCCGTGCAGTAGAAAATTTGACGCAACGCCCACCAAATCGACGCAGCTCCTGTGACTTTGTCCTGCTTGCACAGGAAATCCACGCATTGTCCCCGGAGCATCTGAAAACCACGCAACCCGAAAAGGATCCACGACCGAGCACCGGAAATCGACGCACTGCCGTCCCTGCATAAAAACGAAATGATGCATTGCGTGTGCGGCCCGAGAAATCGGCGCACACCCCTTTGTTTCCACGCATCTCCTCCTCTGTGTTTTTTTGCGGAGATTTTTAATGCAAACCAGGTACTTTGTGCTTGAAAGAGACTTCATATTATTTTCAGTGATATCTAAACATTTACTTATTGCATTGTAATCGTTTTGACCTGCATTTATCCAGATAAATGTTATATATTTTTCTAAAACTCTGTGGTGTATTTTTGTGGTGCTATATGGTGTTATTGTATGATTTATTGCACACATACTTTACGCATTGCCTTCTAAGTTAAACCTGACTGCTCAGTGCCAAGCAACCAGAGGGTGGGCACAGGTTAATTTGTATTGTGTGTGACTTACCCTGACTAGAGTGAGGGTCCTTGCTTGGACAGGGGATAATCTGACTGCCAAACAAAGACCCCATATCTAACATGCACCCTTCCCTCAGGCTGCACTGTGCTGTTGCTGCCACCATCCCTATTAGACTGGCTCCTCTGATCCAGCTCCCTAAACTGAGCTCAGTTTCTCCAACTCCAACTGGTGAGTCCTCTCTGCCTGTCTGTCCTGCAACTCTTCAGGAGTCCAACCCTTGGATGACACACTGCTACCTGCCCTAGGGACCCTTCTTCTGGACATAATAGGCCCACCCACTATACCATTGTGAATGCTCTGCGCCTCCTCATCCTCATCCACTGTGTGCCGCTCAGCTTTCTTGGCTGTCACCCAAGCCTAGAGTACTGGGGAATTGATTACTGCAATGTATCAGGCAGCCTCCCACGAGCGGCTCATATGTGACTTGCAGGATAAAGCGGACGTGTATCTACAAACATGGTCGCCCTTTCTCTCAGGACCAGTGAGCTGAATATTCACCACGAAGGTCACAACACCACTGACCAAGTGGGGCTACGCTTATCCGGTAAGTTTATTATCACACACCAGTGCATCATTACCTCCTTCTGTTTTTGTACCGGCCTCGGTTGTGTGAAAACACATACCCTCACTTGCTCTCTGTTCGGTCCTTCAAGAATGCACTGACCACCTACCCCCATTTCTCCCCTTCCTTCCTTCACCTCTCCACCCCCTCCACTATTTTCATTATTCACCTTGCTCCCACCAACCCTCCTTGAATGTGCCTCCTGCCCCCTCCCGCCTCCCATTTGTGTTGTTCCTCCCCCCCCTCGGGCACCACCATTATCATTCTCAGTCTCATTATCATCCCCATCTACGTCTCTGCTCCCTTTGTTCCTACTCTCACTCTCTCTCTCGCTCCCTCCTCCCATTTTCCTCTCACTGGTACCCTTCCCTTTCCCCACCTCTTCAGTTTCCACTCTTATTATCAACCCATAGTTATGTTCCTCTCTATTTGTTTTCCTAGCTTTTCCTAGCTTTGTATACACCTTCTTCTTCAGATATTCCCTTCAAAACTCTGACCTCACCCATGCTAATTCATGCCGACACCCAGAGACACCTACTCTTCTTACCCGCATTGCTACCAACGGGGCATTATTTTACCTCTGTTCCCCCCATTTATGTCCCCTTCTAAGTCCTTCCTCCCCCTTTCCAAGGGAAGGATACCACCTCTCCTTGCAAACCACTTGGGCCACCGTTCTCTGCCTTCAGCACACATCAATAACCTGGGAAACAGAGGCAAAAAGTTAGGGAAGAGCACGCCAAGGATGCCAAGTCTAACACTTCTAATGTAATAAAATAGGACCACACTGACTTGTCCTCAAGTATTTCTCAACTTTTTAATTTGAAACGTGGAAAAACAATATATTTTCTGAATAATGTACTATGTAAACAACTACAGTGTTGAGCCAAAACTTAAGTTTGGAACTAATGCAATTGGTTTTTTTCCCCATTACGCAATCAGAAATGGTACTGCATATTGTTTTGTCCTGCTCTATTGAACCAATGTACATTTTATGCTTTCAGCCTGCCACGATGGAGCGTGCGCCAGAGATAGGGACCAGGTTAGTCTGCGGCGAAAAGTCCAGTTTGAAACAGAGGAGGCCACAAGGAGAGCATCATGGATGTTCATTTCTATAGCGCAAAGAGCAGGCCTGGGTCACAGACAATTGTCACTGTTGTGAGGAGATCTGGTCTGGTGTCGTAAATAGTCATTGCTGAAGCTTTGCATTTACGATCATAATGAGTTGTCGTTGATGTAGCACGAAGTGCAGATCTTGTATTGCAGCTCATCTCCGTCAGTTGCTCTAGAGCAAAGGGTCCAGTTCATGTGAGCTCCACATTTGTTGGCATCATTGGCGACAAAGTCTCAGCACAAACTGGGCTGTTCACGTAAACAAGGAGCCCTATAGTTCAGGATTCACCTTTCATTGTAGATGAGTGCACTCTGATACCAGCCAAGGTGAGGCACCTTTTGGGGCTAATGGAACTGTAGCAGAGGTATGTTTGCCAACTGACCCTTGGAGTCAATCAAGTTAGCCTAGGATAAAGGGAGCAGGTCTGGTCTTCCTTCACAGAGAGTGGGCAGGCCTCAAGCAGCAGAGCAGATGTCTGGAGAACAAGGCAGACTTCAATCGACAGGGAAATCCTCTGGTTAATACCAAGGCAGTCCTCTGAGGAACAAGGTAGTCCTTCTATAGTCTACAGTTCCGGGAGTGCATTAATGATATGGTTTAGAAAGTCCAATATTTATACCTCGTGCCAGTCTTTGAAGTGGGGTTGGTATCCTGGCTACCCCTAAATCTAATTGTGAAAAGTTCTTCCCTTGCCCGTCAAGGCTTCAAGTAGTCTAAGGTGACAAACAATGCAATCAAGCCCTTTTGTTTGTATGCTGGTTGGCAGCCCTCTAAAATGTACGCAAGGCAAAGAACAGCTCTGCCCCATCCTTCCTGCCATGATGACCCATCCTGCCAACACATAAGCCCTCATTATGACATTGGTGGTAAATGCCACTTACCGTCATGCGGACTGCTGACTGCCGCCAACATATCGCTGCTGCTGCGGATATCCGTTCATCATTTTATGACACACACACACACACCAATCTGTCCCTATTCAGCCACAGACACAAGTCTGCCTCACCAAAGGTCAGTAATAAACTGGCAGAATCAAAACCCACACCGTTATGCCAACAGAACAATGCCCATCACATTATGACCCACGAATCGCCACGGCGGACATTCAATGGCATTAAACCATTGGCGGTACATACCGCTGCGCGCAAAATACACACACTCAAAACAACACCACATTGGACAATTTAAACAACAAACAACTGACACCCATACACTCACCACACCCACACACCCACACCATTATAAAACACACACCCACATTACCCACAACGCTTTACGAATACAAATCATTGGCACGAGACAGACAAAACCTGAGCCACACACTACCTACACCCATACACCACCCATGCACCCCACATCACACACCCCAACACATTACCTTACACACCCTCAGCTACACACCTCACACAACACCCATGGTACCACAAAGACACCCCCGATTCTCAGTGAAGGAAATAAGGGTCATGGTGGAGGAAATTATCATGGTAGAGCCACAGCTATTTGGAGCACAGGTGCAGCAGATATCCATTGCAAGGAAGATGGAGCTATGGGGGAGGATCATGGACAGGGTCAATGCCCCAGAACAAGGGATGATATCAGGAAGAGGTGAAACAACCTGTGGGGTATGGTGCGTTCCATTACAGCAAGACACCAACTCGCTGTACAGAGGACTGGGGGTGAACCCCCTCCTCCTCCCCCCACAACTAACAACATGGGAGGAGCAAGTCTTTGCAATCATGCATCCTGAGGGCCTGGCTGGAGTAGGAAGAAGACTCTGGTAAGTCAACTCCATACTATTATCACCCCCTACCTGCATGCCATCACATACTCCCACCGTCACCCTCACTCCCATCACTACACCACTTCCCACACAGTCCACCATCACATTTCATTAATCCTAATGCCAAGCCCTGCATGCTCTACCAATGCAAGTACATAACTCACAGCCCTGCATGGACACCTGTCACTAAAGCATGCACACTAGAGAGAATCAGCTAGCCCACCTCATACCAACTTACACAAGTGAAAGCTGCTGTGGCAAAAGCAACCAAATCGGACAACCCACCAATGCACAATATGTCACACACAGAAACAATAACACGTCATTTACATACCTGCAGGTATCCCAGCCAATGACACCAGAGAAGAGGTGCCAGCGCTATCCAGTCCCCAACTGAAGAGGCCCAAAGTGATGGCAGGATATGGATGACCAACCTGGCCCATCAGGGACCACTGGACAGTTGGTTACCCAGGCCCAGTCACACACCACCACAGAGCCTCCCCATCAGGAAACACCACCACAGCACCCACCCAGTGTACCCATACCTCTATCCCCAGGAGACGTCAATCAGCAGTATGTCCACCCCTACACAGACCCCTTGGCACACCTCATACTCAAGACAATCAGGTACCTGGGGTTAGTGGCCAGGGCACACAGTTCATAGGACAGGTGTAGGAAGGTAGCCTCTTTCTAGCCTTGTTACCCCCACTTTTGGCCTGTTTGTGCGTATATGTCAGGGTGTTTTTACTGTCTCACTGGGATCCTGCTAGCCAGGGCCCAGTGCTCATAATGAAAACCCTATGTTGTCAGTGTGTTTGATATGTGTCACTGGGATCCTGCTAGCCAGGGCCCCAGTGCTCATATGTTTGTGGCCTGTATGTGTTCCCTGTGTGGTGCCTAACTGTATCACTGAGACTCTACGAACCAGAACCTCAGTGTTTATGCTTTCTCTGCTTTTAAAATTGTCACTGCAGGCTAGTGACTAATTTTACCAATTTTGATCGGCACACTGGAACACCCATATAATTCCCTAGTATATGGTACCTAGGTACCCAGGGTATTGGGGTTCCTGGAGATCCCTATAGGCTGCAGCATTTCTTTTGCCACCCATTGGGAGCTCAGACAATTCTTACACAGGACTGCCACTTCAGCCTGAGTGAAATAACATCCACGTTATTTCACAGCCATTTTACACTGCACTTAAGTAACTTATAAGTCACCTATATGTCTAACCCTGACTTAGTGAAGGTTAGGTGCAAAGTTACTTAGTGTGAGGGCACCCTGGCACTAGCCAAGGTGTCCCAACATTGTTCAGGGCAATTTCCCTGGACTTTCTGAGAGTGGGGACACCATTACACGCGTGAACTACATATAGGTCAATACCTATATGTAGCGTCACAATGGTAACTCCAAACATGGCCATGTAACATGTCTAGGATCATGGAATTGTCACCCCAATACCATTTTGATATCGGGGGGACAATTCCATGCATCCCCGGGTCTCCAGCATATAGCCCGGGTACTGCCAAACTAACTCTCTGGGGTTTTCTCTGCAGCTACTGCTGCTGCCAACCCTCAGACAGGTTTCTGCCCCCCTGGGGCCTTGGCAGCCCAGTCCCAGGAAGGCAAAACAAAGGATTTTCCCTGAGAGAGGGTGTTACACCCTCTCCCTGTGGAAATAGGTGTTAAGTGCCTGAGAGGAGTAGCCTCTTCTGGCCTCTGGAAATGCTTTGAAGGGCACAGATGGTGCCAGTCTACACCGGTTCAGGGATCCCCCCCAGCCCTGCTCTGGCACGAAACTGGACAAAGGAAAGGGGAGTGACCACTCCCCTGACCAGCACCTCCCAAGGGGAGGTGCCCAGAGCTCCTCCAGTGTGTCCCACACCTCTGCCATCTTGGATGCAGAGGTGTGAGGGCACAATGGACACCTCTGAGTGCCAGTGCCAGCAGGTGATGTCAGAGACGCCTCCTGATACGTGCTTACCTTTCTCTGTAGCCAATCCTCCTCTGAAGGCTATTTAGGGTCTCTCCTGTGGGTATCTAACCAGATAACGAATACAAGAGCTCACCAGAGTTCCTCTGCACTTCCCTCTTCAACTTCTGCCAAGGATCGACGGCTGACTGCTCCAGGACGCCTGCAAAACTGCAACAAAGTAACAAGAAGACTACCAACAACATTGCAGCACCACATCCTGCCGGCTTTCTCGACTGTTTCCTGGTGGTTCATGCTCTGAAGGCTGTCTGCCTTCACCCTGCACTGGAAGCCAAGAAGAAATCTCCAGTGGGTCGACGGAATCTTCCCCCTGCCAACGCAGGCACCAAACTTCTGTATCACCGGTCCTTTGGGTCACCTCTCATCTTGACGAGCATGGTCCCTGGAACACAGGAGCTAGATCCAAGTGTCCCCGACAGTCCAGTGGCCCTTCTGTACAAATTTGGTGGAGGTAAGTCCTTGCTTCCCTACACCAGACAGTAATCCTGTGTACTGTGTGACCTGCAGCTGCTCGGGCTTCTGTGCACTTTTGTAAGACTTCCTTTGTGCACAGCCTAGCCCAGGTCCCCAGCACTCTGTCCTGCATTGCCTAACTCACTGAGTTGGACTCCGACTTTGTGCGATCCTCTTTTGTTGTGCTGAGTCAACCATCGTGCTCAGATCTTCTGAATGCCTGTTCATGTGCTTCTGTGGGTGCTGCCTGCTTCTGCGTGGGCTCTTCGTGTTGCTGAGGACCCCCTATGTCTCCTCCTCCAAGGGGCGACCTCCTGGTCCTTCCTGGGCCCCAGCAGCACCCAAAATCCTCAACTGCGACTCCTGCAGCTAGCAAGGCTTGTTTGCAGTCTTTCTGCTTGGAAATAATTCGGCGTCCTCCAACATGTCATCAGACATCTTCTGACCAAAGGAGAAGTTCCTGGCACCTTCCGTTGTAGCAGAATCTTTGGCTTCTTCCACCCGGAGGCAGCCCTTTTGCACCTTCATCCGGGGTATACTGGGCTCCTGCCCCCCCCTGGACACTTGCATGACTCTTGGACTTGGTCCCCTTCCTTTACAGGTCCTCAGGTCCAGGAATCCATCTTCAGTGCTTTGCAGTCAGTTGTTGTCCTTGAGGAATCCCCTATCTCGACTTTACTGTCTTTCTGGGGTAGTAGGGTAATTTTATTCCTACTTTTCAGGGTCTTGGATTGGGGTATCTTGGACACACTTAGTGTTTTCTTACACTCCCAGTGACCCTCTACACACTACACTAGGCCTGGGGTCCAATCGTGGTTCGCATTCCACTTTTGGAGTATATGGTTTGTGTTGCCCCTAGGCCTATTGTCTCCTATTGCATTCTATTGAGTTCTACAGTATTTGCCCTACTTTTCTAACTGTTTACTTACCTGATTTTGGTTTGTGTGTATATTTTGTGTATATTACTTACCTCCTAAGGGAGTATATCCTCTGAGATACTTTTGGCATATTGTCACTAAAATATAGTACCTTTATTTTTAGTAGCTCTGAGTATAGTGTTTTCCTATGATATAGTGCTAAGTGATATAAGTAGTATGGGAGGAGCTTTGCATGTCTCCTCCTTCAGCCTAAGCTGCTAGAACACCTCTAATCTACTAATAAGGGATCGCTGGACCTGGCACAAGGTGTAAGTACCACAAGGTACCCACTATAAGCCAGGCCAGCCTCCTACAACAGAGGCACAGGACAACAGGGAAACTGGGAGGACTGATGTGTGCCAGGTGGAGGAAATGCCCAGGGAACCGACTCTTCAGGAGGCACTCACCGAGATCCTGGGAGCCTACCACATGCTCAGTACATGATGGGCCAGATCCTGGACAATGTGCAGGAGAACAGGCGGCTGCACCAGGGAATGATGGAGGACTTGCAGGCCATCAACACCACCCTGGTCTCCATTGCAGGGATACTGGCAGACATGTTCAACATTATGAGGGAGGCAGTCTCACAATAGTGGGCCCCTGCCACTAGCCAGACATCTGAACTGCCTTCCACCTCTGCTGCTGCTAGTGGACAGGAGACCCCGCCACAGGACCAGCAGGCCACCAGCACCCCTCCCCCTGCAGAAGGTGAACCACCCCGCAAAGGTTCCCTGTGATCCAGGCAGAAGCCAGAGACTATTGCCAAGACCCCGCCAGGAAATGAGACTCTCCTGATTGCCACCCTTGTGTCCCACTCTGTTACCCTGTCCACCTTGAACTGCCATTGCTCCCCTTCTTATGTCCCCTTGGACAATGCACCTGTGCTACAAATAGACTGGAACAATACCTAGGACTTTGCTCCATCATCACCCCATCCCAATGCACTTGCCCCTCTTCTTCTTAGTACTTCAATAAACACACTTTGAAAAAATACAAGTATGGAGTATGTTACATTTTTAACGTATGCATTTGTTTAACCAGGTTCAAACATTGCAATTCAACTGTACAGTAATTGTTCACATAGGAAAGACCTGCAGTTTCCAACAGTGATCATACCAGGAGCAATAGTGGAGCACCAACATCTGCAAAATGAATTGCCAAAGGGTACAGTAAGTGGGCATAGGAGTGGGAAATAACAGCATGCCAGTGCCAAAGATATCCTAAATAATGACAATGAAATGTGAAGTAACACTGTCTTACCTGTGTGTCATTAGAAGTATTGTCGCATCACTGCTGTTCTGTTGTCCTCATCCTCATTCTGCTCATCCTTATTGTCCACAGGGTCCACAGCTGCCACACGGCCATCTCCAGCCTCCACTTACTGCAGAAAAGGCACATGGCGTCTCAAGGCAAGGTTGTGCAACATGCAGCATGCCACGATTATCTGGCAGACCTTCTTGGGTGAGTAGCACAGAGATGCACCAGTTAGATGGAAGCACCTGAATCTGGCCTTCAGGAGGCCAAAGGTTCTTTTGATTATCCGTCTTGTTTGCCCATGTGCCTCAAAGTAACGTTCTTCTGCCCTTGTCCTGGCATTCCTCACAGGGGTCAGGAGCCATGATAGGTTGGGGTAACCTGAATCATCTGCAAATATTGAGGGACAACATTAGGCCACACACTATCCCATATGGCCCACACCATACCCATACACCAACATCTACTGGGTGGGAACCAGGGCTCACCTATTAGCCACACCCTGTGCCTCTGTAGTTGGGCAATCACATTTGGGATGCTGCTATTCCTCAGTAAAAAGTCATCATGCACCGACCCAGGATACTTTTCACTGACATGGGAAATGTAGTGGTCTGCCAAGCACACCATCTGTACATTCATGGAGTTGAAGCTTTTACGATTTCTGATCACCTGTTCATTCTGGCGGGGGGACAAATGAAATATGAGTTCCATCAATTGCCCCAATTATGTTGGGGATATGTCCCATCGCATAGAAGTCAGCCTTTACTGTGGCCAAATCCTCCACTTGGGGGAAAACAATGTAGCTGCACATGTGTTTACTCAGGGCAGACAACACTCTGGTCAGCACTATTGAGAACATTGGCTGTGACATTCCTGCTGCCAAGCCACCTGTCACTTGGAAAGAACCAGTTGCCAGGATATGGAGCACAGATAGAACTTGCACAAGGGGGGGAATCCCAGTGGGGTGATGGATAGCAGATGGCAGGTCAGGCTCCAATTGGGCACACAGCTCTGTAATTGTGGCCCTGTCAAGTCTATAGGTGAGGATGATGTGCCTGTCCTCCATTGTTGCCAAGTCAACCAGGGGTCTGTACACAGGGGTATGTCTCCATCTCCTACTCATCCGCAGCGGGAGCAGTCTAAGGGACAAAAGAGTGATGCTCCAGTCACAAACTGAACATTGGAGCCACAACAGTACATGATGTCAATTTGTAATGGGTAAGTGGGATTTGTCCTGTATTTCCAAATTTTAACTGTGACGCAGTTATTATCCGGGGCCTGTCCCCCCTCCCTGAAATGGCGTCTGCCTGTCCTGTGTGGAGGGACAGGTGGAAGTGAGGTAATTCCGCTGACGTTGTACCCTGTTGCGGGAGGCGGTCGGGAACCGCTGTGCAACTCCTTATTGGTTAACATTGGGCCCTACGGGTTACAGTGGCCAATGGTGATGTATGCTGGCGGTGACGGTATGCACCACCGCGGACGTGCCGCCATTTTCTTTCTGATCACTCACTTGCTATCTGACCTTCAACAGGAGAGGACTTACACTGCATGTGCTGCTGTGGCCTGTGTCTGGAACCTACCATGGTTCGTGTGACTGGGGAAAGGGCCCCTGCCTTCACCTCGGCGAGTTGAAGTGACTGGTGGATTGGGTCCTACCCCAGTACTGGCTGCTGCATGGGCCTCCAGACCAACAGGTGAGTACACTGTGGGCACGGTGCATGTGGCATGAATGCATGGAATGGTGTGTGTGAAGGCCTCATATAAGGGGGTGGGTGGATGTCCTCTGGGCGACGTTTTGGTCGTGTGCTGGGCCATGTGTGTGCAAATGATGATGTGAAGGGGTATGGTGGGCCATAAGTGTAACAGGCAGGACTGTCTGACTGATACCATTTTCCTGTGTGTATTCCCTCTGCAGGTCAGCGCCCATCAAAAGAAGGGTATATGGCGTGCCATCACCAAGGATGTGCGGACCATGGGGGTCTACGGCTGGTGGAGCACCCACTGTCAGAAACAGGGAAAGTACCTGAGACGCTGGACACGGAAGGCAGCAGAGGCCCAGCTGGGGATGGCCTACCAACGAGGAATGGGTGCCCATTGAACCCTGACCCCCTGATGGACCACATACTGGTGGTGGCCTATCCTGAGCTGGATGGGCACATGAGGGCATCACAGCAGCCACAAGGGGTGAGTACAGTTCCCATCATTACAACTTACTCAAGGTAGGGGGGGAATGTGTGTCAGTGGGTGTTCCTAGCCCAGGCTTGACATTGCAGAGTGGGTCCCATGGTGGCCAGGGTTCTGAAGTGATGATCTTGCTACCTAGCTCATAGGGACCCACCACTGGTCAGGGCTGGGTGGGTCCCAGGTGTGCTGCATTTGGTGGTGTGTGCCCTTCCCCATGCCTTGGTGGCTAGCAATATAACTGGCAGTGCAATGCATAGTGCGTAGGGCTGTTCCCTGTGTGTGAGAGTGGTGTGTACGCCAGCAGTGGTGTTGGTGCAGCCATTTACCAAGTGTATTCTTTGTCTCCCTGTAGGAAAGTACCATCTTGCCTGGCATGTTACCCCCATTTTTCACTATATATATGTTGTTTTAGTTGTATGTGTCACTGGGACCCTGGTAACCCAGGGCCCCAGTGCTCATAAGTGTGCCTGAATGTGTTACCTGTGTAGTGACTAACTGTCTCACTGAGGCTCTGCTAATCAGAACCTCAGTGGTTATGCTCTCTCATTTCTTTCCAAATTGTCACTAACAGGCTAGTGACCATTTTTACCAATTTACATTGGCTTACTTGAACACCCTTATAATTCCCTAGTATATGGTACTGAGGTACCCAGGGTATTGGGGTTCCAGGAGATCCCTATGGGCTGCAGCATTTCTTTTGCCACCCATAGGGAGCTCTGACAATTCTTACACAGGCCTGCCACTGCAGCCTGAGTGAAATAACGTCCACGTTATTTCACAGCCATTTTACACTGCACTTAAGTAACTTATAAGTCACCTATATGTCTAACCTTTACCTGGTAAAGGTTAGGTGCAAAGTTACTTAGTGTGAGGGCACCCTGGCACTAGCCAAGGTGCCCCCACATTGTTCAGAGCCAATTCCCTGAACTTTGTGAGTGCGGGGACACCATTACACGCGTGCACTACATATAGGTCACTACCTATATGTAGCTTCACAATGGTAACTCCGAATATGGCCATGTAACATGTCTATGATCATGGAATTGCCCCCTCTATGCCATCCTGGCATAGTTGGCACAATCCCATGATCCCAGTGGTCTGTAGCACAGACCCTGGTACTGACAAACTGCCCTTCCTGGGGTTTCACTGCAGCTGCTGCTGCTGCCAACCCCTCAGACAGGCATCTGCCCTCCTGGGGTCCAGCCAGGCCTGGCCCAGGATGGCAGAACAAAGAACTTCCTCTGAGAGAGGGTGTGACACCCTCTCCCTTTGGAAAATGGTGTGAAGGCAGGGGAGGAGTAGCCTCCCCCAGCCTCTGGAAATGCTTTCTTGGGCACAGATGTGCCCAATTCTGCATAAGCCAGTCTACACCGGTTCAGGGGACCCCTTAGCCCTGCTCTGGCGCAAAACTGGACAAAGGAAAGGGGAGTGACCACTCCCCTGACCTGCACCTCCCCTGGGAGGTGTCCAGAGCTCCTCCAGTGTGCTCCAGACCTCTGCCATCTTGGAAACAGAGGTGCTGCTGGCACACTGGACTGCAATGAGTGGCCAGTGCCACCAGGTGACGTCAGAGACTCCTGCTGATAGGCTCCTTCAGGTGTTAGTAGCCTATCCTCTCTCCTAGGTAGCCAAAGCCTCTTTTCTGGCTATTTAGGGTCTCTGTCTCTGGGGAAACTTTAGATAACGAATGCAAGAGCTCATCCGAGTTCCTCTGCATCTCTCTCTTCACCTTCTGCCAAGGAATCGACTGCTGACCGCGCTGGAAGCCTGCAAACCTGCAACATAGTAGCAAAGACGACTACTGCAACTCTGTAATGCTGATCCTGCCGCCTTCTCTACTGTTTTCCTGCTTGTGCATGCTGTGGGGGTAGTCTGCCTCCTCTCTGCACCAGAAGCTCCGAAGAAATCTCCCGTGGGTCGACGGAATCTTCCCCCTGCAACCGCAGGCACCAAAAAGCTGCATTACCGGTCCCTTGGGTCTCCTCTCAGCACGACGAGCGAGGTCCCACGAATCCAGCGACTCTGTCCAAGTGACCCCCACAGTCCAGTGACTCTTCAGTCCAAGTTTGGTGGAGGTAAGTCCTTGCCTCACCTCGCTGGGCTGCATTGCTGGGAACCGCGACTTTTGCAGCTACTCCGGCCCCTGTGCACTTCCGGCGGAAATCCTTTGTGCACAGCCAAGCCTGGGTCCACAGCACTCTAACCTGCATTGCACGACTTTCTAAGTTGGTCTCCGGCGACGTGGGACTCCTTTGTGCGACTTCGGGTGAGCACCGTTTCACGCATCCTCGTAGTGCCTGTTTCTGGCACTTCTCCGAGTGCTACCTGCTGCTGAGAGGGCTTCTTGTCTTGCTCGACGTCCCCTCTCTCTCCTGGTCCAATTTGCGACCTCCTGGTCCCTCCAGGGCCACAGCAGCGTCCAAAAACGCTAACCGCATGATTTGCAGCTAGCAAGGCTTGTTGGCGTTCTTTCGGCGGGAAAACACTTCTGCACGACTCTCCACGGCGCGAGGGATCCGTCCACCAAAGGGGAAGTCTCTAGCCTTTTTTGTTCCTGCAGAAACCTCAGCTTCTTCTGTCCAGTAGAAGCTTCTTTTGCACCCGCATCTGCCCATCTCCGACTTGCTTGTGACTTTTGGACTTGGTCCCCTTGTTCCACAGGTACCCTAGATTGGAAATCCACAGTTGTTGCATTGTTGGTTTGTGTCTTTCCTGCATTATTCCTCTAACACGACTTCTTTGTCCTTAGGGGAACTTTAGTGCACTTTGCACTCACTTTTCAGGGTCTTGGGGAGGGTTATTTTTCTAAACTCTCACTATTTTCTAATAGTCCCAGCGACCCTCTACAAGGTCTCATAGGTTTGGGGTCCATTCGTGGTTCGCATTCCACTTTTGGAGTATATGGTTTGTGTTGCCCCTATCCCTATGTTTCCCCATTGCATCCTATTGTAACTATACATTGTTTGCACTGTTTTCTAAGACTATACTGCATATTTTTGCTATTGTGTATATATATCTTGTGTATATTTCCTATCCTCTCACTGAGGGTACACTCTAAGATACTTTGGCATATTGTCATACAAATCAAGTACCTTTATTTTTAGTATAACTGTGTATTGTGTTTTCTTATGATATTGTGCATATGACACTAAGTGGTACTGTAGTAGCTTCACCCGTCTCCTAGTTCAGCCTAAGCTGCTCTGCTAAGCTACCATTATCTATCAGCCTAAGCTGCTAGACACCTAATACACTAATAAGGGATAACTGGGCCTGGTGCAAGGTGCAAGTACCCCTTGGTACTCACTACAAGCCAGTCCAGCCTCCTACACTCCCCCCCTTTTTGTTTTGTCACCCTGTCCTTATGTGTATTAGCATCATCTGGCAGAGGAGCAGAGGCACCGGCGACAGAGGGAGCTGCATCCCACAGGACACAGGAGGCAGAGTTCACCAACGGCGAGGGCACCAGTGAGACAGAGGGTGAGGGGAGCACCACAGCAGAGACTGGAGAAGACAGTTCGGACACAGATACCTCCTCCAATGGAAGCTTCCTGGTGGTGGCGGACACCTCTGTGACCACCCCAGCTACAGGTGCAGCTGCCAATCCCGTACCAGCACCGCCCTCCCAACAGCCCCTCATCGAGTGTTCAGTGCCCACTCACCCAGGAGGGTTGGCATCTCCTTGACCCCAGGCACATCAGACCCTGCACCAGTTAGCCCTGCTGCCCTGAGTGAGGAGGCTATTGACCTCCTGAGATCCATGCCTGTAGGGTAGTCAACCATTGTGAATGCCATCCAGGGGCTGGCAGCCCAGATGCAACAGACTAATGCATTCCTGGGGGGCATTCACACTGGCTTGGCGGCCCAACAGAGATCAATCCATCCTCTAGTCTCCTCTCTGATGGCAGCCATTGTTCCTGTTTCCACCCTCCCCCCTCCAACTTCCTCTTCCCAAAACCATTCCCCTCAGCCCCAACCTATCCCAAGCACACAGGCAGATGTGCACGCAGACAAGACAACACACAAGAGTGGCACAGGCACACACAAGCACCACACATCATCCCACAGGCACTCACACAAACACCATCCAGATGCAGACATACTAACATCCACAATTTCCACTGTGTCCCCTCTCCTCCTCCTCCTCTACCTCCCTCCCAGTTACATCTACACTCACACCTGCAAGCACTACATCCTCATCCACTACCAGCATCACCACACCTAGCAGAACACACACCTGACTGGCAGACACCGCCACAACATCCATGCACACGTCCCCTGTGTCCTCTCCCACTGTGTCTGTCCCCCCTCCTAAAGTACACAAACACAAGCACTCAGACACCCAACAGCCATCCACCTCACAACAGCATACAGCCTTAAACCTGCACCCAAACTCAGCAGACAGACACCTCCTACAAACACTCCCTCTTCCTCCACTCCCAAACCTTCTCCCTCCTCCTGCCCCAATGTCCCTAAGCAGCTTTTCCTCTCTACCATTGACCTCTTCCCTACTCCTCCCCCCCTGTCCTTCACATCTAGACAGGGTGGTAAAAACCCAGGCTAGGACCTCAGCCAACCAGTCCTCGGGCCTAGTAGTCTCCACACCCACTTGTGCGGGGAAAGGATCCAGGGCACATGTCCAGAGGGTAAAGGAGCCTGCACCAGGCAGCCTCAAGGAAAGGGTGCCTGCCCCAGCTGCTGCCAGGAAGGGCAAGGAGTCAGCCCCAGCTTCTGCCAGGAAGGTACAAGGAGCAACCCCTCACTGCTACCAGGAAGGGCAAGGAGCCAGCCCCAGCTGCTGCCAGGAAGGGTAAGGAGCCAGCTCCAGCTGCTGGCAGGAAGGGTAAGAGCCAGCACCAGCAGGCAGGAAGGACAAGGGGCCTGATGCAGGGACTCAGTTGGAGCCCCCGCCACCAACCATGGTTGTGCAGCTGTCCGAGGCTGCAGGGGATGGGGCTGGAGCCTCCCCTAACAGGCATCAGCAGCACCACCAGTGGGCAGCCGTCCGAGGCTGCTGGATGTGGACTGGAGCCTTCCCCCACAAGCATCAGCAGCACCACCACCATCAATGGGCAGCTGTCCGAGGCTGCTGGGGATGGGCTGGAGCCTCCCCCCACAAGCATCAGCAGCAACACTACCATGACTGAGCAGCTGTCCAAGGTTGCTGGGGATGGTCTGGAGCCTTCCCCACAAGCATCAGCAGCACCACTACCACCAGTGAGCAGCCATCACCGCCGGTGGACAGTATGTAGTCCTGTGTCCATGACCTGCTGTGCGGCCTGCCCCCTGCAAATCCAGTGGGTATGACACCCACGTGAGAGACTGTGACCTTGCACTCCCCAGGATCAAGAGCACAGGGCATGATGCCCCCTCCAGAACCAGTGGGTAAGACACCCACCAACCCCAGCCTCCCCAGGATCAAGAGCACAGGGCATGATGCCTCCTCCAGAATCAGTGGGGGAGACATCCACTTGAGAGACTGTGGCCTTGCACTCCCCTGACCGAGCACAGGGCATGTTGCCCCCTCCAGAGCAAGTGGGCAAATCACCCACCTGAGAGACTGTGGCCTTGCCCTCCCCAGAACCAAGCACAAGGCATGTTGCCCCCTCCAGAACCAGTGCTTTTGTTCCATCTGCCCGCTGAGGTGACCCCCACCCCCCGTCCCTCTGAGGTGCCTGCCTATTTTCCAACTGATGCCCCTGCAGTGTTCTCTCCTTCTTCCAGACTGGGCAGTGTCCTTTGAACTGTACATTTGTATATACCAGTTACATTGCATTTTCTTATTTATACTGTGTTGATCTTATTACACTCACTTTAATATATTCCTGTTCTCCTTGCATTATTCATCCGAGGTATGGGGTATATATGTTTTGGTACTGCAGCTGATTGTGTGCATGGTGTTGGGGGTGTGTGTGTGTTGCGTGTGTGTGTGTCACTCTCTTTTTCCCCCCCCCCTCCCTTGGGTGCTAGGCGGCTGTACTCATTGTCATCGTCTTCGCCGTCCTTGGAGTTTGTGGTGGAGCAGCACGTAGAAACTAATTGGAAATACATGCAGCTCGGGCTCCATGGCCATGTGGTTGTTCCCTGTGTCCAATGGTGAGTACTTTCACTTCTGTGCAGTGTTTCCACCAGGTTTTTGATGTTGTTGGTACCTCCACCCCCGGAAAAGGTGGCGGATTGCAGGGTCTTAATACGGTGGGCGGAACATTGGTTTCTGTCTGGCTGTAGGCGGCTACCGCCGTGGTGGCTATTGTTTCCACCCCGGTGGTCGGTGTGGTAAAGTGGCTGCCTATCTGAGTTTTACCCGCCATGGTCATAATTTTGCGGTAATTACCGCCAGCCTGTTGGCGGCATTATCATCACTTTATCAATGACCGCCAGTGTTGTAATGAGGGCCTTAGTCCACTCTCTGCTAAGAACATATAAAGGCCAACTGCCATGTGACCCAGTATACAGGCTGCAGACACCAAATGTTTGGGACAAGAAATATATAAATAAAACAAGGAAATATCAACTTTCTAAACATGGCATTTTCAGAATTGTGGCTTAAAAACTGACTTTGCCATTAGAAAGTGTTTTCAATTATAATTCATTTGAGTCCAAACTTGTCATCCCTATATGTTCCCAATTAAACATCAGCACATATTAAATGTGATTAGATAACAAATGTTTTTAGATACAATGACCCCCCCTGGGCTGTTTAGTACATACGTTAGAGGTACATTATATGTAAAAAAAAGAAGGTTTAGGTCTGGATAAAGGTTTAGTTTACCCAACCTAAATGGCAGTCTAAAAGTGCCCTGTAGGCTCCAATGGCAGGTCTGAGACATGTTTGAAAGTGCTACTTAAGTGGGTAGCACAATGGGTGTTGCAGGCATACAGGAAGTATTTATTTTACAGGCCCTGGATGGATGCATTACCTTATACTAGGGACTTATAAGTAAATTCAATAGACCAATTAGGAGTAGGACAATTTTACCATTATTTAGGAAGAGACAACAATAAACTTAGCACTGGGTAGCATTGTTGGAATGCACATTGGCTTAAGGCGAACAGAATGAAATTTAGAAAACAAGACAGGAGAAGGTGAAAACGTTTGGGTGAAGACCACACCAAGAATGTCAGATCTGACAATCCCAAAGCAGGATTTTGTTTTTAAAACTACAAATAATAATGATGGACACCCTCAATATGGGAGTTGTCTCCCATGAGCGTTTTTTTTTTTTTGCAATTTTCACTGCCCCTTACTACCAGGTTATACCTGGCGGTGACGTGAAATGTACACTGGGCATTTGACCAACCACTCTAAAATAGGTGAATGGTCAAATGGCCAAGCCTTATATTGTTTTTACTCTGTCAGGCTGTCGGATGTGTATATCAGCAATGAAGATGGAATAGTCTTCATTGCTGACTTACTGAAGTTCAGCCTGACTCTGAATGAGGTGGGTGGAACTTCAGTTTTTCAGAAACTAATCTTAAGAAGTCTATCTAGCCTTTTCATTTTGGTCTTTTATTGCACTATTGATAGTTTGAAATTCATAATCTACAATTGTCTACCTACTGCCAATGTCCCATCAGGCTTGAGAGTCTGCTCTGCTGCTATTATGGACAGATAATGCATGATGGCAGTATTTGACCTAGTTTTCTTGCATGTTCAAGAACAATCTAAAGCATAAACAAAACTATTGTGTGAAAGTGGCCACATTGGATATTGCCAATTATTGGCAGAGCCATTGTAAAAATGCTATTGTTTCATATTGGTCAATCTTAATACTAGTCCCATCAGGATTTCCTGCCCACTTCTGGAGTAGTGAGATACTAACCCCATGAGTAAAATTTACATTCCCAAAAACTGAAATCTCCTATTGAAAATCTGAAATATTCATCCCAATGTGTTGTGGACAGTGCAATTGTGGGGAGGACCCGATAATGCTGTTTCCATATGTTTCATTTCGCAAAGTTCTAGATGTTTTGTGTGGGACATTACTCTGATCTCTCCTCTTTAAAGTGGTTTTAGTGCGAGGAATTTTGCTATATGGAAAATGTTTTCCACGTGGAAAAATAAAACCTAAAAAAAACATTTAATGATTTTGCTAAGCATCTTCCATATCCATATTGCTCTAGTCTAGGGCAGTCTTCAGGCACAATGTTAAGGCACGCAGTATATGATAACTTTATTGCATACATTTTTATGTAGGAGAAACATGTTGCTCCTCAGCTACTACAATATATTTGTAAAGGGTGTGTAACATTTTTTCTGCTGTAGTTTCATGATCTTCATGTATTATATCCTTTGATTTAAGTCTGTCATAGGTTATATCCATGAAACTCATCAAGTTTCCAAAAAAGACATTAGTTTGTATCACAAACATGCTGAAGTAGCCTCTTTTAATGTTCCTAACGATAATTTCCTGAAAGAAGTTTGTAAGTATTTACTACAAATATCGTTCAATACAGGAAAAAAGACAGATAATGTTTTAGAAGTAAAAGTCCTAGAACTCTCTAACTCTTTCAGATGAATATACAGTAAACCAAATCCTAGAATTTTTTGTTTTTTCTTGCCTCTAAGTTAGAGTTGATGTACTACAGTTTGGGCTGGAAGTAAGATAATATGGAAGGACTTCTGTGAGCTCTCCCTGATAACTCTTTTACAGATGGATCATGGCATTTTCAGAAGATCCTTTATTGGTGGTAATTTGTGATCTAGGAGAGCAGCAGAAGAAAGAACTGAGATAATCTTAGAAGTCCGTGTCAACTCATAATAATAAAGCTTCTCTGAATCTCTATTTGCAGAGGCACAATCACAGAAGTCAAGTCAAGTGGACTGCTTCAGTTGATGAAGGGCTTTGTCAAGTTTAATCAGTGCATGCGGGTTGAGCTTTGTGAATTGAATAAATGTGAGCATTTTGAATGAAAAATGTTCCTAATTTACTTACCTTCCTCTCATACTATTGAGGCATAAGTCAAGAGTGGAATCCTTTTATCCTTTAGAGCTGTGAACCATATAGCATGTCTTCCATATGCTTGTACTAACCTTTTTAAGGCCTTTGTTACAATAATAGCTTTTGTTTTTAGTTTATTTAGGTGCTGTACTAGAGTTAAATATTCATCCAAATGAATTCCCAGATCAACAAATAAATTTGCTGTCTCCCCTGTGTTGTTCCCTAACTTCCATTTAAATTTCCTGTGATCTTTTACTAAAAGATATAGGCCCTCATTACAACTTCGGTGGTCTTTTCGTAAGTCCGCCAACGCCGTGGATGCTGAAAAAACGTCAGTGCTGGCGGTCTTAAAGCTGCCCTGTTATGACAGATTTCTGAATTTTGCCCCAAAATCGGGTGGAATTATGACACCAGTCGGGCTGGTGGTCGGTGGTGAAGACGGAGCTCCACTGCTGGCACAGCCATGCCAAAAGGATGGCGCACGCCATATTACTACCTTTAATACGGTGTGGCGGTGTCCTGATGGTGGGGCACTGCCGGCAGTGGAAGCACCGGGACGCGGCCCCTCCCGATGACCTCCTCAACGGATGAGGTAAGTGGATTGTCTGACAGGGGAGGGGGGTGTATGTGCATGTCTGCATGTGTGTTTGTGGACAGGGTAAGGTGTATGTGTGATTCTTTATAGACAGGGTGAGTGAGTGTTTGTGGATGGGGTGGGGGATGAGCGAGTGTGGATGGGGAGGGGAGTGAATGCGTGAGTTCGTGTGTGCGGGTGTGAGCAATTGAGTTTATAAGTGTGATGGAGCAGATGGAAGGGGTACGTGTGTGTATGCATGTGCATGTGTATGTAAGTGCATGTGGGAGAGAGGTGAGTGTTTGTGTGAGTAGATAGGGAGGGGGGTGTTTGTTTGAGTGAGCGGGGAGAGCAGGTGATTGTGTGTATGAGGTGCAGGGGAGGGGTGTGTGAATATGTGTATGCGCTGGGGGAGTGAATATGTGCGTGAGTGCGGTATTTGTGTATGTATTTTAGTGTGAATGGGGGTGTATTACGCAAGTGCATGGGTGATTGGGGTGTGTTTGTGTGGGAGTATGTGGGTGTATGTGTGCGGGTATATGGACATGTGTGCAAGTGTATCCTGACAACAGGAATGCTTATTCCTGTCACCAAGATGCAAAACCGCCAGCTTTTTCTGGCGGTGCGACCGCCAAGAAAATGCTGGTGGTCTCCCACCTCGTAATAACGCTAGCGGTATTATGGCATTCGCCGTGCTGGAGATGCTCACCTCCAGCCCGGAGGACCGTGGAAAAGAGGCAGGATGGGTTAAGTAACAGCAGTTTGGCTTTGGCCAAACTGCTGAACTCGCAATTTGACGGTCACCGCGGCCCTAGCGGTCTTCGGACTGCTAGGGTCATAATGAGGGTTATAGTAGCAGAAATATTTCGTGAGACGAGAGATAGAGCTAGCACATATTTTCACTGGTAATTTTAGCAGAAATTGACAACTTATCCAACAGCCTCATTTGCATCCAAGCATTAGACTGTAGTGTAATAATCAAGTACAATAGGTCGACATCGGTACAAAAAGTTAGAAGCTCTGGGCAAAGACGATTTTGATTTTACTTTGTTGATTGCAAACAATTATTCCATACAATAGACATAAAGTGATCTTCTAAGGAATACTGCCTTATCTGTGAGGAGTGTCAATGCTACTATATTGTCTGAAATGGTAAATTCTGCTTAGACACCTGTTGAGTAGGCTGGCAGCAAATTATTTGTTGTTACCCAGTCAGTTAAATGTGATAACAAATATTTGGCAAAGAGTTTTTCTACTCTGTCTAAAAGGGCTATTAAATGGAAGTTAGCTGGATCTTTCCAACTTCCTTTTTTTGTGGAGAGGATGGTTTATAGAACCTTGACACAAAGTGGACAACTCTCCAGACAGCAACACATGGTGAAACCTGAGCTTAAATATTCTACTTCACATCATTGATCCTATTTAAATATGACACTTGAAATCCAGGTAGGGCCGATTGCTCAAAAAGCCTTACTTTTAGTTATTAATGAAACAAACTGCATCTCAGATATTTCCATTTCCCTATGAACATACAGATTTACCATGCAAGTTGATAAATCATGGCTCATGTAGTGGGACTTGAGGAATGTTTCCCATATATTAGATGAAATGCCATTATCTTTGGCCGGCTTTTGTAAGGATGAGCTCATCCACACTTAGTGCCAGTTTCTTCTCATCTTTTACTCTGTACTTTGTGGAGAAGTGAGTATTTGTCTTTAAGACCTCCTATACTTCTTCTTTATAGTCAATATTCCACTAGGTGGTGAAACGGCCTGCTTTGAGGCTGTAGATTGTTTCTCATGTTTTGTGATGACAAATGATCAATGATGATTTTAGTTATTTTTACCCATGTTTCTCTCTATATGCTATGCTTGCTGTTGGACCTGGCCCTTTTTGAGGGTTCATCCCCAGACTTTTTGCCTCCTTCCTCCTATTTTTTCTGACCTTTCGCTGTTGACTCTAGGACTCTAAGCACTTTATCACTGCTGATCAGTGCTAGAGTGCAGGTGCTCTCCCTTCTAAAGTTGGTATGATTGGCTTATACCTAATTGGCACATTTAATCTACATGTAAGTCCCTTGTACAGTAGTATCTCTATGCCCAGGGCCTGTAAATTAAATGCTACAAGTGGGCCTGCAGCGCTGCTTGCGCCATCCACAGAAGGAGCGTTTCAAACCTGTCTCAGGCCTGCTAGTGCAGGGCTTGAGTGTACAGTTTACTGCACAGGGACCTGGCATCTAAATCTACTTGCCAGGCCCAGAACTCCCCTTTTACTACATGTAAGTCACCCCTAAGGTAGGCCCTAGCTAGTCCTATGGGTGGGATGCTATGTATGTGGAAGGCAGGACATGTGCCTGGTTGCGTGGCCTGTCCTGATTGGAGTGCTGCCTTCTCATAGGATTGCATTGGAAAAGTGCTGCCCTATGTCTAGAGGGTATTGCCTGATTTATGATGAATAGCATAGACATGTTTGGTATGGTTGTAATGGTAGTGAGAAATGTTTCTTACTGATGTAGATAGATTTTTTATTACCATTACAGAAATGCCACTTCTAGAAAGTGAGCATTTCTCTTTTCTTATGACTCTAGTGTTTTGCAGCTTGACTCCAATCCACGTCTGGGCACAGTGACAGTTGGGTTTTGTGCATACTGTTCAGACAGTCTATACACAGGGAGGGTGGAGGTGCCACAGAGGGCATCTGCATATTGAATGATAATCCTGGGCTGAGAGAAGGGGAGGAGGGGCACAATTGTATCTGTAAAGTCTGTGCCCTGGCCTCACACAAAGGACTTGTTTACCCCAACTGATATTTGGAGCCTGTGCTAGGGGAGAGAGGGGACACTCCCAGAGCCAGTTGTAACTGGTTGGAACCTCCTCCTCCCCTCTTTGTTAAACTTTTGCAAAACTGAGTATAAGTTCAGGGGATTTTTCCCCACAGTTTGACACTCTGGACACTTGAACATGCTTGTAACTGGACCAAGAATGCTGCTGGAGGGACTCACCAGGAACCGCCTTGGACTGCTTATGCTGTGCTGAACTGTGACCTGCTTGGTCACTTGAAGGAACTACAATTGTCTGCATCCCCTTTGTGCTAGCCTGTTGCTAGGCCCTGCCACCCTGTGCTCCACCTTTGTGTCCCCCTGGGGCTGGGTGTGCGGTTTCTTGCATAGCCCCTGAGGAGCACTTCATTTTGTTATTGCCTAGTGCCTAGGGAAGTGCTATATTTGTTATGGACCTAGAGCCTGGAGAAGCAATATTTCCGGATCCACATCATGCCTTGTGAGCTTGTTGCTGCTGCCACTGAGAAGAAATCACCGCCACGACCCAGGCATTTAGAGCACGACAGGCACGTTGGAAACGCACTGTCAAAACATGCCCCTGGGGCACGAGAGAAAGGAAGGTGGTAGCAGCAGCGCTCCTGGTGGTGCCCCTGGGGCGCAGAAGGCTGATATGAAGTGCCCCTGGGGCACAGGCAGGCACCTGTTCAGGTGATTTCACCGCTGCGGGCCAGAGCCATGAGACGAAGGACGCTGGCCGAGCCAGGAGTAGAGCATTCCTTTGCCAGGGCCTTTCATTGAGGTAGGGACCGGCATGCCTGATCCTGAGCCGGGCGGGGTCCCATGGCAGGAGGCTCACTCCGCTCCGCTTGTGTGCAGCTGGAAATGCACAGCCTCCAGCGACGACAGGGAAGTGGTGCATGGTGCCTGCCGACTAGGAGGGGGCACCCAGAAGCAGGTCACAGGGGGTGGGGGTGAGTCCTTCTGCCCCCATCACTATGCTAGGAGCATGAATGCTCCAGTAGTGTTTTGGGCTCCTTTTTCTTACTGCTTCCCCCACCTGAGGGCCAGGTCATGGCCCCAGGGTGTGCCACAGAGATTGTAGGCACCCAGAGTGGACACGGGCCCCAGGAGGGGCCCCTGTATAAAATCAGAGGGGGTCCTTGCCGGCCCCTTCCCCCAACCATAAATTGGCCCCTGTTTTGGCGTGAAGGAGTGCCAGGGACCCACTTTTCTTCCTCCTGGCATGGGATGTGCATCCAACATATGAAGACAGGTACTTTGGGTAGCAACATATTCATTTGGGGCCCTTTGAGGCTGATATGTTTCCTGAGACTTGCCATATACTTTTCTAATGTTCCTTTTTTAATGGACATGCTGGAAATGTGATGCTAACCTGTTTCTTTTAATAATATGCCGTATGCTTGCTAATGTTCCTGTTATGAACATTTATGCTAATCTGTGTTTATGACTTGCCATGTGTTCTCTAATGTTCATGGTGTGGGCATTTATGAGAAGCTTATCACGTTCATTATTGTAGTAATATTTATCTTGACTACTGCTTATGATGCAGAATAATGAGTAACCTGTGTGTCATGTGTGACTACTGCTGATTTCTGCAGAGTAATAGTATTGTGTAATGTTCTCACAACTGCTTACGTAGCAAGGTATTATTAGCATGTTGTGTTTGGTCTAATGAGGTTGCGTACAATACAGTTTACTTTTATATAACTTGGTGTCGTCTTTCCTTTGTGGTGGGAATAGTGCATCACATGTATTATGTGTGTTGTAAAAATGTTTTACACATTGCCTCTGGATATGCCTGACTGCTCGTATGAAGCTAACAAGGGGGTGAGCAGGGGTTATCTTGGGTGTGTAACTCCCTCGTCCTGACTAGAGTGAGTGGGTGCTGCCTGGCTTAGGTGCATACTCTAGCCAACCAGAAACCCCATTTCTAACACTTGCCATTCATTTTTCTAAGTTTATGCAGTTCTTCTTCTCCAAGTATGGTTTTAGTGAACATTGTTGCTATCTTCTCTGGTAGTTTCGAGTTCACAGATATTATCTTGTTATTTATGGCCGTTAGAACATCAGGCAAGGGTGATAATGTCTGAAAACTTGAAGGCAAGTATTTGAAGAAAATCACCAGGTGTTGTGATCACTTTTCTCCTTCTTTCACACATAGGCTTCATGGCAAGCCTCCGTCCAGATCACCAATCTAGGCTGCTTCAATCCAGTTAAGGGGCAACAATGGTGCCATAGCCTTGCCAAAACTTCGTTAGTAACCTGTGAGGCCCAGGAAGGCTCTCACCTTTGCTTGAGTTTTAGGTGGCTGCCAGGCATGATAGTTTCAATCTTGGCATGGAAGGACTACCTACCTACCTGATCTGGCACTTACTGGCCTTGATCATCAGGGCCAGAAGCACCTCCTGGAGGTGATGCAGGTGTTCCTCCCAAGTGGATCTGTAGACAGCAATGTTGTCTAAGCATGTAGCACAAAAGGTCTTCTTAGCACCCAGGATCCTATTAACCAGCCCCTGAAAGTTGGCAGGAACATTTTTCAGGCCAAAAGGCATCTCTAAAACTGGAAGTGGCCCTCTGGGGTTGAGAATGCTGACCTGTATTTGCCTCTCCCAAGTGAGAGTGATATGCCAGTACCCTGATGTCAAATTAAAGGTACTGAGGAATTTGGCAGCACCCAGCCTGTCAATGAGCTCATCGGCTCAGGGGATGAGGTGGGCATCAGTCTTGTTGACTGATTTGAGTCCCTGGTATTCTATGCAGAATGGGAGTTCTCGAGTGGTGCCCGGTGTGGTAGCATTCAGTACCAACACCACTGAGCTGGACCAATGACTATTGGAGGTCTCAATCACCCCTAACACCAGCATCTTGGAGACTTCCCCTTTGATGCTGGCCCTCACCTTATCTGACAACCTGTAAAGGTTGTTCTTTACAAGTAAGCTGTCTCCAGTGTCAATATCATGAACACACAATTGTGTGAGTCCTCGGGTGAGGGAGAACATAGAGGCACACTGCCCCACTAACTGGTAACAGTTGCTCTGCTGTTCTGGGGTGAGGGTAGGAGAGAGGTTGACACCTTCCACTGACCCATCATGTTCCTGTGCAGAGTGGAGGTCAGGTAGAGGTTTGCATTCCTCTTCCACTCTTTCATGTGTCACGAGGAGCATACTCATGTCGGACCTCTCGAAGTGAGCCTTAAGTCTGTTCACATGGAGGACTCTTACGGGGTTATGGAGCTCTACCAAGTCGGTGGATTCCCTGTTTCGCTCCTTTACTTTGTATGGGCTGGTCCACTGGTTCTGGAGAGCCTGGGGTTTTACCGGCTTTATGACCCATACTTTCTGGCCAGGCTGAAACTCCACCAGGGTGGCCTACTGGTTACACTAGAACTGCATGACCTCTCGAATGGACATATTATTGCCTTTTGCCTTTTTCCATGAGAGGTGCATCTGGTTGCAGAGGGCCAGCATGTACCTCACCATTTCCAGGGGGTGGGGGTGTTCCCTGGGAGCTTGTTCCCACCCCTCTTTGACCAGGCTCTGAGATCCCCTAGCAGAGTGGCCATAGAGGAGTTGAAAGCGGCTTAACTCTACTCCTTTCTGTGGCACCACTCTGTACGCAAAGAGAAGGCATGGCAAAAGGATACCCCACTTAGGCTTCATGGGCTCAGGTAGGTCCATAATCATACCCTTCAGGTTCTTCTTGAATCACTCCACAAGACTATTGGTTTTGGGGTGATAGGGTCTGGTGAAATTGTAAGTTACACTTCACTCATCCGACATTAACTTCATGTACATGGACATGAACTTAGTGCCTCTGTCATTCACTACTTCCTTGAGGAATCCAACATTGGTAAAGATCCCTATCAGAGCTCTAGCCACCACAGGTGCAGTAACTGATCTCAGAGGGATGACCTCTGTGCAGCAGGTGGCATTGTCCACCAAGACCAGGATGAACCTGTTTCCTAGGGCTGTCTTAGATGTCCAAAGGTCCAATTATGTCAATCCACACCCTTTCAAAGGTTAACAACAACTGGTAATGTGATCAGGGGAGGTGTTTGCTTTTTCCCAGTGGCCTGGCAGGCGGGACACGACCTGTGTGATGCACCTGAGGCTGTCTTAATTTGGGGCAAATTAAAGTGGGAGACAGGCCTGGAGAAGGTTGTGTCTTGCTTTAAATGTTCTGTGAAGAGAAATCATAAGCGAAACCCAGTAGGAAGGTCCTCTAACACTGGTGGACCACCAGCACATGAGCTGCCCCAGTTCCAGGAGCCTTAGGCTCACCATAGAGGAGATCTTTCTCCCAGTAGATCCGGAAATCCCTAGAGGCTGCTGCCTGGGCTGCAGCGTTCTGCCTAAAGTTCTCAAGACTGGGTCACTCCTTCTCTGCTTTGCAGAACTCCTCCCTGGTGGGCACACCATGAACTTACTAGTCAGCAATGTCAGGCAGGTCACATAGGGTGTATTGTCCTCCCTGGCTGACTCGGGGGCCTCCACCTCAGAGACTCCATCAACCTCCACTGTGGGAACTTCAGTGGTTGGTTTCCCTTGCCCCTTACCCCTCTCCTTGGCTATTACCTTGGCGTTTGTTTCTGGCTACAGACACCCTTGACTCCCATTCTGAGCAATCACGGACCGAGTGGTCAGACAAAATCACTCAGGCAATCCTAACATTTCAAAGTGAGACCAAAGCTCTGTCTCCCTCCAGGTACTGTGCTACAGGTTGTTGCCTAGAAGACAATCAGACAATCTATAGCAGTGGTTCCCATACTGTCCTCATCCAGATCTATCCCTCTACTGTTCCTCAGAGCCACTGGCCCTGGTGAAACACTCTCAGTCCCTGAACACCATCTAAAGTCAAATTCTGACGGTGCATCCTTGCAGTGAAGTTAGGTGGCTTCCCCTTTTATCTGGGCATTCCTTCCCTAGGCCCAGAGAGGTCTCAAGTCTCCCTCCCTGGTGCTGGGATTAGGATGGAATGTTCTGAAAGTAAGGCACCTCTGCCAAATCCTGTGGTGCCACATCGTCAATCCATCTCTGCCCTAAACCTCCTGCAGAGCATTCTGGCTATTTAAAGATTGCAATCACGGGGTCCGCGACTGCATAGAAAATTAAATATTATTAACAGACTGGGTTCCCAGCTTTCAGTAATGACTCAGTAGTGGGTCCCCGGATTCCAATAATGACTCAGTTGGGGTCCCCGGGTTCCAGTATTGATCCAGTGGGGGGTCCACAGAAGTGAAAAGGTTGGGAACCACTGATCTATAGTCATTGCAGGGCTCACAGGCACTATCTCCTTATCCCCCATGAATAAACTCACCAACCCAGGTGTCTGCTTACCGGTGGGGGCTATTCCCTCTTGGGACATTTGGAGTTGTCCTCGGAGAGGCCATTCTTGTTGCATTCAGTACATTGGGGTACAAACCTCCCTGTCTTGTGATCATAGAACATTTTCTTCTTCAGATCAGACTGGGACTGGTTACCACTACTCCCTATTATCTTGGGAGCCTTTTGAGGGCTCCACATTTTTTGATTTTTCTCCCCCTCTTTCTTCTGGTAGGAACCCTGACCACCTTTGTGGGAGTCCCTCCCAGATACATTCTTGGACACTCTAGTGCCAGGCCTGAGATTTGCCTCCTCAGCAGCCTTACTGGGATCAGCCAGCTTACTGTCAACTAGGTGCTGGCGCAACTCAGGACAACAGATACTGAGCATGTGCTCTTGCACGATTAAATGGTGCAATAATTTAAAATCACTAACTTTGTTGCCCCTCACTCAACCATTCTGTGTCTCACTTAAGTAGTCCCCAAAATCTATTCAGGATTGGTTGTGGAGCTTCTGGCTGTCCCTGAATATTTGGCGATACTTCTCAGGTGTCAGGTCAAATTTTACAACTAAAATGGCTTTCATAGGGGATACCTGGTTTGGTCCCAAACCTCTAGTGTAAGAAGCGTATCCCTCCCCAGTGAAGGCATGTGTTTCCACAGACCACCTCTCCAGTGCTCAGTAACCATATTAGCCATCAGTGCAACTTCATAAGGAGAAAACCATTTGTAAGTATCATCTTCCACTACATAGCTTGGCACAAATCCTTAGTTGTGCAACCCATTTTTCCTTCTTCTGGTATTGCAGTTCTGCTACCACCATCACAACTGAAATATACCTGTCTGGCCTTGATAACCAATACTTTTAGTCTCCTCTCATGGACAACAACAACCTTTCCTCTTTCAAGGCCTTTCAATCCTTCTTCTCCTCCATGGCCAGTTTCCTTTCCTCCATTTTTAATTTGGCCAGCTACAGTTTGAATTCACTCTCTGCCCTCCTCTGAAGCAGTTCATTTGGGGATAGGCCATGGGAAGATACACTGCTCCCTGCCCTAAGAGGAATCTCAAATTCAGGGATTTCACCCTCAGGCACTGTTATTGGTTCCTCAGTAAAGCCATTCCCATGGTCTACTAATCCATCATTCTCAAGTGTGTTGTCATCCTGTATGGAGTCAGGTTCTGCCCAGGCCCTCAGCACCTTTTTTAACAGCACCGTCTTGGCGTCACTCTTGGCATGAAGCATCAAACTCCTTGCAGCAGTCTCTGAGTTGGGCCACTGTGTAGGTTTCTAGGTTGGCCAGCCTATATTCCATGCTTCCAGTTGTAGAAGCAGCAGCCAGAGGCATGATTTGGAGAATTTTTTTTAAATAAATCCAATTAGGGACAATTTAAAATTTGAACTGGTCATAGAAGTGGATTGGTAGTGTACCACTACACAAACCCAAGTCCTCATCTAACTGCTAATCACAAATGTTAAAAATTGAGTTGTTGGTTGACTAGGTTGGAAACCTTAGTCAAACAGAAACCACAATCTTAGTCAGGGTAAGTGTCAGGCAAACCCTAAATTAATCTTTGTTCACCTTCTGGTAACTTGGCACACAGAAGTCAGGTTTAACCTAGAGGCATTTTATAAAGTAATTGTGCAACACTTTAAACAGTAAAACAGTGAAACCACCCCATAAAAATATACCACTCTCAGTCAGAAAGATAGCTCTGACTTTCATAACTAAAATAAAACCAAAATGATAAAAATCCATTAAGTGCAACCTAAGAACCTGTGATATTGATTTTAAAAAATTTTAGATAAAAATAGCACTTAGAAATGTAAAGCGCTAAAAGTGGTTATCTGGTTGAGCCAAACCTGGACAAATTCTAAAGTTCAGTCTGAACATGATGGAGTGCAGGCTGGTTAAAAGGGCCTAGTTAGGATTGCTGAACAAAAGTACCTTAATCCGAGGTTGCAGAGCATTGCATGGATTCCGATTGAAGAAGGTCGGCCAGTAGAGAAAATGTTGCAGTTCCAAGATGCAGCAAGGCTGTGGTGCGAGATCCTGATGTGTAGACGTTGAAGATCGTGTCAGGAATGCGTTGCGCAGTTGAGGGGATGCATTGTCTCCGATTAGCAGTGGAGCTACGATGCAGAGTTTTGGTGGTGTAGTCAAGGCTGCCATCGATGGGGATGCGAAGACCTTGTTCCAGAGAAAAGCGTCAATCAGTGGTGGCTCCAAAGATGGTGTTTCAGGTCGAATCCACACAGCAGAGTTGATGCAGGTCCAGTCCTTACCAATGCAGAGGAACAGAAGGGAAGCACAGCAACGCAGGAGTCCATCAAAGCAGCATTCCAGCAGCATAGCAGTCCTTCAGCAGCACAGCAGTGTTTCTTCCTAGCAGAGTACTTACTGGTCCAGAAGTGTACTGAAGTGGTGGTGTAAGCGGTCCAGCACTTATACCCAGTTGGGCCTATGAAGTGCGGGAAACTTCAAAGACAGGCATTTGAAGACAAAGAGGTCCTTCCTTTTCTTCCCTAGCTCCAAGCTCATTACAGGGGGTGATGAAGCCCTTTGTGTTGGGACAGGACACAGCATAATCAGTTATAAGTGAGCCTGTGGCCAGCTTCTTCCCATCAAGTCATACCTACTCCCCATTTGTGTGTCACTGTCTAAAGGGAATACCCAAAACGAGATGTCACCCTCACCAGACAAGTGATTAGATAAGATAGGCAGCATGCACCAAATGATAATGTACAAAAATGCCAACTTTCAAAACGATTCTGACTCGCATGGGTTGAGCAGATGAGGATGGAGACAGACGCTAGTGGTCCCATATTTAGAAAGTTGAAGTCCCCTTGTGTGATGCTACAGAGTCTATTTTTGCAACCTGTTGTATTATTTTATAACACTGCGTGCTGATGATGGTCTGACGGGCCTCTGACTGCCACCACAGACAGAAAAATTGACATTACCTTTTCATTTGACAACCTGAATTAAAAGACCATGATACTGCTTGAACTGAGACTGAAATCCAGGCAATTATTGTGCAGGACTGTGTCAGGAGAAGGGTTATAACCCCTTCCTGGATCTTCTGTTGCGATACAATTGCGTGATCTAGGGGGTTATATACAGTGTTGTTATCTATGGGATGGACATTTATTGAATTTGTTGTACATTTTTTGAACTTTCTGAATCCTTTTGATTAATACATTGGATTTGAACAGTATGGAGTTATCTTATTCATGAATTGAAGGCTGGATCTTATGTACACAAATTATATCTAAACAATTGAATATTTTTCAGTGAGCAACTTTCTAAAAGTGTCATTTCCAGAATTGCAATTTAAAATCGGACTACACCATAAGTTGTAATTCTAAATAGTGCTATTAGAGACAACAAACTCGAAAAGTTGTGAATTATACATATAAGATGACTAAAACAACTTTGGGATTTTTTCACTACCAGGACATGTAAAACTTAAAAGTACTTGTGATGCCTTCTTTAGGGGTGACATATGTATGAAAAGGGAAGGTTTTGAATATGCTAAATTGTTATTTTACTAGGTCGACATGGATAAAACTGCACCCAAAGGCTTCCGAATAACAGGCCTGAGACGTGGTTAAAGGGCTTCTTAAATTTACAGTCCTTGGTCACATGTAATGCACTTTACTAGGGATTTATAAGTAAATTCAGTATGCCGCTTGGGTAAAAGCCAATATTACCATGTTTAAGAGATAGAGCACAAGCAGTGATAAATTGCACAGAGTCCTAACACCAGCAAAAATGAGATCATAAAAAAAGAGGACTTATGCAAAAGGTTCGTAGGAAGACCACCCTAAGGCTGTGAAGTCTAACAGTTATGCTCAAAATTATGTGTGTTACAATTGTAGTAAAAAGGGTCATTTTGTAGGCGTGTGTAAGAATGCCAAATTACACATTTTAAATGAAGTCCTTGAAATGAGTCAAAAGGTGATTTTACAAATTGAGCCAGAAGAGGTCAAGCAAGTGGGCAAATAAGTTGATGTTGGATGTATAATTATGCCTGAGTGTGGAATAGAGATTAGAGGGAAGACTCTCATGGTTCTCCTATTACTTTGGGATTTTGGAGAAAAAGTATGGAAGTGGAAACATTACACTGTTGCCACCTGACATCAACTCAGAAGGTTTTGGGGCATGAAGATTGATCTGATTGGTTATACCATACTAAATATAATTTTCACGGAAAGATAAACTGTAGGGAAAATCTGTATGCCCATACTAATTCTCCTGAGCAACTCCTTTTGATAGTCAACATTGGGAAAGATGGGATTTTGGTTAGAGAGTTTCAAGATGTATTTAAGGAAGAACGTGGGTTGTTGAAAGGTTTCAAACATAATTGTTTTAAAGAAGAACATAAAACCTGCGGTGCACAAGGTGAGGAGAGTTCTGGCCTTATGCTGGAGCCTTTGCAAGAAGAATAGGAAACATTGTTCAAGATGGGAGTCATTGAGAAAATAGAGTCCTCTGAGTGGTTGGCTCCTGTAGTTTAGTTTCTTAACGACAATGGCACCAGGTTGAGGAGGTGTGTAGATCTAAAGGATCCAAATCAATGTATTTGTGTTGATCGCTAGCCTATGCCTAACATCACTTAACCCGTGCCATGTTAGAAAATGCTTTTGGTTTCAGTAATGTGGATTTCTCCTCCGCCTACCATTGGGTGTTACTACATGAAGATTCCACAGCTCTCACATCTTTTGTCACATCTCTGGGTGCTTTGAGGGTCTTGAGGCTACCATAAGGGTTAGCTTCAGAGATTGCTTTTTGTCAAAGACTGATGAAAGATGTATAAAAAGATAATAATTCTGTAATGTTTTTACAGGATGACACCTTGGGGCATGGGAATTACAAGCAGGGTCACAATGAAATAATGAGAAAGGTTTTGACCAGACTTAGAGGCAGGGGAATTACACTCCAAATTGAAAAGTGCAATTTTGGCGTAATTACAGTTTTTTATCTAGGCCATGGGATATAAGGTGATGCGGTAAGCCCAGCACTGGACTTGACTAACTCTGTCTTTGCAGCACCAGCTAATAAAGACCAGGTTGTCATTCCTGTGGCTGAGATAGTATTATTCTAAATCTGTTTCTAACTTTGCCAGTGTGGAACAACCCATTAGACTCTTACTTAGGAAAGGTGCCAGTTTCGATTGGTCGAAAGAATGTGAAGATGCCTTCAAGGTTATCAAAGGAGAAGTAGCTAAAACAAAACTCTTGGACATTTTGATGTTTCTAAAATATGTGTATTTACTACTGATGCTAGCTTGAAAAGTCTGAGAACGGTGTTATTGTAGGTTTGTGATGGTGAGGACAGTATGGTGGCATTTGTATTTCGTTCACCTAAGAAGGCAGAGAAAAGATATTCAGTCATTAAGTGGGAGACCTGGGCATGTGTGTGGGCAGTGTACCATTTTTCACGTTTTTCTTGTGAGGTTTGCTGTTTGTGCTGAGGACTGATCAAAAGGCTTTAGTTCAGTTGTTGAATTGGAGGAATAATGGAATACCACCCCACACCTCCTTATGGAGTATATTCCAGTAACTTGTCTAGGTTACCGGTTGATAAATCAGTCTTGATGGATGTAGATCTTCCTGTAATGCAGGTTAATGAGCCAGCCATATGTAAAGTGAAGTTGGATACTGAAGTGGCCAAGGATAATCTAAGAGAACTTGAAATGGGTTTTGTGGTGGCAGGTTGGCCTAATATCAACTCAGTGGAGGAAGAAGTCAAAGTTTTTTGGAATGTCAGGGATGAGTTATGTATTGACAAAGGGGAGCTTTACCATGGAGATTGAGAGATTCTGTGAGCAGGTCTTCACTAGAAGTTGATCAATCTTGCCCATGAGGGGCATTTAGCGAGGTTTTTAACCAAGGAGAGATCGAGGGAGCATTACAGGTGCCATGGATTAGACAGACAGATTGAGGTTGTAGTAAGAGATTGTCTTCAATGTACGATCAATGATAAATCCAGCATAGTGAACTATGGGGGTCATTACAACATTGGTGGTAAAAGCCGCTTACCGCCGGGCAGAAGACCGCCAATACACCGCTATGGCCCTGGAATTCCGCCATAGCTATTATGACCCACAACTCGGAATCCGCCGAAATTCAGACACCCACACAAGTCCGCCACACCAAAGGTTAGTGATAAAGTGGCGAAAACAAAACCTCCACCGTCACGCCCATGCTATTACGACCCACGAATACACGCATCGGTCTTTCAACCGCGGTATTCCATTGGCGGTACACACCGCTGTGCTCAAAATACACACACATCTCCAAAACACCGCCACATTGGACAATTTAAAATACACACACCTGATACACATGCAAACACCACTCCAACACACCCAACACAATATAAAACACACCCACATCACCCACAAACCCCTACGACCCAAAATTAGAGATGAAGGCGACAGAGAGAGAGCACAGCAATAGACAACCCCACCACACAGAGGCACACAACACCATCACCCACACAACATCCACGCACAAAACACCACACACCACTACACATCACCACACTCATCACCACATACACCCCACACACATCACCTACACCACCCCATGGCACGCCAAAGACACCCCAGGTTTTCGGAGAAGGAGCTCAGGGTTATGGTGGAGGAAATCGTACGGGTAGAGCCAAAGCTATTTGGATCACAGGTGCAGCACACCACTATAGCTAGGAAGAGGGAGCTATAGCGAAGAATAGTCGACAGGGTCAATGCAGTGGGACAGCACCCAAAAAATCTGGAGGACATCAGGAAGAGGTGGAATGACCTACAGGGGAAGGTGCGTTCAGTGATCTCCAGACACAACATCGCGATTCAGCGGACTGGCGGCGGACCCCCACCCCCTCCCCCACAACTAACAACATGGGAGGAGCAGGCCTTGACCATTATGCATCCAGAGGGCCTCGGAGGAGTCAGTGGAGGAATAGACACTGGTAAGTCAAATCTTAACTATCATATTCCCCACCCTACCTGCATGCTATCACACACCCTCACCCTCACCCCCTCTCTTATCACTCCAACTCCTCACTAATGTACTAATAACACAAACCACCCATCCCAACACCAAGCCCTGCATGACACAACAAAGCATGGACACCCATCACTAAATCATACCCACTGCACATATCCATAACAACCCCTAACCATCATCACACAAGCCACCACACAGGAATGCTAGCACTGGGGTACACGCTCACCAACCCATTGCACACCATGACACACACAGATGCAATAATCATGCTTTTATACCCCTGAAGGACCACTACCCAACGTCACCAGACAGGAGGGTCCAGACATCTCTACCCCACCCACAGAAGAGGCCCGCAGTGATGACAGCAGCTCTGGCCAACTGGATCCAGATGACCATCCCGGACCATCGTGGGCCTCTGGACAGTCCGTTCCCCTCACACAGGCACATGCCAACACTGACCTTCCACCCTCTGGTAACACCAGCACAGCACCCACCCAGCTGGCCCTTACCTCCGTACCCAGGACACGTCAATCAGCTGTGTGTCCACCACTACAGGGAACCCAGGATAACCCAACTCCCCAACAACAACAGGTACCTGGGGGCAGTGGTAGTGGGCACACGGTCCAGGGGACGGAGGCACAGGAACACAGGGGAACTGGGAGGGCTGCTGTGCGACAGGGGGCGGACAGGCCAAGGGAACCCACTCTCTACGAGGCCCTCTCCTCCATCATGGGAGCATACCACCACTCCCAGGAGACAATGGCTACGGTCATGGCAAAGTTTCAGGACACCCAGCGCATTCAGGACCAACAGTATTTGGGGTTCGGGGAGGAGCTCAGAACCATCAGCTCCGCCCTGGGCACCATCGTAGGGGTGCTGATGGACATACAGAATACCATGAGGGACACTGTGGCACTCCAAGGGGCCCCTGACACTAGCCTGGACGATGAACTGCCCACCACCTGAGCCGGCACTATTGGACAGGACGCCCCGCCACAGGACCACCACACCAGCACCCCACCCCCTGCAGACAGAGAACCACCCTGCAAGCGGTCCCCGAGATCCAGGAACAGGACAAAGCAAGATGGCAAGACCCCCGCCAGGAAATGAGACCACCCTGATTGTTATCCCACTGTCCCACTTTGTTACCCTGTCCAGATTGGAACTGTCCCAGCTCCACTTCCTATGCCCATATGGGCAGTGCACCTGTGAGACTAATAGACTGGACTCTGCCATAGACATTCCTCCACCATCACCCCTCACCATTTTGCCACCCCCTCCAATAATTAGCACTTCAATAAACACCCTTGAACCACAAAACAATCTGGAGTCATTCTGTGATTTTGAAAATGTGTATTATCTATGACAATGACAAAATCCTTTTGAAAATGTAATGTCAACATACCTATGTCACATCTCACAAGCCCATGAAGGATGCAAGCAGATGACACACGTTGGTAACCACACCTGTGAAACCGTAATGGAAATGTACCACTCCGTTAGCAAATACTGCTTCAAATTGACAGACAGGATAGAGGTAGAAGTGTGAAAGTAAATGTAATAGTAAAAAAATTGTTCTCACCTGTTTGTCACTGGAAATATTGCTGTATGACAGAGTCCCTGTTATCAATGTCTTCTTCCTCTGCTTCCTCTTCATCACTGTCCACAGGCTCCACAGCTGGCACAACACCATCATCTGGACCATCCTCCTGCAGAAAAGGCACCTGGCGTCGCAAAGCAAGATTGTGAAGCATAGAGCAGGCGATGATGATCTGGCACACCTTCCTTGGTGAGTAGAATAGGGAACCACCTGTCATATGGAGCCACCTGAACCTGGCCTTAAGGAGGCCGAAGGTGCATTCGATCACCCTCCTAGTCCGCCCATGGGCCTCATTGTAGCGTTCCTCTGCCCTGGTTCTGGGATTCCTCACTGGGGTCAGTAGCCATGACAGGTTGGGGTAACCAGAGTCCCCTAATAGCCACACCCGGCGCCTCTGGAGATGACCCATCACATAAGGGATGCTGCTATTTCGCAGGATGTAGGCGTCATGCATGGAGCCAGGGAACATAGCATTTACCTGGGAGATGTACTGGTCTGTCAAACATACCATCTGTACATTCATAGAATGATAACTCTTCCGGTTCCTGTACACCTGTTCACTCCTGTGGGGGGGGACCAAAGCCACATGGGTCCCATCAATGGCACCTATGATGTTAGGGATATGTCCCAAGGCATAGAGGTCACCTTTAACTGTAGCCAAATCCTCCACCTCAGGGAAAATGATGTATCTCCTCACGTGTTTCAGCAGGGCAGACAACAGTCTGGACAACACGTTGGAAAACAAAGGCTGGGACATCCCTGATGCCATGGCCCCTGTTGTTTGAAATTACCCACTTGCAAGGAAATGGAGCACTGACAGCACCTGCACTTGAGGGGGGATTCCTGTGGGATGGCGGATTGGAGACATCAGGTCTGGCTCCAACTGGGTACACAGTTCCTGGATTGTGGCACGGTCAAACCTGTAGGTGATGATTAAATGTCGCTCCTCCATTGTTAACAGGTCCACCAGTGGTCGGTACACCAGAGAATTCCGCCATCTCCTCACATGTCCCAGCTGACGGTGCCTAGGAAGGACAACAGCGACCACAGAGCCAACCAATTTCTGAGGTATGTACCCACAGCTACACAGAACACAACACAAAATACAAAAATCTTCCTGTATGTGTGTTGAGTCCAGGCGTAGGTATGTGTGACGCAGTTGTAAATGAAGCTATGTGGGCCCCTGAAATGGCAGCTGCCTGACCTCTAAAGTGGGACAATGGGATGTGAGGTAACTGCTCTGGCGTTGTACACCGTCACGGTAGGCGGTCGTAAACTGCGACGCAATGCTGCATTGGTTAACATTGGACCCTATGGGTCCTAGGAGCCAATGACGAAGTGCGCCGGCGGTGATGATACGCACCGCCGCGGACGTCACCGCCGCAGACGTGACTGCCATTTTCTATCTGTTCAATCACTCGATACCTGATCTTTGACAGGAGAGGACCTACACTGCAAGTGCTGCTGTGACCTCGGTCTGGAAGAGACAATGGCACGTGCGTCTGGGGAAAGGGCCCCTGCCTTCACTGCACAGGAGTTGGAGAAGCTCGTGGACGGGGTCCTCCCCCAGTACACGCTACTCTACGGTCCTCCAGACCAACAGATGAGTACATAGGGTGCAAGTTGTATGGGCTATGCCTGGGTGGAGAGGGCTGGATGTAAGTAGGAAAGGGGCAGAGTTATGCGAGCATGAAGGAGTGGGAATGCATATGCCACATGGCAAAGGCAGGATGTGGGCCACTCACTACGACGGTGCAGTTGGTAATGACTTCTCTTCTTCCCCTGTACATGTCATGTAGGTCAGCGCCCACCAGAAGAAGGATATTTGGCGTGCCATCGCCATGGACGTCCGGACCCTGGGGGTCGACCAGAGACAGAGCACCCACTGCCGTAAAAGATGGGAGGACATTCGCCGCTGGAGCAAGAAGACGGCGGAGGCTCAGCTGGGGATGGCCTCCCAACGTGGGAGGGGTGCCTGTCGCACCATGACCCCCCTGATGTTCCGGATCCTGGCGGTGGCCTACTCTGAGTTGGATGGGCGCATGAGGGCATCACAGCAGACACAAGGGGGTGTGTACACTCACATTCTCATGACTTTGCGTGCAGTGGGGGGGTCTGGGTGGGGGAGGAGGGCTGTGGGTTTCCCTAGGCCAGGGCGAGTTCCGTAGGCTAGGTCCCTCCGTAATGCAGGCCATGTGCCACTCCACCCCACCTCTGTAGAGTGCCAAGTACAGGTATACATGCCCCTGTGTCATCTATGTGGGCAGATGACACTCATAGCCATGTAGGCCATATCCCAGGAACTGCACCTGTAGAGGCCAAGAGCACGGCGTAGTGAAGGGGGCTGCTGTGTCTGTATTGTCCGCCAACGGTAGCGGTAAGCCATGCACTCAACCTGCCTTTCTTCTGTTTCCCCACCCCTTTTTATGCTCTCCCTGTTCTTTTGTGCATCAGCATCATCAGGCGGAGGTACAGGGGCACCGGAGCACGAGGGGGCTGCGTCCCACATGGCCATGGAGGGCCACATCACGGACTCAGAATACACCATTGGGACGGAGGGCGAGGGGAGCTTCACGGCGGTCACCGGATCAGCAAACAGCGACACAGACTCGTCCTCTGATGGGAGCTCCCTTGTGGTGGCGGCACCATCTGTGCCCCCCACTTCTACAGGTACAGCCGCCACCCCCCCCTATCAGCACCGCCCCCCCAGCAGCCCCTCAGCCTTCGCCCGTGCCCGTTCATCCAGGAGGGTGGGCATCACCTTCGCCCCAGGCACCTCAGCCCCTGCCCCTGTCACCCCTGCTGCCCTCAGTGAGGAGGCCATTGACCTCCTCAGGTCACTCACTGTTGGGCAGTCTACCATTGTGAATGCCATCCAGGGTGTTGAAAGGGAGTTGCAACACACTAATGCATTCCTGGAGGGCATTCATTCTGGTCAGGCTGCCCATCATCGAACCCTACAATCTCTGGCCTCAGCACTGATGGCAGCCATAATCCCTGTGTCTAGCCTCCCCTTCAACTTCCTCCACCCAGGCCCAATCCCCTGTACCTCAGCTTATCCCAAGCACACCATCAGACCAGCCTGCACACACCTCAACACACAAGGGCAGCTCAGGCAAACATAGGCACCACACATCCCACAGGCAGTCACACAAGCATCACTGACATACAGACACAGCAACATCCACTGCCTCCACTGTGTCCCCCTCCTCGTCGTCTCCCTCCTCCCTCCCAGTGTCGTCTACACTCTCACCTGCATGCACTACCACTACAGCCACTAGGACTCGCACCAGAACACCCAGCACCACACCCCGCTCACCTGCACTCACCACCCCCACTACCATTTACACGTCCCCTGTGTCCTCTCCCAGTGTGTCTGTGACACCCCCTCCCAAAGTAAACAAACGCGGGCACACACACACCCAACATCCATCCACCTCACGACAGCCTCCAGAACATGCACCTGCACCCAAAGCATCAAAAGTTACACCTCCTACAACCACCTCCTCTTCCTCCACTCCCAGACCCCCTCCAGCTACCCGTCCCAGTGTTCGTCAGAAACTTTTCTAGAGCAACGTTGACCTCTGTCCCATCACCCCCCCCTCCAATTCATAGGTCCCGTAGTAGCCAAAAAGATTCCGGTATCAGTGGTGCCTGTTAGAGGTATGTGGAGTGCACCGGGCACCAGGGCAGCCAGTGTGACACGGAGCCAAAGCACTGCAAGTACACCACCTGTGAAGCACCAGAAGTTGGACAGTGCCCGACGGGAGAGGGGGAAGACACCTGCCAGCAAAGCCACCCAGAAGGGTCCCGGGGGAGTGTCCCCTCCCAAGGTGGTGAAGGGGCAGAAGAAGTCTCCAAAGTCTGGGAAGAGCAGCATGGCGGAGAAGGCCGCCATCCTCCCGCTGGCCAAGACGCCACCGCCAGCCCCATCGTCACTGGTCAGAAGACCACCGCCAGAGTCAGTGCCCAGGAGGGCAGCACAATCGTCACGGGTCAGGAGACCACCGCCAGAGTCAGTGCCCAGGAGGGCAGCACAATCGGCACTGGTCCGGAGACCACCGCCAGAGTCAGTGCCCAGGAGGGCAGCACAATCGGCACTGGTCCGGAGACCACCGCCAGAGTCAGTGCCCAGGAGGGCCCCGGCAGCCACAGCCCCGCTGGGCAATGAGGGACCGCCATGGCACACACCGCTGCACAGGTCAGAGACAGCAAAGTCAAGCACTGCTGAACAGGGCAAGCACCGGTGAACAGGGCAAGCACCGCTGAAAAGGGCAAAGACCGCTGAACAGGGCAACGACCGCCATGGACAGCACCGCTGAACAGGGCAAGGACCGCTATGGCAAGCACCGCTGAACAGGGCAAGCACCGCTGAAAAGGGCAAGCACAGCTGAAAAGGGCAAAGACCGCCATGGACAGCACCGCTGAACAGGGCAAGCACCGCTGAACAGGGCAAAGACTGCCATGGACAGCACCGCTGAACAGGGGAAGCACCGCTGAAAAGGGCAAGCACCGCTGAAAAGGGCAAAGACCGCTGAACAGGGCAAAGAACGCCATGGACAGCACCGCTGAACAGGGCAAGGACCGCTATGGCAAGCACCACTGAACAGGTCAGAGACAGCAAAGTCAAGAACCGCTGAACAGGGCAAGCACCGCTGAACAGGGCAAAGACCGCCATGGACAGCACCGCTGAACAGGGCTAGCACCGCCAACTCAAGCATCGTTTGGCCATGAGCGGCAGGGGCAGTGACGGAACTGGGGCCATCATGGGGAGCGTGATGCACTCTGGGCACCAGTCCCCCTCTAGAACCAGTGGAGACTGTTATCCACTTGAGAGACTGTGGCTTTGCACTCCCCAGGATGGTACAGTGGGCAAACCACCCACTGAAAACACTTGTGAGACTGTGGCTTTGCACTCCCCAGGATGGTACAGTGGGCAAACTACCCACTGCAAAGACTTGTGAGACTGTGGCTTTGCACTCCCCAGGATGGTACACTGGGCAAACCACCCACTGAAAAGACTTGTGAGACTGTGCATTCCCCAGGATGGCACAGTGGGCAAACCACCCACTGAAAAGACTTGTGAGACTGTGGCTTTGCACTGCCCAGGATGAAGCAGTGGGCAACCCACCCACTGTAGAGACTTGAGAGACTGTGGCTTTGCACTCCCCAGGATACATCAATGGGCATGGAGCCCCGTTGTGGATCTGGCGTGGTGCTGTCATCTGGCTGAGGTGCCCCTTTTCCCTTCCCCCTGAGGTGCCTGTTGTATTTCGATCTGATACCCCTGCAGGGTTCTCTCCGTTTCAGGACAGGTATCGTGTGTAGGCCTCTCCCATGCATTTTGGGCCCAGTGGTCCACGGACATTGAAATGTGCATACCTGCACTACTGTGAGTGATGTATATATTTGGAATGTGTATATATTTATGTATATATGAGCTTACTGTATTTTGATACATTACAATGGTTGTGCTCATTTCCTTTTGTCTTTGCATTCTCCCGGGGGGGTTGGGGGTTGTTACTGTGATGTTTAGAAAAGCATTGGTGTGTGTGTTGTAGTGGGTGAGGGTCGTGTTGGGGGTGGGGGTGTTGCGTGTGTGTGTCCGTGACTTTTGCCTCCCCCCTCCCCTATGTCGTAGGTGCAGTACTCACTGTTGTCTTCGGCAACGCCGTTGCTGATGTTCGTAGAGGAGCAGGAAGACAAGCGCAGGGAGTATTTGGAGTTCCGGGTCCATGGTGTACTGATTCCTCGTGGAGTGTGTTCAAGTGAGCGTTTTCCCATTGCAAAAGCTGTTTCCGCCGTGTTTTTATCCACGGTGTATCTGCCCCGGAAAAGGTGGTGGATTGGCTGTTGTAATACTGTGGGCGTTACTTTGTCTTCCGCCTGTCTGTTGGCGGTGACCGCCGCGTTGCTTGCCTGTACCGCCGTGGCGGTCGGAGTGTTAAAGTGGCTGTCTATGTTGGCGGTTTCCGCCCTGGTCATAATTCCCTTTTTTTTTTCGCTGGCCTGTTTGCGGTATTACCGCTGCTTTAACACCGTCCGCCAGGGTTGTAATGACCCCCTATGTTCCTTTGTCACCGAAACTTTGGAGCAAGTTGGGGTTGGATATTATGGTCCAATGTGAATTACTGGAACAGAGTTAGGGATATGTTCTGTTTGATTAATCTTTCAAGTAGGTTTCTTACTATTGTGTAAATTCTATAGCCACCGAAGTCTTTTGGAGGTTTTGAAAGATGCCTTCATCAGTGAGGTTATGCCTAAGATCATCAATACTGATAATGGGGTGCAATTTGTATCCACTGAGATAAAATACTTTTTAAACAGTTTAGCTGTATATCATCATATTGCTTTGTAATTGCCCGAAAACAAATAGTTTAGTAGAGAGCATGAATCACCTTGTGAGGTCATGTTCTCAAACTACTTAGGAGATGAGGGTACATTTGAAGGTTCTTCTGTGTGAAACGTTGTGGCCACATCGTAATAATCCCTATGCCATAACCAATGTCTCACCATTCCAGTGTATGAGAAGTACACTGGTGGGTTACAAGGGAACTGTCAAGGGGATGGACATCCATGTAATCAACAACTTCTAAAGAAAGTACAAAACATTTTTTGACTGTGTTTGATAAGAAATGGAGTGTGGGGGAAGGTGTATTTGTGAAAAGGCTGGAGTGTTCATCCAAAGGCAAATCAAAGTTTTGGGAGCCTACGTGTTTTAACCAAGTAAAGAAAAATGTGGTTTTGAGTGATGGCAAAGTCTGGAGTATGTCAAAGTTGGCCAATTGTGCAGCTGAGGATGATCTCTTTCAAACTGCATGTAATTCATTTCAGAATTCGTCCAAAGTCTCGCTATTACCTTAATTACTCTCTGGGGCACCTTCTTTGCCAACACAATCATGGGAATGTTGTGAGGCCTGTCACACTCATGTTGATCTTGGTCAAGCCTCATCCAAGTATAAAGGGATCCCTAACAGTTCTTGCATCAAGATGAGTCTGTTTTATTTTAAAGACTACCAATCAAAGTGTGTGATGTCATATTTTTATCTTTTAATAAGTAGTTCTAGATTGGGGTAGAATTTCAGGAACTCTCCAGCATGTAATTACCTACTCTGGCTCTTTTCCAAGTTTATCATTTCATTGTATGAAATTTTAATTTTGTTCCTGTGCTTTTCATTGCAGCTTGTATTATTATTCATCCTATAGGTACAACTGGTATTTATCCCTATGATATGTACCATGTATGTTTTATTCTTGTTGTTTATATTCTTCATAGGTCCCTAAGGAAGGATATGTAACCTGCCAATTGGTTGGTTACACAGTGTTCCAACTAATCTCCACATTTGATGTAATGTGTATCATGGGATGAGAGATTGTAGAATGCTAGATTGAGCTGAAACAGTCAGTTACAGGAGGAGTGTTGAGGATGGCTGCTGTTGAGGAAGGTTGTGCTGTGTTGTTGGTGTAAACAATAAACTTAGAGGAACTTGAATGATTGCCTCTGCCTCGTTCTTACATTAAAGATGTGAATGATGTTAATGTCTCAGAGCGAGGCTATGATCACTTCCTACCTTGAAAGGACTTCAAAGTTCTCACACACGTGGAAGTATGCAATGTAAATCATGGACAATTCCATAGTAAAGCTTGTATTTGTAGTAAGGAATGTCTTTTCTTGCAGGTTGATCATTTGGAAAACGTCGGTTCAGACAACAACATCCCAATTCTGCTTGAAAGGTTTTCAAAAGTTTATGTTTCTGAGATTAACTGTGTAAATGAGGGAATTGCGTGCATTGCACCACTTTGTAAACCCTTGTGCCACGTTATGCCTGCACCAGGCATAATATATGCAAGGGGGCGTTCCCCCACTAGGGGAGCTAACAAAATGGTGCAAGGAATTCTAAGAGATTTCCTTGCTCAGTTTGTTTCACCACTTGTTTCATCACTTTGAATGCCTGCTCACCGCAGGCATTAAAAGTGGGCTTCCATTATTCATAATTGGCCCCTGTGTACTCAGCAGGAGTAGCGCCGAAATTTGGGCGCTACTCTTGCAGAGTACATGAATGGTGTAAACAAAAAAGTACTCTATTTCCCCCTACCCAGCGCCATATTTTAAATACAGTGTACACATGGTGGGGGTAGGGGGCTCTAAAGGGCGCAAGGAAAGCGGCACGGCACTAGGTGGTGCGTCACTTTTCTTAAATCTGCCCCATAGTTTAGTAACACTTAAACACTTAAAGGAAATGCCTTATTTGTAAGTCTCATGAAGGTGGTATTTTTGGAATATGTTTGAAAGCCAAGTAATGAGGCAAACATTTCCGTTGTTAGGAATAAATTAGCACTTTATTTTCCAGTCTTCCGGTTCTAGCTCAGGCATCAATTGGATTCAGGTTACAGAATGTCCCCCCTATACAACCAAAAAGAGACAACAGATATTATTTTTTTCAATAAAAGAATTAGCATCAAAAGTAAAGTGTTCTTGTCATTAGGCCATATGTATTTCAGCATAGATCAACTTCTGGAAGGCCAAATAAAGTATTTCGAACCGTCCTCTTGGTTTCCCATTATTCTGCTGCCCTTCCGTTGGGTTCTGCATCTGACACTGCACCCCTGTTGCCAGTGCCACTGCAAATTAATTCGATCACTCCTATTTCTTTGTACAGAAGTTGTAATTACTTTTCACACATTTATTACTTGCTAACTGACGTGAAAGAATAAAGTCCGTAGTTCTTTTTGATATAATGCATTGTTTATTTGGAAATAATATATTTACATGTAATTTGACATTCTATAGTTGGAATAGCAAATCACGGGCTGGCTTAACTTTAGAATAATTTAAAATGACACACAGGTGAAAGATTGATGTGGAAATCTTATCCTCTGAGTGGTTGTTTTATGCTGCGCTTTCATCATGTCACCATCATGTTGTGTCAATCAAATCTTCACTCCTTGCCCACTTTAAACTATCAGCAAGGTTCAGAGTAGAATCTGTGAAAAAAAGAGTCTTGTTATCAACATGCTACAGCCAGATTGATGTTGAAGCTCTTACAAGATTTACGGGAAGAAGCCTCAACAAATGCACAATAAATGACAGATAGATTTGCTTTTAGTGGCAGAATCCATTTGAAGTACATGCTGTGTTTTTTTTATCTGTACACTCCCAAGCCATTTGTGAAATCTGCTAAAACACTACCAAGTGCGTTATTTCACGTATCGCATTATTTGGGGACTTTATAGCACATTCCAACACACAGGATGCAATTTTTACCGGCTATGATATTATCTTCCTATGCTACGTCCCTCTTTTATATCCTGAGAAGCAAAGACCATATTGTGTTTTCCTCACAAATGTACACTAGGTTTTACCTTGCAAAACATGTGTGGGGGGGAAGAGGTTATTACAAGACAAGCTGTTTTGTATATGTGATATGACAAAATAAGTTGCTATCATGCTTTTGGGTGCAGACGTCCATGTTTGTAACTGCCTTTTAAAACAGTTAGGCTAAATTATAAGCAAACATCACTTCATAGTCAGTAAAGGCTGCATTTGCAAGATAACATTTTCCAACAGCGCACCTTTTTTGGGAGTTCAAATTTTAATTGCGCCCCCACCCTTACTTTCATCTAATTGCAAAGTAGGTGAATCACAAGCAAAGAAAAAATGTAAGTATCCAAGTCCGTTGGCTTTGTTCAAATGACATAATTGCCTTGATCCCTCATACAACTTATCATCCAACATGGTAATCCCCTTCCTCTCATCGGTATATGAATCCTCATTTCAGTCAAACAAACATAAAGCTCCCTGCCTTGTGAAATATATCACCTCCCTAGGGTCACTTGGGCCTAAATAATATAAAGTTAGTAGCAGGGGACTCAAGGTACACCTTTTGAAACAAAGCCCAAGGAGGCTGTCAACCATCTACGGTCACTTGCTTGTCTGTGCTATGGCATAATTGGTTCTTTCTCCCATTGAGTGTGATTGATTTCTATATGTGCGATCGCCTCTTGTGCGGGAAGCGTGAGTGGCAGTAATGTGATGTAACAAAGATCAGAAGGGACACCCAAGATGATAAAAAGTACCTGTCACAATATACTGGTGGCAGTTTCAGATCAGTAATTGGGCATCCAGTAAAAACTCTTCTGAACTAATCTATGAACCAATAGGTTTAGTTGGAAATTTCAAACTCAGAGTGGGTTGCAATTTAACCTACCTCATTAATATTTATCAGGTAGGTCACACATTGTGAGTTATTCCAATTGGAGGCCATCAATAAGATGGAGGCCTCCTGGGTTTAGCAGATCAACATGTCTGTGATTGCCTTTCAATAAAATAAACCTTTTTTTTAATACACTTGTTGTATCCAAAAGAAGGGAAAAACAGAGAAGGAATATTCCTGAACACGAAGTTTATTTCCACATCAACACCAACGTCCTCACAGCTCCAAGTACAGCAACTGACTCAGGAGCCGATGAAGTCATCAGAACTCCACGCACCCAGCATTCCATAAAGGTACACTGCCCACCCCCAACGACAAATTACAATTGCACATTTTAAAACACAACACATCTTCCCCCTTAACAAACAGAACAAATACTAACACATATGCTACACATTCCCTTATATGCTACAATAAAATATACAAAAGATACATTGGAAATGAAAAATCCCAATAAACATTCTAAACCTTCCATACATAGACTAAGAAATGAAAAACAAGTTATACTTAGGCAATAACGGCAAGTTGTACATAAGCAATAAAGGCAATATCCCACTGCCTCCCGAAATACCTAGTACGTCACAAACTGATTTAAATATTTGGGTCTAACAGCACTTCTTTTGGGCCTACCCATCACACCCTCCAGATTAGCACCTTCCTCCAACCTTTCAACTTCACCCTCACCCATCACCCCCACAGTATTTCCTATGCCAAAATTTCCACGACCGTCATGCATGTTATTTTCTCGTATGTCTTCTCCTGACCCTCTTCCTAGATCACTAAATTGCCCAGAAAACACACATCCTCTTTCATGTGGAGAACTACCACACCCCACATTCTCACCTGATCCTCTACCTAAAGCACCGCCATCATACCCACTATCTTTCAACTCAACATCAGCCCAAACACCTGAATGTTTTACCCCAGGGGCTACATCTGTCACTTTCGCCACATTCCTCTTATTCCACCATTTGCCACCCTCAACCATAACAGAATGTTTGGATACTCTGACCACCCTGGCAGTGGGAAGAAAACTTGACAATCCCTTTCCCTTCCCCTGAGGTTTTTTTACTCTAACTACATCACCTATACCAAATTGAACCTCCTTAACTCTTTTCAGATCGTCATATCTCAATTTGCTCTTGACCTGTTGCTTAATCACCTTGTCTTTCACCTGATTGATATCAGAAGCAACAACACCTCCTAAAGTTTCCTGTACAACCCACTCTAGAGACAGTTCATTGCAAGAATGTCTACCCTTCAAAAGTACAAAAGGGGCAACACCAGTAGAAGAATGTGGCGTGTTGTGATAACACCATATCCTTTCTGACACCATCTCCTGTATACTCTTCCCTGACCTGATGGCCAATTGAATAGTTTCCTTGAGTAATCTATTTACTCTCTCCACAAGCCCATTACCCTGCGGACTATACAATGCAGTTGTAAGATGCTTAATCTTAAGTCTTCTCAGAAATTCAACCATCTGGTGCGATACAAATTGCACCCCGTTATCTGTGACCAAAAACCTGGGAATACCTTCCCAATGAAAGATCTCTTTTAAAAATCCAATCACATTGGTGGTGTTAGGTTCTCTTAAAAACTTGTACGAAACCCATTTGGAATGATAATCTACTGCAACCAACACATATTTCTTCCCGTCATTATAACCCCCAACTGGACCAATGAAATCCAATCCCAATTTCTGCCAAGGTTTATCAGGAAACGGTACAGGACACAAAGGCACTTCTCTAGTATGCAAACCTTTATCCGCCCCCTTGCAAATGCTACAATTCTTAACTGCAAATTCCACCTCTGTGTCCATACCCGGCCACCAATAATATAAACGCAACCTCTTCCTTGTGCCAGTGATTCCAACATGCCCATCATGAGCCAGCTGTATCAACTTGTGCCTTAATTCATTAGGAGGTACCAAACGTTCCCCCCTCATGACAAGGTCGTCCTCCACATTCAATTCCTCTCTAACCTTACAAAAAGGTTTTATTACCTCTAAAACACCATTCCCTGCCGGCCAACCCTCACAAATATATTTTTTAAGAAGCAATAGAGAATTGTCCTTGTTCATAGCTTCCGCCCAAACCTGCCTGGAAATGACTTCCCCAGAAAAAAACACTCCGTCTATCATTCCCACCATGACATCCTCATCCTCCATTTGCTTCCCCTCAATTGGATTGTGAACCGGACACCTGGAAAGAAAATCTGCTCTACCATTGTTCTCCCCAGGAATATGTTTCATTTTCATATTAAACTCATAAAGTTTAGCCAACAACCTGGTCAATCTAGGACTAGTCTTATTGAAAATGTTGTCATTCCATAGATAAACCAATGGCTTGTGATCTGTTACCAAAGTAAATTCTCTCCCCCAAACATACATTGAAAAATGGTTGACACCCCAAACACAAGCTAGTGCCTCCCTCTCGATTGTGCTATAATTAACTTCGGCCTCAGAAAGTCGTCTGGACGCAAAAGCAATGGTAAATTCCTTGCCTCCTATCATTTGACTTAAAACAGCTCCTAGGCCAATCCCACTCGCATCCACAGTAATGACAGAAGGTACGTCTTCATTGAAAGGATGAAGAGCAGGAGCCTCAATTATGAGAGTCTTAAGAGTTAAGAAGGCTTGAGCCTGCTCATCCTGCCACAGAAATTTCTCACCCTTCCTCAGCAACTTCCTTAATGGCTCTGTCAGATACGCAAAATTGTGAACAAATCGCGAGTAGTACTCACAAAGACCCAAAAAGGATCTCAACTGGTCTTTATCATTAGGAGATGGAGCATTTCCAATAGCCCCTAATAAGTCCTTCTTGGGTAGGATTCCCTGTGCACAAATTGTGTGACCTAAATATTCAACCGTCTCAACCATGAATTTACATTTCTCTTTTCTCACCGTAATCCCGTGCTCTTCCAGAATTTCAAGGACTTTATCAAGTTTGTGTATGTGTTCCTGAATAGACTCTGAGCCTATCAGAATATCGTCCTGATATGCCAACACTCCGTGTACTTCCCCAAACAATTGATACATTAGCTTCTGAAACACAGATGCTGCGGAAGCTAAACCGAAAGGCATCCGCAAAAATCTGTAAGCCCCAAATGGAGTGACAAATGTTGTAAGAGAACGAGACTCCCTACTCAACTCAACTTGATGATAGGCGGACTTGAGGTCAATCGTGGAGAACACTTTCATACCCCCCAATCGTGCCAATAACTCCTGTATTTTGGGCAGCGGGAAACAATCAACTAGAATATTTTTGTTCAAAGACCTCAAGTCCACACATAATCGCAAATCCCCCGTTTTCTTAACTGCAACCACAATCGGAGAAACCCATTGAGACGAATTAGTCGATTCAATGATTCCATCAGCACATAGCTCACGTAGCTGCTCCTTTAACTTCCCTCTGATGCTCAAGGGCACATTACGCACCTTGTGTACCACAGGTATCGCATCAGGTTTGAGAATTATTTTATGCTCATAACCTTTTACAGAGCCTAGTTTATCCCTGAAAATCACAGTATGCTTGTCTAGGACATCTTTAAGAGTATCAAGTTTTATGTCCACTTTCTCAATCAGGGTGATAGGTCGTTCAGTACCTGGTCTCAGAACCATCCCAAATTGTCCTTGATCTTTCCACCCCAGAATATTGTACCCTCTCTTGGCTACATATATTTTTGTACTAATAGTCTTCTGTTGATAACAAATCCTTTCTAAGAAATACCCCATCATATCAATTTCTTGACCATCAAAAGCTACTGTTTTTATGTCAGGAGCTGACAAGGGAAGGTTACTCCAATGTGAATGATAATTTGTATCAGATACAATTGATATAGGTGAGCCTGAATCCACAGTGACTCTTAGCTTGACTTCCCCAATTTTAACCTCACATACTGGATCCTTAGAAAATTTGCAATCAGAATTAATATCATCGACAATCAAAACACATCTTTTTGAAAAGTCCACCTCCCCTCCATCTGTCAGCTTGTCAATGGCTTGCTGATGCTCAACTAACATTACTTTTTGCGATTGCTTGCATACACGAGCAAAATGACCAGACTTCCTGCATTTTATGCACACTTTCCCCAGTGCAGGACAATTTGAGGAATTGGCAACATGTGACTTAGAACCACATCTGAAGCATAGTGAACTTTTAACATTATTTTTTTTTAAATCTGGAGTGCCCGACATAACTGTCTTAGACTTCTGTAAAACTATGTTCACATTTTCTGCCTGACTTACTTTCATTTTGCTTAACTCTCTGGAAGCTGTTACTGAACGCTCGATGCCTCTAGCAATTTCTAGTGTTTCACACAAAGATGGATTTCTACAACATAAATTTTTTTCTTGGATTCTAGAATCATAACAATTCACCACTAACTGATCTCTTAGGTACTGATCGAGGGGTCCTAAAAATTCACAAGTGGCTGCTAATACCCTAAGCTCAGCTACAAAATTATCAATCGATTCGTGTTGGAATTGTTTTCGAGTAAAAAATTTGTGTCTTTCAACTATTATACTAAGGTCATCCTTAAAATGATTTTCTAACCTCTTTACAGCTTCAGTAAAAACATCCCAACCATCACTGGATGAAGGTTGCACTTGGGGTTGATGATCAAAAATTCTGTGACCTTCTGTACCAAGGCAATTATACAAAATCGCCCTCTTTCGAACCGCAGAAAAATTTACCCCATCTATCGCCACTAAGTAACTTTCAAAAGACTTGAACCAGTGTTGCCATTTTATCATGGGAATACCGGGTTCAGGCAAAAATGCCAGTGGCAAATTTGCTGTTTGCATACCGAGGAATAGACACTGTATGAACGTGTATATGACTTATAAGACACCACTAAAGATAAAAATTGAATAAGTGTGCGAATCAATGTACAAATCTGCAACCGCCTTCAATGTAGAGTAGTCGTGATACGTGCGTGAAATATTGCAAACAGATTCACAGGTCTGCAGATCCAGAAAAGCAGATGAATGTGCGAATCACTGTGCGGATAACATTTTAAGTCCACATGTCCATACAATTTGTACTTTCACTGTAAATTCACAGTCAGAATAGAAGTGTGCGAATCACTGAAAAGATCCGCAATTGCGTAGAAATATCTTCCATTCAAAAGCACCAGTGAAATAAATACCAGAATATGTACAAATCCGCAAGGAGCAATTAAAATGAAGAGTGCGCCAATTACTGTGCCCCTGTCCGCGTGATAGTGGATTCTTATTTTCTCGCAGTCAGAATAGAAGTGTGCGAATCACTGAAAAGATCCGCAATTGCGTAGAAATATCCTCCATCCAATAGCAACAGTGAAATAAATACCAGAATATGTACGAATCCACAAGGTGCACTTAAAATGAAGAGTGCGCAAATTACTGTGCACCTGTCCGCATGATAGTGGATTCTTATTTTCTGGTGCAGAAAGTCCAGCACAGGTTTTCTTTGTTTATGTGAATAAACACAGTAGAGGCACACAGAATTCCTCTGACGATTTGCGGATTTATATATCACTATTTGTAAACCAAAACATACACTACAGTAACCAGAATTTGCTCCACGTTGTTTAAAAATATGTAGATTTCAATCTCTGTAAAGAAAATATTCTTGATGTCTTAACCCAATGTCGCATTAACTACAGCAACAAAGAAGAGTTAAACCGGTTCCTCTGAGTAAAATGTTTGTTGATCAGGCGTAACTAGGCAACAGGAACTGAAACCAGAGGACTTCGCCGGGCGCAAGCAGGCAAAGGCCCTTAACAAAATACCTGAACGAGATTGTAATCTGCTTTAAAATAGATTTAAAAACACCAGCATACTCTGTCAGCTGAAAGATTTCCGCTTAATATAACCATGAAGTAAACGAGTGTGAGGACAAGAAATAAATATCATAACAGTTACGTGGGTCCGGATGGTGTTGATAGAAGCTCGTCGCCAATTTATGTTGTATCCAAAAGAAGGGAAAAACAGAGAAGGAATATTCCTGAACACGAAGTTTATTTCCACATCAACACCAACGTCCTCACAGCTCCAAGTACAGCAACTGACTCAGGAGCCGATGAAGTCATCAGAACTCCACGCACCCAGCATTCCATAAAGGTACACTGCCCACCCCCAACGACAAATTACAATTGCACATTTTAAAACACAACAACACTGTCTTCCGTAAACGAAATGAGGCTGCATTTAAAATGACAAGTTTACCTTTTTGATTGTTTTTTTTTCTCCATAAAGTGTAAGTGGTCTGAATGGGACCCTTTACTTTTTGTGAGTGGTTACTATGGACACCAATGCGGGGGGCGGGAAGTTAGTAAAAGTTCAATAATTTCAACAGGGTTTTTGTTATACAAAAAGCGAAATATACCAACGTGGTACTGAAAGGGACACCCTTAACACACTTCTTTCAGATACTGGACTGGTATCCATTCAAAATTCTGTTTTAAGAGTTAGAAAACATTTTCCAACTCCCAAAATGGGGTTAGCACATAGGAAAAAGGATTTTAAGTGCGGCACTTGCTGAGTTGTAGGATTTATGAGGTTAATATGCTTTGTACTCTACAAGCATTACCATCCAAGAGTTTTGAAACTTGAAATTGTTTGAAACCACGTTAGTGTTATATTTTAATCCCTTTAGAAAACTGAAGACATAGATATTTATATTTCCATGTCTGTAAGTGTGTTTATTTGTGACAGCTTGTGTTCATGTTGTGTGTGTGTGTGTCTGTGTTGGGGGGGCAGTTAGCAACAGCATTCTTTCCCTGGCAGCCCCACTCAACCTCATTAAGAAATATGCAAATCATTAACCTTCAAGATAGATTGTGATATTATTAAAATCTTACCATCCTACCATCAAACAAATTATACTCACACTTTGGCATTCTAGATACTCTTTGGAAATGGAGATGAAATGGGCTTAGATACCAAAGTATGATATTCGATACTGACATGGAATATACCAGGAAGCGAAATGTGGGAAAACTACTTGAGAGAGGAGATGTGACCATATATCTTTTATTCTGCGTACTGGCCCTGGACCTGTCAAGCAGAGCCCAGGGCACAGTCACATTCTGTTACCATCAGTACCAGTCAGAAACATTGGGGTGAACATGCTAAAAGGGTTACTATCTCACAATGTTCTTGGATAGATGGGCCTTCAGCCATTCTATATAGTAGACTTGGTTCTAGCAAACAGATGGCCACTCTGCTAGAGTTGCTGCAGTCTTCCAATTAATCAGTTTTGTCAACTCACCATTTCTGAACCTTTTATCACTGATCAACATGATTCTGCTGTAATCCAAGATTGGACAAAATGTTCCTCGTCTTTAGCAACAAATCCATCTGGCATCTGATATTCCTGTTCCCGCTCATCATCATGATGGCCACAAACTCCACAGGTCTTGCCCTTCATCCACAAAGCTGGTCTAACCTTTATGATTAAGAAGGAAAGAGACTTATGATTTAAAGTAATCTTGTCAATATAGCAAACTGTGCAGTGAGTGGAATGGACCAGAATACCTGGCATGTGACTCCATTGTAGTAAAGCTTCTCAATGCCAAAGTCAGGTGCAAGAAGTATCAGCCCATCAGTCCCCTTTTCAATCCTCACGTGAGGTTCTGGAATCAAAAGAAGTGTGCTGTGTTTGAATTTCAAGAGAACAAGGAACTACATAATACATTGTAGAACAAATGCAGCAGAAATCAAAAAAGTGCTATGGATGCAAGGAGGAATAGAGATTCATTTTTTAAGCAATAGGAGCTGTACATATAGTTTTATTTAAAGGATCCCCTTAGAATTCAAGGAGTTAGCTAATAAATACGGTTTCCATGAACAAAGGGTCTTTTGATTATTTTGCAGGGTTTATGCAGGGTTTATGCAGTCCCAAGAAAAAGTGGACCAAATAATAACTTCCCTGCCCTACCCTTGCCATCAAACTTGATCCACTAACTGTAAAGGCTCATCAATTGCAGGTTAGGTTCTTCTGTGTGAAACGTTGTGGCCACATCGTAATAATCCCTATGCCATAACCAATGTCTCACCATTCCAGTGTATGAGAAGTACACTGGTGGGTTACAAGGGAACTGTCAAGGGGATGGACATCCATGTAATCAACAACTTCTAAAGAAAGTACAAAACATTTTTTGACTGTGTTTGATAAGAAATGGAGTGTGGGGGAAGGTGTATTTGTGAAAAGGCTGGAGTGTTCATCCAAAGGCAAATCAAAGTTTTGGGAGCCTACGTGTTTTAACCAAGTAAAGAAAAATGTGGTTTTGAGTGATGGCAAAGTCTGGAGTATGTCAAAGTTGGCCAATTGTGCAGCTGAGGATGATCTCTTTCAAACTGCATGTAATTCATTTCAGAATTCGTCCAAAGTCTCGCTATTACCTTAATTACTCTCTGGGGCACCTTCTTTGCCAACACAATCATGGGAATGTTGTGAGGCCTGTCACACTCATGTTGATCTTGGTCAAGCCTCATCCAAGTATAAAGGGATCCCTAACAGTTCTTGCATCAAGATGAGTCTGTTTTATTTTAAAGACTACCAATCAAAGTGTGTGATGTCATATTTTTATCTTTTAATAAGTAGTTCTAGATTGGGGTAGAATTTCAGGAACTCTCCAGCATGTAATTACCTACTCTGGCTCTTTTCCAAGTTTATCATTTCATTGTATGAAATTTTAATTTTGTTCCTGTGCTTTTCATTGCAGCTTGTATTATTATTCATCCTATAGGTACAACTGGTATTTATCCCTATGATATGTACCATGTATGTTTTATTCTTGTTGTTTATATTCTTCATAGGTCCCTAAGGAAGGATATGTAACCTGCCAATTGGTTGGTTACACAGTGTTCCAACTAATCTCCACATTTGATGTAATGTGTATCATGGGATGAGAGATTGTAGAATGCTAGATTGAGCTGAAACAGTCAGTTACAGGAGGAGTGTTGAGGATGGCTGCTGTTGAGGAAGGTTGTGCTGTGTTGTTGGTGTAAACAATAAACTTAGAGGAACTTGAATGATTGCCTCTGCCTCGTTCTTACATTAAAGATGTGAATGATGTTAATGTCTCAGAGCGAGGCTATGATCACTTCCTACCTTGAAAGGACTTCAAAGTTCTCACACACGTGGAAGTATGCAATGTAAATCATGGACAATTCCATAGTAAAGCTTGTATTTGTAGTAAGGAATGTCTTTTCTTGCAGGTTGATCATTTGGAAAACGTCGGTTCAGACAACAACATCCCAATTCTGCTTGAAAGGTTTTCAAAAGTTTATGTTTCTGAGATTAACTGTGTAAATGAGGGAATTGCGTGCATTGCACCACTTTGTAAACCCTTGTGCCACGTTATGCCTGCACCAGGCATAATATATGCAAGGGGGCGTTCCCCCACTAGGGGAGCTAACAAAATGGTGCAAGGAATTCTAAGAGATTTCCTTGCTCAGTTTGTTTCACCACTTGTTTCATCACTTTGAATGCCTGCTCACCGCAGGCATTAAAAGTGGGCTTCCATTATTCATAATTGGCCCCTGTGTACTCAGCAGGAGTAGCGCCGAAATTTGGGCGCTACTCTTGCAGAGTACATGAATGGTGTAAACAAAAAAGTACTCTATTTCCCCCTACCCAGCGCCATATTTTAAATACAGTGTACACATGGTGGGGGTAGGGGGCTCTAAAGGGCGCAAGGAAAGCGGCACGGCACTAGGTGGTGCGTCACTTTTCTTAAATCTGCCCCATAGTTTAGTAACACTTAAACACTTAAAGGAAATGCCTTATTTGTAAGTCTCATGAAGGTGGTATTTTTGGAATATGTTTGAAAGCCAAGTAATGAGGCAAACATTTCCGTTGTTAGGAATAAATTAGCACTTTATTTTCCAGTCTTCCGGTTCTAGCTCAGGCATCAATTGGATTCAGGTTACAGAATGTCCCCCCTATACAACCAAAAAGAGACAACAGATATTATTTTTTTCAATAAAAGAATTAGCATCAAAAGTAAAGTGTTCTTGTCATTAGGCCATATGTATTTCAGCATAGATCAACTTCTGGAAGGCCAAATAAAGTATTTCGAACCGTCCTCTTGGTTTCCCATTATTCTGCTGCCCTTCCGTTGGGTTCTGCATCTGACACTGCACCCCTGTTGCCAGTGCCACTGCAAATTAATTCGATCACTCCTATTTCTTTGTACAGAAGTTGTAATTACTTTTCACACATTTATTACTTGCTAACTGACGTGAAAGAATAAAGTCCGTAGTTCTTTTTGATATAATGCATTGTTTATTTGGAAATAATATATTTACATGTAATTTGACATTCTATAGTTGGAATAGCAAATCACGGGCTGGCTTAACTTTAGAATAATTTAAAATGACACACAGGTGAAAGATTGATGTGGAAATCTTATCCTCTGAGTGGTTGTTTTATGCTGCGCTTTCATCATGTCACCATCATGTTGTGTCAATCAAATCTTCACTCCTTGCCCACTTTAAACTATCAGCAAGGTTCAGAGTAGAATCTGTGAAAAAAAGAGTCTTGTTATCAACATGCTACAGCCAGATTGATGTTGAAGCTCTTACAAGATTTACGGGAAGAAGCCTCAACAAATGCACAATAAATGACAGATAGATTTGCTTTTAGTGGCAGAATCCATTTGAAGTACATGCTGTGTTTTTTTTATCTGTACACTCCCAAGCCATTTGTGAAATCTGCTAAAACACTACCAAGTGCGTTATTTCACGTATCGCATTATTTGGGGACTTTATAGCACATTCCAACACACAGGATGCAATTTTTACCGGCTATGATATTATCTTCCTATGCTACGTCCCTCTTTTATATCCTGAGAAGCAAAGACCATATTGTGTTTTCCTCACAAATGTACACTAGGTTTTACCTTGCAAAACATGTGTGGGGGGGAAGAGGTTATTACAAGACAAGCTGTTTTGTATATGTGATATGACAAAATAAGTTGCTATCATGCTTTTGGGTGCAGACGTCCATGTTTGTAACTGCCTTTTAAAACAGTTAGGCTAAATTATAAGCAAACATCACTTCATAGTCAGTAAAGGCTGCATTTGCAAGATAACATTTTCCAACAGCGCACCTTTTTTGGGAGTTCAAATTTTAATTGCGCCCCCACCCTTACTTTCATCTAATTGCAAAGTAGGTGAATCACAAGCAAAGAAAAAATGTAAGTATCCAAGTCCGTTGGCTTTGTTCAAATGACATAATTGCCTTGATCCCTCATACAACTTATCATCCAACATGGTAATCCCCTTCCTCTCATCGGTATATGAATCCTCATTTCAGTCAAACAAACATAAAGCTCCCTGCCTTGTGAAATATATCACCTCCCTAGGGTCACTTGGGCCTAAATAATATAAAGTTAGTAGCAGGGGACTCAAGGTACACCTTTTGAAACAAAGCCCAAGGAGGCTGTCAACCATCTACGGTCACTTGCTTGTCTGTGCTATGGCATAATTGGTTCTTTCTCCCATTGAGTGTGATTGATTTCTATATGTGCGATCGCCTCTTGTGCGGGAAGCGTGAGTGGCAGTAATGTGATGTAACAAAGATCAGAAGGGACACCCAAGATGATAAAAAGTACCTGTCACAATATACTGGTGGCAGTTTCAGATCAGTAATTGGGCATCCAGTAAAAACTCTTCTGAACTAATCTATGAACCAATAGGTTTAGTTGGAAATTTCAAACTCAGAGTGGGTTGCAATTTAACCTACCTCATTAATATTTATCAGGTAGGTCACACATTGTGAGTTATTCCAATTGGAGGCCATCAATAAGATGGAGGCCTCCTGGGTTTAGCAGATCAACATGTCTGTGATTGCCTTTCAATAAAATAAACCTTTTTTTTAATACACTTGTTGTATCCAAAAGAAGGGAAAAACAGAGAAGGAATATTCCTGAACACGAAGTTTATTTCCACATCAACACCAACGTCCTCACAGCTCCAAGTACAGCAACTGACTCAGGAGCCGATGAAGTCATCAGAACTCCACGCACCCAGCATTCCATAAAGGTACACTGCCCACCCCCAACGACAAATTACAATTGCACATTTTAAAACACAACACATCTTCCCCCTTAACAAACAGAACAAATACTAACACATATGCTACACATTCCCTTATATGCTACAATAAAATATACAAAAGATACATTGGAAATGAAAAATCCCAATAAACATTCTAAACCTTCCATACATAGACTAAGAAATGAAAAACAAGTTATACTTAGGCAATAACGGCAAGTTGTACATAAGCAATAAAGGCAATATCCCACTGCCTCCCGAAATACCTAGTACGTCACAAACTGATTTAAATATTTGGGTCTAACAGCACTTCTTTTGGGCCTACCCATCACACCCTCCAGATTAGCACCTTCCTCCAACCTTTCAACTTCACCCTCACCCATCACCCCCACAGTATTTCCTATGCCAAAATTTCCACGACCGTCATGCATGTTATTTTCTCGTATGTCTTCTCCTGACCCTCTTCCTAGATCACTAAATTGCCCAGAAAACACACATCCTCTTTCATGTGGAGAACTACCACACCCCACATTCTCACCTGATCCTCTACCTAAAGCACCGCCATCATACCCACTATCTTTCAACTCAACATCAGCCCAAACACCTGAATGTTTTACCCCAGGGGCTACATCTGTCACTTTCGCCACATTCCTCTTATTCCACCATTTGCCACCCTCAACCATAACAGAATGTTTGGATACTCTGACCACCCTGGCAGTGGGAAGAAAACTTGACAATCCCTTTCCCTTCCCCTGAGGTTTTTTTACTCTAACTACATCACCTATACCAAATTGAACCTCCTTAACTCTTTTCAGATCGTCATATCTCAATTTGCTCTTGACCTGTTGCTTAATCACCTTGTCTTTCACCTGATTGATATCAGAAGCAACAACACCTCCTAAAGTTTCCTGTACAACCCACTCTAGAGACAGTTCATTGCAAGAATGTCTACCCTTCAAAAGTACAAAAGGGGCAACACCAGTAGAAGAATGTGGCGTGTTGTGATAACACCATATCCTTTCTGACACCATCTCCTGTATACTCTTCCCTGACCTGATGGCCAATTGAATAGTTTCCTTGAGTAATCTATTTACTCTCTCCACAAGCCCATTACCCTGCGGACTATACAATGCAGTTGTAAGATGCTTAATCTTAAGTCTTCTCAGAAATTCAACCATCTGGTGCGATACAAATTGCACCCCGTTATCTGTGACCAAAAACCTGGGAATACCTTCCCAATGAAAGATCTCTTTTAAAAATCCAATCACATTGGTGGTGTTAGGTTCTCTTAAAAACTTGTACGAAACCCATTTGGAATGATAATCTACTGCAACCAACACATATTTCTTCCCGTCATTATAACCCCCAACTGGACCAATGAAATCCAATCCCAATTTCTGCCAAGGTTTATCAGGAAACGGTACAGGACACAAAGGCACTTCTCTAGTATGCAAACCTTTATCCGCCCCCTTGCAAATGCTACAATTCTTAACTGCAAATTCCACCTCTGTGTCCATACCCGGCCACCAATAATATAAACGCAACCTCTTCCTTGTGCCAGTGATTCCAACATGCCCATCATGAGCCAGCTGTATCAACTTGTGCCTTAATTCATTAGGAGGTACCAAACGTTCCCCCCTCATGACAAGGTCGTCCTCCACATTCAATTCCTCTCTAACCTTACAAAAAGGTTTTATTACCTCTAAAACACCATTCCCTGCCGGCCAACCCTCACAAATATATTTTTTAAGAAGCAATAGAGAATTGTCCTTGTTCATAGCTTCCGCCCAAACCTGCCTGGAAATGACTTCCCCAGAAAAAAACACTCCGTCTATCATTCCCACCATGACATCCTCATCCTCCATTTGCTTCCCCTCAATTGGATTGTGAACCGGACACCTGGAAAGAAAATCTGCTCTACCATTGTTCTCCCCAGGAATATGTTTCATTTTCATATTAAACTCATAAAGTTTAGCCAACAACCTGGTCAATCTAGGACTAGTCTTATTGAAAATGTTGTCATTCCATAGATAAACCAATGGCTTGTGATCTGTTACCAAAGTAAATTCTCTCCCCCAAACATACATTGAAAAATGGTTGACACCCCAAACACAAGCTAGTGCCTCCCTCTCGATTGTGCTATAATTAACTTCGGCCTCAGAAAGTCGTCTGGACGCAAAAGCAATGGTAAATTCCTTGCCTCCTATCATTTGACTTAAAACAGCTCCTAGGCCAATCCCACTCGCATCCACAGTAATGACAGAAGGTACGTCTTCATTGAAAGGATGAAGAGCAGGAGCCTCAATTATGAGAGTCTTAAGAGTTAAGAAGGCTTGAGCCTGCTCATCCTGCCACAGAAATTTCTCACCCTTCCTCAGCAACTTCCTTAATGGCTCTGTCAGATACGCAAAATTGTGAACAAATCGCGAGTAGTACTCACAAAGACCCAAAAAGGATCTCAACTGGTCTTTATCATTAGGAGATGGAGCATTTCCAATAGCCCCTAATAAGTCCTTCTTGGGTAGGATTCCCTGTGCACAAATTGTGTGACCTAAATATTCAACCGTCTCAACCATGAATTTACATTTCTCTTTTCTCACCGTAATCCCGTGCTCTTCCAGAATTTCAAGGACTTTATCAAGTTTGTGTATGTGTTCCTGAATAGACTCTGAGCCTATCAGAATATCGTCCTGATATGCCAACACTCCGTGTACTTCCCCAAACAATTGATACATTAGCTTCTGAAACACAGATGCTGCGGAAGCTAAACCGAAAGGCATCCGCAAAAATCTGTAAGCCCCAAATGGAGTGACAAATGTTGTAAGAGAACGAGACTCCCTACTCAACTCAACTTGATGATAGGCGGACTTGAGGTCAATCGTGGAGAACACTTTCATACCCCCCAATCGTGCCAATAACTCCTGTATTTTGGGCAGCGGGAAACAATCAACTAGAATATTTTTGTTCAAAGACCTCAAGTCCACACATAATCGCAAATCCCCCGTTTTCTTAACTGCAACCACAATCGGAGAAACCCATTGAGACGAATTAGTCGATTCAATGATTCCATCAGCACATAGCTCACGTAGCTGCTCCTTTAACTTCCCTCTGATGCTCAAGGGCACATTACGCACCTTGTGTACCACAGGTATCGCATCAGGTTTGAGAATTATTTTATGCTCATAACCTTTTACAGAGCCTAGTTTATCCCTGAAAATCACAGTATGCTTGTCTAGGACATCTTTAAGAGTATCAAGTTTTATGTCCACTTTCTCAATCAGGGTGATAGGTCGTTCAGTACCTGGTCTCAGAACCATCCCAAATTGTCCTTGATCTTTCCACCCCAGAATATTGTACCCTCTCTTGGCTACATATATTTTTGTACTAATAGTCTTCTGTTGATAACAAATCCTTTCTAAGAAATACCCCATCATATCAATTTCTTGACCATCAAAAGCTACTGTTTTTATGTCAGGAGCTGACAAGGGAAGGTTACTCCAATGTGAATGATAATTTGTATCAGATACAATTGATATAGGTGAGCCTGAATCCACAGTGACTCTTAGCTTGACTTCCCCAATTTTAACCTCACATACTGGATCCTTAGAAAATTTGCAATCAGAATTAATATCATCGACAATCAAAACACATCTTTTTGAAAAGTCCACCTCCCCTCCATCTGTCAGCTTGTCAATGGCTTGCTGATGCTCAACTAACATTACTTTTTGCGATTGCTTGCATACACGAGCAAAATGACCAGACTTCCTGCATTTTATGCACACTTTCCCCAGTGCAGGACAATTTGAGGAATTGGCAACATGTGACTTAGAACCACATCTGAAGCATAGTGAACTTTTAACATTATTTTTTTTTAAATCTGGAGTGCCCGACATAACTGTCTTAGACTTCTGTAAAACTATGTTCACATTTTCTGCCTGACTTACTTTCATTTTGCTTAACTCTCTGGAAGCTGTTACTGAACGCTCGATGCCTCTAGCAATTTCTAGTGTTTCACACAAAGATGGATTTCTACAACATAAATTTTTTTCTTGGATTCTAGAATCATAACAATTCACCACTAACTGATCTCTTAGGTACTGATCGAGGGGTCCTAAAAATTCACAAGTGGCTGCTAATACCCTAAGCTCAGCTACAAAATTATCAATCGATTCGTGTTGGAATTGTTTTCGAGTAAAAAATTTGTGTCTTTCAACTATTATACTAAGGTCATCCTTAAAATGATTTTCTAACCTCTTTACAGCTTCAGTAAAAACATCCCAACCATCACTGGATGAAGGTTGCACTTGGGGTTGATGATCAAAAATTCTGTGACCTTCTGTACCAAGGCAATTATACAAAATCGCCCTCTTTCGAACCGCAGAAAAATTTACCCCATCTATCGCCACTAAGTAACTTTCAAAAGACTTGAACCAGTGTTGCCATTTTATCATGGGAATACCGGGTTCAGGCAAAAATGCCAGTGGCAAATTTGCTGTTTGCATACCGAGGAATAGACACTGTATGAACGTGTATATGACTTATAAGACACCACTAAAGATAAAAATTGAATAAGTGTGCGAATCAATGTACAAATCTGCAACCGCCTTCAATGTAGAGTAGTCGTGATACGTGCGTGAAATATTGCAAACAGATTCACAGGTCTGCAGATCCAGAAAAGCAGATGAATGTGCGAATCACTGTGCGGATAACATTTTAAGTCCACATGTCCATACAATTTGTACTTTCACTGTAAATTCACAGTCAGAATAGAAGTGTGCGAATCACTGAAAAGATCCGCAATTGCGTAGAAATATCTTCCATTCAAAAGCACCAGTGAAATAAATACCAGAATATGTACAAATCCGCAAGGAGCAATTAAAATGAAGAGTGCGCCAATTACTGTGCCCCTGTCCGCGTGATAGTGGATTCTTATTTTCTCGCAGTCAGAATAGAAGTGTGCGAATCACTGAAAAGATCCGCAATTGCGTAGAAATATCCTCCATCCAATAGCAACAGTGAAATAAATACCAGAATATGTACGAATCCACAAGGTGCACTTAAAATGAAGAGTGCGCAAATTACTGTGCACCTGTCCGCATGATAGTGGATTCTTATTTTCTGGTGCAGAAAGTCCAGCACAGGTTTTCTTTGTTTATGTGAATAAACACAGTAGAGGCACACAGAATTCCTCTGACGATTTGCGGATTTATATATCACTATTTGTAAACCAAAACATACACTACAGTAACCAGAATTTGCTCCACGTTGTTTAAAAATATGTAGATTTCAATCTCTGTAAAGAAAATATTCTTGATGTCTTAACCCAATGTCGCATTAACTACAGCAACAAAGAAGAGTTAAACCGGTTCCTCTGAGTAAAATGTTTGTTGATCAGGCGTAACTAGGCAACAGGAACTGAAACCAGAGGACTTCGCCGGGCGCAAGCAGGCAAAGGCCCTTAACAAAATACCTGAACGAGATTGTAATCTGCTTTAAAATAGATTTAAAAACACCAGCATACTCTGTCAGCTGAAAGATTTCCGCTTAATATAACCATGAAGTAAACGAGTGTGAGGACAAGAAATAAATATCATAACAGTTACGTGGGTCCGGATGGTGTTGATAGAAGCTCGTCGCCAATTTATGTTGTATCCAAAAGAAGGGAAAAACAGAGAAGGAATATTCCTGAACACGAAGTTTATTTCCACATCAACACCAACGTCCTCACAGCTCCAAGTACAGCAACTGACTCAGGAGCCGATGAAGTCATCAGAACTCCACGCACCCAGCATTCCATAAAGGTACACTGCCCACCCCCAACGACAAATTACAATTGCACATTTTAAAACACAACAACACTGTCTTCCGTAAACGAAATGAGGCTGCATTTAAAATGACAAGTTTACCTTTTTGATTGTTTTTTTTTCTCCATAAAGTGTAAGTGGTCTGAATGGGACCCTTTACTTTTTGTGAGTGGTTACTATGGACACCAATGCGGGGGGCGGGAAGTTAGTAAAAGTTCAATAATTTCAACAGGGTTTTTGTTATACAAAAAGCGAAATATACCAACGTGGTACTGAAAGGGACACCCTTAACACACTTCTTTCAGATACTGGACTGGTATCCATTCAAAATTCTGTTTTAAGAGTTAGAAAACATTTTCCAACTCCCAAAATGGGGTTAGCACATAGGAAAAAGGATTTTAAGTGCGGCACTTGCTGAGTTGTAGGATTTATGAGGTTAATATGCTTTGTACTCTACAAGCATTACCATCCAAGAGTTTTGAAACTTGAAATTGTTTGAAACCACGTTAGTGTTATATTTTAATCCCTTTAGAAAACTGAAGACATAGATATTTATATTTCCATGTCTGTAAGTGTGTTTATTTGTGACAGCTTGTGTTCATGTTGTGTGTGTGTGTGTCTGTGTTGGGGGGGCAGTTAGCAACAGCATTCTTTCCCTGGCAGCCCCACTCAACCTCATTAAGAAATATGCAAATCATTAACCTTCAAGATAGATTGTGATATTATTAAAATCTTACCATCCTACCATCAAACAAATTATACTCACACTTTGGCATTCTAGATACTCTTTGGAAATGGAGATGAAATGGGCTTAGATACCAAAGTATGATATTCGATACTGACATGGAATATACCAGGAAGCGAAATGTGGGAAAACTACTTGAGAGAGGAGATGTGACCATATATCTTTTATTCTGCGTACTGGCCCTGGACCTGTCAAGCAGAGCCCAGGGCACAGTCACATTCTGTTACCATCAGTACCAGTCAGAAACATTGGGGTGAACATGCTAAAAGGGTTACTATCTCACAATGTTCTTGGATAGATGGGCCTTCAGCCATTCTATATAGTAGACTTGGTTCTAGCAAACAGATGGCCACTCTGCTAGAGTTGCTGCAGTCTTCCAATTAATCAGTTTTGTCAACTCACCATTTCTGAACCTTTTATCACTGATCAACATGATTCTGCTGTAATCCAAGATTGGACAAAATGTTCCTCGTCTTTAGCAACAAATCCATCTGGCATCTGATATTCCTGTTCCCGCTCATCATCATGATGGCCACAAACTCCACAGGTCTTGCCCTTCATCCACAAAGCTGGTCTAACCTTTATGATTAAGAAGGAAAGAGACTTATGATTTAAAGTAATCTTGTCAATATAGCAAACTGTGCAGTGAGTGGAATGGACCAGAATACCTGGCATGTGACTCCATTGTAGTAAAGCTTCTCAATGCCAAAGTCAGGTGCAAGAAGTATCAGCCCATCAGTCCCCTTTTCAATCCTCACGTGAGGTTCTGGAATCAAAAGAAGTGTGCTGTGTTTGAATTTCAAGAGAACAAGGAACTACATAATACATTGTAGAACAAATGCAGCAGAAATCAAAAAAGTGCTATGGATGCAAGGAGGAATAGAGATTCATTTTTTAAGCAATAGGAGCTGTACATATAGTTTTATTTAAAGGATCCCCTTAGAATTCAAGGAGTTAGCTAATAAATACGGTTTCCATGAACAAAGGGTCTTTTGATTATTTTGCAGGGTTTATGCAGGGTTTATGCAGTCCCAAGAAAAAGTGGACCAAATAATAACTTCCCTGCCCTACCCTTGCCATCAAACTTGATCCACTAACTGTAAAGGCTCATCAATTGCAGGTTAGGTTCTTCTGTGTGAAACGTTGTGGCCACATCGTAATAATCCCTATGCCATAACCAATGTCTCACCATTCCAGTGTATGAGAAGTACACTGGTGGGTTACAAGGGAACTGTCAAGGGGATGGACATCCATGTAATCAACAACTTCTAAAGAAAGTACAAAACATTTTTTGACTGTGTTTGATAAGAAATGGAGTGTGGGGGAAGGTGTATTTGTGAAAAGGCTGGAGTGTTCATCCAAAGGCAAATCAAAGTTTTGGGAGCCTACGTGTTTTAACCAAGTAAAGAAAAATGTGGTTTTGAGTGATGGCAAAGTCTGGAGTATGTCAAAGTTGGCCAATTGTGCAGCTGAGGATGATCTCTTTCAAACTGCATGTAATTCATTTCAGAATTCGTCCAAAGTCTCGCTATTACCTTAATTACTCTCTGGGGCACCTTCTTTGCCAACACAATCATGGGAATGTTGTGAGGCCTGTCACACTCATGTTGATCTTGGTCAAGCCTCATCCAAGTATAAAGGGATCCCTAACAGTTCTTGCATCAAGATGAGTCTGTTTTATTTTAAAGACTACCAATCAAAGTGTGTGATGTCATATTTTTATCTTTTAATAAGTAGTTCTAGATTGGGGTAGAATTTCAGGAACTCTCCAGCATGTAATTACCTACTCTGGCTCTTTTCCAAGTTTATCATTTCATTGTATGAAATTTTAATTTTGTTCCTGTGCTTTTCATTGCAGCTTGTATTATTATTCATCCTATAGGTACAACTGGTATTTATCCCTATGATATGTACCATGTATGTTTTATTCTTGTTGTTTATATTCTTCATAGGTCCCTAAGGAAGGATATGTAACCTGCCAATTGGTTGGTTACACAGTGTTCCAACTAATCTCCACATTTGATGTAATGTGTATCATGGGATGAGAGATTGTAGAATGCTAGATTGAGCTGAAACAGTCAGTTACAGGAGGAGTGTTGAGGATGGCTGCTGTTGAGGAAGGTTGTGCTGTGTTGTTGGTGTAAACAATAAACTTAGAGGAACTTGAATGATTGCCTCTGCCTCGTTCTTACATTAAAGATGTGAATGATGTTAATGTCTCAGAGCGAGGCTATGATCACTTCCTACCTTGAAAGGACTTCAAAGTTCTCACACACGTGGAAGTATGCAATGTAAATCATGGACAATTCCATAGTAAAGCTTGTATTTGTAGTAAGGAATGTCTTTTCTTGCAGGTTGATCATTTGGAAAACGTCGGTTCAGACAACAACATCCCAATTCTGCTTGAAAGGTTTTCAAAAGTTTATGTTTCTGAGATTAACTGTGTAAATGAGGGAATTGCGTGCATTGCACCACTTTGTAAACCCTTGTGCCACGTTATGCCTGCACCAGGCATAATATATGCAAGGGGGCGTTCCCCCACTAGGGGAGCTAACAAAATGGTGCAAGGAATTCTAAGAGATTTCCTTGCTCAGTTTGTTTCACCACTTGTTTCATCACTTTGAATGCCTGCTCACCGCAGGCATTAAAAGTGGGCTTCCATTATTCATAATTGGCCCCTGTGTACTCAGCAGGAGTAGCGCCGAAATTTGGGCGCTACTCTTGCAGAGTACATGAATGGTGTAAACAAAAAAGTACTCTATTTCCCCCTACCCAGCGCCATATTTTAAATACAGTGTACACATGGTGGGGGTAGGGGGCTCTAAAGGGCGCAAGGAAAGCGGCACGGCACTAGGTGGTGCGTCACTTTTCTTAAATCTGCCCCATAGTTTAGTAACACTTAAACACTTAAAGGAAATGCCTTATTTGTAAGTCTCATGAAGGTGGTATTTTTGGAATATGTTTGAAAGCCAAGTAATGAGGCAAACATTTCCGTTGTTAGGAATAAATTAGCACTTTATTTTCCAGTCTTCCGGTTCTAGCTCAGGCATCAATTGGATTCAGGTTACAGAATGTCCCCCCTATACAACCAAAAAGAGACAACAGATATTATTTTTTTCAATAAAAGAATTAGCATCAAAAGTAAAGTGTTCTTGTCATTAGGCCATATGTATTTCAGCATAGATCAACTTCTGGAAGGCCAAATAAAGTATTTCGAACCGTCCTCTTGGTTTCCCATTATTCTGCTGCCCTTCCGTTGGGTTCTGCATCTGACACTGCACCCCTGTTGCCAGTGCCACTGCAAATTAATTCGATCACTCCTATTTCTTTGTACAGAAGTTGTAATTACTTTTCACACATTTATTACTTGCTAACTGACGTGAAAGAATAAAGTCCGTAGTTCTTTTTGATATAATGCATTGTTTATTTGGAAATAATATATTTACATGTAATTTGACATTCTATAGTTGGAATAGCAAATCACGGGCTGGCTTAACTTTAGAATAATTTAAAATGACACACAGGTGAAAGATTGATGTGGAAATCTTATCCTCTGAGTGGTTGTTTTATGCTGCGCTTTCATCATGTCACCATCATGTTGTGTCAATCAAATCTTCACTCCTTGCCCACTTTAAACTATCAGCAAGGTTCAGAGTAGAATCTGTGAAAAAAAGAGTCTTGTTATCAACATGCTACAGCCAGATTGATGTTGAAGCTCTTACAAGATTTACGGGAAGAAGCCTCAACAAATGCACAATAAATGACAGATAGATTTGCTTTTAGTGGCAGAATCCATTTGAAGTACATGCTGTGTTTTTTTTATCTGTACACTCCCAAGCCATTTGTGAAATCTGCTAAAACACTACCAAGTGCGTTATTTCACGTATCGCATTATTTGGGGACTTTATAGCACATTCCAACACACAGGATGCAATTTTTACCGGCTATGATATTATCTTCCTATGCTACGTCCCTCTTTTATATCCTGAGAAGCAAAGACCATATTGTGTTTTCCTCACAAATGTACACTAGGTTTTACCTTGCAAAACATGTGTGGGGGGGAAGAGGTTATTACAAGACAAGCTGTTTTGTATATGTGATATGACAAAATAAGTTGCTATCATGCTTTTGGGTGCAGACGTCCATGTTTGTAACTGCCTTTTAAAACAGTTAGGCTAAATTATAAGCAAACATCACTTCATAGTCAGTAAAGGCTGCATTTGCAAGATAACATTTTCCAACAGCGCACCTTTTTTGGGAGTTCAAATTTTAATTGCGCCCCCACCCTTACTTTCATCTAATTGCAAAGTAGGTGAATCACAAGCAAAGAAAAAATGTAAGTATCCAAGTCCGTTGGCTTTGTTCAAATGACATAATTGCCTTGATCCCTCATACAACTTATCATCCAACATGGTAATCCCCTTCCTCTCATCGGTATATGAATCCTCATTTCAGTCAAACAAACATAAAGCTCCCTGCCTTGTGAAATATATCACCTCCCTAGGGTCACTTGGGCCTAAATAATATAAAGTTAGTAGCAGGGGACTCAAGGTACACCTTTTGAAACAAAGCCCAAGGAGGCTGTCAACCATCTACGGTCACTTGCTTGTCTGTGCTATGGCATAATTGGTTCTTTCTCCCATTGAGTGTGATTGATTTCTATATGTGCGATCGCCTCTTGTGCGGGAAGCGTGAGTGGCAGTAATGTGATGTAACAAAGATCAGAAGGGACACCCAAGATGATAAAAAGTACCTGTCACAATATACTGGTGGCAGTTTCAGATCAGTAATTGGGCATCCAGTAAAAACTCTTCTGAACTAATCTATGAACCAATAGGTTTAGTTGGAAATTTCAAACTCAGAGTGGGTTGCAATTTAACCTACCTCATTAATATTTATCAGGTAGGTCACACATTGTGAGTTATTCCAATTGGAGGCCATCAATAAGATGGAGGCCTCCTGGGTTTAGCAGATCAACATGTCTGTGATTGCCTTTCAATAAAATAAACCTTTTTTTTAATACACTTGTTGTATCCAAAAGAAGGGAAAAACAGAGAAGGAATATTCCTGAACACGAAGTTTATTTCCACATCAACACCAACGTCCTCACAGCTCCAAGTACAGCAACTGACTCAGGAGCCGATGAAGTCATCAGAACTCCACGCACCCAGCATTCCATAAAGGTACACTGCCCACCCCCAACGACAAATTACAATTGCACATTTTAAAACACAACACATCTTCCCCCTTAACAAACAGAACAAATACTAACACATATGCTACACATTCCCTTATATGCTACAATAAAATATACAAAAGATACATTGGAAATGAAAAATCCCAATAAACATTCTAAACCTTCCATACATAGACTAAGAAATGAAAAACAAGTTATACTTAGGCAATAACGGCAAGTTGTACATAAGCAATAAAGGCAATATCCCACTGCCTCCCGAAATACCTAGTACGTCACAAACTGATTTAAATATTTGGGTCTAACAGCACTTCTTTTGGGCCTACCCATCACACCCTCCAGATTAGCACCTTCCTCCAACCTTTCAACTTCACCCTCACCCATCACCCCCACAGTATTTCCTATGCCAAAATTTCCACGACCGTCATGCATGTTATTTTCTCGTATGTCTTCTCCTGACCCTCTTCCTAGATCACTAAATTGCCCAGAAAACACACATCCTCTTTCATGTGGAGAACTACCACACCCCACATTCTCACCTGATCCTCTACCTAAAGCACCGCCATCATACCCACTATCTTTCAACTCAACATCAGCCCAAACACCTGAATGTTTTACCCCAGGGGCTACATCTGTCACTTTCGCCACATTCCTCTTATTCCACCATTTGCCACCCTCAACCATAACAGAATGTTTGGATACTCTGACCACCCTGGCAGTGGGAAGAAAACTTGACAATCCCTTTCCCTTCCCCTGAGGTTTTTTTACTCTAACTACATCACCTATACCAAATTGAACCTCCTTAACTCTTTTCAGATCGTCATATCTCAATTTGCTCTTGACCTGTTGCTTAATCACCTTGTCTTTCACCTGATTGATATCAGAAGCAACAACACCTCCTAAAGTTTCCTGTACAACCCACTCTAGAGACAGTTCATTGCAAGAATGTCTACCCTTCAAAAGTACAAAAGGGGCAACACCAGTAGAAGAATGTGGCGTGTTGTGATAACACCATATCCTTTCTGACACCATCTCCTGTATACTCTTCCCTGACCTGATGGCCAATTGAATAGTTTCCTTGAGTAATCTATTTACTCTCTCCACAAGCCCATTACCCTGCGGACTATACAATGCAGTTGTAAGATGCTTAATCTTAAGTCTTCTCAGAAATTCAACCATCTGGTGCGATACAAATTGCACCCCGTTATCTGTGACCAAAAACCTGGGAATACCTTCCCAATGAAAGATCTCTTTTAAAAATCCAATCACATTGGTGGTGTTAGGTTCTCTTAAAAACTTGTACGAAACCCATTTGGAATGATAATCTACTGCAACCAACACATATTTCTTCCCGTCATTATAACCCCCAACTGGACCAATGAAATCCAATCCCAATTTCTGCCAAGGTTTATCAGGAAACGGTACAGGACACAAAGGCACTTCTCTAGTATGCAAACCTTTATCCGCCCCCTTGCAAATGCTACAATTCTTAACTGCAAATTCCACCTCTGTGTCCATACCCGGCCACCAATAATATAAACGCAACCTCTTCCTTGTGCCAGTGATTCCAACATGCCCATCATGAGCCAGCTGTATCAACTTGTGCCTTAATTCATTAGGAGGTACCAAACGTTCCCCCCTCATGACAAGGTCGTCCTCCACATTCAATTCCTCTCTAACCTTACAAAAAGGTTTTATTACCTCTAAAACACCATTCCCTGCCGGCCAACCCTCACAAATATATTTTTTAAGAAGCAATAGAGAATTGTCCTTGTTCATAGCTTCCGCCCAAACCTGCCTGGAAATGACTTCCCCAGAAAAAAACACTCCGTCTATCATTCCCACCATGACATCCTCATCCTCCATTTGCTTCCCCTCAATTGGATTGTGAACCGGACACCTGGAAAGAAAATCTGCTCTACCATTGTTCTCCCCAGGAATATGTTTCATTTTCATATTAAACTCATAAAGTTTAGCCAACAACCTGGTCAATCTAGGACTAGTCTTATTGAAAATGTTGTCATTCCATAGATAAACCAATGGCTTGTGATCTGTTACCAAAGTAAATTCTCTCCCCCAAACATACATTGAAAAATGGTTGACACCCCAAACACAAGCTAGTGCCTCCCTCTCGATTGTGCTATAATTAACTTCGGCCTCAGAAAGTCGTCTGGACGCAAAAGCAATGGTAAATTCCTTGCCTCCTATCATTTGACTTAAAACAGCTCCTAGGCCAATCCCACTCGCATCCACAGTAATGACAGAAGGTACGTCTTCATTGAAAGGATGAAGAGCAGGAGCCTCAATTATGAGAGTCTTAAGAGTTAAGAAGGCTTGAGCCTGCTCATCCTGCCACAGAAATTTCTCACCCTTCCTCAGCAACTTCCTTAATGGCTCTGTCAGATACGCAAAATTGTGAACAAATCGCGAGTAGTACTCACAAAGACCCAAAAAGGATCTCAACTGGTCTTTATCATTAGGAGATGGAGCATTTCCAATAGCCCCTAATAAGTCCTTCTTGGGTAGGATTCCCTGTGCACAAATTGTGTGACCTAAATATTCAACCGTCTCAACCATGAATTTACATTTCTCTTTTCTCACCGTAATCCCGTGCTCTTCCAGAATTTCAAGGACTTTATCAAGTTTGTGTATGTGTTCCTGAATAGACTCTGAGCCTATCAGAATATCGTCCTGATATGCCAACACTCCGTGTACTTCCCCAAACAATTGATACATTAGCTTCTGAAACACAGATGCTGCGGAAGCTAAACCGAAAGGCATCCGCAAAAATCTGTAAGCCCCAAATGGAGTGACAAATGTTGTAAGAGAACGAGACTCCCTACTCAACTCAACTTGATGATAGGCGGACTTGAGGTCAATCGTGGAGAACACTTTCATACCCCCCAATCGTGCCAATAACTCCTGTATTTTGGGCAGCGGGAAACAATCAACTAGAATATTTTTGTTCAAAGACCTCAAGTCCACACATAATCGCAAATCCCCCGTTTTCTTAACTGCAACCACAATCGGAGAAACCCATTGAGACGAATTAGTCGATTCAATGATTCCATCAGCACATAGCTCACGTAGCTGCTCCTTTAACTTCCCTCTGATGCTCAAGGGCACATTACGCACCTTGTGTACCACAGGTATCGCATCAGGTTTGAGAATTATTTTATGCTCATAACCTTTTACAGAGCCTAGTTTATCCCTGAAAATCACAGTATGCTTGTCTAGGACATCTTTAAGAGTATCAAGTTTTATGTCCACTTTCTCAATCAGGGTGATAGGTCGTTCAGTACCTGGTCTCAGAACCATCCCAAATTGTCCTTGATCTTTCCACCCCAGAATATTGTACCCTCTCTTGGCTACATATATTTTTGTACTAATAGTCTTCTGTTGATAACAAATCCTTTCTAAGAAATACCCCATCATATCAATTTCTTGACCATCAAAAGCTACTGTTTTTATGTCAGGAGCTGACAAGGGAAGGTTACTCCAATGTGAATGATAATTTGTATCAGATACAATTGATATAGGTGAGCCTGAATCCACAGTGACTCTTAGCTTGACTTCCCCAATTTTAACCTCACATACTGGATCCTTAGAAAATTTGCAATCAGAATTAATATCATCGACAATCAAAACACATCTTTTTGAAAAGTCCACCTCCCCTCCATCTGTCAGCTTGTCAATGGCTTGCTGATGCTCAACTAACATTACTTTTTGCGATTGCTTGCATACACGAGCAAAATGACCAGACTTCCTGCATTTTATGCACACTTTCCCCAGTGCAGGACAATTTGAGGAATTGGCAACATGTGACTTAGAACCACATCTGAAGCATAGTGAACTTTTAACATTATTTTTTTTTAAATCTGGAGTGCCCGACATAACTGTCTTAGACTTCTGTAAAACTATGTTCACATTTTCTGCCTGACTTACTTTCATTTTGCTTAACTCTCTGGAAGCTGTTACTGAACGCTCGATGCCTCTAGCAATTTCTAGTGTTTCACACAAAGATGGATTTCTACAACATAAATTTTTTTCTTGGATTCTAGAATCATAACAATTCACCACTAACTGATCTCTTAGGTACTGATCGAGGGGTCCTAAAAATTCACAAGTGGCTGCTAATACCCTAAGCTCAGCTACAAAATTATCAATCGATTCGTGTTGGAATTGTTTTCGAGTAAAAAATTTGTGTCTTTCAACTATTATACTAAGGTCATCCTTAAAATGATTTTCTAACCTCTTTACAGCTTCAGTAAAAACATCCCAACCATCACTGGATGAAGGTTGCACTTGGGGTTGATGATCAAAAATTCTGTGACCTTCTGTACCAAGGCAATTATACAAAATCGCCCTCTTTCGAACCGCAGAAAAATTTACCCCATCTATCGCCACTAAGTAACTTTCAAAAGACTTGAACCAGTGTTGCCATTTTATCATGGGAATACCGGGTTCAGGCAAAAATGCCAGTGGCAAATTTGCTGTTTGCATACCGAGGAATAGACACTGTATGAACGTGTATATGACTTATAAGACACCACTAAAGATAAAAATTGAATAAGTGTGCGAATCAATGTACAAATCTGCAACCGCCTTCAATGTAGAGTAGTCGTGATACGTGCGTGAAATATTGCAAACAGATTCACAGGTCTGCAGATCCAGAAAAGCAGATGAATGTGCGAATCACTGTGCGGATAACATTTTAAGTCCACATGTCCATACAATTTGTACTTTCACTGTAAATTCACAGTCAGAATAGAAGTGTGCGAATCACTGAAAAGATCCGCAATTGCGTAGAAATATCTTCCATTCAAAAGCACCAGTGAAATAAATACCAGAATATGTACAAATCCGCAAGGAGCAATTAAAATGAAGAGTGCGCCAATTACTGTGCCCCTGTCCGCGTGATAGTGGATTCTTATTTTCTCGCAGTCAGAATAGAAGTGTGCGAATCACTGAAAAGATCCGCAATTGCGTAGAAATATCCTCCATCCAATAGCAACAGTGAAATAAATACCAGAATATGTACGAATCCACAAGGTGCACTTAAAATGAAGAGTGCGCAAATTACTGTGCACCTGTCCGCATGATAGTGGATTCTTATTTTCTGGTGCAGAAAGTCCAGCACAGGTTTTCTTTGTTTATGTGAATAAACACAGTAGAGGCACACAGAATTCCTCTGACGATTTGCGGATTTATATATCACTATTTGTAAACCAAAACATACACTACAGTAACCAGAATTTGCTCCACGTTGTTTAAAAATATGTAGATTTCAATCTCTGTAAAGAAAATATTCTTGATGTCTTAACCCAATGTCGCATTAACTACAGCAACAAAGAAGAGTTAAACCGGTTCCTCTGAGTAAAATGTTTGTTGATCAGGCGTAACTAGGCAACAGGAACTGAAACCAGAGGACTTCGCCGGGCGCAAGCAGGCAAAGGCCCTTAACAAAATACCTGAACGAGATTGTAATCTGCTTTAAAATAGATTTAAAAACACCAGCATACTCTGTCAGCTGAAAGATTTCCGCTTAATATAACCATGAAGTAAACGAGTGTGAGGACAAGAAATAAATATCATAACAGTTACGTGGGTCCGGATGGTGTTGATAGAAGCTCGTCGCCAATTTATGTTGTATCCAAAAGAAGGGAAAAACAGAGAAGGAATATTCCTGAACACGAAGTTTATTTCCACATCAACACCAACGTCCTCACAGCTCCAAGTACAGCAACTGACTCAGGAGCCGATGAAGTCATCAGAACTCCACGCACCCAGCATTCCATAAAGGTACACTGCCCACCCCCAACGACAAATTACAATTGCACATTTTAAAACACAACAACACTGTCTTCCGTAAACGAAATGAGGCTGCATTTAAAATGACAAGTTTACCTTTTTGATTGTTTTTTTTTCTCCATAAAGTGTAAGTGGTCTGAATGGGACCCTTTACTTTTTGTGAGTGGTTACTATGGACACCAATGCGGGGGGCGGGAAGTTAGTAAAAGTTCAATAATTTCAACAGGGTTTTTGTTATACAAAAAGCGAAATATACCAACGTGGTACTGAAAGGGACACCCTTAACACACTTCTTTCAGATACTGGACTGGTATCCATTCAAAATTCTGTTTTAAGAGTTAGAAAACATTTTCCAACTCCCAAAATGGGGTTAGCACATAGGAAAAAGGATTTTAAGTGCGGCACTTGCTGAGTTGTAGGATTTATGAGGTTAATATGCTTTGTACTCTACAAGCATTACCATCCAAGAGTTTTGAAACTTGAAATTGTTTGAAACCACGTTAGTGTTATATTTTAATCCCTTTAGAAAACTGAAGACATAGATATTTATATTTCCATGTCTGTAAGTGTGTTTATTTGTGACAGCTTGTGTTCATGTTGTGTGTGTGTGTGTCTGTGTTGGGGGGGCAGTTAGCAACAGCATTCTTTCCCTGGCAGCCCCACTCAACCTCATTAAGAAATATGCAAATCATTAACCTTCAAGATAGATTGTGATATTATTAAAATCTTACCATCCTACCATCAAACAAATTATACTCACACTTTGGCATTCTAGATACTCTTTGGAAATGGAGATGAAATGGGCTTAGATACCAAAGTATGATATTCGATACTGACATGGAATATACCAGGAAGCGAAATGTGGGAAAACTACTTGAGAGAGGAGATGTGACCATATATCTTTTATTCTGCGTACTGGCCCTGGACCTGTCAAGCAGAGCCCAGGGCACAGTCACATTCTGTTACCATCAGTACCAGTCAGAAACATTGGGGTGAACATGCTAAAAGGGTTACTATCTCACAATGTTCTTGGATAGATGGGCCTTCAGCCATTCTATATAGTAGACTTGGTTCTAGCAAACAGATGGCCACTCTGCTAGAGTTGCTGCAGTCTTCCAATTAATCAGTTTTGTCAACTCACCATTTCTGAACCTTTTATCACTGATCAACATGATTCTGCTGTAATCCAAGATTGGACAAAATGTTCCTCGTCTTTAGCAACAAATCCATCTGGCATCTGATATTCCTGTTCCCGCTCATCATCATGATGGCCACAAACTCCACAGGTCTTGCCCTTCATCCACAAAGCTGGTCTAACCTTTATGATTAAGAAGGAAAGAGACTTATGATTTAAAGTAATCTTGTCAATATAGCAAACTGTGCAGTGAGTGGAATGGACCAGAATACCTGGCATGTGACTCCATTGTAGTAAAGCTTCTCAATGCCAAAGTCAGGTGCAAGAAGTATCAGCCCATCAGTCCCCTTTTCAATCCTCACGTGAGGTTCTGGAATCAAAAGAAGTGTGCTGTGTTTGAATTTCAAGAGAACAAGGAACTACATAATACATTGTAGAACAAATGCAGCAGAAATCAAAAAAGTGCTATGGATGCAAGGAGGAATAGAGATTCATTTTTTAAGCAATAGGAGCTGTACATATAGTTTTATTTAAAGGATCCCCTTAGAATTCAAGGAGTTAGCTAATAAATACGGTTTCCATGAACAAAGGGTCTTTTGATTATTTTGCAGGGTTTATGCAGTCCCAAGAAAAAGTGGACCAAATAATAACTTCCCTGCCCTACCCTTGCCATCAAACTTGATCCACTAACTGTAAAGGCTCATCAATTGCAGGTTAGGTCTGACTAAATAAAAAAGGCAAAATTACAAGTGTGATTGTGTGTCAGAATATTGACTACAAACATACTGACATGCACAAATATTGTGGCCAAAATATTGACAACCAGAATATTGTGAAAGCTGTTACATGATGGAAAGTGTAGTTACTTTTCTTAACTTTACTTTTGTATCTTTAAGATATATTGTCAAGGTCTGCCTGAAATGTAAATGATCAAAATGATTTCAGATTTTTCAATGTTTCTAGCAAAGACAGAAATGAATATAGTGATATGTGTAACTAATGATTTATTTAACTGTCAAGGAAATATAGTTACTCTGGGAAAACTGGTGCAATGGAGTGTCTTTTTGGAAGCACAGTGAACATTTTGAAATTAACTTCCCACCTTGGAAATATACATAACTCTATTCCTGTCAAGAGCATCAGTAAGTGCTTTTTCAGCATAGTAGAGCAAAAAGAACATTCCCATATTTCACATAAGTGTAAAGAGCAGAACTAGGGAGTTCTACATTTGGGAACAATCTTGCTTCCGATGATAAATGTTACAAATGCAAACACACATTTGCTCATGTTTACTCATGCACATTATATGGGCAGTGAAAACTAAAATGAGTACAATTTTGGGAGTAGTGGTCCTTCTGGAATTGTATGACTGTCATGGATTTCCAGGATTCTGTCTGTTATTGGTTAGGCAACCCGAACAAGTCAAAAATCTGCTTCAAACATATTCCTAACTTTTTAAAGGTGGTGTTTGTGAATTGGTCCAAAAGAAATATAGGAATGTACATGATCTACTCATTGAAGGACCAACAACCAAGGTAATCTGCACAACACATATTCCACTTTTCATGTGTTTCATAGAAATAGAGTGCCTTACTTAGACTACTTTCTATGATTTGAGGTCATAGAAGAATATACAAGCAGAGGAAGAGAGCATAGCCAAAAGGAAGGGCATGTAGGACAGAGCACAAAAAGGGGACACGAAAGTGCCTGAATGCATTTATACATGACAGTGGAAAACTCCAGGACTCTTGAAGAATCCTGACTGAGCATTTTTCCCTGATGTTGATCTTGATAACATATGTGGATAGAGTAAACATAAACTGATAGCTGCATCTCATAACTGAAGAAAGCAAATCATTCCGACGCATTAGCTGTAACTGGGCCAGTGACCCTTATATGGGGTCTTCATTCCATTTGTGATGTAATTGATTATTTGATTATTGGTGCATCTAATAAAATTCTGTCACCTACCAGAATGTGATTCATATGGCAGGCTGTACACTTCAATGCCATTTATCGTCAGCTTCAGGGAGTCGGCAGATGGATACATATCAATATTACTGAAGAAAAACAGAATATATGTAAGTTTTCCAATGTCTTTTACTAACAAAGTCAAATCACAGGCTTTATTATGGTATATCTGCGGCCCAGTGCTTATAACAGTTTATTCTGTTTGTCTGATACGCTTGCCTTTTGCAATTTATGAAAACCATTTCTGTAAAACCACACATGGTCACTGCATCAATACTAAAATGTTAAAGTGGTTGCATTCCAGGGTTTTCCTGAAGTGTACATCATGCAAATCAAGGACTCCTTTATGCCTAATGGCCGTTCAAAAAAACATAATGTTGCACCAACTGATTGCACACCTGGCAGAAGTGCATCACATTTACCACCCAGAAAGTGGACTGTACCCACCACCAATGCTACAATCCTGTTCTCTGGCATGGTGTAGGCAATAGACTGGTCTTCATGGCAGGCCACCTTCCTCCCTATAGCCTGTATTGTGATTGTTATCCTATTGTATTCTTATTTTTATATCAGTTGTATTTGGGATTAGCCCAGCCCTGGTCAGTAAACAAGTGTCAGAGTGTTACCTTGCTTTTAATTACAGCATAAATCTATGCTACTTGTTACGTATGCTAGATCCTTTAGTTCATAAATATTTGGTCACAATATTTGTGTTTACATGGCCAAATTCAGAATAGGGGTTCTTTTACAAAATTGTAAACTTCAGGAGGCTTACCACTCTGTTATTAGCTCACTGACAACACTACTGGTAAAACATCCATTTATCACTAACTGGGAGGAAAATTAAGTGAAGTGGACAACTATTCTTAGGGTGTATGCTGAAAACAACTGGAATAGACCACCACAATTATAATGTAGGTAAAATGAAATATAGTCCCTTGCTGTCGATTGAGCCAACCCACTCCAATACTACATTCCATAAAACAATCTTACTTGATATGAAGTTTGTACAAAGTAGTGTTAGAAGTCAGTAAAATTTGTATTTTAGAAGGAAAATGGATATAGCAATGTAAAATGTAAAAATGTTCCCAGTAGAGACAAGCTGATCATCTTTTGTCTGGTGATGAACACAGTTAGCATCTCCACTGTATTAATAATACAATACAGATCACTCACCTATCAGAAAGCTCAGAAGAGAACAAACAAAGGGTGGGTATTTCTTGAGTTAATGTAGAACAAAAATCTAATACACGCAATTAATGTACCCATACTTATGAAAAGCTACGCTTTAGAGCATGTCCTATCTTTTAATTGTCATTAGGTAAAGCTTCCGTCCTACCCTCTGCCTATATGACCACCATTTTATGAAATTCTGGTTATTGTTACACTAGGAAAACCTGCCTTCCTATGCAATAAGGGTTACTTTGTTGTGAATAGAGCAAAGTCAACTGCTATTGCCAAGTCTCCTAATGAGACTAGTTTTTAAAAACAGAATTCAGTTGAGTCTTAATGGCTACTTTTCTTACAGTGGTCAATGAAGGCATTTAATGGGCATGCTCTTTTGATTACTAAATGTGCTTCTAATGACCTTAAACCTGTTCGATAGTACTCCTATGATTTAGCACAGGCCAAAGCCAAACCTCACTATCTACACTGCAAATTGAGTGGATCATTCAGTTATCATGCTAAAGAAGAGTTTAGAAAATACCTCACTGCATACAAAAAATATTTTTTGTTCAAGCAAATGTTTCTTTCTGTGTGATAAATGATTCTTCAAATAAGCACAAAGACACCTTTTTGATTGTTAAGGAGCTCTATGACACTTCTGGCTCTGGCCTAGATGTTGACAAATTTATTTGTCCTGCCTCCCTAGCCCAGAATTCAGTTTGGTGAACTCCTCTTTTTTAGGCCAGATGACTTGGAAACACCTACTCTTTATGATTTCCAAAATAAACTCAGGCACTCCAGTGGATCCTTGCCCACCACACATAGCTATTGCTATACCTGATCCTTCGCTAGGTTTAAATAAAGGCTCCACTTGGAAAAGGCTTAGTTCCTATCACCCTTAGAGAAGTTTGTGTTGTTGTACTGTTACAAAAGACAGGCAGTGAGTTATTAGATAGAAAAAGTATAATCCAATTTCCCTTTTACCAATCTGTGCCACAACCACTAAAAATGTGTGCAAAGGATTCTACATACTCATTTACAAAAAACACAATTCTTGGATGATTCACAAACTGAATTTAGACCACCAAATATTACTGAATCTGTTTTGTTACCTATTTTGTATGACCTACAAATGGACTTGAATCAGAGTCATATCAATGTCTCAATACTCCTGGCTCTATTTGCGGCACTTTGTACAGTAGATCATACTATCCTTCAATTCTGCCATATCAGCAGAGGAGGATGGAAGGGGTGTGAGTTTATTTGGTTCTAGTTCTTTTTTTACTAGGTATTATCAAACAGAAAGGTGGGCAAATCTCCGTGCTATTAAGCTCCAAATCAAGTGTAGGATACCAGAGGGACCAACTGTCTCCCCTCACTTGTTCAATAAGATCTTTGCTCCTCTTGCTAAGGCTTTACCCACAATGGACCTGAAAATATAAAAGTACACAGGTGAATAACAAATTCCTCTGAGATTGGTTAATAGCTCCTCTTCTCACAAAGCCTTTCAAAACCACATGCTTTTTATTTGGAACTGAACGGAAAACAGAGGCGTAAACCGACTGGTGAAACAACTGAGGTTTAATCATTAATGGGAAATCTGATCAGTCGCTGGACTCTTAATGGCCACTTGAAATAGAAGATCTCTTCACTCCTTTCCCATTAGTGGAACATCTGGGAATTAAAATTAACAGCTAATTAACTATGTCCAGTTGAATCACTTCAGTGGCTTCTGCATGTATTTTTTCTTTTAAAAGGCTTTTGGAAATCTTATCCTTATCTGACAGAGAATGGGAAAATCATGCACCAGATTCGGTTATGGCAATTTGCTTTATCTTGACCTACTAATTTAGCAATTGAAAAGATTGCAAGTGGTGCAAAATGCAACTGCAAATCTGATTTCGAGACCTTCCAGATTTCCTATTAGCCAAAGCATTCACTTTAAAACACTGCATTTAAAGGCTTTTTTCATAAATGTCTCTCCTTTCTTGCTCAGCGAGTGTCAAGATGTTGCATTGGCTGTAAGCTATGCTCCTCCTCAGTTAACAGCCTCAGTGTTCCTAAACTGTGTTCCTAAACTGTATGAAACCAGAATTTGAGTCAGTCTTTGAGTAGAATCGAATATTTTGATGTGAATTGAAGACCTGGCATTTATAAACAGAAAGTTTTCACTTGGCAGTCAGTACCATAAATCCTCACTGGTCAGTGTCAAGAAACCATTTGGTGCATGTTTGTTCTACAAATAAAATTAATGTAACATACCATAGCACAACTGGCCTTCAAATTTGAATCCCTTACTAGCTACCTATTTTATGTTGGCTATTTTTAGTACAGAAGACATTTCTGTGTTGCACATCAGCACCAAAAGGTTTACCACTGTAACATAAAGTGAATTTCTGGTTAAAGCTAAGTATAGATAAAAGTGTTTTAGTTCGAGTTTTAGGTAAAGATTAGGGTAAATATTTGGTAACGTCCAGAAGTTAATCCCACTGGAAATCCAGAAATGGCCCCTGGCTTTCATTCTGGGAAGTTAAATGAGTAATATTACCCCTGCAACACCAGTCAATTTAATTTTGTTGCACACACTGACTGGGAAAAATTCTGGTTTGCATACCTTCAGGTCCCGCTCGATAGTGCCAAACACTTGTAACTGACTGTAGTTCACAAGACTTATAACTGAATGCTGCCTTTATTTTCTTTGGAATAGCAATTCTGTTATTCTTATTTCTAGTACTTCATCCTACTCAGTATTAATTTTGCTAGGTGGCAATGGCTGTGCGTTGACAATTAGAAATGATTGACCTATGTTCCTCTGAAAGTTTATTTTTTGACATTCTTATGATATTTGCTACAAAAGTAAGGATCTTCTGTTTAGGAAGGTATTTGGATTATTTGAACTTGTATTAAATAGACACATCTAAACCACTGAAAAAGGAAGTTGTGACATGACATTTATGTGAATACTGCATGTTTATTACCAGAATATCACACATGAAATGTCATACAACAAAAATATCATGGACAAAATATCAGCTAAAAAATGTTGTGGAGATAAGCGCATAAAGGAAAGTATTGGTTTACTATACTTACAGGCAGGTTTATTAAAGGCTTGGGGTGCTTTTGTATCACACAACCGGGTGCAGGCAGGACGCAACCCTTAAACACCATCTTGCAAGGCCCTGAGTGGCTTGATAAATCCGGAGTAAAGAAGTGCAGCACAAATCACTGTGTCGTGTTACTTTGCCACAGGAAGGCATTCAATGGGTGGTAAGTGAATGGATTTTGATGCAATCCCAGATTTACCATAGGTAGTCGAATCTGGGCATGCCCCAAAACTATTATGCCTCCCTAGGTGAGGCATAATGGGAAGACATGTGTGCATTTCTTCTCGATTTTTGCTCTTTCTATGTGTGCTGTGTTATGCCTCAGAGGATTGTTTTTTTGTGCAGGAATATTCTGCACAAAAACTGTCTTGCTTACAACACAGGCACCCTTGCACCATGTGCAAGAGTGCCTCCATTGGCACTAGGCAGCACGTTGTGCACCAGCGCTGTGAAAAGGCAGGGATGCAACACATAATGTTAGATACAGTGCATTCTTGCACTTTCCCTGCCTGGCAGTGCAGACCAACAAGGTGGTTTGCTGCACTTTGCTGCATGACGTTTTGATAAATGTGCCCACTAAATCTACAAATAAATAGCTTGCAGATATATATATATCTCTCCAACACCATCAATTGTCACACAATTGATTTGTTGCACTCCAAGAGAATTTTATTGCTTCTATCAAAAGAATGTTTACATAAGTCCTCCAATATATAGAGGATGATAGATACATGTGAGATAATGAATACCTGGTTTTGAGAACTGTACCAAGTATATACAGCAGATTGAAAAATATAAGGAAGTCAAATGTCCCGGGAACTTGGCTAATAGCATTATTCTCATAACGTAAGTACCTCTCATTAATGTATGAGATACAACCATTAGTCCAATATCCTTCACTTGTGATAGATACGGCAACAGTTATCCCATTCATTGAAAACACATATTATCCGTTCCTTATTATATGTAAATTACTAGTATTACTAATCTCTGTTGGCATTACATATATTTCTGTATTTTATCGTATAATTATAGTTTGGATGTTCAACAATAACAGAAAAGTTTAAGCAGAATTTTTATAATGTTTTTCACTTGAATTTTCTTAGGGTGACTACGTGTCCCAGAGTGCACTTGGGTGGTTGTAGGAAAATGAACTATAAATAAAGACTCATGGGACTGTTTTCTTTGTAAACTGTGATCAAGACCGAGATGTAGAAACGCGTAGGTGGTGTCCTTTTACACTTCTTTTGATAGAAGCAATAAAACTCTCCTGGAGTGCAACAAATCAATTGTGTGACAATTGTTGGTGTTGGAGATTGTGGAGGAATGGTCCTTTCCCCACGTTTGCACCCGTGAAATTTGCGCTCCACATGGTGGACCTTTGGATGGAATATATATATAGATATATATATATATATATACATACAGATATATATATATATTTACACACACATATATATATATATATATATATATATATATATATATATATATATATATATTTTACTGGTTCAAGGATGATGAATTATTTTGTTCTCAAAATTTAAGAAACAACATTTTGGAAGACAATAATTATTTCATTGATATCCTGGTATATAGCCTTACTGAATGCACTTATGTCATTACACAGTTCCTCAGACTGATAGCTATGTGGTTTCAGTTCCACTAGTTATCTCGCTTAAGGTTGAGGAATGAAAAAATAGTTAAAATATTTGTAGGGAGTCATTTGTGAGAGGAAAAGATTCTGAAAATGTCAACTTGGAGCATTTCCTTCAACCATTCAAGTGTAGGTCTGTCCTATTATAGCCATTAGTAATCTTGTCATCAGTTCTTTGGAATTGGTCACGTCTCCAGTGCCATCACTTGTGGGTTACATAATTCCTTTAGGGTGTAGAGGGTGTCCTGCAAGTCCACCAGCTTGCCAGGACAGCAGAGGCTCTGCCCTCCACACTCCTAGCAGAGGTCACCCCAGCAATCACTACCTGCCATGCAGATGTCTGTGCCTTCAGTAAAGGTGCTGCTGCGGAGGCTTCGCTAAAGGCACCATATAGTTGATGAGTGAGTTCCAAGTTTAATATGCCTTCTAGCCAAAGTAATTTATTCTACAAGAACAAACTTCCAAAGTGAAAGTTTGTTTCTAAACAACAAAATAGCAATGCCTCCGACATGCTGTGTGATTTTTCACCGAGTGTGCGAGCCACAATGCGATTTTCCTAAGCAGGGCCAGAATTATCTCATATCAGTCATGCATTGTGCTCCCAGTGGGGAATACGAGTTACAGTTGCACTGCCCTAAAAAGGTTGGGTCCACTGGCCACTATGGCCCTTTGGTCCCCTGATCAATGGACCACCAGTCAAGGGTTTCCATCAGAAGAGCTAGCTGAGGTTCTACCAGTGAAAACCCTGTAGATCATTCCATCTCCACAGGGCACAGGACCTGCAAGTATTGCATAGAGGTGCATCTACTGGTTTATAGAGAATGCACTGTGCTGTCAAACTCGAAATACCCCCCTAAGTGTTTGCAAGTGTTTGATTTCTTTGTGTGTCAGGAAAACACATAATGATTGCACTTTAGAAAATATTTTTTTCTGATTTAGTATGTTATGTGACTAAATTAAGATATGCTAAGATGTTGCATTGATAAGAAGTAAAGGACTTTACTTTAGGGCTATAAATGCATGTTGCAAGAATTGAATGAATGTTTTTTTTGGGTTACAAAACATGCCTTTTTTGGAATACTGGGATACAAAGGTGGAGGCTTTGCAGGGGAAAGAGGAACACGAGATTGATGAAACAATGTGCAGTTTGGTGTTCTATCTTAATTTATATGCTGTAATAAAACTGACATCTTAGCCCATAGAGGACATCAATTGAGTAAAGAAGATGTTGATATTTGAATTGCTCAAACACAATGCTCTATAAAAACTTCTATGTAGCATACTACTTGATGGAAACCAATGAGTCAGGATTCTCTTTATTCTGTTTAATCATAATCATCATTAAATTATTAGGTCACTTAATACGATGCACAAGGAACATATTGCTACTGATTTAGAGAAATTAATATCTAAACACTTTTGAACCTTCATCTTGTAAGACTCGAAATACTCACTAGCTGCCAAGTTTGACATTGATGGCCTTTTGTTCTGAAGACTCTCCCACTTTCTTAATCATCACCAGGAAGCTCAGCTCAGGCGTACAGTCTTGGACCAGGACATGGTAACAGCTTTTGGGCATTGAGTAGTTAAAAGCAACATTATTGAAGGTGGTGATTGTGTCTTTGGAAACCATGCAGTGACCTAAGAAATATTAAATATTAAGCAAAAGCTTAAATAATTATATTTGGAAACCTTACAGTGAGAAAAACAGAAACTCTAAAAAAAGGACATAGTGTAACAATAATGCAAGGGGGACTGGAAGTGGCATGACACATTTTTGAATCTTGATGTTGCTTCATAGACCCCTTCTTTCAGACTTAGGGCCTCATTACAAGTGCGGCAGTCTTCACACTGTCACACTCCCGGTGGGAGTGGGACCGCCACACTCCTAGTGGTCCCACTGCGATATTACAACTTTGGTGGGCGGGACCCCATAAAAATTTCCCTCACCACCAGGAACGTGGTTCCCATTGTGTAGATGGTAGTCTGAGTGGTGCTCAGCCACAGTGCCACTAAACTCAGCCCCATTGCACTGATTACAACCCAGTTTTCTGCCAGCTTTTCCATGGCAGTCACCCCACTAGAGAAAGGCTGGCAGAAAGTCTGTGCCAGGGCCCCCCCCAGCCCAGCACCATCAGAATGCACACTGTCTGCTTTGCACACAGTGCGCATACCAAGGGTCCCTTAAGGAGTCGAGGCCAATACCATAGAACTGTTCCCACCAGTCAGCCCAGCAGGAACGTCATATTACAATGTCCCCACCGGTCAGCCTAGCAGGAACACTGTAGTATGAAAGGGAGGGAGTGCTTTCCTCTGTACAAACCTGATTTTATTTATGTTCACTTCAGGTAAATGAGTGCACATTTTCTTCTTCATGCATACACATGTATTTGTTCATTGCAAAGTCATGGCTGCTTGGATTAGAACAGGCCTCATTAGAATCCTCTATGCATTGCCAATTTCAAAACTCAAGCATAGACACAGATATGAATATATATTATTGGAGTGCCTGATATATAAGCATTTAAAAGTTCCAGGGCCTCTATTTTTAGATAATTACATTAAAAGTATCTTAACACTGATTTTTATTGGGTCTTACGCTCAGTGATTTTATGATATTGCACGAGCCAATGACTGTTATGAGGGGGAAATGTATATATTCTACATTTTATATAGTAAGGTTTTTACATAAATGTGTGGTGTGTTCCGATACAAATCAAATTCGAGACAAACAGCAAGTGCAGCCTTAAAAAGAAAGTTTGCTATTGAAGTGCAAAAGGTTATATAGATATAAGTACCTCTTAGGTTGTCCAGCAGGTAGTCAGGGGCTTCAGTAAAAATATTCCACCTGGGGGACTGAATGGCTGAGACCTGGGTTGGGTGACTAGCAGGGATCGCAACTGGAAGTTGAATGGATCTGTAATAAAGTGTGAGCTGCAGAGCAATCATAAAAAGGCCTTAAATATCGATGGATTCACCCTTTACATAGATAGAAACATGTTACTGTCATTAGCTGTAATATTTACCCTTGGAACCTGTATAACTGCATCAATGGTTCTTGGAGAGCTTAGTGAGAGGATGATCGTTGCTTGCTTGGAGGGATTTTTCTGCAACTTTTCAGAGAACCCGGCCATAAGTGCAGCTCCCGGGACAAACTGTGCAGACCTAGATAATCAAGAACACATTCTTTTTTTTATGATGATCTACTTATTTAGATGAAACATGAAATTAGGTTTTACTGTTTCCATAATCTAGTGCACTGCGATGTAGGAGCATTTTAAATAGTTATTTAAGCTTCCTATTGCCTGACTTTTGTTTTGTTTTGGAATAAAAAAAATAGTTGAAATATCTGTAGGAAGTCCTTCATGGTTGGTTGAGATTTTGCATGCAGGTGTATGTTCTGTTCTTTAATAGCCACTGGCAATCATTTAATTAGCCTTTTTGCATTCATCACGTCCCCAGTTCCATCACTTATGGGTAAGATGATTCCTGGGGATTCCTTTAAAGTGTAAAGTGTGGCCTGCCAGCCCACCAGATCAGCAGAGATTCTGACCTCCACATTCCTAGCAAAGGATCCTAGCAAAGAATGTCCAGATAGATGTAGCAATAACTAGCTGGCAGGCATAGATTCCTGTGCCTTCAGTGAAGGCTCTGCTGTGAAGGCTTTGTTAAAGGCACTATATAATTGATGAGCGAGCGCCATGTTTTATATGCCTGCTATGCAAAGTATTTTGCTCTGCAAGAACAAATTCTCAAAGTGGTAGTATGTTCTTAAAGAACAAAATAACAATGTCTCCGTCATGCAGTGTGATTTTTCACTGAGCGTGAGTGCCACTTTGTGATTTGCCTAACCAGACCCACAATGACCTCACATCAGTCACACATGGTAGTCCCAGTGGGGAATACACGTGATAGTTCACTGCCCTAAATATGCTGGGGCAACTGTGGTCTCGTGATTGCCTGACCACTATTCAAGGGTTTCCACCAGAGGAGCCAGCTGAGGCTCTGCCAGTGGAAACCTTGAAGGCCCTAGCATCTCCACAGGACACAGGTATTCTTAGAGGTACGTCTATTGGTTTATGGATGATGCACTGTTCCGTCAAACTCTAAATGCCCCCCCCCCAAACCCCACCTAATTGTTTGTAACTGTTTGATTTCTTTGTATCTAATTCCCATTAGAGGAATTACCCAATGCAGCCTTCAAGCCTGAATTGAATGTATTTTATTTTACAAAACATCCCTACTTCAATGTAGTGGTTTGGCAGCGGAACGAGTTACATGTGCTAAGTTAGTTAAAAAGTGGCAACAGCTTTTTTTTTAAGTATAAAAAGAGCTGTTCAATTTATTCATAAGTTAGGACACTGAAAAATGCTCAAGAGAAAAAGGTCTAAACAAATTTAAAACTGACCTGCAGGTAAAGCTGCAGTTCTAGTACAGGTTAGTGGGGAATAACGCCATGGGCCAAATGACTAGGATGCTGGTTTATTTGTGTCTGCTTAAACGTTATGGCTGAACATGATGTAAACTTTGTTAGTTTTAAGAAGATGTCTATTTTGCAGTATTGCAAGAGATAACTTTTTGAATCCTCAGTTCTATGTTCTGTATTCCTAAGACCTAACATCCTGTAGAACACTTTTTAAACAATACGTTGAATTTGAGACATAATATAGTCAATCTGTAAGTCACAAATGAAATCACAAGTCAGTATGTATGTCAGAATATAGCAAGTTTGGCTTTTTATGAATATACTCAATTAGATACTGTATAATGTAGAAATTGTACCATTTTCCAGCTGATTTCAGTTTGGATGGGATTCTTGGCCACTCCATCTTCAGCCTCAAGCCTGTTTGACTGCCAAAGTGACCAGTTTGAGCCTTCATAGCAATTTTGAAGTCCTGGCAGTTCTGACCCCATTTCAGATAGGCCTAATCATAAAATTGAGAAATGCCATATATTACATCTGATGCATTAAATACAGACTTCCCTGCATAAATACAGACTTCCCTGTGTCTTTTGCTCCCCTCACCGGCTGCATGCGGCTGCCTCACCTGTGCTTCATGAGAGTTGACAACCACCGCATTTGCACAAGCGCGCCATCTACTGGACCCAGCGATGTCCATTGCATAGGCCTGGATTTGTGGTTTGGAGCTGTGGTAGTCGGCGTACACAATCACCTGGTATCCTTATTTCTTGTTGTCATTTCTCACAGCTTGAGCAGTAACAGCAAGCACTGGGGGCTTGTTGTCTCCCATAAATGCAGGCTAGAAGCATGTGAAAAAAGTGGAAAATGCTATTAAATTAAGCATCTGAAAGTTCTAGATTAGTTTGTTTGTCAGGGCTGATGGACAGACACTTTCCAAAATGGATCTAGTTCCAGACAACACCTTTGTACTATTAAGCATGGACACTCTTCTGAGTGGAAAAACCTACTATATAATGAGAGAGAAATGCGATATGTAAACACTTTTGATTTCCATAGCTGGGACTTGCAATGTGATTGGTCAAGTTTTGTACACTCTGAAATACACAGGCAGCTAGTTGCACTCATGCTGTACAGAACAACACCAAGAAACCATGAAGTCTTCTATCAGACAGCTCAGGACTGCTACGGTCCATAATATTACACATATTTGCTGGTTTCCAAACAGGTATTGCTTAATCTTTACAAACTTCATCGCCTTCTGTGGGAAGCCCTGTCTAATTCTCCATCACTAAATATTACAAGCCTTCTCCACCTAGAGTCCCTCACGAAGTATAAATGGTAATGCAAATGTTGTTAGTCAGCAATTATTCAATCAATCAATCAATAAATCAAGTGGATCTTGTACAGGGCGACTCATCACCCCAGGGGGTCTCCTGGAGCTGGTGGGTTCTGCGAGCCTTGGTCGGAAGGTGATGGCTGTCGAAGGGCCAAGTCTTAAGCTGCCTCCGGAAGTCCTTCATAGATAGAGAGGTATTCAGGTGGAGGGAGCGGCTGTTCTAGGACTTGGCGGCGAGGAGGGAGAAGGAGCACTCTCTGCAGTTGTCGCGATTTATGCAGGGCTCGTGGGCCAGGGTGAGGGTGGAAGAGCAGAGTTCTCTGGTTGGTTGGTGGAATATCAGGTCGTTGTTGATGTAGGTGGGTCCAAAATTGTGGAGGGCTTTGTAGGAATGTGTAAGGAGTTTGAAGAGGCATATTTGCTGGACGGGGAGAGAGTGAGACCCTGAGGTGAGGGACAATGCTGGTTCTTCTGGGGAGGTCGAGGATGAGTCTTGCTGCTGAGTTCTGAATGGTCTGCAGGTAGTTCAGGTGTAGAATGCATTGCTATTGTCGAGTCGGTTGGAGATGAGGGCCTGAGTGACTGTCTTCCTGGTTGAGATGGGGATCCATTGGAAGATCTTGTGGAGCATGCAGATGTGTGGAAACGGGCATAGGAGATGGCACTGATCTGTTGCTTTGTGGTCAGTTGGGTGTCCAGGATAATTCTGAGGTTGTGTGCGTGACTGGGTGGGGTGGGTCGGGGTCGGGTGCGGAGGGCCATCAAGTTTTGTCCAAAGGGTAGAGCTTGTTCCGGAAGTTGAGGACCTCTGTTTTGTTCAGGCTGAGTTTAAGGCAATTGGCCTTTATCCAGGTGGTGACGTGGTCATGGTGTTTCAGAAGTTGGCTTTTTGTGGTGATGGCACCTTCTGTGAGGGATAGGGGGGGCTGGGTGTTGTCGGCATAGAAGTTGATGTTGAGTCCATGGGTGCAAGCGTTGTCTGCCAATGATGTCATGTAGGTGTTGAAGATGGTGGGTCTGAGGGAGGAGCCCTGGGTATACTGCAGATGATTTCTTTGGATGCGGAGGCAAAGGGTGGTAGGTGGATCTTTCGTGTGTGGCTGGAGAGGAAGGAGGAGATACAGTTGAGTGCATTGCCTTGAATGCCAATGCTGTGGAGTCTGGTGACATGACTATGGTGGGAGACAGTGTTGAAGGCTGCCAATAGGTCAAGGATGATGAGGGTAGCTATTCCACCTAGGTCTAGGAGGAGTCTGATATCGTCCGTTGCTGCGATCAGGGCAGTCTCGGTGCTGTGATTGGTCCGGAAGCCGAATTGGGAAGGGTCGAACAGGTTGTTTTCTTCTAGGTAGTCCGTGAACTGGTGGTTGATGGCTTTTTCCAAAACTTTGCCAGGGGAGGAGAGAAGCAAAATGGGGCAGTAGTTTTTGAGTTTGTTGGGATTGGCTGATGGCTTCTTCAGGAGGGGCTAGACCTCGTCATGCTTCCAAGTTTTGGGAACGGTGGCTGTGGTGATGGAGGTGTTGAGGATTTCTGTGAGTGAGCATCCTCAAACTTTGAGGAAGCATCCTTAAACTGTCTTCTGTTGTAAAGGACACTGATGTTTCATCTCATTTATTCTAATTTAAGAAGGAGAACATTATCAGTATCTGCTTTGTTGAATGAAAAAACATCCTTACCTGTATATCATGGAAACAAACATTCCTTTTCTGGTTTATTTTAAATAACATAAAGAGTTCTTCCCTGAGTTGCAGAGAGTATGATTGCTTTCTTTAATATGTCATACAGGACATGATGGTATTTTCTAGATCAGCACAGCAAAACACTTTCTTGAGTTTGTTATAGACATTACTAATGCATTGTGAAGGTGGCTTACAAGAAAACTAGAAAGGAATAAGTGCAATGCTTGAAATCACTAGTAATGAACTGAGCCTTGTATTAGTCAATTGTTTTCTTTCTCATTGTGCTACAGTAGACAAAGACCAATTTAAGTGAGGCCCTATGTGCAGTGGGTAAAACCAGATGTAAATTCCCAAATCACCATGTTATTGGACTCAGGCTGCACATCACTGATGGGTCACATATACCCTATAACCTGTCTTAAGGTGCTTGCACCATCCTCTGTATGGGACCTGGCCCTGTAGCCCAGAATGTCCTGTATCTACTGAAGTTGGGCCCCAGCTTGATTAAAAAATGGCTGGTTTCTGGTTAAACTGGCATCATTGGCAAAAATATGGACTGGAATGCAGCTAGGGTAATTATGAACGATTGAAAATATTTCAAACATTCTTCTCATGATTTATTCTTTGTCTAAGAATCACTAACATAACACAAGTACATAGAAATATGTACAGAACACTAATGTATCATCTGGATTAAGAAAAAAATAGTAATGCATCATCTACAGCACACAGTACATACTGGAAGTGAGCATTTTGTCTGAAATTCCGCCAAAACACTAATCCATGGTCTGGATTATAAGAAGACGGCTAATCTAGTATCTCTCTGACCTACAGAAGACTACTACATCTTGTGAACTGTGTTAGGAACACTAAAAATGCAACATCAACACTGCACAAACGGTTTCACTGGTTTGTTATTGAGAAAAATCAAAGGTATTATTATATATATATAAATATATAAATATATATATATATATTGCCGTATACCACGCTAATACATAGTTCACTTTTTTGTTACACAGCTTTCTATTGCATGGACCACACAGCCAGAGGCTGAAGCACTGTGTAGGAGAGACATATATTAAGTACAAGTATAAACATTTCTTTTTAAGACAAAGGCAGGAGCAAGACTATGCCAATGCATGAGAGTGAAAAGCCAATTAACTATCATGAACACAATACAACAGTAATGCCTTTTCATAAAAACGAGATTAGGCATTTTGTATACCACTTATACTCTGAAAAAGGTAACATTCCCTTGGTAAATGGAGAATGGGAACTTGTAGATTCATACACATTCAAAGCAAAATGTGTGTACTAACTTAGGTGTGCCAGACAGAAGATGCAGATAGGAAGCAAGTTCAAATATGATTTTTTTCAATACAAAATCATATGTACAATGGTGATATTAAACAACAGTAACCAATCACAAACAGACCTGTATTCAATATAACATAAGGTAGATTGGTCATGGAAAGAAGCAATTCAACTTTTTCAAAGCACACTTTTATCAGATACCTTATGAACATCTATTTAAAAATGTTGTAAGTAAGTGTTTTTCAGAGGTAAAGTGCTAGAGATTTTTCTATAATTTAAGGGTCACTGCAGAGAAAACCCGTTTCGAAGTATTGTGATTTAGAGATTTAGTAATTTTATCATACAACTTGTTTGCTTCTAGAAATGTGGGCAACCTCTGAAGTAATGAGTTGACTCTGCTCAGTGACACGGGCGGAAGGCTTGGCTGAACCACACCTCTCAGGAGACCTGAGGGAGGAGGCCGCCCACAACCCTCTGATGCGCCCAAGGCACCTTAATTGAGACTCGCACTTCCACTGCGCGCATCACTCTGCTCAGTGACATGGGAGCGGAAGGCTGGGCTGAACCACACCTCCCAGGAGACCAGAGGGAGGAGGCTGCCCACAACGCTCTGACGCGCCCAAGGCGCCGTAATTGAGACTTGAGCTTCCGCTGCGCAGAACAACGGCCGACAGAGGCTGGGCCTGCCTTCTTGGATTTTTTACCTTTCCTCCTCCTATGCATTATACTTCTTTGGCTTTGTGAGAACTCCCCAGTAATATAGGCCTAGGCTATTGGGTAATTCCACCCCCAGATAGATGTTGCCTACTCAAGGAGTTGATAACTCTAATCCTAATTATTGGTAAGAGGAAGGTGGGGGGACAGAAGGTAGATATGTAACCATGCCATACCACAATTGACTCCTTTTTAGTTAGAGCGGTCCGGGTCATTTCAAAGGAAATAGACCTCGTCGAAAGGTGTTTATCCTTGGGGGCAGAAGGATTGGGAGAAGGATTAGAGGGTACTCCTGTACCCCCTGAATATGTACCCAATATTCATCCCACAACTGATTCAGTGGTCACGAGGAATGGAGGCTCTCAGATAGAGCCTAGAACTCCACATAGCATAAACCATACACTAGTAAGCCAGTCACCCCATCACAAAAAGGAAAAAACGATATAGAAGGAGGGCTGATAGTAACATGGGTCCCACCATGTTTGAAAATATGATATCTACAGATTGGAATGATTTCATCCTTTCTTGAAAACTTGCTTAAACCTATTAATGCAAAATTGAACAAATTGGTGGGGGAGGTTAAAAAATACTGGCAATTTGCCAAAAACTCCCTCTTCCAACGGTGTCTCCCAACCCCCAGAACCCTGTGGTACAGAATACTACTCCTAATGAGTCAGGTCATTCACATATATCAGAGGACACAGACATCTTAGATCTGCCAGGAACTGCATTGAGCACTGGATTTAGGGCCCCCACACAAGGGCAAGTAAGGGAGGCCATATAGACCATCCCAGGCAAGTAAGGGAGGCCTAAAATATAGACCAACCAGCTGGGTGGCATATAGCCTCTAAGAAAAGACCACCGGGTCTTGTTCCAGATGGCTTACACCCTATACAAAATCCTGAAGCATCCGAACGATTTCCCTTGTACCCCCAGAAGAGTGGGTCTGCCCACCTACATCTGAGAGAAGAACTGCCTACTGTCAATCTAACCCCAGAGAATTGTCCTTATGTTATTATTATGGCCAATGTCCCCCCTCTAGGGCCTCATCAGAGTGAGCAACAGGGGGACCTGAAGAACAAGGTTATGCATTGGCTTGTGCAGAACAATCTATTCTCAATGGACTATGCCCACCATATAATACTAACTTGGAGAGTAGGATGGGTGGGCCCGTTAGGGAAAGACCATGGGGGTGATTGCATAATTATCAATTTAAGAAACCCTTGGCTGGTGAGAGATATCCTGTCTAGGGCCTCTTTTCACCCCCTAGCTAGAAATACCCCAGAATTACTCCTGCTAGGTGTATTCTATAGACATTTGCATACTGGTCAGCCAGGACACAGACACTCCCCCCATATGCAGCCAGGCCCCGTACATACCAATAATTTACATTCTACCTCCCCGCTACCACTAAGTAGTAAATATCAGGCATTAAGTTCACTGACAGATATTGATTGACTGCTATGCAAGAGTTCTGTAGACAGTGAGAGGATGAGGCTAAGGACAGAGGGAACAGCCAAACGTAGGACGGTTATGAGCCCCAACAAGTTATTCATAGTCCACCAGAGTGCAGATGGTATGGCCCGTGGGGATTCTATAAAAAATGGGGATGGGAACCATCTGGAGTAGTTCCAAAAGTAGCCACCCCCGGTATGGAAGAACCACAGACGCAGGTGCTTGTCGACAACACTAATGGGCGCCACTACTTTGCAACATGGAATGTGCAGGGCCTACATAGTAAAACTGAGACCGAAGAGTGGGGTTCAATAATTAGCAAGTTAGGTGTGGTTTGCATCCAAGAAACTTGGTGTGTTTCACCCGTCTATGTACATGGATTTACCTCAAACCCCCTGACAGCTACACAATCACAATCTAGGAGAGCCAAGGGAGGCTCCTGGTGCTTATTTCTAATAAACTCCCGGTAGTGGTTAAAAAAATCCCATATGGAGACAGCACACTTCAAATTGCTATGGCTTAAGTATCAGAATATGGCAGATGTGGTCATAATTAATTACTGTAACAATATTTTTGATGCAACTTGTTGTAGGGTCGCCCATACCCTGGAACAAAGTTGAAATACGTTTTTACGACCTAATAGCTCTAATCCCATTATGTTTTGGGCCAGGGACTTTAATATCCAGCCTTGTCCTCGCACTTCCTCATGGTCTTGTGGGCTCACCACCCTTGATGGGTCAGGGATTGACCATTTATGCCACACAAGCACGGAGATAACGGCGAGATAATCCCAACTCACAGGGGCCCTAACTCATCCTCAGTCATAGACCATTTTATTTTATCATCCTTTACAATAAATGGCAGTGACACACCCCGTACGGAGCTGACCCTACTCAGCGATTATGATCCGATCATTCTTCCAACCATTTTTTGGGGCCAAGGGATGTGTTTTATACCACCGCCAATCAGGTCGAAGCACATAGAACCACCGGGGTGAGCCGGAAATGGGAAGATATTGAGCATGGTAATTTTCTGCAGAATGTCATACGTGGCAGCCCGCAAGAAATTGGTTATTGCTTATAGGAGGATATTGTGGCACCTACACTACTAAGATGTTTTTGTATAAGTGCTGCCTGTATACTGGGTCTCCTGACCTAAGAGCCCACAACATAGACGGCCTATGTATAATAAGGGATGGTTCAACCATGCCTGTACAAAAGTGAGGGGTAATCTTAAATTAGCACTGCAGACAACTCCTAGAGACTCAATAGTAATTAAGTCACTCCGAGTAGATTATAAGAAGGCACAGGAACAAAGGAAAGAAGAACTAAGGGAATAGGTATGGCGACAGATACTAACAACGTTAAATTGTTTTGGGAAACAATTAATGCCCCCTTCTTATCAGAATTGGTGCTATCAGATTTGGGTTCAAGTGTAGACTGTGCAACATGTGTGACCGACTACTCAAAGAGGTCTTTGAGGAAAGGACTGGGTCGGTAGATCTAATCGGGCAGATTAAACTGGGGCAGCCCAATTATCCACAGATTACTGCTATGGATGAGGTTTATTCTGCCATTTTAGCTAGCACTGAAGGTAAGGTCCCAGGACCTGATGGGGTACCAGTGGATGTCTTTAGACATAACACCAATTTCTGGGTACCAATTCTGACTAAACTATTCAATTTGGCCATATCTGGTGACATACCGTTGTCCTGGTACACCTCCGTTATCATACCAATATATAAGAAGGGAGAGAAGGCTAACCCTAAAAACTATCAACCAATATCATTGTTGGATTCTTCTCTGAAAACATTTAGTAGAATCATTCTGGAAAGATTAAATGATTGGGTCTTGGAAAACAACATCCTATCCCCTGTACAGTTTGGTTTTAGGAAAGGATTAGGTACCATAGAGCAATGTGTTAACCTGGACCTAATTATAGGGAAGTACACCAAGGCCAAAAAAGTTGCTTTATATTATGTTTTGCAGACCTCAGTAGCGCTTTTGATCTTGTGGAACATGCCCTCCTATGGCCTACACTAGTGGAGATGGGTGCCCCGAGGTATATCATCATTTTTTTTGCTCTCCTATATAGACATTTGACATACAAAGTTTGTTTTAGCCAACTAGGAGAATGCACCACCTCTTTTAAGATAGGGGCGGGTTCCGCCAAGGTTGCATCCTTGGCCCGCTATTAATTAATGGGGTAGATAAACATTTGCAGAGACTACAGGCTGATCCTCCGTTTGTGGTCGGATGCCCTGTGCCTGCTCTACTTTATGCAGATGATGTTGCCCTGATCTTGCAAATACCCATGGGGCTCTAGAATCTAATGTCCAGATTTGAACAGTTTATGTCATCAAGGGGTATGATAATTAACAAATCCAAAACATTTACTATGGCTTGTGGCAACAAAGTAAAGAAATGCAGAAGTTTCTAGATTGAGAACATGGAAATCAGTACTGTCAATTGCTTTAATTATCTGGGGGTATTGTTCTCTAATAACAGGCAGTGGGACCAGCTGGTCTGTTCAGGCAGGAACAAGTTAAGAAGAAATTCAGGTGCTATATTCAGATTTGCTAGTAAACTAGGGAGTCGCCCCATAGGCACTATGTTGAACATTTACAGGGCTAGAGTTATATCTACAGTAGCGTATGGTGCAGGGGTGTGGGGTTACACTAAGACCACTCCCCTAAAAATAGAGGAGAACCGTTTTCTAAAACACATGTTATGTTTACCCATCTCTGCCTCTAATTTATTTGGAAGATGTGCTACAGGTGAGACCTCTGCTCTTGTAACACTGCATATGGCCTAAGGAAGCCACTGTTTTTACAAAATATCTCATATTAGACTGGATGAAATTGGATAATGCCATGTGTATACCATGGCTGGCTTTTATTGATTCCTCTTTTAAATCTGTTTGTAATGGATCTATAAAACCTAAACCAGATGTCATGCTGTCACTATCTAGAAAATGAATAAAGGGCACTTTTATGCAGCACAAGGCGGATGATAGGAAGCTAATTGAATCTACTAAAACCATTGTTGGCCTTTAGTTGTCTTACTCGTTCGATGCAAGTAGGCTTGGCTGTCTTTCTATAGTCACCAACATGCAGCACCGGTTTGTTTTAACTAGACTAAGATTGGGCATTGCGCACCACCTAGTAGCATTTCATCAAACTAGGCGTTGCCCACAAGAGTCTGTTAGATGCCCTTGTGATGCAGCTAGTAAACAATGCACATTGCATTTTATCTTATTCTGTAAATTCTATGAACATCTTAGAATCTTCTACCTCAAACCGCTTTTTATTGAACTTAATATAAGAACTGGAATTTTTGTTAGCCTTAGACTCCCCGAATGTGTGCTATAGGGTGGCAAATTATATTTTAAAAGCAATTAATGTTAGCAAAAGCCTTATTGCACTTTAAAAATGTGTTTATAGTATCTTTAAATGTTTGAATATGGTGACAGAATGTATCCCGATAATTTATTTATTTTATGACCTTAAATATTTATGAGTCTTATTGATCTATTGTCTTATGGTTTTATTGTATTTTATTGTTTATTTGCTTTTATGTCATACTCTTGGTATAGCCGAAGAGAGATTATGAACTGAACTGAGTTGTTTTAACAGTTTGGATGGCACCCTGAGTCCTCATTCTGAGACCCACCCCTTCCACAAGGTGGTGAGTATTCCATCTCCACTTCCTGAGTGTGCGCCTAATGTAATTTGTTAATTTACAAAATCTGAAAAGGAACCCTCACAAAATGTCTGACGTGGAGAGACAAGGTAGCTACTGATCTATTTGCACCTACCCTCTGAGGTCTTCTGGCACTGGAGGCACTGCTGCTGCTGCTGCTTGAAGAACTGGAGCTGGACTGGGAAGAAGATCTGTGTCCTGAGGCTCTCTTCTTAGGATTCTGAATTATTACAAAGGAGTTAATGAAATACACAGTTTATAAAGCAGATTACTGAATGGAGAGCTATGGCAATAACTTTCAAAAGCCAACTTTAAAATATATTTTCAGGCCTGACTGCTACGGAGAGATCTCAGGACAAACTAAAGCCTCACGAGTGAGCTCAGTGATCATGTATTTCTGAGTTACAGTTAAACATTATTTTTCTCATCTTTCGTCCTCCTGCTAAAGATTGCTTCGATAGAGGTATTGCAGCGCTAGATGTGTTTAAAGGTCTTCCTTCCTGATACAAGAAGCAGGTATAGCATTAATATTACTATTGTATGAACTGAACTAAATTAAGTAACGGAAGGACAAGTGCCTTCGAGATTTAAACACACTTGCATTTCTATCTACGAAGTTATACCTGAACTTCCAAGCTATATCCAAACAGTGCGAACTGCAAAAGATACTTCAGATGGTAATGCACTCATGCAATAATGAGTGTGTTCTGATGTTGTGACCATCACCACGTAGTTCTCATCTTAGATAAATGGCATAGTTCCCCACATGAAAACTGAAAAAACCCACATTCTTGTATATGGAACATGGTGCTAACATTACAGAAACATCATTGTTCATTACACATAATTTGAGCAAGTGTTAACTCAAAATTATTTAGACCAACACTTACAGAGCGTCTATGTGCTGGGGTGAAACGCAGGTCATAAATTTCGGGGTTCATCTGCAGGAGAAAAAATGAGAAGAGACATGTTTGGGGACACAATGAGGCACTGGTCCTTTTCTTTTAACATGAAACTGATGCTGCAAAACTGGTGATTAACACACCTGACGCATCATATTCATTCCCGGCATCATCATGTAGAAGACTGCCAATACCAACAGCCTTCCATACATTTGCAACCAAAATCAGAGTCTCTGGGACAACATAAACAAAACGTAAGAGAAGAGTGTCCCAGCTACAAATGATGAGTTGCAAGAAGAAAATTAAGGGGTGACAAAGCTACACCTAACCTGCATCCAAAGGTTGAAACAATAACCCAAATCAAATCCAGCCGGTCAGATCACTTCTCCAGTTCTAGAAAGAGAAGAAGAACCATCTCTTCAAGAAGCACCCCATCACTTTATTACCGCCGGTCAGATCACTTCTCCAGTTCTAGAAAGAGAAGAAGAACCATCTCTTCAAGAAGCACCCCATCACTTTATTACCCCCTTGCCATTTAAACTAAGCTTCCCCACTCCATGAGTCTCCTATCTCTCTTGCTTTCCATTCATTCTACTATTAGCTTCATAAACCTATTTATTTTGCCCCCATCCTCTCCCTATCCCAAAAACGTGTATTGTTTCTCATCTACATATATTGCAACTTGCCTCCTGTACAGAGCTTTGTTGCATTGTAGCCGGATTCACACATTCTAAATCACATTAAAATGTACATGCTCATCACTTTAAATAACGTTAATATTCCGCATTTCCAAAACGTATTTCGGATAAAATGAAATACATTCAATTACGTTTTCAATCTCAACTTTACTGGTAGCTTAGTCACAAATAGTACACATTCATCTTTTAATTCTTCAGGCAGGGTAGCATGATCTTCTGTATTAGAGGTAATGGAGGAATCAAGTAGAATGAGTGACAGGTTGTATTCCTTCTATTTCAACTTGACAACCTCTGTTTATCCAGTTTTTAGTTTATCTAAAAGGCTGAAAGAGTTTTTCTTCATCCTGATTTTATATATTTTGTTCCATCCAATTTTCAGGAACAAATACCATTGATCTTGCAAAATATGAGATGCGTAATGAACTCTCATTACATTTTTACCATCAACGTTTATTTCAAAGGGTATATGGGTTAAGAATTTTAGCAGGATCACGGATGAAAAGGAATAGCTGAATTGTGTGTTAATTAGTAAGTGATATCTATACCTGTTCTGCTACATATTTTAACTTGGCCAGGTTTTTGTCAATCTGCATTGTATTTGCACACTTCTTTCAGTGGCTACTAACAGTATTTGGTATTGGGCTATTTTAACTATACTCTAATGAACGGTCCACTTCTTCAAAAGTAATGATATCTTGTAAACATGCTCACAAAATACAGTGATATTTTTGTTGTGTAATAATGCTAGGGTATGGCTGTACCAAAATGTTGTTTGTATATGACTTTACTACTGCAGGATAAAAAGCTCTTCTGAAGCCAGTATACAGTATCAGTGATCACCTGGACTCGCTGCTGGAGTACATACAGACTGTTTGAAACCAGGATGAAAAGTAGGAAAAATAATGCACATGTCCCCTTGAATGTGAACATACAGACAGATCTACGGAACATCAAGAAAAGGAGGGAACAAGACATAGGCAACACTAATGAGAGCTCATAGAAGGAGCCATTGATGTACCCATGCAAAGTATCACTGAGGTCAGATATTCAAATAATGCAATTGTAGATGCTCCATTGACTATACTTCATGAGGGTTCAGTTAAAAAAATGCATGACTACCACTGATCATCGCTTGGGAGGATGCTAGTCAAGCTGCACCTTCATACTCATGCTATTGAGCTGCCCAAGCATAGGAATGTATTGGAGAAAGGTGTGTGTGGAACTGAAATCAACATTTGGAATTTCCTCTGTACCTGAAAGCACCTACTATACTTCTGGGCATTTGAGAAACAAATGATGTCACTAGGTATTAAGAACACCAGAAACGTAAAAGTGTTATTGTAGTAACCAAAGCCACTCTACAAAAATGGTGTAGTCACCCCCCATAACTGGAGCAGTAGCATGAACTGGTGAATGATGGCTGAGAACACGATGTATGCCAAAAGAGGCTGCCTGAGGAAATTTGATAAGATTGTTGTGGTTTAGTTGGAATATAGTGGGCGGAAGTGACAGCTACGAAGACAACATCACAATGCACATCTCTAATTTGCAAGTGTTGAATGCCAAGGAATTAAAATGAATCAATGGTATGAAAAATGACGATGCATCATAGTGTTTGTGTTCACATTCAACCTCAACTAGATTTACCCTGGATATCCTCCTGTATGACTACATGAGTTGGGTGATTATTCCCATTTGATCCCGAAGGGACTGCCCATGCAGTCAGCTCAGCCGCAAATATGAAGACTCAACTATGAAGATTACTACTTTAATATACTGTGGCATCGTTATGCAATTTATATCACAATGAAATCAGTACATTACCCGTTTCCTCTGGGACTCGTTGCTACTGCTGCTGCTGCTGCTGCTTGCACTGCTAATGCTCAATTGATTCCTACGATTATGTTGATGCTGTTGTTGGCTTCCATGGTGAGAGGTTTGATGGTGTCTGTTACTTTTTCTTCTTCTGCTGCTACTGCTACTGCTGCTGCTACTGCTGCTGCTCCTGCTGCTATTGCTGCTGCTGCTTCTGCTGTTTTGCCTCTTTTTGTTTCTGCTCTTACTGCTACGGCTGCTGCTGCTACTGCTGCTGCTGCTGCTACTACTACTACTGCTGCTGCTTTGACCTTTGTTCTTTCTAGTGCTTCTGCTGTCTCTTTGCTGGCTGCTTCTTGAGAGACTGCTAGATGATGATGATGATGAGGAGGAGGAGGAGGAGGAGGAGGATGAGGAGGAGGAAGTAGAAGATGAACCAGAGGAACTTGATGAACTTGTCTTCTTTCTAGTCATTGCAACTTCAGCACCATTTGGAGAATGTGCCTTAGAATGTTTGTCTTTTCTCTGATGTTTTTTGTTTTTTATAAGCAAGGTTTCATTTCTAACCTGCAAACAGAATACGAATATGAATCCAAGGTCTTGTAGTTGCTTTATAAAATATCATGAGTGTTTGTTTAGCCAACAAAAATCTATTGCACAGTTACATAATGTTTGAGGTCCCCAAAGTAATTTTGCACAATGCACCATGGACTGACATTTCAATATGATTATTAAATAAGTAGTGTAATAGATTTACACACACAACATTATATATAGAAACGTACGTAAACATATTTGTCCAATATTAGCCAAACGTTCCTCAAGAGAGTTATAGTGAACTTACTTTTATTAGAAAAGCATTTAATATCATTTCCCATGTCTAAGAACAATTTATTTAGTGGGTTATATAGTATGACGCTAGTTACCGCATGTTCTTCATCAATGCCCAGAATCTTCTTTAGCTTCATTTGAACCACAGAGTCTTCAAGCTCTTCACCTTCATTCTCCTCCACAGCTACCATGGTGATTATTTTTGATGCTGCTTTTGATCCTGCCTGGACCTCTAGCATCAGTTTCTCAATAGCTGCATCTGTATGAGCTGCAATCACCCAGGGGAATTACATTATATTATACAATCTTTAATATATCTTCAGATATCTATAATGTTCAACGGTGTGTACCTGAACGCTGAAAAGAAATTGCTCAAATGTTGTAATAGGTGTACCTGGTTTTATGACAAGCTTCGCTTCATTCTCTCCAATTAATTTGTACAGAGGTGAATTTCTGAGAAAAGCAGCATTTTGTGATTTGTACTCGAGGCAGACTTGGAAGCCAAAGGTTTTAGCCTTTGCACAGGCCTGATATGCATTAGTGTTTCTGGCAGCAGAGCGATGATCTTTATCTTCTGCAGAGTAGGCATACCTCTTGGACAAAAGTTCCGATGATACTTCCTGATTTTAAAGACAGAAAAAGATTATTCTTAATTGTGTTATTAATGTGTTTGTACAAGTAAAGCACATTGTGTTTGCCTTTCAAGGTCTGTGCATTGTGTGACAATGTAGGTAATAATGGGTAATTAGTTTATTTCTCGGTCTATCTTCTTGTACATCTAGCTCGCTAGTGTCATTGAGTCTGTCTGTCTTTTGTGCTTGCCTGTTTCTCCTTTGCTCTCTGTCTTGCACGGGTAGTTAGGTAGATCCTATTTGGTGAACATGAAATAAAAAGGAACAAAATACCTATTTTGCAATCAATATTCAAGTTATTCTTTAACTTGGATTTCTTTTGAAATCCAATCTATCCATTGAATTAGATGAAATTTAGCATTTTAGTCATATACATGTCTAAATAATTTTCACATCTGGTCACAAATTATTCTGCTTTGTCATGATCTGACACCCAGGTATGTGATTTAAAGTGAGCATTAGGTTTGAAACCATGCTCAGATATTATTCTTTTACAGAAAACAACATTCAAGCTATAAACAGAATTGAATTAACTTTACTGCATTGTCCCTATTCATTCTTTTTTCAAAGAGAATCAGTACAATTTAAAGTAATACAAAACCATACTACCATCATGCTGGCAGCTTCCGCTGATGACTTTCCTGTTGTCTCAAAATGTTTCTTAAGAATGTTCGGCACAGCACCTTGTGTCAATAATGGGGTTCTCTTGGCTGTATCCATGTCTTCTACATTCCTTGTCACAGCAAACACCTGAGTTCTTGGGGACACAAATATGAAATACTGTGAATCTGACGGATGGACTGGGCATGTCCAAAAAGTTTCAGAGGTGAGGTTTACAATATAGATTTAGGGCCTGATTTAGAGTTTGGTAGATGGGGTTACTCCCTCACAAATGTAACAGATATCCCGTCCATCGTATTACAATCCCATAATATCCTATGGAAATTGTAAGATGGCAGACAGGATATCCGGCACATTTGCGACAGAGTAACCAGTCCGCTAAACTCTAAATCAGGCCTTTAGTCTTCACACAATGTGATACACTTGTAAGTTTCAGGCATAGAGGAAGAAGTTTGCTCAAAGGGGAGTTCATATGGCAGATGTTCTGATTAGCATATCTTTTGTTTTTGTTAACTTTTCAACACATGCCACAGATACCCATGTACAGTTGTAGTACTGAATACACATATTTACATGTGCATGTGGCATGTCCTAGAAGATTGCCAAGTATTGGAGGCACAGAGTTGACCTTTAATTAATTGACCCTTTGTAGAATAATAAATGTTACTCTGCTGCTCATGCATTTCATCTCCTTAGTGTTCTGATGAAGTTCTTGCTTCAGATCCTATCACAAAAACTAGTCAGATTAATTATATAAGCAATTGTGGTGGCAGTCATTGAACACATAGCTTATGTTCTCTAGCTCTAGTTGATTATCCATGAAGTGTTCTTTTTGAAGACTTTTCTGTTTATGTTTGTTCTAACTAAAAGTTGCCTATCTGAGTGTGGCTTGAAAACATGCATTACCCCAGGAAGTTTTGCACAAGAACATCATATTCCGATTATCATCCAATCGAAACATTCTGTCCCACATATTCCCTACAAAAATATTGCATCATTAGAGTTAATAATAAAAAAAAACAGCAGCAAATGGAGAACAGTTTTGTAAACTATATGTAGATCACAATATTTATGCCAGGCCATATATACTCAAGTGCAGCCTTAAAGCTATACTCCCAGCCTTCATAAAACAGATCAAGGTTTAACAGACAGAGATTGAAAAATGTAGGAACGGGTGCAATGAAGCAACTTCACCCTAAAGATAACTTTGGAGATGTGGGATGATGAGAGGAACAGTTTTATCTTAGTGTATAAAAGTGACAGGCGAAAACTCACAAAATCAATTGAACAGTTGACTGTCTCTTTTCTTGTGGCAATTTATCCCTCAAGGTTGCTGTGTTTAACTTTGACAGAGCCTTGTCTGGTGAATATTTAAGCTGTCTGTAAATTGGTGATGGGTGCACATATTTAATGTATTCTTTAACAGCTCCTACATCTGCTTCATAGATTGCTAATAAAATCCGTATGGCCTTTCTACACACTCACAGTGAAGGATATTGCCACGTACCATCTTATCACTACGGGGTGCTTTGTGTGTAGTTGAATCTACCTTGTAGCTGTATCTATAGTAGCTTTTAATTATTAATGTGATAGGCATAAGTAGCATATTTGTTTTATGAACACTCTATCAGTTAAACACAGTACTAATTAGGGTGGAGTTGAGCCTATTAAATAAGTTCCAGACATGACTACCAGGCAGAAGGGAAAAGGTGAGGCTAATTGTCCATGGCTCACTCTAAGCAGTGTCCAGGAAATCTGTTGACAATAAATCTGGTTAATGGCTCACGATAATTTGAAGTTATCAGGATCAGAACTGACGGGGCAATTTTAGTTTCAGTTGTTGAGCTGCTAAGCAAAAGGCAATCAAGCCCATTTTGGAGGGGTTGGTGTGGGGAAAACAAAATAGATGACCCTTTCTACAAAAAACAATACTGCAGGATGGGTGGGCTCTCTTGTTATCCTTCTCCATTTTAATAAACACAGATAATCATTTTCTGTAGCAAAGAAAATGTTCATCTTGACACAGACACGTATTGGAAATAAGGGTAAAGAAGGACTTGTGGTGGATAAAAACACAACAGAGACTGTGGCGTGTTTGCTGAAGTATTTGTTTTGGGATGGTAAGGGTAAAGTCACTGTAGGGTATACTGAATTTTGCTGCCAGACCACTTTCAAGGTAAAAGAAGTTGAAATACTGAATAATATATATAGTCCTTCATAATTGTGTTCTGCTTGTTTCTAAGCACTCGATTATAGAGTGTGCTTAGAACAATTAGCATAGGTTAATGGTTTACTACACCTGTTATAAATACCTGAGTGACAGATGTATCATAGCATGTAGGGGCAAAAAGTACTGACCAAAACGTGTTAGAGATATGAGTAACCCCACACTTGAGGATTTCTTTAGCTCAGGAGATGGCACCCATATATACTTGGACTAAGGAAATATGTAAAATGGAAATAGAGTGACAGTTTGTCTTTCAACGCTACACCACCTCTCTGTGCCTTTCAAAAGTAGGGAGAATGGTTGTATTCTTATCAGGACTGATTCCACATTTACCTTCAAGAACATTGACACCTACTACAGCTATTTTCATGCATTTTTCCCGTTGAAGCCAAGACGTTGTGCCCATGCCTTCAAATAATGAAATTGTAAGTGTGGGGTGTTTTTTTACACATTTATCATTGCTTAATATGAAGGGAATATTTCATGAGGTAAAGCAACAGAAAAGGTCATTCAGTCCCAAAGATACTGATTGCTGTATGTCAGAGCTTTTGCCTTGTTAAGAAGGGATGCTCAGAACCTTGATAATATGGACAATGAAGCACATTGTTTAGTCTTTGTCATAAGTGGATTCCAGTTAAGACAGTTAGCCTCATGTGTGGTTACTGATCAGCTGAGGCTTGTTAAGTAGGGGCCAGCTTCGTTACCTATGCATCCAAAGGGGCTTCAATAAGGAATAAATGACTGGAGTTGGTTCTGTAATAAAAGCACTCAAATGCTCTCTTGTTAGAGAATGATTTAAGTTGTGTCTGACCTCTGTAATCTTGCTTGTCAAAGATACATCAACTTTGAGAATAAATGACATTTATATAACATATTAGAGTATCAAAGAAACACTAACATCCATTGATTGCGGATTGCAGTCATCTCAATTTCTCATGCAAATAATTACAATCAAATTTTTTATGATAAATGAAACAACACCTGAGCATTTGTAAAAAAAAAATCCATGTTTATAATAAATAGATATTCGAAATAACAAACAGATGGAGTACCTGGTTATTAAGAGTTCATTCTCCTGCTGACATGGGGTTGTCTCAACCTTGATATTTTTGGCTTTCATGTCAATCTTGGCTGTGAATTTCATTGGAGCATTTGCACGAACCTTGGCATGAAACTCAATTCCAGCCTGGATGAGGTGGGTGTTGATTCACATAGTTGCCACTGTGTGCTTGGATACACTGAAAGAGAGATTGTACTATATGTGGTCAGGAACGTACAATTGAGGCCAAAAAAAGGCAATGTGGACCAGCACAAGGTAGCCACTGAGGTTCTACATGCATACAATAGGAATCACTTATCTATCACATTTGTAATGAGTATGCGTATTTGTTAACACAATATGTGTGACACTGGGTTTGTAGAGGAAAGCCTGTAGACTGAGGTAATATGGATCCATTCTTTAAGTAGAGAATACATTCAAGTCCTGGCCTAAGATAAGGTTTCTCCCGCAGTAGCTAGAGAAAGGCAAAGGTAAGCTCATATTTAGTAATATTATCCTGGCTGCAAACTCTTGGGTCATTAACACTGGAAACAGCAGAACAGCTACATTGTATTAGTAAGATCCTTCAAGATAAAGGCACTTGGAGTAAAGGGAAAACATATGCCAGGGGTCTAATTTAAAGATTTGCGAATAGGTTACTACTTCATAAAAATGACAGATGTACCATCCACATTATCACAAGTGTGATGTTATCCACAGCATTTGACCTAAGGTGGATGGGATACCCCTCACATTTGTAACACAGTAAACTATCTGCCAAACTCTAAATCAGACCCCTAGTCATACTGAGGGCCTGATTCTAACTTTGGAGGACGGTGTTAAACCGTCCCAAAAGTGGCGGATATACCACCTACCGTATTACGAGTCCATTATATCCTATGGAACTCGTAATACGGTAGGTGGTATATCCGCCACTTTTGGGACGGTTTAACACCGTCCTCCAAAGTTAGAATCAGGCCCTTAGTGTACAATTGTTGATGACTGAAACCAAATCCTATCTATCAATCTGTCCTCTGATTATCATTAGTGAACTGTATCCTTTGTAGAGTAACCTTAGCACACCTCAGACAAGGAATGTGGGTATCTTCCCCCAAATGTGTAGTGGGACACTCAGAAGACTGAAAACTATGAGACAAACAGATGACTTTGCATATTTTGATGGTCTGCAAAAATGTAACTTCTGCTTATGTGTGTTTTTAACAAATAAATCGTGTGGCCTGGCCATTAGGATGAGATAAACGTGAAGCATTTCTTATGTCAGAAATCACTATTAACCAGTACCTTCGAATTATTTATAGCATTTGGTTACAGTGAAACTAATTTGTAACTGGCAAGTAAAGGACCATCACAGAATTATGTTTTTAGAGTACTTTACAATAAACAGATATTAAAATTCACACTAGGGATATCATGCACAAGGTAAGGGCAGCATACAAAAGTCACATAAATCCAGTACACAATAAGCAAGTGGAAACAAACAGTACACAAAAGAGCATGAAAAGAAGAATTGTACAATTATGCTTCAGGTACTGCAGTAACATTTTGTTGTCATTAAAATTCACTCCCCCTCTCCATCCCTCAGTTATCACGGGAAACACTTAAGATATTCCTAGTTACTGCATTACCAAGCCCACAACTTAATATACAGGCTCTCTAACCCCACCTATATTTCCACACAATAAATCTTTCCTCATCCTCATTCCTTGCAACCCTGCCATCTGCCTAAACATCACTTCTCATCTTCTTTTTTGCTAATTATTTTTTGGTTTTTTTTTTGCAATCCCAATCAATAAAATAGACAAACAGGTAAGGGGCCAGCCGCCCAAGTCATGTACAATATTCCTTTTACATACATCAGTGCTAGGCATCAGGAAGCAATCAGCATTTCAGGGTCAAATCTGCAATATTCCCGACACTTACTCCTGATCTTGGTGTTTTTTTCTAGACAGCCTCTTGCTGCATAGAGAGGGGCCTCTTGTTGGACAAACCAGTTCACTCCTTTGCACCACATGGCCAGTGTAGGTGGATGCCTGCAGTTTCATAATCGGGCTATATCTCATTTTTACACTAAGGTGGCTATGCCCTTCATCTTCTTGTATCCGCTGGTGCACCCAGGACTTCCAGTACTACCATAAAACACTCTTTGGTGTGAGGGTAATATGAAATTCTAGGATTCCAATAATGAGCAAAAAGGGGACACAGCAAAGTCATGTGATAAAACTCTGCATCAGTTGGCAGCAGCAGGGGCAGGCCGAGGTCTGTGTCTGACCCGCTAACACCTCAGCCATAGGCATTGAGGGGTGAGATATGTGGTGTGAAAGTATTTAATTTGGGTTATATGGAGCTGGGAGAAGATTGCTAATTCACAAGGAGACCATGCAGACCTCGCACCAATCAATGTCTTTGTGAGGGCTCACCCAAAAATCCCACCTACATCTGAGGGATTCAAGGAGGTTGAGGGCTTTGAGTATCAAGTTTGGAATATAATGGGGAAATCCCCTTTCTTCCAGCAGTTCCCATCAGGAGTTTGGCCTCTAGTGGGCTGTGTTTGGGTAGGTCCACAAACTCCATTTTGTATTCCGTTAGTGTGTGTCAGAGATGGAGGTCTTTATCAAACTAGGATTTTGAGAGTTGGAACTGTGTCTGTAATTCTGGAAAGAAATTTAGATCCCCTCTCTTCCCCATATGTCCCCAAGAGTGAATATCCCAATACTGTCCCATTTGATGAACCCCTCCAAGTGTTGAGTGTTGCAGGCTAGATGCCCCTGCAATAGGGGAGTCTGGAGGGCCAGTCCATCCAGCTATTTGGAGGGCAATGACACTATACAGGTTAAAAACACCATTTGTCCCATGTCAGGGAGGGTTTGGGGAATGGGATCCCCATATAGCAATTCCATCAACTTCTCCATACACAGTATAGAGAGTTTTGAGCGATATGCCTGGGCATTTCAGCCCTCGCACATCCAGTCATTGATCACTAGGAGGTGGACAGCTGGGTAGTATATTTGTATATCGGCAATCCACATCCCTCATCATAACTAAAGTTGGCATGTGGTCATGTATATTCGGGGTGATTGTTTGGCCCATAGGAAGGAATGGATATCTGCAGTCAGTTCCATGAACCAGGTGTTAAGAATCTTTAAAGGGAATTTTTGAAGGGTAAATAGGGAATGAGGGAAGATCATTATGTTAAACAGGGTGGCCCGTTGTAGTCTATTGTGTGAATAGAGGCCCAGCTTGAGAGTTCTATTTTCAACCTGGTAAGGGCTGAGGTTCAGGCTCTGTGTTAGGTAAGGTTCAAGAGCCAGCGCAACCCCCAAGTATTTAAAGTTGAGTTATTGGATTGGAATATTTTCCTGCCAAGAATTATCTATTGGGATGAGAAGGAATTTAGCTTTATTGAGTTGGAGTCCTGATGCCTGTGCCCAAAGGGCTACTATTCGCAGGCAATATGGTCTCTATTGGTGAGGGCTTTTTAAACAGAGGAGAACAACATTGCTGTAAAGGGAAATTCTGTCTGTGAAATCCTTTGAAACCCTCCCCCAGTCCCAGCTTGTAAAGTGGACATCCCAATGGATCAGCCTAGCTAATGGTTCAATGGTGAGAGTAGGAGTGGAGAGCAGGCAGGCCTGGCGGGTTTCTCGTCAGAACAGGAAGGGGTCAGACAAGACTCCATTAAACTTCATTTGTGCCATCTGGTGAGCATAAAGAACTGCACAAAGGAGTGGAAGCGATGGCCAAAGCCCATGCGGTTGAGGACCTTGTCCAAGAAGTCTTGTCTATGGAATAAAACGCCTTTTAGAAGTCCAAGATCACCAGGGCACACAGGTCTTGGAGTTCCCCGGCACAGGCAAGTGCCATATGTGATCATCTAATACAGTGTCTGGTACTGTAACCCAGCATAAAGTCACATTGGTCAGGGTGGACAAGTGTGCAAAGAAAAGGATTGAGTCTGAGAGCAAGGAACTTTGCAAAGGTTTTGAGCGCTATATTTACCGGGGAAATGGGGTTGGAAGGCTTCACGTTTGGAGTTAGGATTGATGGATTTTGGGATGACCACAATGATAGAGTCCATATTTGCAAGGAAGCACTTGGATATAGCACCAGGAGATGTGGGCCCTGCATGTCTTGATACTTTTGATAATATTTGGAAGGGAATTCATATAGTCCTGGAACCTTTGCGGTATTTAGAGTTAGTATTGCCTCCTCTAATTCCTCAATTACTAGGGTGGTCTCTAGTGCAGCTCTCAACATCTTTGATAATGGGGGGGTATGTCTACCACCAAAAGGGCATGTAGTTTCTCAGGGGGACCAGGACAGTGGGCTTATAAGTCTCATTAATAGGACGCAAATGTGTGTGCCATTTTGATTAAGGTGCAGACCAGTCAACATTGGTGGCAATCCATTAGAGTATTTTCCCATTTTTGTTGCCATGTTCGTGTACCCTATGTGTCACCCTCCAGCACTGACAAGCTTCCTCCAGGGCCAGTTGTCATAAGGAGACCCTGACATGCACTAGTTTCTGATGAGACACATCCAAGTCCTCAGACGAGGCCCATCTCCTAATTTAGAGGAATTGATCTTCCAGCTATGTGATTGCCTGTCTTTTGGCACCTTCACACCATCTAACATAGGATTTCACCAGTCCACATACAGTGGCCTTATTCGCCACCCAGAGTTTTGTGGGAGAATACACCGACCTCTGTTTAGTGTCAAAGTAAGCAGTAATCTCTGTGGCCAGGAAGTCCTTAAGTTGTGAGTTTGAGTACATTTAGGTGCCATAGAGGTCTTGGGCCCAAGTATTGTAGGCCATATTGAAGAGTGAGTGGTCAGATATACTACTGCAGAGAAATTTGGTAGCTAGAACCTGTATAGAGTTTTCTGTAGGGAGTAAGAGTAGACCAATGTCAATGCGAGAGTTGGTATTATGTGTGGCCAATGTATGGATAGAGCCTCCCTCTCCAGGGTGTCTACTACCCCAAATATCACAAAGCCCTAATGAGTCTATCCAGGTCTTAAATTGCATTGCTCAGTGGCTGCATGAATGCATGAATGTGTAGGGGTCCTGAAGCATCCCTGTCAGGGTCTGGGGGGCATTAAAGTCCCCCCCCAGCAATAGTTGTATCCATTGGGAATGCAAGGAGAACTGTTTCCATGTCATGGAGGGCAGCTGATGCCAGGTGCGGTAGCAAGTGCATACTGAGGAGGTTGTATTTTTGCAGTTGTAGGAGACCTTCTACCCCACAAATCGACCAAGGTTACCATTTATACAGTTAATCACTGTCATAGGAAAATGTGGCCACCCCACTGAAGCCCCTTGTGAAACCAGAGTGGTAACATTATGATTGAGTGTTGAAATCTTTTGACATGCTTCAGCACTGCAGATCGTTTTATGAGCTCAAGGAGACTGATTACATTCCAAGACAATAAGGAGAGCATCATTTTCTCTGGGCTGTGCTCATATTGGGGTCATGTATGAGTTGAAGACACTGTGAGAGATGTCCCCATTCTGGTGAGCCATTTGTGGAAAAAATACAGATGCATGTTATGTATCAGGGTCTAGCTGGTTAAAACAACAAATTAATGACAGATCACCATGTCCTCTCCCCCAACAACACCCTCCACCCTAAACATCCTCCCCAGAAGCATCTTTAGTCCCAAACGCCCCCTTTAACAAAACTCATAAACAAACACAGACACAAGATAACAGGGTTTTTACTAAAGCCCCCTCCAACCCAGGATCAAGCAGTCATTCTTCCAGTCACGCTGTATAGTTCCAGAACAAACCATAGTAGTCAGAAGGGCTTAGCACAAGGGGTCTGTATCTGGATTCTCTTCTTGATTTGAAGCTCATGGAGAGAGGTGACCTTATTGATGAAAGTTATCTACATTAATTGGTCTCTCAGTTTCTGGTATCTTGGGGCACTGGGGGCTAAGCAAGAGGGTGTACGGCATCTCCCCTATCAGTGGTGGCCCGGTTCCTGGAGGATCATTGCAGGACAGCCACTGGTGCACAAGAGAGGTGGCTCAGGAAACAACCTCATATCCCGTAGGTCAGGCCTCTCCATCACACTGACTAGGGGTATCAAAGAAAAGGGATTGCTCTTGAAAGAGGACTTTGAGGTGTGCTGGGACTATCAGCATATAACATAGGCTAATGGTGTGAAGTTTTTATTTGACTTCTTTGATGGATTGGAACTGCTTCCCAAGTATACTCTGGGAAGATCATTCTTTGGAATGACCCATAGCGGAAATCTCCCATCTCTCTCGCCCCTATGAGGATCATGTCTTTGTCTTTATAGTTCTATATTCCGATAATCAGAAGTCTCAGGGGCCTGTAGAGCATGTCCTGTCTGGCAGCAGTGCTTGCTTTCAATTGTGAACCACTTGGACGAGCAATCTAGTAGTATCCAGGACGTGAACCAGGATTTCAGGGAAGACTCAGGGTCCTTAATCTCTGTCTCTTCTAGGAAACTCAAAAAGTATAATTTATTCAGTCGCAACCTGTTTTCCTCTTCCTCTGCTTGGGTTACCAGGGCAATGGCAGTAAACAATGGCCTAGGGGCCATCATTTTAAGGAATGCCATGTTATCGTCAAGGGTCAAGACCCTGCTCTAGGCTTTGGTCACCTTCTACGCCACACTCTGGAGATGTTGGCGCAGGTTAGAGACATCAACTCCTACTTCTTCTTTTTTGGATTCCACTGTGTGCAGGGAGGACCGAATGGCCTGGAGGATGGTTGTCAGATCTCCAGGTTCTGTAGGGAGCTGTGGGAGTTAGGCATCCTTGGGAGTCTGGTAACACCAGAGGAGGGAACCATGTATCTTTTTGGATTGGGCACCCATGCCCTTGTCTTTCCGATTGCACAGGTCTCTGGGGTCTGCTTGATGATACTTTCCAATGTGTGGTATGTCCAGGACTCACCCAGTGCCCCCAAACCCATGCAGGGGTGACCGACTCAGGTTCTGTTTCCTGACTCTCCCCCCAGCGATCTATATGGCTGTGGACTCTGTGTTGCACAAGTTTCCCTTTAGATGGTCTGATGCACTGGTGTCCTGCCAGAGGCCTGCTTACCACCCTGGGAGGACTTGGAGGAGGGGATCAGCAGCACGAGCAGCTTACTCTTTTGCATGCATTGTCAGGGGAGGGAAGGTTCCTCCTCCCAGGATTTGTGGCCTCCACTGTAGCCTGCTTTTCATGGCCCAGCATAGGCCATGTCCAGTTCTTCACCCCTCGCAGAAGTCTCCCACCTCACTATGTGCATGCAGACATCAGCACTCCTGGAGAATGCATCAGAGAATCCGGTATGTGTGACTAGTGTGGGCTGGCTTGGAAATGTCAGTTGTGGCCTGGGTTGAAGTGTGGCAGTAGATTCCTTGTTGCCAGCCCATTTGCATCCCCTGGGGGATTTTAAGAAGTGTGAGTCAGCACAAGCAGCTGGAGACTGACTATACATGTCTCTCACTGTGGGAGGGAAGGGCACCTCCTCCTAAGAGAACCACCCCCCCCCGGCTACAAGTTTCCCAGGCCATAGTGAGGCCTGATTTATTGGATACCTCTTGCAGGGTTCTGGGATCACTTTTGTCGGGGACGTGAAGATACAGAATAGTGTGCCAAGGCCAAGGCTGATCACCCTGGGTCGTGCAGCTTTGATGCAGGTATACTCCATGGGGTCAGCAAGGGCTCAACTGCGCTTCAAATATTAGTTGGACACTGTTAAACAACTCAAATCAACTTACTCTACACAAATTGTGTTATAAGTATTGCAAGGTTTTTCAAGTTAGTTTGCAGCAACCTCATTGATGAAGGTTTGCCAAAAATGTATGTGTGTCTAGTGTCTCCTTACTACCCTTTTAATCTACTTTTCATAATTTTGGATTCTTGCTACATTTTTTCGAGAAGCAAGCTGATACGGTTCTGGCTCTTCCACCTTATACTTGCATGAAGAGTAATTCAATATCTGGGTTGTATTAATGAGAGGCTTCTTCCCCTGTCTTTGGCATTTAAAGATATTCAACAGGTCATTTTCAGATGATCATACTTTTTCAGTCACTTCCAGGAGGCAGTTATGTATGTAATCCCTGGACCACGTATAGCATTAGATTTACACATAGACCTTCAACCTAATTGAATGGTCCAATTAGAGTTGTTGAAACAACCTCTATATTGTCAAGTTATCATCATATTTGTTGAGAAGTCTTAAACCGGTATGTTAATAGTGCTTCTTGGAAGTAAATGTTGTGCTATACATTGTCATTTTGTTGTCACTTTAAGCTCATAATTAAGTTTGATTTACCCAAGTGACTCAGTGAAGGAAACATTCATCACTGAATTAGATGGACGTCCTTTCTATCTAAAGAGGAACTATTTTGGCTCCAATAAGCTGGTTATGCTTGAACCTCAATGGCAACTACACTCACTGAGGCAATGCTCACTGTCCAATTAAACTGTAGTCATAACATGAATCGGCCTAGAATCCTTCACATGTTCTGCTAAAAGGCCAGACAGATTGTTAGTCATTTATAGTTTTCTGGTAAGGTCAGCATTTTGTTGCTCCCATTAAGTTTTCTCAAAATGATTAAATAATTTTCCTATATTTCCCAACTATTCGTTTTCTAAAGTGTGATTGGTAAGAACGGTATAGTGTAGGTAACTTTCTCATAGCATGGATTAAAACAACATGTCCTTTCTTTTAATTTACTAGCTTTTTTAATTGCTGTTTTTATACCTTCCTGATTCGCCTGGTGTACGCTATCAACTTGACTCATAGAACCCGAGGCTAAAAAAAGATAGCTTTAAGAAGCTTTTCGTTTGCACCAGCCATCAATTAAACCTATTTTGTGGGGGCTTTGGTGTAGCAGACATCAAATGTCTGTGGCTACTCACTCATCAGCCTGCACTAGTGGAACCACTTTCACTCGGCCGCCCTAGTGGACTACACTAATATGACACTCTTCCTCTTGAAAGAATGTCTCCAACTAACACTGCCTATTACCTAAAACCTTCCTCTTGCCAAAGACCCAGAGTTGTGAAGATTATTGTTCTGGTAGTTGGTTAAGAAGGGTAAACTAACTTAGGGCGTGATTTAGAACTCGGTGGATGGGTTACTCCATCACAACTGTGACGAATATCCCATCCGCTGAAATCTAAATCCCATTATATGGGAATTAGAATTTGGCAGACGGGATATCCGTTACCGCTGTGGTGAAGTAACCCGTCCACCGAGTCCTAAATCAGGACCTTAATTTTCGATGCTCGTTTCTCAGCTTGACCATTTCAACACACTGAGAAATTGAAAATATCCTTAAGCTATCATCAGTATGATTCATATTAATATTATAAGGTAGATATTGTAAATATCTGCAAATATGCACATGTGAGATGCAAAGATAGTATTGTTTCTAGTTTTAGAAATATTTGACCACCTGACTAGGCCTACTTAATATTTTTTATAAGAACCTGTGAGTTTGAAAAGCAGTTTGAAAGTGTATTTGTGCTGGTATGGGATATACAGACACACATGCCAAATGCATAATAATCACAGCCTGTGGATCATAACACATTCCTGTCTTTCTCGTAATCTTGAACATGTGGGGCTTATTTTTTTTCTGTGCTTTGGGGTTGTGGTAGGTGTTCATACACAAAAGCCTTTCAAGGTTCATTTTAAAATTCCCTTTTGTTTGGTAACTGTAATGTACAGTTGATAAACTGTTGTGCCTAAAGTAGAAAAGGGGTAAGGTTGAACCACTCTCTTTCTAAGTGCCACATACTCTATTAAGTCATGTGGTAGCAATCAGTGTTTATGAAATATTGCATATCCCGCTTTTCACTGAATAGAAACATTAAACAATAAAATATAAGCTGGTAAGTAAAAGAGCTGTTGGAAAGGGCTGCACTGTGGCACTGCCCCTGTCCCCAGTACCTGGCTAGGGCAAGGGGAAGGCACAAGTCTCCTAGCACACATTCCCCATCTGCTTAGAGCGGGGGGACACGTGTTTGTTAAATCCCACATAGTTCTACTGTTGAATCTGGGAATTCACTGCCAATCCCCAATTTCATGAGATGTAACAAATAATAGACATAGATAGGTGCAAACATACTATCCAGAACAATTACCTTCAGCCACCTGTCATCTCAGCACCTAGTGCAGCTGAATAATATTTGTGGCCTAACTGCTATATCTCACTTTTTAGAACTAAAAACAATTCACTAGGGATTTGGCACTTTAGTCACCCTGGATATTAACAATGATCATTTTTCTCACTCATATGTGTGCCAGCTGCCAGGCTTCAGTGGTTAAATGATTGAATCATTATTTTACCTTGGGGCAACATCAGCGTGAACCTGGATATTAGATTCAAGCAGCTGAGCAAGGCTGAAATCTGAGGACGGAGAGGGAGACACCTTCACATCAGCTGTAAAAGAAAGATTAATATTAAAATAGAAATACAAAAACATTCAGAAGAGGCAAGCTTCCCTGTGCAGCACTTGTTCAATAATAGACTGTTGTTCACATCATCCTTTCTTGATTTAAGTATTCATTAAAATAATATTAGAAACATACTGTTAACAGCAGCGTTTGCCACAGCAGCAGAATATATGCTCAATTCCATGGGCAGACCAACACAGGTGGGAACGATCTGTCGAACCTCAGCTGCCAACACCGGTTGGGCAAATTGTCCAACAACACCATTAAGAAGTTTGTTGATAGACGTTTTTACCATACTGTGCCTTGCTGCTGGTTCATTGACAGCCTGTGGTAATAGAAATAAACCAGAAAATCGTTGAATGAGAGGTATTGCTGCTGTAGAAGGCAATGTGAATACAGAATGGAGCAGTGGTTACCTTAATGGCAGTCTGAATAAACTCCTTGTCAATGTCAAGGAAAGCCATCTCCTGACCAAACAGCTTGATGTAAGCCGAGATTAATGGGGCATCTGCAGGCAGCGCCTTAAAGCCCATCAGCTGTGGAAATAGCGAACAATAGTAGTAGATATTATTAAACAACTTTATAAAATTAAAATGCTTTGCAATACTAAGCTCACCAGTAATTACAATTTGTATAGCTGTTGAAAGCATATAGCATTTGACATGTCACTGCATAAGACTCAGCCAGTAACACTTTACCCAGGGCATGGGCAAAATAGAACTGCACTGACTTCCTCTGAGTCTCTCATTTTAACTTAAATCCTGGCCAGTAGAATAGGCACACAAAATCAGTGTGTACCTGGGCTTCTGGCAACCTGCTGAAAGATAGAATAAACTGGCAGTTTTAGCTGCTTGTCACAGGATGTTTGCATAAGGATCCTCTGACTGCTGGTACAGGAAAAACCTGGCATCTCCCTGAGGGAGAGTGCCATAGGTTGTCAGACCAGCCATCCAGCATGTGCTGATTGAGAGGGTCTACCTATGGAGAAGTTGGGGCCCTGGATGCCCGTACATCAGAGAGGGTCATTGGGATACTTATAGTCTTTCACATGACCTAGTGCAGTTGCTTTGTAAGTAATGAAAACGTCTGCAGTGGAATCTGTCACTGCAGTAGTCACACATTAAATAACCAGGTTCAAAGAGCACCTCTGTTTAAACTATCTCCATACTATTACCAGAGAACCCTTCAATCACTTTATGTAATCAGACACTATTTGCACCAATTAGAGTCTGGCAGAACAGTGGTCCTGCTGTAATTTGACAACGCTCCTGTGTGTCCAAAATTGAAGTTCCTTCACCTTGTTTAGCATTGGGACAACCATTATGTTTCTGTAAGCAGAGGCTCAGCAGGCACTAGCGTGGGATACTCCTGACCCGGTCACCCATCTGCCATAGGGTCACCTGGCGGCTTATAACTTGGGGCTTGATTTAGATTTTGGTGGACAAATTATTCCATCACAAACATGTCATGATGAATACCCAGTCTGCTGTATTACAATGTCCATAGAATATAAGGGAATTGTACCATAGGAGACGGGATATCGATCCTGTTTCTGACAGAGTAACCCCATCTGCCAAATTATAAATCAGGCTCTTGGTCTATACCTCAGTTGGACCCATTTACATGGTTTTCTTTTCAATGCATATCTTTCCAGCCTGGGGCTGCTATCTGCAGGGAATCAATAGTCTGTATGCTCAGAGTGCAAACACCTTGCATTTTAAGGCCATTGATTTGTTGTCTCCTCCCTTTAGGGGGGTGTAATGCTGACAGGTTGCTATTGCATGGTGGTTAGTTGAGCTTTTCCAAAAGTGCTCATGACATGTCAGCAGAAGCGCGTGCATCAATACTCTGCTCGCCAGGGAGCCAGAAATTTCTCAATATGATGGGTGGTGCCCTGCTAGGAACATACAGGCAAGGACCTTAGCTGCCAAGAGAGCTCCAAATTGCCTCCATTACTAGTAACAGTTTTAAACTCAGATGGAGCACTATAATAGCACCTAAATACTTTGTTCATATGCCAACACTGTAAAATGAAGTGATCCTGTTTATTTAATGCCTTAACCTGTTCTAGCCAGACCAAGTGACGTTTCAGGCACAGAGTAAAACCTACATTTTTCAATACGAATATTATCATTAGACAAACCCATTTCTGTGTCTCTTCTTCATGACTCTAGTAGCAAAGTTCATCAACATTGTTTTGGTTTTATTAACCTTTTTTAGGTTGAGCGTAAGCGTACGGCCTCTTGTATATGTCTGTTTGTTTAAAGCCAGTTCATTTGTTTTTTTCAGTGTCATTAAAAATCATTGTTTGCTTGTAATCAGTCATGCTTCTTTGTCCCTCTTTTGTCTCTTTCTGAGCAGGGACTAACTACTGTATAATTACCCTTTGTTGTGTTTATCTGTTCTTTGGGGGACTTGTTTTTTTCTTGGTTTCCTGCTTGTGTTTGGCAAAGCTTTCCTTTTCATTTGAAGAACCTTCTTGCTCTTAACTAAAGTAACCATGTTGTTCCTGCTTACATTTCCCACGCTTCACTTAATGTAGCATTCTTAATGAATATTTCTCTTGTCTCCCCTTCCTCAGAACCTGAATGCACATGGTAAAACTTTTCACAAAATTGGTGCTGTGCTTCATTTTTCAGCACTGCGCCCAAAGGTCATTGGGAATGTGTTGAATTCAAGAATGTAGGGTGCAGCACCTTCTGTGGTCAAAAGAGGTTCCAAGGGACACCTAGGGACAGCCTGTTGAACTGCACCCTTTCTCTGATTCGTGCATATTAGAAGGTAAATGTTACAAGTCTGGCATAGTTCAAAAACTGCTCCCTTTGTATCTTGGGAACAAGGTTTGAGTATCTGCATTGGTTCACTATCTTGTGATTCTGGGCAATTCACTCAGTCTTCCAATGCCCCAGTAAAATGAATATGCACTTGTGTAATTGAATTCTTTCTCCTATAAAGTGTTTCAATTCTTGCTGGTCGAATTCACGCTATATGAAACTAAGGTGATTTTGTAGAAGATTTTAAGCCATAAGTCGTTCAGCACCAAGAATTCACATAGATGCTGAGCTTGAAGTTGTTTTAAATGGATACCCTGTCATCCTTTATGGCATGGAAAGGTGCTTTCAGTTGGGTATACTCCGATGTCTGTTGGATGTGTTAACGCTGAGTTTATTAATGAATTTTCATGAAGTTTGAGTGCTGGATTTGCATAAAAAATGTATTAACTTAGAGAAAAATAATGCACGCATTTGAGGGCACACCCACCTGAGTGGCCGCCAATGTTTACGAAGTGTACGTATTCATGGCTTAATAATATGAAATGTTGAGTTTATGTTTGATTAATTTAGTAATATGTCAGATTAAGGGTTATGATTTATGTATTAGCCTTATTAATCGTTGGCCTTAACTTAGCGAGGTCTTTGCCTAGTTGCACAACCTTATGTCAAGCTGCATTTCTTAGGCGACTGACAAAATGGTTGCTTAGAGAATTAAATTGTGATTTTCTTCTGTACTGACCATATGCTCGTAGCTGAAGTTAGTTCTCATGAGAAACTGCTTGCTAGACAATGCTGTACTAGCTAGGGAGACATTGTATATCATAGGATGTGTAAGACTGACCTTCCCAGGAGAAGAAGAATGCACTTACTGAGGTATACGTTGCAACAATATTGATACCTTGCGGGACGAACGATGGGAACAAGAGAAGAGGAGCCAATCATCAACATGTGAACCATTAAATATGGGGTCTTATTTTCATTGGACTAAATGCAAACATGAGATTCTTTGACCAATGAGGATGTGGGAAGTAGTTTTAGGAAATCTAACTTAGCCAGACTGCACAGAGAGGAGAAGCCCATTTTTCGATTATTCTTTTCCAAACAGCATGACAAAACTTTTGCTTTTTCTGAACTTTGATGCTGAATCCTGATGTCTTGCTGACAGAACAGATGTCCTGTTGTCGAAGACTGTCACAGCTTGCTGAACCATATTGGGGACAGGTATTAAATGATGTTACTGATTGTTATGTCTATTTGTTTTTGTTTCTAGGTACCAACCGCTATTTTGATAGAGCCATAGTTAGATGTTTTTCAAAAGTCATGTTGACTAAATTGTGTTTGCATGAAGTCCAAACTTGCTATTCTAATCTGATGCTATTTAGGGTTCTCACTGATGAAGTTAGCTACATTGAATAATAGTTGATGTCTTTTCTTTGCTGAATCTAAATGTATGTCATTTTGTTTGCGCAGTTATTCTTGCTATTAATTTCTACTGTAACATTAGAATTTGTAGTGGCTCAAGTTTTGATTAGGTTGCAATTCTTTCACTGCTTTGGTCAGCCAGTATTGTTTTTGTATGTTTATCATCTGATATTGAGATTAAGTTATGTGACATTAGCATTGTTAATACAGGGAAATAAACACTCTAACAAATTCTAACTTTTATATAAAGGTCTGATTATTTGTGGCCGAGAGTCCATGGTGTGTGCAAATTACTGCCTCCTATTGATTAATAATGTAATTGATTGTTATTTGCTATTGATTTGTATTGGTACGGGGTTATATGACGGGAACTTCTCAAAGCGCAGTCAAAAGGTCCATCGGCCTACACGCGTCTCCCTTGTAAGTTTACTTAAGAAGGTCTGATGCGCTAACAGATGTCACCAGTGATTTTTACACACAGGGAGAATCTGTCCACACTTTCTTCCTCTCTCTTTTTGGAAAGGCTTCAAAAATCTTTGTCACTTCACAAAATAATGTGCTTCATCCCATATACTACACCTACAATTTCTCATTTTTCTCCCATTCCGCTGCCACTTAAGCGCCACTTGTGACCTTGCTTAGCATATAATAGTATGTTTCCGCCTCTGAAAGCGTGGGATAAAAATGTTTGTTTAAACAGATTAGCACTTGTCACGTTCATTAAAAGTCACCACTCTAGCTCCAACTTCTTCTTAGTAACAGCAGTGAAGACATATCAGCCATCATGACTCAGTTTTGCCCTATGTAAAGCTCCATGTCTGTCGTAAACTCTTTAGCAAATGCTTTTCATGAGAAGAACCTTCTTCATAAGACTCTCCCACCTATTGACAAAGGCAGCCTAATCCAATTCCCTACTTTTGCAACCACATATTTCATACTTTTGCCTTAGTTCTCCAGTGGGGGATCTTAAGGATTTTTGGGGACCTGGGCCAAACTTATTTTGGTGGCCTCTGTACATAACAGATTTGAATGTATGATTTAGTTCGCCCTCTTTGGCCAGGTCACTGACAATGCAAAGGAACAACCATCCAAATTCTTAATGTGTTCACATCTAACATTCAGGAATTTCAATACTTGTAACACAGCAGCAGCTCATTAATATTACTGCAAATAACCTCTGTGACACCCTCCCGTTTCTCATATGTGAGGTCCTGTTTTGGTCTTTAAAAAAACTTTTTCCATGGATGCTGCATGAAACAAACACATTTCTCTGAAAATGTCAGTAATAGTCCCTCACACACCACCCACATTAAAAATAAATTACAAGAAAACGGTACTTAACACAAGTTAAGAAATGTTTGAGGTCATCAGGGCAAGACTCTCTGCAGTAAATGGAAGTTCTTTAGTTATAGGCAGGGCCACTGGAATTATGTGGCACAGATGACTAATTTATATGGCAAGAAACGTCTAGGTATACATTTACAACACCGATATCTCTATGTCAAGTAAATGCGAAACCTATTGCATTGCAAATGCTTTTTATGAAATAGGTGTGTGCCTTGAGTCAATATCACTATTGTACCTCCTTGTTAGTAAATTTATAAATGGTACAAGAAAAAGGAGATCTTTGCCTATGAAAGACTGATTTAATATACATTGTTAGGCACAATTTAGTTTAATTGGAAATTGTTAAATGCAAATTTAGTGTTCCTGAACAGAAGACTACAAATGTTTGAGTGTTTATAAAATCTACTGGTTCCTAAAAGATACAGAAAATCCTGATAGCATTCCTACCACTGATGCCAGCATTCAGACCATTGTTGGCAGCATTCACACCAATGCTGCTGGCTTAAAAAGCCTGGTGATAGATTTACATCTGACAGGAATCTGTGAAATTTACATCGTTGACTACTTATAACTCAGAACTAAAACTATTTAGGCAATCTAAATAAGAATGTGGTAAAGCGATCCTTTTTTGAGATTCAATGATAATCTAAAATGGTCGATGTTTGCAATAGTGCACATAGTGGGAGCTTGTGAAAGAAATTCGAAGGGTGTATGTCCTATGTTTGAAAGGCATCAACTGTCTAAAGTAGAAATGCATGTGCCATGGTATTCATGGAACTCCTGCCATTAAATGTATTGTGTAAATAATTTGTTCAACAAACGTGAACGAATGCCTTACCATTTTTACAATCTGCTGGATTTTCTTGCACATTGGATATTCAGCAAATGGAATATTCTGTTTCCTGAGAGTTTGTTCCAAACCTTCTGCTCGGACAGCAATCTAGTAAAAAGATGTAATATTTAATATGTAAGTTTCTGTATTGACAAGGGTGATGTATCAGCTAGGAACATGTTCATCACTGATTTGGTATATTATAGATCGCAAACATTAATACCTCACAGTGGCACACACAGAGGAGAAGGAAAGCACTTGTAAGTTGGCCTTTGGTTTGCAAGGTTCCTCCCATCTTCTGATACCCACTTTACTATAGCTGCCTTTGCATCAGTTAAAACAATAATTCATCCAGTCTTTATATACTGGTTTAGAAGTGGGGTCTTTTACAATGGCAGACTAGTAGTCTTTACCTCTAGGATATCAGCCTCTGCACCGGTGAAGTACCCTCGGGTTTTGGCAAGTAGGAACACAGGGAACATTGTGTTAGCACTGTTCATGATCAATACATCTGCAGTTGCTCCAGCCATTAGTGCATCTATAGTAACAAAATATATATATATATATATATATATTTTGTTTTAAATGGCATAGACATTTATCTTCCTTATACTTTATTGTGGCACTCCCGTTTGGCCACGACAACTCAAGCCATTGCACAAGATCCTAAGTTTCCAGAACACTCATACTTAATACTAACACATCTCACCATCAGGTTGTAATGTGTTGAATATAAAATACACAGAGGATTCAGAGACTATGGGGGTCATTCTGACCTTGGCGGTCTTTTCGCAAGACCGCCGAGTTACCGCCGCGGTGAAGACCGCCGACCGCGGCGGTATGCCGCTGTGCGCATTCTGACCGCTGGGAGCGTTCCGCCGGAAAACCGCCAGCAGCCACACTGGCGGTCGGCGGGAAAGTGGAGACTGGTCAACCTCCACCGCCACGCCAGCAGAACACCGCCCACAGAATTACGACCCACATTTCTGTGTGGCGGTCTTCTGTTGGCGGTCTTCTGTTGGCGGTCACCTCCCCATGGCTCCCGTCACCTCCCGGAGGACCAACGCACAAGGTAAGTTGATCGTCCGTGAGGGGAGGGGGTGGGGGGGTGTTGTGTGATGTGTGCGTGCATGGGGGTGTGCGTGTGAGTGTGTAGAGGGGGTGTGTGAGTGCGTGCATGCGGGCGGGGAGTGCTGCTGTGCCTATGGGCAATGTGTGTAGTTCGGCGGGTGCGCATGTCGGCATGTATGTGTGCGGGTATGTGTCCCCGTTGTGTATATGTGTGTGTAGGGGGTGTGTATATGTGCATGTTGGGGGTGTGTGCATGTCGGGGTGCGTGTATGTGCATGTCGGGGTGGGGGTGGGGAGGGGGTTCGTACCACCTCTGGGGGGTGGCAGGGGGGTGGAGGGTGTGGGGGGAGGACTCGGGGGGGGCAGTGGGGGGTGGGGGAGATCCCTATCAGTGCCAGGGAAGGAATTCCCTGGCCCCGATAGTGCCTACCGCCATGGTTCGCATGGCGGTTCCCGAACGCCAGAAACCGCGGCGGTAAGCAGGGTCATGACACCGTTGGCGGTCTTGGGTCGACCGCCGGACTGGAGTGCGCAGACTCCAGCCCGTCGGTCATGACCGCCGTGGCTGTCGGAGTGGGGAAGTGGCGGTCGGTCGCGGCGGTGACCGCCGCGGTCAGAATGCCATTTTTAATACCGCCGGTCTGTTCGCGGTCCGACCGCCGCCTCTCCGCCGACCGCCAAGGTCAGAATGAGGGCCTATGTTCTGACACTATATATGCATAAAACAACCATATTTCACTTCTATATACCACCTAAAGATGCTGGTCATCCATGATGCTGTAGACGAAATGTGCTGTTGGATAAGTGAGGCACACATCACATTTGCAATTCATGTACATATCAATAGAGCCACCTTCCATAAAGAACCACATTTGGAAATACATGTTCACAAAACTGATCAATTTAATAGGCATATTTTGAGCGGCGTCTCAATCTGATTCAGTGGAAGTCAAGGTTCACCACCTTAGTACTGTGTGCAAATAGGTACATTCCCCTTAATGATTGTTTGTCACTGTCAGGGACTTAGATGAATCCCAGTTTCCCCAATATACCAAAATGTGTGATCCTAGCAAATAATTTCATTTCACTGTCTCTCCTTTTTCTTCATTATCATATATAAAAGGACTTTGACACATGACTTTAGGATGTGTGCTGTACTATCCATTTTCCTGTGTTTGATTTAATAACTTATAATGTTATTTGTGTATAATAGTAACCCAGGCCAATGAAAGACTGCACAGAACATCTGACCTTCCGCTTATTTACTGTTTTTTATTTATTTTATTGGCTTTGTTGTCAGGGTGGGGGGAAAACAAATGTTTCTAAATTCTTGTTTGAAAACTATTGTTTTTTAGAAAATGCTTCTCAATGCCCTGATATAATTTGATTTACCAAGATGAAACAGATCTGCGTGTTAATGAAATACACTTTTCGAATTTAGAAGAGACTTTATAATATCTATACACTTTTGCTGCATGATGTCTTGAAAAATGAAGGTGTTCCTAAAGTTAAGCAGCAAAAAACACCCTAGTTATTTCCTTTCTTTAACTTCAATTAACCATTAAATAAATGCTTGCCTCTTTTATAGCTTCCTTTTAACATTTACATTTATTAAATTCTTACTTATGTCTGAGTCAAGTAAACAGCAGTCCAGTGCTGCTGCTGACCAGGGAGCTGCATATAAAAGTCAGGAGGACCGTACTTTAAAGTGTAAATAGTCTCGGTATTTCTTATTCCACTTAATGTTAGTTTCAATGGCTCTTATCTGTGTCACCATCAAATAGGTGAAGTACACCCAACAGATCAAGGTCTTCACATCAGAGATGTTTAGTGCACTCCTGATATCAACAGGATCCTGTATACAGATTGTCCTTGTGGAAGGTAGGAATTTTTCTGAAAATTAGTATCTTGTTTCCTTGTGTTTGTGTCAGAGCATTCATATTTGGTACTGAAGGCAATCATGACAGTGAGTGAAGGTTTGAGGTTTTCTATAATGAGGGATTTTCTTTGTCTGTAAAATGTGGTTGACTTTTCACAGTTTGGAGAATAACAAGAAAATTGTGATTTCATTGCATTGCTCTTATATGAATGTTATTACTTAATTCTAGTCATAGCTCTGTATAACTTCACAAGACAACTATATGTCTTTCCACCTTAGGCATTTGTATTGATCAACATCAAAGCTGATATGGTTTGGGGAAGTTGAAGACGACTCCCAAAACAATTCAAGAAGTGCTCAAGTACCATTTTCTGTACTGGAATGAACCCATGTGCAAAGCTTTGCTGTAACGATAACTCATTCTGTCTAGCACAGGGTTCAACATCTTTACAGCAACACTGGAAGCAGCAGCCCTAAACAAAAGGATTGCGGTCTTGTTACAGTTTACCTGGCATGTATGATCACATTGCAATTCTCCGTTCATTTTCTAACCTTGTACTTTCACACTTACACTTGATGAAGTGATGGGACTCGGTTTCTGGACAAGGCCTTTATCTGTGAATAGATGAAACTAGCAAGTTGCAGGTTCACCTTGCTCTCCTTTGATGCAATGTTGGCGATGGTTGTTACTAAAGCGAGACCAGGCTTGGTTTCAAACAGAACCATGGAGACCATCATCCGAACTTCAGTACGAACCCGTCGGTCCATGAAGATCTGTAGAAGAATTTCCTGAACCTACAGAGATAAACATAAGAGATCTATTTAAATATCTAGGGCTAAAACACATCAGCCGTATCCAGTCATGCATGCTTATATTTGTACAAAATACATGTTTTTGCATTTTTAAAAAGCTTGATACCCAGAAGAAGCTCTAATGTATGTACTTACTAAAGAGGTGTCTTCCTCTCTAATGTTTTATTCTTCAACAATCAATAACCGTCCAATTTCAAAACATTTTTCTTCAGTGCAACAACAACAGCACAATCACCAGGCACTATGAATGTGCAATTAATATTCAACAGATTTAGAATGCATCGTTAATGTACTTCATAAGAAGTGACTAATTATGACTAATTATGATTTAAAGTTATATTTCTAAAATGTGCAAGCGATAAGATGTGGAAGAGTATCAGTGAAATAGACAAACTCTATACCAGATGTGTCCTCCAACAGCACATTTACCATTCTCAATGAGTGAACCAGTAGATTTGTTAATGATCCTGGACATGCAAAGCTCTGGCTATGAGAAGCAGTATGTTACCTTGAAATAATGTGTGTTACCATAAAACACAGTTTATCTCTTTAGTAGCATACTTTGGCCTTACTTACAAAACACATTGCGTGTAAAGCAGACATTTGTGGAAAAAGGTCAAAAACCCTGTATGCAAAATGACAGGTTATTGGCAACACCAGTTTCACATACAGAAGTGTAACCTATCTCAAGATAAGGATGATGATTTTCTGAAAGTCAGATATGTCATATGCATAGGATTAGGAAAACAAGAGCCTGTGGGAAATGTATTTAAATCAGAATGTTCCATAGCGAATGACGATACGTTCTCTAAGACATAACCACATTTCTGTCTCACATCACTGTCCTCATATGCATCAGAGGCCTTTTTCTTATATTATATTTTAAATCAATGAAATATTGATGTGAGGGAAACATTAGGAATTCTGGTGTTAATCAAGTAGATGGGCTGTTCTTATCTAATTATTTAATTAAAGAATTGTAATCAAAGTTTTATTCACTTCTGGAGGAAATGTCACATTAAAACATGTAATGTGGGAAACAATAAAAAGCACCTCAGACAAGCTGGCACAGTTATTTCAACACTGTTCTGAATGTGTTGGAGGTTGGCAAAGTCTGATCATATGATCTTCCTGTGACTATAGAAGCAAATCTGCTGACCAAACAAGCAAAATTAATATTGAGGGAACAGGATGCGCAGGCACTGACGAAGAAGGCAGATAGAAGTTGGCCAGTAATGCTGTATAATCAAGGTATTCTTCTGTTCTTCATCTCACAACCTTTCAGCAAGGACATGAAAAATAGCTGATGAGAGCGAGATTCGGTCTGATCCCCCTAAAAGCCTACTGATATGGCCGATGAGATCCAGACGATGACAACAGGCAATGCAGATTTTGTTCATAGGGAGAGGAATCTTTTTCTCACATCCTCTGTACCTATGAAAAGCTACTCCCTCTGAGAATATTCTGACTGTGCCCAATATGGTGAGTAATTATCATCAGGACTTGCTAAGGGGCCATCCAGGCATACTTCAAAGCGGAATTAACACAGCTAGCAGTTTGATTTTTGGAATTTCTAAAAGGCAGCCTCGCAACCCTGCAGCCGTCACAGTCTTCTCTGGAGAGCAAACAGTGCCATTTCTGAGAGTATAATAGAACAAGGTGGAATACAGCCCCTTAATGTCGCTGGTGGTCAGCTAGCAACATTGTTGTTGCACTTTAGTTGAGCCTCAGAGCCATACCCTACATCATAGGCCAGAATTGCACTTTAAGGACTTGGGGAAGAGAGCTTTTTCTTTACAGAAATTGACTGTTTTTATGATTCTTGTAGTCTTTCATTAGAGGCCATGTCCTGCACTTTAAGCACTTGGGGTAGAGGGCCTTCTTAATATGTGCTCTATTCTCAAATTCCTTCAAATTGTTGCCCTTATTACTTTCTTTTCACTCTTTTTAACAAATTAATTAATGAATTTGATACATTAACTGTGCCTATGATTGTAATGATTTTAATAAATCATTCAATAAAGAATTTTCTATCTATCTATCTATCTATCTATCTATCTATCTATCTATCTATCTATCTATCTATCTATCTCTCTATCTATCTATCTATGTAGACAAATCAACCAAGTGAAATGGGTGTTCAATCTAATTTTGTGATTTGAGTGAACTATATAATTTTTCTTTTGAATCTGGTATGCATCTTAGTACGATGGTTGCTTTGATGAATCTCGCTCCTTCTTTCTTACCCTTCTCGGATCCTCCTTCGCAATGTTCCTCAAAGCCATCACTGCATCAGTCTGAATCCTGACAGGGAGCTGAAAAGCACTGGAGGAGAATCCTGGCAGAAACTTCTGGATGCGCTTGATGCTGGCGGGCTGCCCTGCATTTCCAAGAGCTTTGAGAGCCAGTGCCATGTCCTCTTCATGGGCATTGTTGGCCGCCTCAGCTGCCAAGTCATGGAGGGGCTGTAAAACAAAACATATCTAATGCTCATAATTTTGCCTCTCTTTAACTCTCACGCTCTCTCGCTCAGTCTTTATTTGTAGCTTTTTTTATGGATTAATTCCATATAGGATGGTATAAGGATATCTGTCAATAGAATAGCTGTTCTCACCCAGAAATTTTATTTTAGACAATACAAGTGAAGCTTGAAATAGCTATAACGTGACTTGGCAACAAGATGTGGAAAACTCATTTTACTGACACATATTCATCCACCATGTTAAATCATGTATGCTTCCCCATGAAAACCTCCAAATGGATTCCATGAATTAGCAATGCAGACTAAGTGAAATCATGGGGTCCATTGTACAAATATATCTATCCCTCACCTCAAAAAATCCCCTTCCCTCATCCTGTTTAGAAAGGTGCTTTATTGACTGTTTTTTTCCTACATCCAATGATAACAATAACTTGTTTTCAAATTGCTATTTTACGCAATACCCTTTGAGATCAGAAAATAGAAATAGTTACTATTAGCTAATTAAATTATGCTCATTTTACCAACCTCTGAAAAATGGAAAGCTGATTTCGCCTTTTTTAGATTTGTCTTAATAGCTCCAGATAGTTCACAGAAGTAAGTGGTGAGCATTTATCTCACTGAGCTACCATACAGCATCATTTAAACTAGTGGTCCTTAAACATTTGACTTCTGTGGTCCTCCACCTAATCATTACTGAAACCCAGGGACCTTGACTGAATCATTATTGGAATCCAGGGCCCTCCATTGAGTCATTTCTGGTAGCCGGGGACTTTGGCCTAAGCATTTGTGGCGATTTGAACAACAAAGCAATACACCAAAAACACAGAAACAAGCTGTCATCAAACAGAATTAGAAATTATGAATTTTTCACAAATGAATATAAAATATGTTTTTTTTTTTATTAAAGGGTAGGCTGGAGCTTTTTGAAATTCAATTGAGGCAGCTAATTGTCATACTATATTCTATTGGATGCACTTGCACTGCTCCCAATAATAAATTTGAGGATACTAACTTATGGCCTGATTTAGAACTCAACAGACAGATTAGTCTCTTACAACTGTAATAGATATCCCATCCACCCAAATCTAAATCCCATAGGATTGAATGGGATTTAGATTTTGGTGGATGGGATATCCATCACTGTTGTGATGGAGAAACCCGCCCGCCAAGTTGTAATTCAGGCCCTAAATTTTGATCTCTCAGTTTCAAATTCCTTCACATTTTCAGAATATTTAAAGTTTCATTTTTACATTTTACTTCTTTATATTATGCAATTTATTTTTTTGCATATTATATCATTTTTATTAGCAGGTACTGGCTGCCTGAGTGGGTTTTGAGGACCCCCAGAAATCTCCAGACCACAGATTAGGAATTTATGCTCACATAGTTATGTGACAAATTAAATTACCCAGCATCCTGCCACCATCTCTAACGACGTCTGTGTCTTAAATCTTCACTTTCCTAAAATCTATATGAGAAATGGTTTGCACTTTTATTGTTAAAATATTTGATTGCTAGCACTCATTTAAAGGAAAAAGCTAATCTGTCATAGAAACAACCATGTTCTACTTGATTGATGGGCTATTTTACAAGCTTAATACATGCAGAAGAACTTGTTTTACCTGGTGCATTTATTTGAGTCTTAGTGGGTGCAAATAGAATTAGCAACTGTGGCTGCAGTGCTCATTAGGAAATTAGCGCATAACATGCTTATTTCTGGATTTATTTCAGCACTTTCCACTGGTGTCTACCAGGAATGAATGGACCCAAAATGGGCACATATGCTGTTTTTGTATTTTAAGACATACACTTTAGTGCATAGGCAGAATAAGGCAAGCTGATTGCCTTAATAAAATAACTATGGTCCTTGGGGAGTGGCTAAGGTGCTGTATGAGATGGCCACCTGAGCGTGAGGCTCTGCAACCCACCAGGACTGTTGTTTGTCGCCTGGCAGTCTGCGTCTCATTTTTGTTGGGAAAAACATGTATTTCGCCTCAGACAGCTCCAAAGGTCATGTTATCTACTAATACACTGCATTTACTAGAAGTTGTTTTATTTATTTGATTAATGGAATGGTTTGGACCGTTGCAGTCACCATTTTGAATTCCAAAGCAGTGGGAGAAGCAATTTACAGTGCAACTCTGACTGAAATATGGTCAATGTCATATGGCCTCTTCAGTGAGTTTATTCCAACACATCTTGGTATGTCTCATTCTTCTTTTTATTTATCTATCTAGAACTTTGAATTGATTTATTTAATACAGTTTACATTTAAAACGACTATCTTGAGCAACAACGACATTGTCCCTTCTTACATGGGCCATGAAAGTAGAGTTACAGTATACAAACAACTGTGTTTTTTTCTACCTATATTAGTTTTTCTTGGTGTCCAGCTAATTTCTTTCATGGGCAGAAATAAGAAACTACCTTTTTCCAAAAAGAGTCAACATTTAAAAATTTGTGACTCAGGCGTATCCTTGGGAGAACCTTTAATGGAAGGGATAGGTTCCTCACTAGATATGATTCATTCTGGTAATATTCGCCTATGCTCCAGTGAAATCGCACTCACTTTCCTCTAACAACAAAAGACTCAAACAGTACCCCTCTTTCCCAGATAAATCATCCACTTCGATTTCTTTACAAACTGTGTTGTCAGAAATTAGAGCCTTGAGACTGTTTCATAGAGCAGGCAAATACACAGATTCAAATGCTTGACAAAAAGTGGTCTTCTATGGAATGTAGATCAACACTGATAGAACAACGTGTGAGTGACCTTCATGATGAACCTACTAAAATTGTAGCTCTGGTAAAGGAAGTACTTATGTTGAAAAAACACTCAGAAGATCTGAAAAACAGAAATAGATGCAGCAGTTTATGGAGTTATGGTCTTCCTGGAGGTATTGAAGAGGATGATTCTGTAACCTTCTTGACCTAATTCCTGTGAAACTCCTCGAGTTGTCATCTTTCATGACCTTATACATCCAAAGTGCTCATAGACTGGGTCATTGACTATCTTCCCAAGTGGCCCCTTTTAACCTCAGGGAGTGATTATTCTGTTTCTGTTTCTGGAGTTTAAAGATCTCTTGATAGTTCTACATGCTGCCAAGTTTAAGAAACAACTTACTTGGTCTGGTACAAAAATATTTTTCTCACAGCTACAGCTCACAGATGAAAATAGTTTCTTAATCTCTGACCTGTGTTATGAGATTTAGGGGCCTGCTATGGCTTAGTTCATCTTGCACCTTCAATGTCACCTATCAGAACAAGACTACTTAGTTTGATGATCTTGCCAAACTCAAAGCCTTTATTCAATTGCATTCAACTGTTTAAGTGGACATTGCTGGTTGTCCCTCATGTTGAGGTTTTATGATGTGTTTTAAGACATTTCTACCTTTTTTTCTTTTCTCCACAGATTATTACTTGCTAGTTGTTCGATCTCTGTTCATACTTTTTTCCCCTTCATATTTTCCTTGCAGGCAATAAAGATTCCTGATATTTGTATTTCCCATTATTCTCATGTATCATCCCAGTGTGGTCTTCACTTGAGCATCCCTCTGTTCTTCAATCAGGCAGTGTTTTCAGATGTAATTTTATGACATGTCCAGTCCTGTATTACATTTTCTTCATTCTTTTGTTTCTCTCCTTGTTCTATCTTCTTCTATTCCCTTTACAATTTATTTATACTCGTTATTGTATACCATATTGTTACATATCTTTTGATTGTTTATAAAATTTACAGTTGTTTCTTGGAATGTGAAAAGGTTTTGGTAATCCTCTAAAAAGATAGAGAATTGCATCTCATTTGGCTTCCTATAATTGAGACTCATCTTGCAGAATTGGAAGTCTTGAAACTTAAGCGTAATTGGGTAAGTTCAGTTTTTGTCTCACCTACATTGAACAAGAAAATTGAGTAATAATTTTATGCCATACAAAAATGAAATTGACTGTTGTTACTCCAAAAAACTGATTCAGTGGGTAGATGGATAATTGTTAGGTTTCTTATTAATGGTATCTCTCTAACTGTTTTTAATATATATGCTCCTACCAAACCAAATTGCTCATTCTGGCTAAATATATCTAAGAAATGTCTTCAATACATGGATGACTTTGTTATTTCAGGCAGAGACTGTAATCAGATTACTGACCCATTATAGATTGTCAGTCTCAGATTTTTTCCCATAAAACTCATAAACAATTTAACTCCACTATTTCCCTCAGTTACTGAGTAGATGCATGGAGGCTGTAAAAACCTTCCATAAAAGAATTCTCATTTTACTTTTCTCTACATGATTCTCTCACACAATTGGCCCACTTCTTTGTGAGTAAATCATTATCACAGAATCTCATCCATTGCACTATAGAACCTGTAGTTATTTCTGACCATGCCACAGGAGTTGCAGATATGGACCTGCTCCCAGCACACCCTAAATCTAGCAGATGGAGGTTTAATAATTTCCTTTTACTTGATCCAGTATTCTCTTCTTCCTTTGCCTCCTTTGCTGATGAATTCTTTGCAGTTCACTCAGAATCAAACTTGACCCCCCAATTACTATGGGACACCTTTAAAGCTGCATATCATTGAGTTTGTCACAAAAAAGAAGAAGCATTTTGCCCTACAACATAAGTAGCTCTTATCATATACTAAACACCTAGAACACAAATTCTAAACTTCGGCTACAGGAACTACTCATCAAGAACTTGTTCATGCTAACGTTCATTTTAATAAAAGAACCAAGGACAATGCATCTTCCATTTGACTTCTCAGTAGTGCTCACTACTATGGAGGATATAACAAAGTTGGTAAACTTTTTACTAATTGTTTAAAAGTTCATAAACATTTCACTACTATTGACTCAATATATTCTTGCACTGAAAAACAGTTGTCAAATGATCAAGACATTCTAAATGAATTTACTACACTGTATCAAAACCTATATACTCCGGAATCGCTTTCTCATCTTTCTCTTATAGAGGCTTATGTAAAAGAGGTCCCTAGTCTAGTACACGATAATATTAATTTTACATCCATTGAACAAGATCTATCTCTTTCATAAATTCTCAATTCTCTTAATTCACTCACAAAAGGTAAATTTCCAGGACCAGATGGCTTCACTGCTGAGTTTTATTTATACTTTTCAAATATGGTTCTTCCTAAACTCTTACAGCTTTTTATGTTCTTTTATACCTCTGATACGGCTCAAGGCCCTTTTCACAGAGACACTATACATCTTATTCATACAGATTGCCGAGATCCTACCCAGTGCAAGATTCATAGACCTATTTCCCTTGTAAATGTGGACTATAATATTTTTGCCAAATTACTTGCTTTACGTTTAGTTCCATTTTTACCTTAATTGATTGGTAAGGAGCAGTCTGGATTTGTTAAGGGATGTCTTGCCTCAGATAATTCTAGACTATTTTTTTAAAGTACTGACTAAAGCCTCCTCTTTCTTCTATTCCTCAGTTGCTGTTGCTATAGATGCAGAAAAGGCATGTGACAGGATTGACTGTATTAAATAGCTGCATATTGGTTTTCCGTATGATGATAAACATTTGAAACTCTCAGCTTATGTAGAAAACACTCTGCCTTTTCTCTCCAACCCGGATAGCACGATCTCCGCCCTGCTCCATGAGTTATCTCAAGTCTCCTTACTTTCAGGATATAAAATCAATTCAAGCAAAATGGAGGTCTTGACTTTTTCTTTATTTTGTCTCAGGCATTCTTTTCAATCTACTGGTTTCTATTGTAATGCTTTTAAGGTTAAATACTTAGGTATTTGGTTCACCAATTCTATTAAAGGATCGTTGAATATAAACATGAGAGAAGGAATAAATATAGTTGATAAACTAATATTTTCCTGAAATCCTGTATTCCTTTCTTGGTGGGGTCATCTTGACTCTAAAAAAATGATGATTACTCCAATTTGTTATATATTTTGTCCAAGATCCCAGTTTACCAGGTCATTTTTTTAAAGAGTTGATTCACTTCTGTCTACATTTCCTTGGCAAAAAAAAATCTGGAATATCCCTATTACATCTTAAGAAAGCCAAGGTGAATGGTGGAGCCAACTTTCCAGGTTCTGGGTCCTATCTTAAAGCCTTTTTTCTCAGTCAAGACTCCTCTAAATGGCTCCTTATTGTACCTTTCTCCTTCACTCTTTTATGGCTTGATATGGAACACTCTATGCTTACACCATTCTATCCTAAATAATTTATTTCATTCACCTCCAAAATATTATTTCCTGTTCACTTTTGTTTAAATATACTTGTCTTCTCTTGAAACCTTATTATCAACCTCACACCATTGTTTGCAATTCCTTTTTACAATCCCCTGTATGGAGTAATCATTTTATTACTATAAAGAATAAACCACTATATCAAAAATCTTGGAGACAAAAAGGTGCGATATGGGTTCATGATTTATTTGATGGTTCTAATTCTCATTTCTTTCCTCACTTCCAGGCAGCTTTTACGTGTCCTTGATCATTTTGGACTAAATTTACCTTACGTTTACATATCATTTTGAACACTCTTCACTAATTACCTTTAAACTCTGGAGTCTCTCCATAGAACCCACCTGTGATTAAAATAAAAAGTTTCCCTTATTTAAAAATAATGTTCACTCCTGATATGTGTCACCCTAAAACTAAAATTTAACTCAGCTGGGAGACAGATTTGGGATGTGCTTGGCCAATAGTGTTTTGGAATAAAAGTTGGTCCAGATTACACAAGATTTCCAGATCTGCTGCTACTATCAAGTCTTTATTCTATTTAAATTATAGGTTATATCATACCACTTTACCTATGGCCAAATTCTCCAACACAAATAGCAGAGCCTGTTGGCCCACTGAAGCCTTCAAGCATCTTCTCTTTCTTTGTCCTCCCACTGCATCTTTTTTGGTCTCAACTCTCCAACATTTTCCATTTACACTGAACTGTGTCCCCCTTATTACTTTTTTAGGTAGTTGAGATGAGTCTGTGCTATTACCTGCTCATGAAAAAAGATTGTTTGATCTTATGTTGGCCTTAGGCTTCCAACAGATTACAAACAATTTGAAATGTTCCTCTAATGTTTCGTATTAACCTTGGTGGTATACTGCTTGTTATTATGATAGGTTAGATACCCTTTTTGCCTCCTTTTGTTTACCACATACTGATAGAGAGTTTTATTGGTTGCATATTTATAAGATAAAATAGTTATGCAGAACATTAATTACATGCTTTCTGAGAATTTTAAACCACTGTAAAGTGTCATCTTCTCTGTTTCTTTCTAACGTTACCTTCTTTTTCTTTACCTTTCAAATTTTTAGTTCATCTTACCAACCATTTTCCTCTCATATTATTGTCTTTATTATTTTTTCAATTCTGTTTTTTTTTGGTTTTCATTGATTGATGTGTGCTTTCCTCCCCTTCCTCCTCTCTCTCTCTCTTTCTGCCCCTCTACCCATTCAATCTCAAAAAGCTAGGGGGCCTGATTTAGACCTCGGTGGTGTTACAACCAAGTTGTGTCAGTGGTGGATCAGACAAACCTGTCAAGTCAACAGTGTTCCACCCACGATATTTAGATGTTACAGTTCTGCTAGCAGAGGACTGGTTACGGATTGCTGTTGGGGGGGAGACAGAGGCAGGACCCAATTGACTTCGTACAATGGCAGGGGCTATGGAATAGAGGTAAGTGGCACATTCACTGTCTCTTAGCCACATGTGTCCCCCTGCACTACACAACACACTACATACACATCATCATCCATTAAAATTACATGCCGAAAACACACATTGACATACATCCATGACACAACACACACACCATTGGCACTGCACCCACATGTGACACAAGCAACACAACTACACAGTCAGTTACCCAAACAAGCTCACGCACATGTGCAACTACACACATCATGACAACGTCTGACAACAACAACACTCACCTGAATGTGTCACACAGCAACACAACATGCACAACATCGGTCTCACATGCAAGTGACACACATACAGGCACAACCACACCACCCAATACGGCTCCCTCCACCTCAACCAGATAATCCACACACAACATACACACATACACACACATACATGTATTGCCTCACATACACAACAGATAGCACAAAGCTTCAAGTATAGGCCCCATGCAATGTGCATACATGAACACCATTGTCAAGTGTAAGTGTACTGTCATTGTGGTGCCAGCATTTATTTGGTAATGAATGATGGCACAACAATGACAGTTGTGTATCTGCACGATATGCTTTTGATGCTAGTGTGACCCCATCCGTGAGTGACCCACTTGTGTCCCCGACATTTCCATGTCACAGTGATTTTAAAAAATGACTGTGACATGTGTATGTCTGTAACGGTCCCGACTTCCTGTGTGGTGCCCACCGAATATACCCTGGCAATGCAGCATCCCTACCTTTGAGTCCAACGATGGGGGGTTGAGTTGTCTCTGTGGGATGGTGGCAGCAGTGACAGCAGGTGTTGTTGAGTCGTAGCCAGTCATAGATGGAGGTGGAATGGAGAGAACTGGTGAATTTTCACCCCCTTTCCCACCCCAATCTGCCAACTCAGAAGTGGAGGTCGAACCAACACTTTTTGACTTGGCAGTAAGGCACATCCAGATCTGCATGGAATGAAGGATGGATGGCGTTCCACCGGCATCCACTTTTTCCTCTCCCACTGTTCCGCAGTCAGTGTTTCTTGGTGGAGGCAGCGGTTCAAATGCGTGGTATCAGACCACCAACATCTAAATACAGCAGGCAGACCACTACGGCAGGGGACGGGTTTTCAGTCCAAAAGCCGATGGGGGAACCATTACCACCAACATCTAAGTCAGGCCCTGATAAACAGCTTTGGCTCTTTTACATTGTTTAATATCCCTATTGGCTTATGGCTTATTTGTTCTGTAAATGTATATATATATATATATATATATATCTATATATATATATATATATATATATAGATATATATATATATATATATATATATACACATTTATATACATATACATATATATATATATATATACATATATATACATATACATATACATATATATATATATATATACATATACATATATATAGACATATATATACCTTTATCCTTAATGAGGCTGATTAATCTTAAAAAATGTAAATAAATATGTTCCATGGAAAATCATTTTCCTTGTCAATACTGAAAAGTTACTCAGAGCATCCTCGGGTACCGCAGTACTTGTTCACCATGGACCCATATGCCAGAATAGTTGCCTTGTAGATGGCAGGGGATTTCTGATGTTCTGCAACTTTCACTAAATCCTGCAGGGAAATGGACAGAGGTTAACCACTGGCATGTACATCATGTTTATTTTATACACCACTAGAAAAGGCCCAGCTAAAAGAACTACCACAGATTGGAAAGGAAAAAAGAATTTTCCCCTTGGTGGTATGCTTCATCATTGGGTTTCTTCCCTTTCCGCTTTGAGGAAGTAAGTGCCTTTTGAACATTGTTTACATGGTGCTACAGATACGTTAAGATGAATCGATTTTAAAACTTTGCCAAATCTTTAGAGTGTGACTACAAGCACACACCCATCCCGGAGGAACTGGATGAGAATCTTAATACTACTGAGTAAGTTACGCATGCACCATGTGTGTGCTGTTTGGTGTGTTTCACATGTTTACATGTTTAAAAATTCTAAATGTAGTACGTCTTGTACTGTTGATTGTGACAGTACTTTAGTCTCTCAGTCCTGATATTCACAAGTGCCGTTTCCCACGAGTGGGGTGCAGTTTGTAAATAGGTGGCACCACACTCACAAACAAAACATATAGCAGCCCATTACAAATGGGGGCTAGGATAACTATGTCTTTCCACAGGTATCAATGATGCATACTATAAACAATAGGTATCATCTTATGACACCACATTAGTAAGGTGAATTGCACCATATCACAGAGCATGTATTATGTATGCTTTCATTAGAGATAGTCAAACAAGGAGAGGCACCAGGGAGTCCTCCTTGGTCCTGAATAGGAGCCTAGTGGTAAGTCTCCGAAACATGTAGACCAGAAAGTCAGGTACATTACATCCCCCACTTCCACAGCCCCTTTTTAATCATGCCGCCTCAGAGAGATCTATTAAATCATTGGAATTACTAGGAGACTGGTATTTTTAACTCACTCAAGACGTCACCACTCCTTTCCCTCCTGTGATTCACACTGACAAGACTACATCAGTGCTCCCACGTAGCCGTAGGTCGTAGCACACCCGCTCCATAGTGGAACGGGAAGAAACCCAATGATGAAGCATGCCACCAAGGGGTAACCCTGGTGGGTGAGGGTTTTTCTAACAGGAAAATCCTTTTTCCTGTCCAATCTTTGGTAGTTCTTTTAGCTGGACCTCTTTTGTAATGTTATATAGGCTATAAGGAGGGCAGACCCAGCCCCACAACCTCCTTCTCCCTCTTTTTTTTTGTATATTTTATACACCACACATGTTATGGACATTTTCACTAAATGTTGGCAATTATATAGAATGTGGTTCAAAATAAAAGATGTCAAACACATTACTAAAAAGAACATCATCCAGTTACATCATGTAGTGCTGCACTCTGTAGAACAACCTTTTATCAAGTAATTTTCAAAGATGGGTCTTGGTTTACATGACATTTTGTGTTACTTGTTGAACTTCCCACACCGGTGGTACAGAGACACTTAAGAATATATTGGGTGATGTTATAGATGTTTAATAGCACCTACAGTGTCGAATTAATTTCAGCACTGATGATCACCGAGGTTGCATTCTAGTCATTTTGTTCATTCACTACGCAGCTCTAGTAGAGACAAGTCAAATGAAAATCCATCATGATCCTGGCCCAATGGTAACAATGCAGCTCAAGCTGCCAGACAGGCCTCCAAGGACACAAGTAACCCCTGACCAGTTGAAGTCGCATAGTGGTTGGAAAGTTGTTTGGGATACTTGTGTTCTCATTCAGAGGGGACACAGCTTGGCAGTTCAAGCTGGACTGTTCCTACTGGAGTAGGACCAATGCCGAATTGCATAAGGCTGGTCTCTGTTTGAAGTGGCTTCGTAGGTGAAACATGATGGACTGGAATGGGACCCAAGTGCTCATCAGTGGCTGAGGCTTTTTGTCAAGCATTCCACCCATCTTCTTTATGGTTTCCTCCATACATTGCTGTAAGTGCTACAGATAAGCCCCGTCTTAGTCCTGTGCTCATTGTGCCACAGAACTGAAGCTATTCCTTGCTGACAAGGCATAAATAAGACAAAATGGGCCAGATGGTGCAAAGGTTTTTATCCATTCAGTGTCTATGGGAAAAAGTGTTCGTACATATGGCCCAATATGTCTTAGATCATTTGTATTCCGTCTCAGACCATGCCTGGGAGTTTGGTATTTATTGTTCCTATTGGAGCAGAACCAAAGCTGATTTGTATGTCTGAAGTGGTATAGTGGGATAAAAATCATGAACTGGAATGCAGCCTGAGCAATTGCCAGTGGCTGAGACTTTCTGCAAGCACGTCACTGACACTGCATTTCCTGCTGGTATGTCCTGTCCCAAACTGCAAATCATTCTCCTCTTGATCAAGAAAATAAAACAGCCAGGTTCTCTTTACAATCAAAGTTTAGCAGTCTTTTGGGGAAGGAAAGTCACATCAACCACAGATGGATGGGTAAATAAAATTTAACGTAACCATTGCAATGGAAAGGTATCTGTAGTTGTGGGTCGCTCAAGGCGTGACTTTGAAATCAACTGCATATTGGTACCCCTAGTTAATTATGTGTCCTGACTATTGTTCCTGTTGTTTTGCTGTAAGTAAGAACCAAGGCAAGGGTACTAAATAAAATATTGCTGTTGTTTGTACATCAACAGAGGTGCCCTTTCTGTAACACTTATTTCATGATGTTGCATATGTGGAATAACAGTTGACCCAGGCCTCAGTTGGGGGAGCCATTAAGTGGGGATGTTTAGGTGCGTTAACCTCCATTTGAGCTACCCTTTAGGTATACAACAATGTCCTCCTCACATGTTTTATACAGAATACGTCATTGGTTATTAAATTACAAATGTATGAGTTAACTTACTTGAGCCACTTGTAAGGTCTGGTGATCTGCTTTGGTGAACTGGACAGTTAAAGTGACAGCCTGAGCTGCCTCACTGGGGCTCAGCTCTTCATTGTGGATCTTTTGCTTGATAACCTTCAGTGCATCAATCGTTCCCACTGCTGGGATGGCATTCAGCAGCCAGCGCCTGCAGGTAACATACAAATCTCATGTGTTAAACAAATGCAGTACCAGTAAAACAAGCCATTGGTGTGGCATCATTAAAACACATCACCTGTACTGAGGTCTGTCCGCAAACTGCTTCCATATGGCTTGGATATTTTCATAGTTTGCAGCGCGAAGAATTTGGGCGAGCTGTAGGAATTTGGCAGGAGCATCGGCATGTAACTGATGTTGGTTATTTTGCACTAAATGCTGCAGAGTTTCTGCAACCTGTAGCAAAAAGGTAAATAGATGAAACTTGTTGATATAAAAATACTCAGGAAAAAGAGAATGAAACATAATGTGCCATTTTCCCTCAACCTGTGAAAGGTAGTTATTGCTTCCCCTTCTCTTGCACTCGCTCTGTAATCGCATGGTTCCTATTGCACAACTTTTATTAGAGTGCAGCACATGAGGGCTGGTTACTGCTATACAAAATCTTTAAAAAATAAATAAATAAGTGAAAGATTTTTTAAAAAGTATATCTGTGAATTGTTTCTCAAACCAAGCGTAAGTACAGCCTGTACCATAGAAGCTATGTGAATAGTGAGATAACTAAACGGAACAACTCTTTGCTTGACTGACTGCTCATGGAGCCTAGGTGGTGCCCCATTGATCTATCTCTAGCATTACATCAATGATTAAGAATTTGTGTGTGGAGTGACAGATTGAGGTCAGAATCATTGTGCATTTGTCATTGGCGAGGCATGTGAATTTGAATATAAATTGTATTTTTTATATGCATTTCAGAAGAGTCAGTCTTGTGGCTTCCATGTTTTCTTCTTGTTCAATAATGTTTTAAACTCTTAAAGCAGTGTGGCATGCCTTCTACCTGTATAGAAGAAGTAGCCATGTACTGTCTTTTTATGAGTACAAACCTCCCTCTTTTGATTCAATAATTTGTTAGAGCAATGTAGGTAAGCAGAGAAGATGGTGCTAGAGGTCGAATGAGTCCCAGTTTTATGATTAGATATGATTCATTAAGGAGATATATGGAAATCACCAGAGAATACCTACTTCTGTGTTATTAAAGATTTTCTAATCATTCTAAAGGGTCCATCTGACGAATAATGTATCACTATGTCTTAAATCCCAAGGAGGTCGCATCAAACAAAACAACATTCTGAATACTTGGTGCGTGAAAAGTAATGTTCTTTTATTATGCATAGCTTCCATCAGAAGCCTTTATAGTTTGCTTCAGATTCTAAATCACTTAGTTCACTGTTATGACGTAGCAACAGTTGATCACAAAGCTTGATACCCACTGTTGCGATGTCACAAAGGCCTTCAATGCCAGACTGACTTAGCTGTAAGCAAGACTGTCAGTACAGTGCTGCTTATCTGCTTTGAGTGAAAATAGAGAGTACAGCTGCAGAAGGGGTAAAGAAGGACGGGAAGGTGTTTGAGGTTGGTTATGGTTTGCAGGTAAAAAAAATAAAATTACATTTGAACCAGGGTAGAGGGGCCATGCTCCCTTATTACTCATAGAAGGTTAACTGTGAGTTACGGGAATGTTTTCCTCAGCCCTTCTCTGTGAAAAATGTCCCTGTGGCTCACTCTTACCCTTACTCTTCCATATATTTATATGCTATGTATGGCTCAAAAAGGAAGCAGCTAGCACTAAAACAAGATTCTAGGTATGGTTATTCACTGCTATGAAGTAGGAACAGTGAGAAACAAGCGCACTGATGCTACATCATAAAGGAATTACAAACTGCTGTACAGGACTCTCTGAGAGCCTGTCAGTGCTGTGCTGGCTCTAGCACAGGGCAGAAGGACACAAAGGGTAGTGGGGGCTGGTTATAGGTGGCTAGGGATTTTTGTTACACTTTGTGACATGGGATAGAAAGGACAGGCCATGGTATGTATGGCTCCCTCATTACTCGTGTGCCTCTGCACAGAAGATGAAGGCAGGGGCACATGAGTTTGGGGGTTTACTGGACATACATATCATAAAACTACTGATGGGTGGAAAGTGAATCATGGATATTTTTCACCTTGTGGTTCTGAGTGACATCATACACAACTCAAGTCTGGGCTTTCCTTGTGAACTTGAGATCACCCAGAATCCCCAGCGAAAAACATCCCAGGTATTTCAAGTTATACATCTATAATTCTATGTTTATTCACTTAACAGCCCCTCTAAGAGTTTAGTATCAAGTCTCAAAAAGTCCGATTTCTTTGCTAAATAGGCACACATCAGAAATGTATTACTCTGCTGAAGTGTCTGCTGTGCATGTGTGGGGAGATGGACTGAACATGGAATGAAGACGGATCATTGAAATAAGTATCCATGCTGAACATATTTTGTGATCCGTGTGTCAAAAGTTTAAATTCTGGTGTGTCTGACACCCCTTTCATGTTTCAGAGGTTGCTGGAATAATTTTGTCAGGCATTTACAGTTCTGTGAAATCAAAAAATAATATTGAATGCGTCCTTTAATTATATTGTTCCATAACATCTATACATGTTTGTTTCTATATTGCTTAGTACTTTGTTGATATCTAAAGTAAGTGTATGTGTGACAATGTGAGGTTATCACATACAATTGTACATTAATATGTACATACTTGTGCCTCAGGACTCCTTGTCTTTACTAACTGAATTGGCATCTGGAAAACTTCAGAAGCAAACTGGTACTGAAGACCCCCGCGGTTCTGCAGTTCAGTCTGAGGGGAGTTCACTCGATTGCTTTTAGTTTCCACAAAAGTTAGCACTTGCCTGAAAGAAAGGTGAACAAAAAATGTATGAATTCCTCATTTGCCTTGTCAAGGTCTAGAGCTTGCATAAGATTAGGTAGGCAGAAGTCCTAAATCACCATGTATTGGTGAACCAAATTCCAGAAGACCTAAGACATGACCATTTTCCAGTCTTTAGAAAAGTCTCCAATAGTCAAAATGCTATTTTTGTTTAAGTGTTGAATTATTTGGACAGTTGATTATGAACGAGAGATGGACAAACCCCATTCTCACCTCATTATGCCTTGGAGCATTTAAGAATTGTTTCTTGATCATCTGAATGGTGCACTTTGGTATAACCAGTATATGTAGTAGCGTTTGGGAACCATGCTAATTCCATTGATATGGATGTGACTGTTGGCAGCCAGCAAACTAAGTTGATCAAGTATTGGTCAAATGCAAGTACTCACAGCTCCTAAAAGGTACTGAAATATTATGATTATATCTTAGGCATTATATAATTTATGAAAGAATCTGTTAGAAATAGCATCCTTAGGGTGTTCTTAACCCAAATGTTTCGCCTTTCACCTACTGTTTTTGCTGTATCTTTTTGTTGGTCTGAGGACACTGAGCTGTTTACCAGTGCTTACTAGCACTTAAGTGAATGTTCTTCTACCCTAAACATGGTAACAATGTTATATCCACAACTGGCATATTTCATCCACTTAAAAGCCCTTGAAAAGTGAGATACCATACACACAGGGCCAGTAAAATAAATGTGACTAGGAGCCCTGCAGTACTGATTGTTCTACCCACGTAAGTAGCCCTGCAAACGTATTTTAGGCCTGCCACTGCAGAGCCTGTGTGTGCAGTTTCACTGCCACTTTGATTTAGCATTAAAAACATCTTCCCAATCCTTAAACTCCCCTTTTATTACATACAAGTCACCCCAAAGCAAGCCCTAGGTAGCCCATGCGGCAGGTTGCCATGGAAGTAAAAGGCAGGACATTAACTCTTAATTTGTACATGTCCTGGTAGAGAAAAACTTCCAAAGCTGTTTTTCACTACTTTGAGGCCTACTCCTCTCATAGGACAGCATTAAGAATTCCTTATTATACTTTTATACTGTAAGTGCTGATCAGAAACTAGTAGCGACATCAAGTTTCATATCATTTGAATGGTAATGATACATCTAGTTTAATGGTAAACTCAGATAAAACATTACTAGTTTAAAAATGCCACTTTTAGAAAGATGTTTTTTCTCTGCTCTTCTGCTCTGTGTGCCTGGCAGCCTGTCTCCAATAAATGTATGGGCTAGGTGACAGCTACACTTTGTGCATTCCCTCCAGACACCCATAAACACAGGAAGGGTGGGTGTGACAAAGTATTAATCGGTTTTCATCTGCACTCTGATGAGCGTTCTTGGGCTGGAGGGGTGGAGGGGACCTAACACTTACATTTCAATAGGGAAACACTGGTCCCCACACAAAGGGCTGATTACCCACTACTGATAGTCTGGAGCCAGGGCTGCTATGAAAGGGGGACCTGTGCACTTCAAGGAGCTGCCTTGAAGTCACCAAAACTTTAAAGTCGCATTTAGGTATACATACTAGGCCTCTTACCTAACAAATCAGTACTCTTCTGGGTCTGGTAAGAACTCTGTTGGAGTAAAAATTACTGCACTGTAAAGATTGTCACTCTCTCTGGACTGACTGCTAAAAGGAACTGCTTCTCTGCTTTGCTGAGCTGTCCTGCTGCCTGTTGATATCTGCCCTGATGAGAACAAGGATTGGACTCATCTTGCTAGACCAGACTCCAAGGGCTTTCTGGCTTGCACCCTGTCCTCCTGCAGTCTCTGGGACATCAAGGACTGCCTGCAACTCTCAGAAGTGGGGTTCTGTAGCCTTTTCCACCTCAACATTGAGTCATCAGGGATTTTGCTTCGACCAGAGCCGAGGCATCGCCTTCTAACACTGAAGCAGTGGCTCCTCAATGTCATTGCCTTCGTGGACATTGGTGCTTGACATCAAGGACTGCACGATCATTGCCGATGCTTTGTCTACGTCCATGGGATCAAAGACAGGGCAGCACTTCCTCGACTCCTCACATCGAGTCTTCGACGTCGACTCTTGCTCCATCCATGGCACTTTGTCAGTGGGCCTGTATGAGTCCTGTAGCTAGTCTACCTTCCATCACTGTTGGCCTGAACTTTGGATTTGCACCAGTCCCTTGTGACCTCAAGTAACCTTTCAATCACTAGTGACTTCTAAGCACTATTTTTGCAATTAATCTTTAAATATCAATATCTCAACTTCCACTAATTAGATTTTTGATGTTTAGGTATTGTTTTACTCAGATCCATATTCCCCATTTTTGTAAATCTGTGTGGAGTCTTTTTGTGGTGTTTTCATTGTGTTATTGTGTGTGGCACAAATTTTCTGATTTCTTAAATTAAGCCTCACTGCTCTGTGCCAAACTACTAGAGGGTGAGCCCAAGTTAATTTTGAGAGTGTAACTCACTTAACCTGACTAGAATTGTGGGCCCCACTTGGACAGGCTGCAGGCCTCTGCCACCTAGAGACCCAATTTCTAACAGTTGTCCTTTCAGTAATAAGCATTTTCCATATATTTTTTTTATATAAACAAACCCACTTCTAAGAAATGGGCGCTGAGTAGCTGACTCTCAAGTGAAAAAGCCTTAAACTGTAGATTATCTATTGAATATTTTGTATTTATTCTGAAACCGTTAAAGTCTTTATGTTACTAGTCACATGTATTTGCTGGTTTTGCAGCAAATCATGTTATGATGTAAGTTATTTTGAAAATAAAGAGCAACTGTTTCACTGAGAAATAAATACTCTAAATTAAGATAAAAGTACAAAATTAATCATGAACATTGTTATGGTCCTTTTTAGCACATGATATCTACTTACATGATGATTGTACACATGACGGCACACAATGAGACTGGTGATTATATGAAAGACACCCACCTGGCTTCCATTACAGCTGCACCATAGAGTTCATAGAATGGGGAGAACTGATACACCTGCCGTGCAGTCACTTCAGTGATTAGAGCACCACCATCTCTGGGCTTCATCTTGTAAGTAAATGTTGCAGCCCTTCTTAAATTCTTTACAATCTATGGTAAAAAGCACACACTGTTAGCATGAGGAGCAAGAGCCTTAGGAGTCACTATGGATTTTAAGTACAGATGTGCCACACAATCAAACCTTCTGACAAGATGAGCACTTCTCCACATAAGCCATGCCGATGTTCATCTCCACTTTATCCTGGCAGTTGTTTAGGTCCCTGGATTTCACCACAATGATTCTATCAGTTCTCTTGTCTTCTTGGATAACGTACCTTGTATGGCAGACCCCGGTGACTCCTGACTATGGAAATAAGTGGAGAAAGTGACTTGTTGGGCTGCATTCTGGGTATTGGTTTGTCCCTATAGCAACAGACTCAGAGATAATAAGATCAGCCACTTATCACATTTTTCTGCTGCAAATAGTCCATCATGTATTCAACCTACTGATTTGCAGGCCATGACAGAACAAAGAGTGTTCTTATGGTTGTTTGCTAGATGGATGTTCCATGAGAGATCTCCGTAAATCAGATTACTGAGCTTTAAGGGAGGACACCATGCCTTTGTACGATGTATGAATGCTCCAAACAATGGGAGATTAACTCACCCTCTCTGTGGGTCTGCACTGAATGCAAAGGTAGAGGTGAAAAATCAGCTGCTGAGAAGATGTGGCCTGTGATCTAGTGGCTAGACTTTGGAACTAAGGAACCAGGTTCAAATCCCGGATTCAGCTCAATGTCCTGTGATTCTTGACAAATTTCTTATTCTCCCTGTACTTACAAATGTGAAATGTCTGGCTCTCAATTCAAGTACTCTAATGCTCTTGGACCGAGTTTGAGCTATATAAAAATAAAAAAGGTTAGCAAAGCCATCATGACTGTTGCTTAAACTCTGAAGTTTAAGTATATCCAGAGACATGCATTTTGGAGATTAGAAACACCTTATAACATGAAGCCCAAATCTCAAACTGTGGTTTTACACCGTTATCCGAGTCTGCGGGAAGCTACATTTACAGCGTTTTTTTGCTGTAAGTTAATGTTATTGGATGCATTAGTATCACTGGTTCTATCAAAGCAACTGGAGTAAAAGACCTGTGGCACACTAGGTTAGCAGATGGAAATCTGGATTAAGAGCATATTCACCCAATGTGAAATAAAATGGTAACCACACTTTAAAACAGTCTGCAAATCTTAATATGTAACTGTGACCACACACCACACCATGTATGAACTCAGAAGCATGAAAACAAGATATTGAAAACTAGTACATTGCTCAACAGGTGCCAATCAAAACTAGTTTAGGTGGAGAGCCTGAATGTTATGAGTGGGTTTTAATTTGTATCAAGCTGGTAGTCTTGGAAAGAAACACGATTTAGTGAAACTAACTGATCTTACAAGACCTTCTGCAGTTCAAATGGGGCCCTACGTCAAGATCTCACTCCACAGAAAACGTATTTTGATGTCTGTGTGACAGGAAACCGACTTGAAACTTTAAGTTACTTTTACAGAATTTTGTAGAGCGCTACATTATTTGGGGAAGCCATTTAAATATATATTCAATAAAGTATTTGCATATGCATTTACTAATAGATTGCAATGTTTTGTTCACAATTGTTTTTAAAATATTTGAAACCAACCTCTTGCAAGTCATAGACATTTTGTGTTTTTTTTATGGTGACCTGCAGCATGTTCACAATCCCTCTGTGAATGTTAAGTATAGTTTCGGAAACACCATCTGGGGCGTACATGTTTCCAACACGTCCATTGCTGTATTCAAACTTTACAGGTTTGCTGAGTTGAGCAGCGAGAGCCTGGGTCAGGTTTGAGGAGCGAGTGAATGGATCCTTGGGCCAGATGCCATTGTACTCTTTGATTTCAGGAGATGTAATCTGGAAAATAAAATAGTTATATTTAGACTGTGTAGAAATACTGTGTATTGTGAAGACAATATCATCGGAAAGTTAGGTGTCTTGTGCAACCTGTAGAAGTCTGGTGTTCCACATTTGAACAGAATGCACGCGCCTATGTATAACACTGCGCTCCTGTTTATGATGCTGGTGCCATTGAAAGGGTATTCCTAAGTACACACATGTAAATCAGAACTTTATAAAAAATATTATAGAGAAAAATACATGCTTTAGGATTATACTTTTAAGGTCAAATCTGACTTGTGGTTATCGTTTTGTAAACCATGCCTTTCAGGAAACACAAAGCAATGTGTTTCAAACCACCAGTGTAACTTATGCAATTATCTAAAAGTTAGAGGTACTTTATAATTAGAATTGTTGTACAGCACTTCTGTGCTGGAGAGGCTTATGCCACAATTAAAAAGTTCTAGTTAAGTAGAAAGGCCACTATCCTGGTCATCACCAAGTAGAGTTGAGTTTAACATTCATTCATGATAACAGTGCAGAAAATATGGAAATATAGGTGGGTGACTGTAAGTAACTGAGATAGTTTACCATCTCACTCTGAATCAAAGGTGAAAAACGTCCAATTTATTGTCAATTATCTGGCTACAATTTTATGTTGTACATGTCACGAATATCGCATCCCCTTTTTAGATTATAGACCTGAGGATGTGAAGTCATTTTAAAGCTACGCACAGCATGGATTTAGCTGCCTCACCTACCTGTCTCCATTTTATATGTACATAAAGATTCTTATACAGGATGCACTGTCATTCATTCCTCTACTGTCATGCAGTGTTTTCCCTCCACCACGTAAATTCAAAACAAAATACCTGTCATCCCATAAACCTTCCACTCCACCCTCAGCAGCACCTAGCCTTTCCAATCCCAAATATTGAAAAATAAAATACTAGTGCACTGCTATATATCCCCACCACCCTCTCTTGGATGTCCCTCCAAACTTCACCCATCCACAAAAAAGTTACTATCTGGTGTTCTGCAGCCTTGTTCCACAACCATCCGTGCCTTCCCCCCATCAATTGAAGCTGTGCTTTGGAGTAGGTGCAGTGCCAATAGTGGTTGCGTGATAGGCACATTAGCATGGCGTAGAATCCCATGCCAGCTGTGAGTCTCTGCAGACCTACGGTGACAGTGAATACGTTGGATAGGGAACAACAGAGCATGATCCATGTTCATCACCTCCCTCGGATTTGTGGATACCCAAGAGAAGTGGCATGAGTGGTGAAAAGACGATAATTAGGTGCCATTCTGCTGCTTAGGCCGATCTCTAGTGACATGGGTGAGGTGGAGGAATACCAGGGAAGCGGGCACTACCACTGTTGCCATAGCAGTGGTAAAACAAATTACTGTTGTGAAATTATAGCAGTAAATAACTGGATTTAGAGTCCAGTGTGTTGAATTTCCAGTATATAAATAGACTATTTTCATCTAAAACATCCCTTTTGTTTGAAAAACACCTTCCTCTTCAACGACCCTGGTTGATTGAATGTATGTTCCATTAAACACCTACTAAAAACTATGCCACTGTCAACTTTTGTTCCACTCAAAAGGATCCAAGAGAGTTACGTTTATTATTTCATCGGGGCCAATATTTGACTTTTATGTCAGAATTTATACTTGTGTGTGACCGTGAATCCAGTAGGTCCTTTTTATCATTAGTAAAGTTACAGTTGGAACAATACTGTCTTATAATAAACGAGATCAAAATTAATTTAAAAAACACAATTTCGATTACCTGAAGAATGATTCAACTGTTGACTTATTCTGCACTTTCATCGCTTATACTGTGATTGTAGGAAATCCTGCTACCATTGCAAACATCTAGTCATCTGGTTATTGTGCTTTTCACATTATGTTCATTCTCACCTTGAGGAGATACGCCTTCTGTGCAAATCCACTGATCTCCACCTTGCAGTTCAGTTTAATTCCAGATCTGGCCAGGCCAACCTCCGGTAACCCATTCAGGATAATGGCCTCGTACTGGAAGACGTAGGTCTTACTTTCACTGAAGACGGGTTCTGGAAGAAGACACAGAGATGAGAGCTTAGTTGGCCACTTCACCTGGCATTGCGCAAAATATTAAACTACAGTGAGGTGGAACAGGTAAACACACCACTTATAACCAAAAAATACATACCAAAGTTGTACTGCTCGCTGCCTGTGGGGAGGAATATCAAACAGAAAGGTGAGAAGAGGCTTAGAATCAAATTCATAATTCATTCGTATTTTTAAAACTCTTTACATTAAATGAATCAGGATTATCATCATTGCTCCTCTATTTTCCGCTAAGTGCTCTAAAACAAAACCTAGCTGTACTGTACTCTCCAAAAACTTCAAAAAATAAAATTGAAAATCAGAAAGATTTTCTATCCAACCCCAAATGTTTCCATTGAAAAGAACAGAAAAGTCAACTTACCTACAAAGGCAACCAGAAGAGCTAGGATGACTCCCCTCATGGTGGTGGTGAATGAAGGTGAGCGGTTGTGCGGCTGCTTTTATAGCAGAAAAAGAGAGTGTCTGGCTACTAACCAGCTTATCTTTGCTGACGGGTCATTTTTTTCAAACTGGACAAACAATTGTCTCCTTCCACAAAGACATCAAGTTTTAGTCAGAAATATGTGAAAAAATTAAATTGGTTGTTCATTTTTACAATAGAGTACACATTAAAATAGATACAATTTGTTTTTGCATAGAATTGTAAAAAACATAGTTTTCACACAATGAAATGCATGTTTGGTAATGCTGATTAGATTCACTTGAGAATTCTTGGCAGGTCTTACTGTACACTTGAGAAAGGTTGAGATAACCTTGCCCTGGTCATCCTGACGCAACCCTCCCGATCTTATCTAAATGATAGTGAATCCAAAGCATTATGCAAATTACGTGATGGCATCCGAGTAGACAGTTTAAGGTTAGCGTTTATTAATGTACACTTCAAGTGAATTTTGTGAACGCAGTGACATACTGTGACTAATATCTTGGTGTGTTTATAAAATAAAAGTGTGCCTCATTGTTGCTTATTGGCGAACCTGTTGTTTACTGCAGCTGTCTCCTTCAGTGCACCCTGTTTTACCTAATAAACCACAGACAGTGGGGGCACAAGTGACATATAAAAGCCCTCAATACCTGTGTATACATTTGTATTAAGTCCATATTACGCTGAGTTCATAGCACTACTCTTCACTGTAATAGCAAACAACATCGCAGCTATAATGATGTATTACTGTTCACTTGTGACGTGATAGCAAGTGCTGCCAGGGACTTAAGACAGCTGACTAAGCATAGTTACCAAGCGCCACTTAACCAGTTAGCCTTCGCAGGTTATACTAAATAAGGAGCTATCCGTGTCAGCATATGTATTTAGCACTCTGCTTGAATTCAATATAAGTGGGCAGTAATAATCCGCTAGCTGGCACACATGTGCACTTGCTTTAAACTGTCTTCGACAAATTTCAAACTAGATTTTGTTGTGTCTTTTTCACGGCACATGTTATATATGCACTGTCCATATCTGCATGAAGAAATTATCTTGCATGTAAGAGTAAGTTACCAAGTATTGTGAAGTTATCAAGAATTGTAAGGAAAATGGTGTGGCAAGTACAGTATCTATATGTTTAATAATATTTATAACAAGAGATAAATTGTACCCTTGAAGTACTGTGCAAGTTATATCTGAGTTCCCTGACCGTACAATAGGACTCTTGGTTTAGGTCATTCTTCTATAATGTCACAGAACTCCTCTGTGACTTAAGACAAGAGTTTAGCCTGATGTAACTCACCCCCAGAAATCACCCTCAAATAGAACCATGGGCATACGCAGTAATATCATGAACGTTCTACTAGTATTCCTGCCCTATATGTAGGCAAGCAGATGCAAAATATTATTGAGCTAAAAGTGTTTCTTTCAGCAATATGTTCCTTCTAATCTAGTCCCTGAGACTGCCTATACAAGCGTCAGCAAATAGTAGCAAACGTTACATTACTAAGCCTTCAGCCACAATACAGAAATAACAGGGGGCATATTTCAGAAATACGATTGACCAATCCGCAATAAAAGCACGTATATATATTTCACTGTTGCCCTACTTGGCAAAATTACTGGGGAACGTTATTAATAAACAGTTGTCCCAGTATTTGGAAGCCATTAACATCTTGGAGCCGTCGTAATCCGACTTTAGGGCAGGGCACAGTATGTGCACCACCCTTTTGGCAGTCACTGATGTGATCAAGAGAAGCACTGGTAAGGGCAGACCTGCAACCCACATCCTGTAGGACCTTTTGATACCGTTTCATACTCAATCCTTATCAAATGACTGCAGGAACTAAGCACGTACTCACAGGCTTTGGCATGGTTTGAAGATTTGTTAGCCCAGAGAGCTCAGGCCATAGCTCTGCCTCCTTTTAATTCTAATGGCAACTCGACATCTTGTGGGTTGTCACAGGGGTCTTCATTGGCCAAGGCTGTCAGGGAATATGACTTTGAGAAACTGTCCTATGCATATGACACTCAATTAGTGGTGTAATTCGCAGACAATCAGGAAGCAACCAGAGAAGGATTCTGTGAATGTATGTGTTTGGTTTCCTGCTTGGTGCAGCAGTATGTCTCCATCTTAATAGAGACAAGGTCAAGATTACGCTATGTGGCAAGAGCAGTGGGATTTGGACAGACGACTGTTGGCCACACGAACTGGGCTCACATCCTGCCCTTAAAACGTTGTCAGAAATATAGGTAGTCTCTTAGATGACACTCTCAGCAAGAGAAACCAAGTTGCAGCAGTCTGTGGTGCTTACTTTGGTGTCGTGCATATTCATAAAAATATCTTTAATTGGATTCTGCATCAATGTGAAAAAACTATTATTCAAACCCTTGTCACCAGCCGATTGTGTCAGGGCAATGCTTGCATGTTGCCATACGTGATTTGTTGCTTGCATGTCTACAAGTTGTACAAATCTCAATTGCCAGGCTGATCTTTCATCTCCTGCCCAGAACAGCATCTAAACTCCTTAAATCTCTCCATTTGACTGCCCACAGAAAGAGCAGACTCTTCAAATGACTTTGCCGTGTTTATAGAGCATTTTTACGTGGGGGCCATTATAGACAGGGTTACTTTTCATCAGTGTGGCAAAAGGTTAGGATGATCTGATATGGTTCTGGTCACTAAACGTCTCATACACAAGGTGAAAAGTGGTGGCTGCTCCGCCTATCCTGCCACATGGAACTTGAATAAATTACCTATGGCAAGCTGATCTTAATAAAACCTGATATCCTTCAAAACCTTCTAAGAAGCTGGCTTTTCCGATGTTTTGCTGAGATACTATCCTACCACCTGGTCTAATACTCCATCCTTAGTGCGTGGGTGCTGCTTTGAGAGTGAATTGTCTGCAATTAATTAATGAACATAACATAACATAACATATCATAACATGTAAAAATATTGATATAGCGTGAACCTATCTGAAAGAGCAATGGAGCACTGGATGATGAGTGACAATACCTGCAATACATTTTGTGATGGCTCACATTAAGGCAGAACATTTCAAATAATGCACGGCGATCATTCTCCTTGAAGACATGTCTTCTTATATTCTTCATGAATTGCAAAATTAGTTAGACAAAAGCTGTTCCAGATCCTGTTATCATAGATGTTCTAGTTGTTTCTTTTTCGTATTTCTTCTTCTCCAATTCATCTATATGCTGTCTGCTGGCGAGGAATTCTTTGTTGAGATAAATAGCTTCTGAGGGTAAACAGAGGTTCGGTTTCCTGTATGGTAGTAGGTAATATAGCTGGTCTGAATGGGACGCCATTGCATTTCCATCAGCATTCAGAAATGTAGTAAAGTTCTCCAAGCACTTGATGAGATAAGTAGTAGGATGCCTTTCTAGCATGTCAGTGCCAATTTGGGGAGGCCATTAAGCAGAGCGTTGCTTGCATCCAGGTGAGACAGTGCCAAGGTTTGAACTGTTGAGCAGATTCAGGTAGAAATGATTTATGAGTGCCACATAAGAAAGGCCAGGGGTAACAGAAGTGACATCATATCAGCAGTGGCTCCTTTTCAATGACAAAGGAGAGTCACCCCACTCAATCTGAGCCAGCAGCTGAAAAATAAAACAATATTGTAGGAGGCTGGCCTGGCTTATAGTGGGTACCTGATGGTACTCACACCTTGTGCCAGGTCCAGTTATCCCTTATTAGTAGATTAGTAGTGTTCTAGCAGTTTAGGCTGATAGAGGTAACTATAGCAGAGCAGCTTAGGCTGAGCTATGAGACATGCAAAGCCCCTACCATACCACTTAAATCATATAGCACTATATCATAAGAAACACAATACTCAGAGTTACTAAAAATAAAGGTACATTATTTTAGTGACAATATGCCAAAAGTATCTCAGAGGATATACTCCCTTAGGAGGTAAGTAAAATACACAAAATATACACAAAAACCAAAATCAGGTAAGTAAAACACTTAGGAAAGTAGTGCAAACACAATACAATGCAACATGAGACAAACTGGCTCTGGGCAACACAAACCATATACTCCAAAAGTGGAATGTGAATCATGAATGGACCCCAGGCCTAGTGTAGTGTGTAGAGGGTCACTGGGAGTGTAAGAAAACACTAAGGGTGTCCAAGATACCCCGCCCCAAGACCCTGAAAAGTAGGAGTAAAGTTACCCTACTACCCCAGAAAGACAGTAAAGTTGAGATAGGGGATTCTGCAAAGACAACAACTGACTGCAAAGCACTGAAGACGGATTGCTTGACCTGAGGACCTGCAAAGGAAGGGGACTAAGTCCAAGAGTCACGCAAGTGTCCAGGGGGGCAGGAGCCCACTAAACCCCGGATGAAGGTGCAAAAAGGGCTGCCTCTGGGTGGAAGAAGGTGCCAAGAACTTTTCCTTTGGTCAGACAATATCCCACGGCGTGCTGGAGGACACAGAGTTGTTCTCACGCAGAGAGACCACAAACAAGCCTTGCTAGCTGCAAGAGTCGTGGTTAAAGGTTTTGGGTGCTGCCAGGGCCCAGGAAAGACCAGGAGATCGCCCCTTGGAGGAGGAGACAGAAGGGGCGCTCAGCAACACAGAGAGCCCATGCAGAAGCAGGCAGCACCCGCAGAAGCCCCTGAACAGGCATTCAGGAAATGTGAGCATGGCGGTAGTCTCAGCACAACAAAGGAGGGTCCCACGAAGTCGGAGGTCAACAGGATTACTGTCTGGCGTGGGGATGCAAGGACTTACCTCCACCAAATTTGGACAGAAGGACCACTGGACTGCCGGGGTCACATGGATCCAGCTCCTGTGTTCCAGGGACCACGCTCGTCAAGATGAGAGGGCACACAGAGGACCGATGATGCAGAAGTTTGGTGCCTGCGTTAGCAGAGGGAAGATTCCGTCGACCCACTGGAGATTTCTTCTTGGCGTCCAGTGCAGGGTGAAGGCTGACAGCCTTCAGAGCATGCACCACCAGGAAACAGTTGAGAAAGCTGGCAGGATTAAGCGTTACAATGTTGCTGGTAGTCTTCTTGCTACTTTGTTGCAGTTTTGCAGGCGTCCTGGAGCAGTCAGTGGTCGATCCTTGGCAGAAGTCGAAGAGAGAAGTGCAGAGGAACTCTGGTGAGCTCTTGCATTCGTTATCTAAAGAGAAACCCACAAGAGAGACCCTAAATAGCCCTCAGAGGAGGATTGGCCACCTAACCAGGTAAGAGCCTATAAGGAGGGGTCTCTGACGTCACCTGCTGGCACTGGCCACTCAGAGGTCTCCATTGTGCCCTCACACCTCTGCATTCAAGATGGCAGAGGTCTGGGCCACACTGGAGGAGCTCTGGGCACCACCCCTGAGGTGGTGATGTACAGGGGACTGGTCACTCCCCTTTCCTTTGTCCAGTTTCACGCCAGAGCAGTGGCTGGGGGATCCCAGAACTGGTGTAGACTGGTTTATGCAAGGAGGGCACCATCTGTGCCCTTCAAAGCATTTCCAGAGGCCAGGAGAGGCTACCCCTCTCAGGCCCTTAACACCTATTTCCAAAGGGAGAGGGTGTAACACCCTCTCTCAGAGGAAATCATTTGTTCTGCCTTCCTGGGACTGGGCTGCCCAGGCCCCAGGGGGGCATAAACCTGTCTGTGGGTTGGCAGCAGCGGTAGCTGCAGAGAAAACCCCAGAGAGCTAGTTTGGCAGTACCCGGGGTCCATGCTGGAGCCCCGGGGATGCATGGGATTGTCCTCCCAATACCAGAATGGTATTGAGGGGACAATTCCATGATCCTAGACATGTTACATGGCCATGTTCGGAGTTACCATTGTGACGCTACACATAGGTATTGACCTATATGTAGTTCACGCGTGTAATGGTGTCCCTGCACTCACAAAGTCCGGGGAAATTGCCCTGAACAATGTGAGGGGACCTTGACTAGTGCCAGGGTGCCCTCACACTTAGTAACTTAGCACCTAACCTTCACTAAGTGAAGGCTAGAGATATAAGTGACTTATAAGTTACTTAAGTGCAGTGTAAAATGGCTGTGAAATAACGTGAACATTATTTCACTCAGGCTGCAGTGGCAGTCCTGTGTAAGAATTGTCTGAGCTCCCTATGGGTGGCAAAAGAAATGCTGCAGCCCATAGGGATCTCCTGGAACCCCAATACCCTGGGTACCTAGGTACCATATACTAGGGAATTATAAGGGTGTTCCAGTATGCCAATACGAATTGGAGAAAATAGTCACTAGCCTGCAGTGACAATTTTAAAAGCAGAGAGAGCATAAACACTGAGGTTCTTGTTAGCAGAGCCTCAGTGATACAGTTAGGCACCACACAGGGAACACATACAGGCCCACAAACGTATGAGCACTGGGGTCATGGCTAGCAGGATCCCAGTGACACATATCAAACACACTGACAACATAGGGTTTCCACTATGAGCACTGGGGTCTTGGCTAGCAGGATCCAAGTGAGACAGTAAAAATACCCTGACAAATACTCACAAACAGGCCAAAAGTGGGGGTAACAAGGCTAGAAGAGGCTACCTTCCTACAAATATATTGTTTTATTTTTCAGCTGCTAGCTCTCGAGCCAGCATGTGCAGGGAGGGGCGCGGCTGGGTCATGGGAGGAGGAGGAGGAGTGAATGCACTTAAGTGCGCATGTGTGAGGGCCGGCGATGCTAGGCTGGCCAAACAGACATCTACACTTAGGTTTCTCCAACCCAGCTGTATTTGACAGACGGGTTGGAGAAACTGCACAGACTCCATGTACCTGATTGAGCCGTAAACCAGTCTGCTCAGACCAATGCCCACCCTGCTCTCATGCTCGGAAACAGCATGAGAGAAGTGCCGGGATTGCACAGGGAGTCTCTGAAGCTGCTGGGACCAGGAAGAAGAGTGCGAGTTGACCAGCAGTTCCAGGTAAGTTACATTTGTTTTTAATGTTAAAATTCTGTGTCCCCCTGCGTGCCCCTCTCCCCTGCACCCCCACCTGCTCTCTCCCCACTCCCCCTCCACCTGCCCCACCACTTTTAATATGTGTCAGCCGCCCCTGCATCATAAAACCTTTTACCCCTTTCCCAATTAAATCACAGGAAGGTATGCCAGGCCTTTGATTCTGATGGTGGTAAATGCATTGTACCAAAGAAATTAAAACTGGCGATAAGTCTAGTTTATTGTCACACAGGGTGCGTGAAACAATAATAACATTTGCCGTAACAGATGATAATGCCTTTCTGCTTGAAGCTACCCATATTGGTACAGTAAAAAGAGTACATAAATATTATATTGATATTACTTTTCTTACCAAAAAATTCTTCTAAAAGAAAAATTGTGCCATTACTACATGGCAATTTTGAGGAAAATGAGACATGCAAGGATTTTCTACGCTGGATGTGACAGTCATAGTTTGACTTTTGAGATCGAATAGCATCGCATACAAAGGTATTATTCTGTTACTGTTGTAGGTTGGGTCTTTCAGCGTTCACGTACTAGTACAACTTGACCATGAACTATTTCGTGATTTAGATTGATTGATATTGCAGCGGATAAATATTGTGTAGGCCCACAAAAAATGAATGGGTCTTCTTCATGCTACAAATAAGATAAAACGTGCTCAGAGTAGACTGCTATTACTGTAAATATACCACGTTTTCTGGATTATGAATGTCAAAATGTATTACTGTCGTTACATGAGGACTTGTCAAATTAATAATGCATTTGTATCAGTTTGGTTGCTGTTAGGTTTGTCAGAGAAAACAGGCTTGGCTATAATAGTAAACCCTCTCCATCCTTGTCCTACACTAACTCGTTGATAAAGAGATTTGTTTGAAACAACTATAGTCGAGTAGGAATGTTTGTACACAGTGCTATGGTGGCGTGGTTTATACTCCATGTCAAAGGGAGAACCTTCACCTAGTTTATTATATTTGTTTTGTAGACAAAACTTGAATGCTGGAACTTGTAGGCATGCACCTTCAACAATAAATGCCAAGATACAAGTCCCATAATACAAGATGTTCATTGCTGAAATCCCGTGACTAACTACAGAGAATATTGGTTTAGCGAGTACAACTGGCAAACTTCTGCCCATCGTCAATCCTTGTGTAAATTATATAGTTGGTTACTGTTCATGTGCACTGTGTGTCCACGAGTGTCTTCTTGCCATGGTACCTATGGTTATTAAAAACATATTGATCTCTTATGAAGCTAATAATGTGTGCTTGATTCAAACATCGTGTATATAATACGAGAGAGTCTTCACTGCAGCAAGATAGATTCTTTCCATAATTATTTTAGACCTAGGTTCATGTACTCGAAAGAAAATAGCACTGCTTAATCTATGCAAATAAAATTGCATCGATACACTCCTTTAAGAAAGTAAGAAAAACAAGGAGGCATGTTAGTGTATTGTGTGTGAAAACCCATTTAAATTGCAATCGCTGCCTCACTAAAAGTTACTGAATATACAATGCTAAAGATGAGATGACATCAATGGAAAGGCTTAACTTTCTTCAGGAGGGAGAGCTTGCACCGCGCTGTCTTTGTTTTCTTCATTAGCTGCTTTAATTGTAATGTGACCTCATTATTAGAGTGCAGCTTTATGATGCCAGTCAACTCTTCACTCTGCCATGCCAATTTTGGTTTATTGTACAATTGCAGTTATGCCACAAATCTGGCTCTTCGGTTGCATATGAATGCTAATCATTTAAGCAGAATCGATTATGGCTGTGTTCTCTTTTCTCCCGTCTCTCCCTCTCTTTTTCAGTTTATTTCTCTCTGATTCTTTCTGTCCCTGTCATTGAATCTGGATCACAATTACCAACATCGTGGTATAAAAAAAGAGGGGCGGTATTTGCAAAGTCCCTGAGGACTGAAGTCATGAAAGTCTAATAAAAGAATTGATGATTGTGAGAAATTGGGTTGTTGGTTGACCGGGTCAGTAGCTCTGATCAAGCACAAGACAAAATCCTTGGCAAGGTGAACCACAAAAAGTGACAAGGTTAACCTGTGCTGAACCTTGGGTAGCTCAACACAAAAAGCAGCCAGGCATAACTTAGAGGCACTGTGTAAAGAATTTATGCTGCACACAAACAGAAATAAAGTGAAAACACAACACAAAAGAAACCTTGCACCAATTTAGAAAAATATAACACATTTCTATAAATTATTTGACACCATGATGACAAAAATTCAATCAGTAGTACCAGAGTTATTAGCTTTTAAAGTGTTTAGTAAAAACGAGCTCCTAAAAGATCAAAGTGCCAAAGAGGTCAACTCTGGTGTCAAACTATTTACGTGAGATTTCTGTGTAACACACATTACAGCATGGTACTGCACAAATAAAAGCCCTGATCCATACTGCTGAAGGACATTGTGAGAAATTGGATTGTCGCTTGACTGGCGTGTTAGCCCTGGTCAAGCAGCAGGATACCTGGCAGAGTGAACCACAGCAAGTCACTCAATCAAGCTCTGATTATCCCTGAGTAGCTTGGCACTAAAAGCATTCAGGTTTAACTTAGAGGTAATGTGTAAAGTACTTATGCAGCACAAAAACAGTAATAAAGTAATAAAGTGAAAAAAACATACGAAAAATCGCACACCAATTTAGAAAAATAGAGGAAATTTTAATAAACTACTTCACACCAAAACAACACAAGTCCAATTACTAGTACCATTTTAAAGTCCTTATTAAAAATTAGCACCCAACAGATCAAAGCTTCAATCGCAAACATCTAGTCACTTGACACCAGGTAAAATTCGAAAATATGACCAACAGCGATCAGACATAAGTAGTGGATTGGGCCCTGCCAGCACAAACCTTCTGACTTAGAAAACATTCTGGTGAAAAGGTTCTGAGAAGGTAAAGTTCATCAGATTGCAGGCTGTGTCAGAGGAGGGAGCATCATCATCCAGGGGATGGCTGGACAAAGTCGCAGTACAGATTTCTATGTTCGGACTTAGTCACTTTTATGAAACTTGAAAATCTCCAGAGGGACAAGGCAGGAGGCTGGAGTTGACTAGAGTTCCAGAAGGCTGCATAATTCTTTGACAGAGGACCGCTGAATAGGATTTGCTGCTGCAGAAAATAAAGTAGCGGGAGCTACCCCCAAGCCATGCTGACTGGCCATGAACCTTGGGCTGAACGAAGAGTGGGATGGTCCAGGTCCTCCCTTGGTTATAAGAGCAGTGTTTACCCAAACGTTTTGGATTTTGGCGAACTCAGCAATTTTAGCACCACCACCAAAGGTCTATGACGTGAGGAACAACACTTGGGGGTCAGGAACACACTCCAGCTGGGTCCAGGTGCTAGTTCATGATGATTAGAACCTGTTATGCCCCTGTGGCTCTGAACAGGGGGCTAGAAAACTAGCATTGGAGTCATCATGGTAGTCCAAGGTTCAGTTGAAGATGTAGGGCTCAACAGCAAGGCTGGCCTATGAGGGTTCAAGACAGGCTCCAGCCAGCAAAGCAGTCCTTCCAGGCGAAGGAAGGAAGTCTTGTGGAATACACAGTAGACCACAGCAGCAGACAGTCCTTTGAGAGTTTTTCTGAAGGTCCAGAAAGTGAACTGAAGAGTGAGTTTGAGGGCTCTGGTTTTATATCCAGTCCTGCCTTTGATGTGAGAGAAGTTTCTAGTGGCTTTGAAGTGCTTGAAATTTCCTGCCTTCCTGCCTTTGCCCAAAGCTGTTTATAGAGACAATTTTGTTGTGACAAGCCCTTTGTGAGAAGGCAGAGCACAGACTGTTCAATTGCAGGTGGGACTGTGCGCAGCTTTGTCCCCTATCCTTCCAGCAGATGACTCATTCAGGCACACATAATCCATCTATTGGGGCGCTGTCTGGGAGGAATTCACAAGGTCCTCACTGCCAATTACACCCAGTCATGTGACCCAGGGAGGCTGCAGGCACCAAATGGTAGAGGGCACTTTCAAAATTGCAACTTAAAATCTGACATTACCATTACAGATGATTTTAATTACAACTTTATTGATACTAATGTTATCTGTCCCTTATTAAAAATTAGCACTTATAAAGTATAATGACGGAGCCCAATGTTATCTTGCGGTACAGGGAGGGCTCACAGTAGTGAAAAATTAATTTAGGAGTTTTTCACTACTGGGACATGTAAAACTTGAAAGTACATGTCCAACCCTTTAATTACAATGCACCCTTCCTTATGGGCTACCTAAGGGTGACTTATATGCAATAAAATGGCAGTTTAGGTCTTGGCAAGATGGGTATATTGCGATGTCAAATTGGCAATTTGAATCTGCATTTAGGCTGCAATGACAGTCCTGGGAGATGTTTTAAGGGCTACTTAGGTGGGTGGCACAATAAGTGCTGCAGGCCAACTGGTAGAATTTCATTTACAGGCCCTGGGTATATGGTATACCACCCTACATGGGACTTATCAGTAAATTAAATACGCCAATCAGGTGTAAACAAAATGTAGCTTGTTTAGGGGACTGAACTCAAGCACTTTATCACTGGTAGCAGTGGTAGAGTTCACAGACTTCTAAGACCAACAAAAATAAATTGCAGTAAAACAAATGAAGGGAAACAGACAAGTTGTTTGTGGTTCAACCTACAGAGCTGGCAGGGTCAAACAATTATGTTTTGTTGCCTATTTATGTTTGTTCTGCCCCATGGTGTGGCCACTTGCCTAATGCCTTAGGGCCAGATTTAGAGTTTGGTGCACAGGTGAAATGCAACCAGATAGCCTATCTGCCAAACTCTCAGTCTGCCAAACTCATTTAGAGATAAGAAGAACCTAAGCTTTCTGTTGACAGAGCCTCTGGTGGCTCTGTTGATGAAAAGCTTCTTCTGATGGCCTGACGAACTAGGGGCAGTTGGAGAAAGGGCATTATAGCACTCATCCTATTTAGGGTAGAAAATGTAAACTCCTTTTTACCTGTCTATCACTGCCAGGTAAAACCTGGCACTGAGAGACTCAAAGTAATAATAGCAACCCTCATGTCCTGGGAGAATACTCCCAGGTGTTAGGGGTCATTAGCTTTTTTTTGTTTTTTTTCAGAAACCAACTCCCATTTTGAGAGTTTGTTTGTAAAAAACAAAAACGGTTAAACGTTTGGTAGACAGAAATGGTAGCGATTGTAACTTTTTGTACCTAGAAGACAACTGCTGTGATGGTGGATACAGAGATAACCACTGGGTGGACAGTCATTACTAAAGAGCACAGCAATGTACAACTTGCACAATGAAGCACAGCAAATTTGATTGATGAACTGTGTTATTTAAACAAAAAGAATAAGTCATGTTCATATGTCTTTTGGGCTCAGGCTTGATTCATTTGAGTAAACTCAGATTATCTGGAGCGCACCTTAAGGGGTTCCACAGAATATAAAAAAAAAATGTATACAAGGCAATATTCAAATCTTGTGATATGGACCGCGTGGTCATTATTTATTACAATTTCAGATATACAGCTTGTTTCTTTGTAATCTGCATAAAAGTAATACTAACATGTGCTGCTGTACACAAAATGATACATTTTGTCATGAGGTGTACAAGAGATACATTAGTATTGTTACAATAATAAGATCAGCAGTATTGAAAATACAGCCAAATGATTAGTGCCGTAGACAGCTGTGGTGGTATGGAAACAGCCGACACTTGTTTTGTCACTTGGAGTTTGTCAAGGCTTCTGGAGAAGCTTGTTAAGGTCATTTCAATAAGTTTAGACTTTCATAGCATTCAAAACTGGCAGTTGCAGCTCTTATAACACAAAGTCACGTGGTGATCTGGCAATGAGAATGAGCTACTTTCATAAAGCATAGGCTGTGTCCACAGGATCAGTAAAGGCCAAAGTAGTGTGAGTGTCTAGGTCCCTAAAGGTTAGTTGGATTACCAATTCACTTATATGGAACAAGACACCCCACTGTGTTCACTGTGTGACTGTCACACCTTCACCATCATTCCCTTTCTGTTTTATTGACTTTATTAACTCACTGTCTCATCCAAGATTCATAAATAAGGCTGCAATAATGAATTAACATATGCTGCAGTTTGATAAGGTGTCATTGAATTTGTCAGGTCCTGGTCTGGCCATTGGGGGAGCCAGTCAAAATGTGTCACCTCCTGGAGCTGCCCACACTGCAGTGTTGTGAACTCTTTTTGACCATTTGACGTCAAAAGTGACAAGCGCTAACTTAATTCTGCCTTTATTTTTCTGTTTACACGCTGGACCTCGCATCAATTCTGGTCTACAAGGTAAGTTTAGCATAAGCTAAAGGTGGGATAATTTACTAAGAATCCTTAGGCAATTACCTACAATTTTGTTGTGATGCTTTGCCTTACATACATACACTTTTGTTTGCAGCAATACATATGTTGACATGTCTAATATTAATGACTCATTATAGCATCTCCATTGAAATAAAGCAGAGCAATATCAAGTTAATCATTGAAAAAAATGTTCTCTGTTCGACACAGTTCTATTGTTTGCCAAGACAGTGAACACAATTTTTTTTTACATATATTCAGCCCACCCTGATGATTGATGCTCTATACATAGATGTTGCATTTAAAGTCATAGGCAGATAGCCTGGTTCAGACATTATCATCAACAATCCTACTCAGAATATCTACAATGTCTTTTACCTATGATTCTATATTTTGTACGGAGGATTGAGGTTTGGAGGTTTTTTCAAAATAACTGCCTTGGGATTATATATTAGATTTCCCAGGGGGTTAAGGTACAGATACATTCCACGTTGGACTAATACATTGTTTTATGAGACATTGCAAAAATTATACTATGCAATGAGCCAAACTCAAAGGGGCATCATATAAATGGAGAATTGTGTAAAACTATGAGGCCCAGATTTATACTTTTTTTGCACCGCATTTACATAATGTTTTGATGCAAAAGAGGCGTAAACATACAAAATACAATTATATCTTGTAAGTTAACGCCGCTTTTGCTTAAAAAAATGAGGCAAATGCGGTGCAAAAAAAGTATTAATATGGACCTGAATGTTTTATGCATTGAAGCTTAACATGTTTTCTGTTTGTTAGCTTGACGCATATATATATACATATATATATATATATATATATATAAATATATATATATATATATATATATATATATAGAGATATAGGCCCTCATTCTGACCTTGGCGGTCGGCGGAGAGGCGGCGGTCGGACCCCGAACAGACCGGCGGTATTAAAAATGGCATTCTGAAAGCGGCGGTCACCGCCGCGACCGACCGCCACTTCCCCACTCCGACAGCCACGGCGGTCATGACCGACGGGCTGGAGTCTGCGCACTCCGGTCCGGCGGTCGACCCAAGACCGCCAACGGTATCATGACCCTGCTTACCGCCGCGGTTTCTGGCGTTCGGGAACTGCCATGCGAACCATGGCGGTAGGCACTATCGGGGCCAGGGAATTCCTTCCCTGGCACTGATAGGGGTCTCCCCCACCCCCCACTGCCCCCCCGAGTCCTCCCCCCACACCCTCCACCCCCCTGCCACCCCCAGAGGTGGTACGAACCCCCTCCCCACCCCCACCCCGACATGCACATACACGCACCCCGACATGCACACACCCCCAACATGCACATATACACACCCCCTACACACACACATACACAACGGGGACACATACCCGCACACATACATGCCGACATGCGCACCCACCGAACTACACACATTGCCCATAGGCACAGCAGCACTCCCCGCCCGCATGCACGCACTCACACACCCCCTCTACACACTCACACGCACACCCCCATGCACGCACACATCACACAACACCCCCCCACCCCCTCCCCTCACGGACGATAAACTTACCTTGTGCGTTGGTCCTCCGGGAGGTGACAGGAGCCATGGGGAGGTGACCGCCAACAGAAGACCGCCAACAGAAGACCGCCACACAGAAATGTGGGTCGTAATTCTGTGGGCGGTGTTCTGCTGGCGTGGCGGTGGAGGTTGACCAGTCTCCACTTTCCCGCCAACCGCCAGTGTGGCTGCTGGCGGTTTTCCGGCGGAACGCTCCCAGCGGTCAGAATGCGCACAGCGGCATACCGCCGCGGTCGGCGGTCTTCACCGCGGCGGTAACTCGGCGGTCTTGCGAAAAGACCGCCAAGGTCAGAATGACCCCCATAATATCATGCATATCATATGAGATGAAATTATCAAACTAATAACTTTTAATTATGACCTCACCTTTGCAATAATGATTAGTTCTCCTTGTGAATTAACTTGAAGGTATTGCATGGTTCATAAGATAGCATCTTTTCAGTGGTGGAAAGGGTGGAAAAATGGGAGCAAACGTTAACTGAGATCAGGTAACATAGTAAATATTATGATAGATTCCGCAGAATGTCAAACAGAATTATTGAAAAGTCAGATGGAAGAAGGCATTTTGACTAAACATCAAGAGGAACTCAGAAAAAGTAAAATATCTAGGACTTTAAGAAATGGAAGGGATCATTCATCTGGAAAAGTATGATGTCTAGAAATGTGATACTATTGTAAGGAAAATACCTACAGCTGCAAAACAGGTTGATAATAGGGAAGAGACTACACTTTCTACAAGCTTAACGTCCATCTCAGAAATCTCTAGCAGTTAGAAATTGAGGGTCCCTCTGAAGAGGATTGAAGAAGATTGAGATCAATATAATTTCATAAGAACTCTAGAGACTATGAAAGGTCAGATTTAGGGCCCCAAACAAAAGAAAAAATGGAGATACAAAACAAGGTCAGAGAGGAAAGAGAGTAGAAACGAAATATCAAACAAGAAGAAGTTATTGGGAAAACCATTGTGAAGATCACATCTGAGAGACAACAACAAATACTTTTGCTAATCATTAAGAAAGAGACACAGTTTCAGATATCAGTATTCTTGTGACAATTTAGAGTCAAAGGCTGAAAAAATATTTGAATTCTGAACAGCCACATCATGTACAAAAGGAAGGTACCACTATGTATATTGGTGATCTAAGAGTCACATCAGTTATTATGAACTTTGAGGAAAACCAGGAGATTTATATTTAGGATGTTTCAAATGAATTAGGAATTAGGGAAAAAAGTCCTAGAAGTATTGGGTTAAAACCAAAATCCATGCTTTCTTCTAATCCGAATGTCACAATGTACTGTCAATTTGGTGCTTAAAGATATTGACATCCAGATGAGACATGTATGTGTAATCTAATAATAGGCAAAAAAATAAAGTCTGATGCAGCTACCAGAATCAAGCCTGCTGGCAAAGATAGAAAGTTTGGTGTTGTGGATTTCACATACTAAAACTGGGAGGCTATTGACAGCGTGATCAGGAAAAGAATTTGGTTCTAACATGTGGATTAGGTACGTTTTGTTCCTGATGAATCGCACTGATCTTAAATGACATTATTTGCGAGAAACATGTTGACCTTTGTAGTAGTAGTTGTCACGCTGTAGATGCTCCTCAGACTCGGTGTGATGCAAATAAAGGTCCACCTCCTGACACCACCAAGTCACCTATATAAACCACGGTGCATTGGAGTAATCAGGTGAGGGAAGGAAGGGGAAGGAACAGCAGGGACGGGATATCTGTAAAGAGAAGAATACACAGTGTTAATATCACATTGCCTGTCTACTCTCGCAATGTCTCGCTAAAGTACCAACGACCGTACCTGCCCATAACTCATGAGGGCAGAACTAGTCCAACGCCTGTCTATGCTCCATCTGAATCATAGATGGACGCCACAAGCCAACAACTAACACCGATAATCTCTTATGGGTTGCTCAACACCCACTCTTATACAAGATAGTCACGAAATAATGAGGAAACAAAAACGAAGAGAAAGGGAATAAAAATAATGACGGTAAGAACCTATCTCGTACTCCTTTCTATGACTCAGTTAAAACACTGAGCCTCATGTTATAGTCACGCAATTTGTAGGAATAACCCTGTGTTACTTCACTACGCATTGAAAAGAAAAAAAAATCGTCCCGGCAGTTCAATTCCCGCAAAAGTAAACATTAACCTTGTGTCGCAGCCATATATAAAATGTTCTCTGGCTCTAAAGATAATCGTTCGTGCTTAATTGGTAACTCAAATAAAGGACCGCCGTGCTTCAGAAGTTTACCGGTGTCCTGGTCGAACTGAAATAATGGGAAAAAGAAAGGCGAGGGATTCCGGCACCAAATCGTCTCACCGCTTACCACCTCTCCTTCGTGTGTCAGGTTCCCCAGGGAAATAACTCGAGACTCCCGCTGATATCGGGAATGTCCCAGTCTCTGAGGGAAACCGGATGAGAACAATTATACCTCATAAAGCAAACAACTCCAACCTCGGAAACGCCATCAACAAGAGCCCTCGTTGTCCATCCGACTGGGTTCTAGGAAACGAATAACGCACAATACTTCCTGTATGTGCGTGATTTTAAGCGACCTCTTCCCCTCTAGGCGTCATGGGATATGTAGTCCAAAAGGACTACATTATCCCGATCGGCAATGTAGGCGCCGCGGCTAACACCTGACAGTACGCCCGCCTCCAAAGCGCCTCCTAGGACCAGGCTTAGAGGGATGACGGGCATGAAACAGCCGCACAGCCCTAGGGGCATGGACATTGCTTTCCGGCTCCCATGAATCATCCTCGGCATTGTACCCCTTCCACGAAACCAAGTACCACAGCTTACCCCCCCGTCGTTTGGAATCCAACACTCTGCGCACCTCGTACTCCAGCTGCCCATCTCTGACCACCGGAGGCACCGCCTGCCGGGTCGCTGAAAGAGCCGGTTTCAAAAGGCTGCAATGAAACACCGGATGGATCCTTAAGGAAGCAGGTAAGTTGAGATGATAAGCCACAGGGTTTATCTGGCGTAACACCACATAGGGACCAATGTAACGAGGATGAAAGACGCTACGCATCTTGAAGCGTATATACTTGGTGGAAAGCCACACTCTATCGCCTGGCTGATATGCCGGCCCCTCACGCCGATGTTCATCACCCCATTTTTTATACTGTTCTTTGGCTTTCTCCAGATTGAGTCGTATCTTCTTTTGCACGGATTGGAGATTCTTAATCATGGCATGAACCGTAGGTTGATCCGTGACATCCCTAGGTATGATTATGGGCAACATTTCCGCGTGGAACCCCGTGTTAGCACGAAAAGGAGATTCCCGTATCGAGCTATGCCAAGCATTGTTGTATGATAGTTCTGCAAGCCATAGCAACGAAACCCAGGATTCTTGAGCGTCCTTTGCATAGCACCTCAGATATTTTTTCAGGGTTTGATTGAGGCGCTCCGTCTGGCCATCGGTTTGTGGGTGGAAACTGGTGGACAGTGCGGATTCAATGCGCAGAACCTTGCACCACATGCGCCAAAACCTAGCGACAAACTGGGGGCCTCTGTCCGAAATAATGGTTCTCGGTAGACCATGTAACCGCACCACTTGAGACAAAATTAGATGGGCGGTTTGACTGGCTGTAGGCAGATTTCTACAAGGGAGAAAATGACCCATCTTGGTAAGACTGTCGATTACCACCATGATAGCGTTGTACCCCTGATCCACTGGTAATCCTACCACAAAATCCACGCTAATGGTTTGCCATGGTTTATCCGGAGTGGGCAAAGGCATCAGTCTGCCCTGGCTCTTCGCGTTTTCTCCCTTGGCTCGTGCACATATCTCACACCGAGCCACCCAGGCCGCAACGTCTTTAGCCCAACCTTCCCACCTGAAATGTCGTTGAACTATTTGCGTCGTTTTGGTGTAACCAGGATGACCAGCCGTTACCGCATCATGACACCAATTGAAGGCTTGCACTCGGAGTTCATGTGTTGGCAAATACAAACAATTACATTGCAACGGTATTCCATGCTTAAGGGTACGGTCCTGACTTAACTCTGCCCATTTCTTCCACTGAGCAGCAGACTTATGCTTAGAAACCTTTTCTAGGAAATGGGAGATATGAAGGGCACAAAGCACTCTTTCAGGTTTGATGATTGCTTCCTCAGGTCTTGAAGCGATGGTTCTCACGTCCTCTTGTCGAGACAGTGAATCTGCCTTGCGATTGTCAACCCCAGCACGGAAGGTCACCACAAACTCATATTCTGAAAAAAACAGCATCCACCTCATTTGCCGCTGGGTAAGTTGTCTTGCTTCCTTCATATACTGCAGATTTCGGTGATCAGTATATACCGTGACCGGGTGTTGAGCTCCCCACAGGTAGTGTCGCCATTCCTGGAATGCCTTTTTGATGGCTAGCAGTTCCTTTTCTGCCACCGTATAGTTAAGTTCCGCAGCAGATAGTTTCCTAGATAAAAACGCAACAGGATGAAGCTGTCCGGTGGTTTTGTTTCTTTGGGATAACACGGCCCCAATCGCTATATCAGAGGCATCTGCTTCGACGATAAAAGGTGCATCTGGCTGTGGATGTTGAAGTATAGGTGCGGAGCAGAAGGCCTGTTTTAAAAAGCAAAAGGCCTCCTCTGCTTCCTCTGACCAAACAAAAGACACCCCCTTTCTTAGCAACCTTGTTATAGGTGACACAATGTGAGAAAAATGAAAGATGAATCTTCTGTAGTAATTGGAAAACCCAAGGAAGCATTGCACGTCTCTCACACTAGTGGGTACTGGCCACTCCTGAACAGCCTGTATTTTTCTTGTCGACATGCAAAACCCTTCAGGGCTTAAATCCACCCCCAAGAACTCAACCTTCCGGACATGGAACTCGCATTTGCTCAGTTTGCAAAAAAGACTATGCTGTTGCAATGCTTGGAGTACTAAGGAAACATGTTCAAAGTGGCGCTCCAGGGATGTGGAATACACCAGAATGTCATCTATATAAACGATCACGAAACGGTCTATGTATTCCTTGAGAACATCGTTCAGAAAATACTGGAATGCCGCCGGGGCGTTACACAACCCGAACGGCATTACCAAGTACTCAAACAGGCGATAACGGGTTTTGAACGCCGTTTTCCACTCGTCCCCTTCGCGGATTCTGACCAGATGGTAAGCTCCCTTCAGGTCCAACCTTGTATATATTACCGCCTCTTTCACCTGTTCCAATAACACTGGAATGAGAGGAAGAGGGTATCTATTCCTCACTGTATTCTTGTTCAGCATTCGATAATCGATGCAGGTTCTCAACTCTTTATTAGCTTTAGCTATGAAAAAGAGTGGAGAGGCTGCCGGAGAACAAGATGGTCTAATGAACCCGATCTCCAGGAAGTGATCCAAGTATTTTCTCAAATGCTTGGTTTCTGGGTCTGATAGAGCATATACCCTACAAGAAGGAAGGAGAGCTCCAGGAATCAGATCTATCTTGCAATCATATACACGATGGGGTGGCAATGTCTCAGCCTGACCTTCGTCGAACACATCCTTGAACTCGGCATAAACAGAGGGCAATATCACTGTTTTCTCCATCACTGTGGCCAACTGTAACCCTTGAGCCAACGCTAACGTGGGGGAATCGTCATACAAGAAGCAGATATTCTCACACCTCGAGGACTGAAAACTAACCGTCTTGGTTTGCCAATCGATAACAGGATTGTGTTTTCTTAACCAGGGCATTCCTAAAATAATTTCATACTGAGGAGCCTCTATTATATCCAGTCTGATTCTTTCTTTATGTTCCGGAGATACCCCATTGAAGATCAACCCAACGTCCTCAGTATGTTCTGTAAGGGGCCCAGATTTCAGCGGTGTACCATCAACCGCCAACACTATTTCGGGGTCCTTGCTCGGAATGCTAGGAAGTCCCAATCTCCTAACCACCCCTGCATCTATGAAATTTCCCGTGGCTCCGGAGTCTATCATCGCCCATACTGGAAACTTTTGTTCTTTGGACACCAGCTCTACTGATAACAAAAGGTGGGACGCCTTTTCCTCCTGTGGAAAAAGGGTTAAGGAAGTTAACCGTAACACCAGTTGGGGTTCTATAAGGGCAAATCCTCTTTCTCCGATGTTTTTCCTGCCGTAACCGCTGCCTTTTGAGTGGGGGAGTAGGAGAATCTCTTTCGTGGTTTTTGGGGACACTCTCTTACATAATGACCCTTCCTGCCGCAATACATGCACAACCCCTGTACCCTCCTACTCTCCTTCTCGGACTTCGACAAGGGTGCCCTAACGGCTCCCACGTCCATAGGCTCCCCACCTATATCATTGGGAGTAGAAACAGATCGCACCTCCCTTTCTGGAATGCCTGGTCGCCTATCACCCGCTCTACGCTCTACCCTTCTTTCTGCTAATCTGTGGTTCAGTCTCAGGGTAAGATTCACAAGATCTGTACAAGTGGAAGGCTGCGGATCTATTTGAGCGAGTATATCCTTCATGTCGTCTCGTAAGCCATGATAATAGAGAGACATTCTCTTCTCCTCTGGCCACCCTGATTCCGCCACCAATCTATTGAAGGTCGTGAGATAAGAGACCAGATCAGACCTCCCCTGTCTCAGCTCCAGTAATTCCCTATCAGCACTAAAAGTGGTTGTTCTATGATCAAACACCCTCTCGAAGGCCGTCCGAAAGGCATTCCAATCCGATAACAAGGGGTCATCGTTCCTGACTAATGGCACGGCCCAATTGGCTGCGTCTCCCGAGAGATAAGAAATAGCGAACATTACCCTGGAAAGGTTAGAGGGAAAAGACGCGGGTCTACAAGAGAATTGTAGAGACAACTGAGTTAGAAAGGCCTGAACTTTCCTGGGGTCCCCTGAATACCGTTCCGGGCTGGCCAAAGGGATAGGAGGGGAGACATTCACGGTCACCTGTGGTGTGGATGCTGAGGCATCGAAGGCATTCCTAGTAAGCCTTTCTACCCTTTCCTTTAACGCCGCTGCCTCAACCCTAGAATTAGCCAACTCTTGTTGCACTACTACTAACGCCTGTAATACATCATCCATAGATGCCATCTTTGCATCACACCGAGCGGGAGGAGCGTTATTTGTGGGTGCGTTATTCTGTCACGCTGTAGATGCTCCTCAGACTCGGTGTGATGCAAATAAAGGTCCACCTCCTGACACCACCAAGTCACCTATATAAACCACGGTGCATTGGAGTAATCAGGTGAGGGAAGGAAGGGGAAGGAACAGCAGGGACGGGATATCTGTAAAGAGAAGAATAAACAGTGTTAATATCACATTGCCTGTCTACTCTCGCAATGTCTCGCTAAAGTACCAACGACCGTACCTGCCCATAACTCATGAGGGCAGAACTAGTCCAACGCCTGTCTATGCTCCATCTGAATCATAGATGGACGCCACGAGCCAACAACTAACACCGATAATCTCTTATGGGTTGCTCAACACCCACTCTTATACAAGATAGTCACGAAATAATGAGGAAACAAAAACGAAGAGAAAGGGAATAAAAATAATGACGGTAAGAACCTATCTCGTACTCCTTTCTATGACTCAGTTAAAACACTGAGCCTCATGTTATAGTCACGCAATTTGTAGGAATAACCCTGTGTTACTTCACTACGTATTGAAAAGAAAAAAAAATCGTCCCGGCAGTTCAATTCCCGCAAAAGTAAACATTAACCTTGTGTCGCAGCCATATATAAAATGTTCTCTGGCTCTAAAGATAATCGTTCGTGCTTAATTGGTAACTCAAATAAAGGACCGCCGTGCTTCAGAAGTATACCTGGTCGAACTGAAATAATGGGAAAAAGAAAGGCGAGGGATTCCGGCACCAAATCGTCTCACCGCTTACCACCTCTCCTTCGTGTGTCAGGTTCCCCAGGGAAATAACTCAAGACTCCCGCTGATATCGGGAATGTCCCAGTCTCTGAGGGAAACCGGATGAGATCAATTATACCTCATAAAGCAAACAACTCCAACCTCGGAAACGCCGTCAACAAGAGCCCTCGTTGTCCATCCGACTGGGTTCTAGGAAACGAATAACGCACAATACTTCCTGTATGTGCGTGATTTTAAGCGACCTCTTCCCCTCTAGGCGTCATGGGATATGTAGTCCAAAAGGACTACATTATCCCGATCGGCAATGTAGGCGCCGTGGCTAACACCTGACAGTAGTATAGTGATTTCTGTACTCATACTCCTCACATTCCCTGACCCTAGGGACTGTTGACTTAACTACAATTTGTGTCCTTTGAGGGTGGATTAGACATTACTTCTAATCCTTACCCACATTTCGGTTTTTAATCATGACAGGGGTCTGTGTTTGATTAAAAATGAATTTTACAGACCTCTAGCCATTTTTACCTTCACACACTCATATACCAATCCCATATTCCAGCACTCAACAAACGGCATTTCTATATCCAAAAGATCTCTTGCAAAGAGCCCCCATGAGGGGCCCGTCAAGCATTGCAGTGCCGGCCTGACGAGGAGCAAAAGCCCGATGATGAAGCATGTCACCAACTGGTGAGTGAGGCTCTTGTTCCAAAATAAACAGATTCACAGGATCCACTCTTTACTCTATGAACCTGTACAGAACCCACTGTTTGGAACTGTGTACCTTTGGTTTTTTAAAGTTTGATGGAAGTACTGTACACAGGATCAGCTACTTTCTAAACACTCCCGATGCATTAGCCCTCTCTTGTTTGTTTTCGGTAATTAAGCAATGTTCCACTCTTCACCTCCCCGAACGACAGCCCTGCTGTACTTCTGACAGACTGTCATTTCCTTGCACACACTTCTTTAATTGGTCCAAAAGTATTCACCCTACTACCTTCATGACAGAGTTGAGAAGTGAAATGGACCAACAGCACACAGGATTGTCCCTGTCCCCCTTTTTGAAGACAGGAACAATGATAGAAGACGCCCATATACTTGAGCCTGAGGAGACCAGCATAAGGACACACACACTAGATTATGATCAGTAAATGGGCTCATGGGTATCTCTGTCTTAGTGACACAGGGAAAAAGGGATGCAGACTCAAAAATAACAATCAATAAATGTCTGGCAGCCTCTCCCAATAAATGTGGGATTTAAAACACACCCATTTGGAGAAATCTTATCCAAAGAAAAGACTAAGGCCTCTTTACAAGTTTGGTGGTCCATCGACCGCCATGGCAGCGGTGGCGGTCCAGCCACCATTGGGGATGGTGGTCAGATATCTGCATTACAAATCATGCTGTCCTATGGAGCAAAGACCACTGTGGTTCTGCAAGCACCGGCAAGCATCACAGACCGCCACGGACACAAGGCAGCACAAACAGGCCAGTGGAGACCATTTTTCCACCCAACACATTACAAGGTTGCACACTCCCATTGTGACCGTGGCGGTCCACCCACAACATCTCAGAAGGCGGAAACACACAGTATAAAGGGAGACACTCACTTGCAGGCAGCTTTATAAATCCGGGGCCGCCATGGAACCCATCATGCATATCCTGCCACTGTTGTTGGTCACTGAAGGAACACAAAATCAACACCGCCATGGGTACAACAGACCGTAAGTACACACACACCTACCTGTATCATTAACCTTAACAAAAGATAATTGTGCAGTCGTCTACATCATATGGGAGTCACGCTATGGGCACCAAGTACACATCTCATTCTGAACAAAGTCCAAATCATACATGAAGGTGGACACATTCACAGTCACAAAATGCCCCTTTTGGGCAGCTCACTCCCACTGTAAAGCAACATTATACAAAAGCAAGCATCCACACTTCTCAGGCGCAGAGTTAGTGAAGGCTACACAACTTTGTCTCACACATCACCAAAAACACACAAACATCACATTTACCAATATAACTCACATTCCACACAAGCCATGAACTCTCATCACATACAACACACATATGTATTGATGTGTCATGAAACACAAACACCACTACTAGTAAATAAAGGTTTAAGCACTGATCCACTCTTGACCTCCCGAACAACAGTCATACTGTACTTCTGAAAGACTGTCATTTGCCTGTGCACACTTCTTTAATTGGTCCAAAAGTATTCACCCTACTACCTTCACTACAGAGTTGAGAAGTAAAAAGCCCTGCAGTGGACACTCACATCACAGCAAAATGGAAGGACAATGGCATACACAATAGACAGAGAAACAAATAGACAAAAAGCACTATGCCAACAATACCTGCACAATAGGAATGGGGGCGTCAGGAGCACTCAGGGAAAGAGGCTGTACTGGGACACATATCACTTTGCACATGCCCATAAAACAACATGTGCACAGGAAATTGCCCTACATGTGTCTAACGACAAACAGTTCTAGACCCAAATGTCATGCCCATTTGCAAATTGTGGAAGTGCAAGTCAACAAAGCACTTAAACTCCAACTGCATGGGACACACTTCTACAGGAACTAGATGCAAGGTAACACAGCTAAATGGACACATGCACACTCAAATGCAAACAAAGATAGCACAACTGAACACACTTCATGTATGCACAAAAGCAAAACCATACATGCTCACTTTGGATGACACAAGATGACATACTTACCATGACACCACCACTGCATTTACACTCACATATCCATAGACTCAACATATACCCTTCTCTTGGAGGACATCAGCACCGCCCCCAAAGTCAGATACTGCAAACAACAGTAAATGGTGCAGCAAGCGGGCCCAAACACACACAACTGTAGCCAAACAACATAAGTCACTCATGAACAACTTTAAGCTAGAAAAGGAATTGCAGGACAAATGTATACCCAAGAAAAACAACTGTTTGGACTCAATAAACAATATGTATTTGAAGTCCAAAGGCTATTAGCCAGTCCAATATCAGTCCAATAATAGTACAGTGTTGTGCCTAAACTTGACTTTCAACTACCATGGAACCTCCACGGGAAGGGGCATCAAAGGGGCAGGCAGGCACCTCAGGGATTATCCCGGGATGCGAGGGGCAGATTTGAGAGGAGGGGTTTGGGTTTGGGTTTGGAAGGGGTGGTCTTCTTATTGGGAGGTGTGAGCTTATTCTTGGGGGAAGAGGTATGAGTGCTTGAAGGGGAGCCCTGGGAGGTGGAAGGGAGGGGCTGGGAAGTGGGTGAGGACCTTTTGGGTTAGGGACTGGGTGGAGGGAACATGGGAAAGGTGCAGGTCAAACAAAAAAAAGATTCTTAGGGCCACGGGATGGTCAGCAGAAGGGGGTTGGAATTTGGAAGTCAAGGGAGTGATTTATGCTGGGTCGGTGTGGATGTCATGGGTGCGTACTTCTGGGCGGTATGCTTATGTGTGGTGGGTAAATGTTGGGTGGGTGAATAAGTGTGTTTTTTTGTCTTGGGGGAATGGGAGGTGCTGGGGATGGAGTGGTGGATGTGTGTGTGTCCGACCACCCACAACAGATCTCCCACCGCAGTTCGAACAAGGTCACCGAAGACCAACTTATCAAGACCCTCTCCCAGAACCCAGCCATCAACATCACTGACACTGATGCAGCTTCCCCCAACTTCAGGCAATGGGTCAACACCTGTGTCAATACTCTCTCCCCAATCAAGAATCCCTCCAATAGATGCACTGGCAGAAAGGCCTTCTGTTTTATTGTCAGAGTCACCAGATCCTCGGGGTCTGTGCACGTTCCCAACACGTCCACCACTGAACAGCTCCAAGACTCTGATAGATAAATCACAGAGACTAAGAGAGTCCAAGAGGGGAAGAGGGGATTAGGAAGGAAGAGCTGGGAAGGAGACCTGTAGTAAGAAAAAGGTTAGAACACACAATATGAAAATTATATCTCCTGAAATCAATACTAGACTATGATTCTAAGCCTAGTCACTCTGAAAACATGAACAATCTAAGAGTTAAATTTAAAATTACTAAGTTTCAAGATGGCCGGATACCTGTAGGGGAATCAAGATGAATTAAATGAAAACTTTCTTATTCAAGTACTTTCCTTTATATGAGAATCAGAAAAAACATTCTGACTAATTTTTAAACCAGTCATATAAATCCTGTTTTGAGAATGTATACTAGGACCATACAATATTGCATCTAGAAACTCTGGCCTTCTGTGTACTCTTAAAATGTTTCAACACGAATTGCGCATATTGCAGATATATAGATATATATGTATATATATATATATATATATATATATATATAGTAAAACACCTTAAAAGGATTGTGCACTATGAATAACACAATATGGATTCAGGAAACAAATCACATAACTTGTCAACTCGAATATTACATAATAAATATCTTAGAATAGTGGCATACAATAAACAACATGAATTAAACTCGAGGAGAAAATCATGCGTTTTGCCAATTCGAGTGTTACCATGTAAAATACCGAGGAATGGTAGCACGCAATGAATATCAAAGTCAAATCATCATTAATCGAATCGCGTGTCTTGCCGATTCGTAAAACACAATGTAAATGTCAAGGAATAACAGCTCACAATAAATAACAAGATCAAAGTACAATGAAACGAATCGCGCTTCTTTTGCCGATTCTTAAGCCACCATGTAAAATGTCAAGAAATGGTAGAGAGCAATAAACAACAAAGTTAAATGCTCATGAAACGAGTTGTGCGTCTTGCCAATTCGTAAAACATAATGTAAATGTCAAGAAATAGTAGCGCGCAATAGACAACAATGTTTAAACACCATAAAACGAATTGCGCGTCTTGCCGATTCTTAAGCCACCATGTAAATGTCAAGAACTGGTAGCGCGCAATGAATAACAAAGTCAAATCTTTATGAAATAAATCTCTCGTCTTGCCTATTTGTAAACTACCATATAAATGTCAAGAAATGGTAGAGCGCAAGTAATCTGTTACTCATTTAAGAATTTAAACCAAGAATATGAAAATTCTAAATAACGGTGTCGGGACAGTCCAACCACCGTCTTACCGCCTGGAACAATGATCACCAATGAAGGATTAGGGCAGAAGACTGGAAGATTCAAATAGGCCTCCGGGACAGGAGCTCAGGAAGAAGCTGCTGCTCTGTACCGGGACCTCTGAATAGTGAGGACTGGGAGTTGGGCTGGCTCTCTTTTATAGAGTCTTGGCCCAGCCCAGAACCACACCCAGGCATGTTGCAGGGAAAGTCTCTGGAAGGCCCTGGAAAGGGGGCACACCCTAACACGCTCTGAAAACCTGCAGCAATACATTGCAAAGGAACAGTATTTGTAAGGATATTAAAAATAAGTTTTCAGGAATGAACTCTGCAATGCAAAAGGTTAAACCACAACATATCAGCACAATGCATAAATTACTTTGTTTTGAGAGTGCTGTGTTTTTGCATTTTTGTCGCTAATAGAGCGCATATTGCTCTGGTGTTGACAGTACTCCCAGACGTGCGCTAGGGCCTGGTTTGCTTGGATTAAGACAATGAAAGCGTCTCACAAGTACTGGAGCATGAACATCAGATGCGGAAACCCATGAGTTACTTTCAGGACCATAACCTTTCCATGAGATTAAGTACCATAGATTACGCCCTCTCAGTTTAGAATCCAACACTTTCTTGACTTCGTATTCTTCTTCCCCTTGTACTAGAACAGGAGGTGGATGAGGGTGGACCTTTTGGACTGCCTTTTTCAAGAGGGAAGTGTGGAACACTGAATGAATCCGTAAGGATCTGGGCAATTGTAGTTTATAGGTCACCGGATTGATTTGCTGAAGGACAGTATAAGGACCTATGAATTTAGGGTTAAACATGTGCTTCTTCTTGAAGTCTATATGTTTTGTGGAAAGCCACACTTTGTCACCTGGTTGATATTGCGATCCCTCACAATATTTCTTGTCATAATGCCTTTTATATTTTTGTTTGGCTTTTTCTAAATGCTGTTGAATCAGTTTCTGGGTTTAATGTAAATGCTGAATGGTTTCTGACACAGCTGGAGTAAGAGAACTTTCTTGAGGAATTGTGATGGGCAAGGTGTTAGGATGATAGCCAAATAAACCAAAAAAGGGTGTAACGCCAATAGAAGTGTGGAATGAGATATTGTAAGCTAACTCAGCTAACCAGAGCATAGATGTCCAAAAATGAAGTGCCTTTTCAGCGTAGGCACGTAGGTATTGTTTCAAAGTCTCATTTAGTCTCTCCATTTGACCATCTGTTTGAGGATGGTGACTAGTAGATAGCGTATATGTCACTTGGAGTGTTTTACACCATGTCTTCCAGAAATTGGAGGAAAATTGTGACCCCCGATCGGAGAGGATAACCTTTGTCAGTCCATGATAATGAATCACTCTGTTCAGTAAAATAGTTGCCAATTCACTAGAAGTGGGCAATTTTTTACTGGCGATGGAATGTCCATATTTCGTGAGACTATCTACTACCACCAGAATTACTGAATGCTGTTGAACCACTGGCAGACCGGTAATAAAGTTTAAAGAAATGTGCTCCCATGGACGACTTGGGGTTGGAAGTGGATGTAACAACCCTTTTGGTTTTGAATGACTTGTTTAATGCGAGCACAAACTTCACAGTTGTTTACCATTGCCTTTACATCTTTTGTTAGGGTAGGCCACAAAAAACAGCGTTGGATCAGTTCAAGAGTTTTAGGAGTACCTGGGTGACCTGCCGTAGGTATAACATGCAACCAATGAAACACTATCGTGCGAAGTTTGGTAGCGGGTAGGAACAAACGAGCGTCATGAAAGGGTGAACCTTGCTTGATTGACCTTTTGGGATCTGCTTGGGCCCCTGTTTGCCATTTTTCAACAGTGAAAGAGTTGCAAATTTCTTCAAAGAAATCTTCAGTTTTTATGATACATAGAACCTTGTCAGGAGCAATGATAGCTCTGGAGGCTTGAAATGCAGGCAACGTGGTAGACTCTTGACGGGACAAGGCGTCAGCCTTGCGATTATCTTTACCAGGCCAGAAGGTTACTACAAAATCAAATTCGGCAAAAAAAAGCATCTAGCGTAATTGCCAAGGGGTCAAAAGTCTAGCGGACCTCATGAATTGAAGATTACGTTGATCAGTATATAGTGTAACAGTGTATTTGGCACCCAACAAATGATGCCTCCATTCTTTAAAGGTGTCACGAATCACCAGAAGCTCATTTTCAGCAATGACATAGTTCTGTTCGGCTTCGTTCAACTTCCGAGACATCTAAGCTACAGGATGAAGTTGACCAGTGTCTTTATCTCGTTGTGATAAGACGGCTCCTATTGCTACATCTGAAGCATCAGCTTCCATTATGAAAGGTTGATTTGCATCAGGATGAGTCAAGACTGGAGCAGTGGAAAAAGCTTCCTTCAAAGTCGAAAAGGCTTGATCAGCTTCTGCGGACCATACAAACTTTTCTTTCTTTCTTAGTAGCTTAGTGATTGGAGACACTGTCTGGGAGAAATTATTTATGAACCGCCGGTAAAAATTTGCAAACCCCAGGAAACATTGTACATCACAAACAGTCTTTGGGGGGGCCAATCAGAAACAGCTTTTACTTTCTTTTCTGCCATCACCATACCTTGAGGGGTAAGAATAATCCCTAAAAAACTCAACTCTGGTAACATGAAACTCACACTTGGTTAGTTTGCAATATAAATAGTGTTTTCAAAGGGCTGCAAGAATTTTCTTGACATGTTGGTCATGTTCGTTTTCATTGCCTGAGTAGATCAAAATGTCATCGATGTAGACTGTGGCAAATATGTTGAGGTACTCTCTAAGAACGTCATTCAAGAAAAATTGAAATGCTGCTGGAGCATTACACAGACCAAAAGGCATGACGGTGTATTCAAAAAGGCCATATCTTGTCTTCAACGCTGTTTTCCATTCGTCACCCTCTCTTATTCTGATCAAATGATAAGCACCTCGAAGGTCAAGCTTCGTGTAGATTTTTGCTTTCTTTACTTGTTCCAATAAGACCGGAATTAGGGGCAAAGGATATTTATTCTTGATGGTGACTTTGTTCAAACCCCTATAGTCGATGCAAGTTTGAAGTTCTCCATTAGCTTTTGGAACAAAAAACAAAGGCGAAGCTCCAGGAGACTTAGAGGGGCGAATGAAGCCATTCTCCAAAAATTGATCTAGGTATTTTTGTAAATGTTGATTTTCATGTTCTGACAGGGCAAATACACGACAGTTGGGAAGTATCGCACCTGGGGCTAGATCAATTTTAAAGTCATAAGATCTATGAGAAGGTAGAGTCTCTGCTCCTTTCTCATCAAATACATCTTTGAAAGATGAATACTGTTTGGGCAGCTGAATTTCTTTCTCCGTGGCCGTAGCTATGTAAGAGTTGCAAACTTTTGGTACTGGAATCTTTTGGAGACATTGTTTGTTACATAGCGCAGATGAGAACACGATTTTTCATTCTGCCCAATTGATCCCCGGATTGTGATGAGTTAACCATGGCAAGCCAAGGATAATCCCATACTGGGGAGCATGGATCACGTCAAAGATTATTTTCTCTTTATGTTTCTTTCTTTGAATCTTATCTTCACAAATCATTGACAAGAGGATAGTCTGAAGAGTTACCGGACTTCCAGTCAAGAGTTTTCCATCGACTGCCTGGATGATTTCTGGTTCTTCTTTTCAATACATGGGATCCCCCATGCACGGACCAATTGGACATCAACAAAATTCCCAGTAGCCCCAGAATCGACTAGAGCTTTTTTTAAATAGATCTTTTGCTTGACCTGAACTCTTATTTCCAGTTTAAGATGTCTAGATTGTGAAGGGTCCACGGTGACACCCAAGAGCAACCCTTCTTTGCATTTCGGGTGTTTTAGTTTTCCAACTCGACTGGTGCATCGGCTGCGACCTTCTGAACTGGACCTTGCTTGTTCTTTGGTTTGATTGGACAATCTTTGGCAAAATGACCTTTTCGCCCACAATAAAGACATTGTCCATTTTTTCTGCGGAGGTCCTTTTCGTCTTTGGTCAAAGGTCTTCTGATGGTTCCAATTTCCATCAGTTCCGGCGTTCTTTCTTTCAGAGTTCTTGAGTCTCTGTTATCATGAATGCGCCATGAATATTTGTCAATCTTTTTGCGCGTTCCTTTACGTTCTGCTAAACGATGACCAAGTCTCAAGACAAGATTTATTAATTCTTGACAGTCTGTAGGTTGTGGATCGATTTGCGCTAAGATATCTTTTAATTCCTCCTTGAGTCCCTTTTAAAACAAGACCGCTTGTTTTTCTTCAGGCCAGGATGTCTCGGCAACCAGCCAGTTAAAGTTGGCCAAATACGACACTAGGTCTTATAATTCAGGATCTGCTGACTGTGTTACAGTTCTACGATCAAAAATTCTCTCAAATTCCGAACAAAATTTCTCCATTTATACAACAAGGGACTATTTTTACGCACAAGAGGAATTGCCCAAGTAGCTGCATCCCCAGACAGATATGATAACAAGAAAGCTACTTTGGACTGGGCATCGGGAAAAGTATTTGGTCTGCAGGTGAAGTGTAGTTCCACTTGAACCAGGAAAGATTGCGCTTACAAAGGGTCACCTGAGAAACGTTCTGGGGGAGCTAAAGGAATTGCAGAAGGAACATTTAGGGGAATCGGGTTACTTCCAGAAGTCTGAGAAGAAGTACCTGGCCAAGACACACCTGTGGGACTTTGTTCCTTCTTCTCTACCTTATCTTGCAACTGACTCACTCTCTCTGCTAAGCTAGTTGTCAGTTCTTTGGATGATACCACCTCTGCTTGAAGCTGGGTGATAGCCTTGACTAACTCGTCTAGCGTGGCCATGCTGAAAACATACACAAGGCAGGAGGATAATAATTCGTGGGCTCACTATTCTGTCAGAGTCACCAGATCCTCGGGGTCTGTGCACGTTCCCAACACGTCCACCACTGAACAGCTCCAAGACTCTGATAGATAAATCACAGAGACTGAGAGAGTCCAAGAGGGGAAGAGGGGATTAGGAAGGGAACAGCTGGGAAGGAGACCTGTAGTAAGAAAAAGGTTAGAAAACACAATATGAAAATTTTATCTCCTGAAATCAATACTAGACTATGATTCTAAGCCTAGTCACTCTGAAAACATGAACAATCTAAGAGTTAAATTTAAAATTACTAAGTTTCAAGATGGCCGGATACATGTAGGGAAATCAAGATGAATTAAATGAAAACTTTCTTATTCAAGTACTTTCCTTTATATAAGAATCAGAAAAAACATTCTGACTTAATTTTAAACCAGTCATATAAATCCTGTTTTGAGAATGTATACTAGGACCATACAATATTGCATCTAGAAACTCTGGCCTTCTGTGTACTTTTAAAATGTTTCAACACAAATTGCGCATATTGCAGATATATATATATATAGTAAAACACCTTAAAAGGATTGTGCACCATGAATAACACAATATGGATTCAGGAAACAAATCACATAACTTGTCAACTCGAATATTACATAATAAATATCTTAGAATAGTAGCATACAATAAACAACATGAATTAAACTCAAGGAGATCATCGTGCGTCTTGCCAATTCGAGTGTTACCATGTAAAATACCAAGAAATGGTAGCACGCAATGAATATCAAAGTCAAATCATCATTAATCGAATTGCGCGTCTTGCCGATTCGTAAAACACAATGTAAATGTCAAGGAATAACAGCTCACAATAAATAACAAGATCAAAGTACAATTAAACGAATCGTGCTTCTTTTGCCGATTCTTAAGCCACCATGTAAAATGTCAAGAAATGGTAGTGCACAATGAACAACAAAGTTAAATGCTCATGAAACGAGTTGTGCGTCTTGCCAATTTGTAAAACATCATGTAAATATCAAGAAATAGTAGCGCGCAATGGACAACAATGTTTAAACACCATAAAACGAATTGCGCGTCTTGCCGATTCTTAAGCCACCATGTAAATGTCAAGAAATGGTAGCGCGCAATGAATAAAAAAGTCAAACCTTTATGAAATGAATCGCGCGTCTTGCCTATTTGTAAACTACCATATAAATGTCAAGAAATTGTAGAGCGCAAGTAATCTGTTACTCATTTAAGAATTGAAACCAAGAATATGAAAATTCTAAATAACGGTGTCGGGACAGTCCAACCACCGTTTTACTGCCTGGAACAATGATCACCAATGAAGGATTAGGGCAGAAGACTGGAAGATCCAAATAGGCCGCCGGGACAGGAGCTCAGGAAGAAGCTGCTGCTCTGCACCGGGACCTCTGAATAGTGAGCACTAGGAGTTGGGCTGGCTGTCTTTTATAGAGTCTTGGCCCAGCCCAGAACCACGCCCAGGCATGTTGCAGGGAAAGTCTCTGGAAGGCCCTGGAAAGGGGCCACACCCTAACACACTCTGAAAACCTGCAGTAATACATTGCAAGGGAACAGTATTTGTAAGCATATTAAAAATAAGTTTTCAGGATTGAACTCTGCAATGCAAAAGGTTAAACCACAACATATCAGCACAATGCATAAATTACTCTGTTTTGAGAGTGCTGGGTTTTTGCATTTTTGTCGCCAATAGAGCCCGTATTGCTCTGGTGTTGACATTTATCACCAACCTCCACGAATCTAAGCAAAGCTGCTGAAGACTCAAAACAAAGTGGCACCAAGATCAGACTCTGGACAACCACACAGCCTTCAAAAATGCCATCCACAGACACCACCAACTCATCCGAGCCACCAAAAGAACCGCCTTCAAAGACCGATTCAACAACAATGCACACAGCCACAAAGAGCTCTTCGATGTCGTAAAGGAACTCTCCAACCCCAGCTCCAATGGCAACAACATCCTGCCATCCCAAGACCCCTGCGACTCCCTAGCCTCCTTCTTCCACCACAAGATTGCAGACATCCAGGACAGCTTCAGCACCCAGACCCCCCTGGCAAACACCAACACCACAGATTCACCTCCGACCAACCTCCTGCTCTCCTGGACCCCCGTCAACGTCAATGACACCAGTCATTGAGAAGGCCGACAACAGACAACTAACCCGCTTCCTAGAGGAGAACTGCACACTGGACCTTTCCCAATCCGGTTTCCGCAACAACCACAGCACCAAAACCATCCTCATCGCCGCCATTGATGACATCAGAACCATACTGGACAGCTGCGAAACTGCGGCCCTCATCCTCCTGGACCTCTCGGCTGCGTTCAACACCATCTGCCACCACACTCTACGCTCATGCCTGAGCAATGCTGGAATCTGTGACAGAGCCCTGGACTGGGTCACCTCCTTTCTCACCAGCAGAACCCAGAGAGTCTGTCTCCCCCCATTCTGCTCAGAGGCCACCAAAATCATCTGTGGTGTACCCCAGGGTTCATCCCTCAGGTCGACCCTCATCAACGTCTACATGGCCACGCTCACTAACATCGCCCGATCATACAACCTCAACATCATCTCCTATGCTGAGGACACCCAGCTGATCCTCTCCCTCACCAAGGACTCCGCCAAGACCTACCTTCACGAAGGAATGAAGGCCATTGCCGAATGGATGAAGAGCAGCTGCCTCAAACTCAATTCCGACAAGACGGAAGTCCTCATCTTTGGCTCCACCCCCTCTGCATGGAATGACTCCTGGTTGCCTGCCACTCTCTGAACCTCTCCGAGTCCCACCGACCACACATGCAACCTAGGATTCATCTTGGACCCTCACTATCCATGACCCAGCAAGTCAACGCCATCTCCTCCTTTTGCTTCAACACCCTCCGCATGCTCCGAAGATCTACAAATGGATACCCACCAAAACCAGAAGAACAGTCACCCAAGCCCTCGTAAGCAGCAAACTGGACTACAGCAATGCCCTCTACACAGGTACCACGGCCAAACTCCAGAAGAGGCTGCAACGCATTCAGAATGCCACTGCACACCTCATCCTGGACATCCCCTGCCACTGCCACATCACAGACCACCTGAAAAACCTGCACTGGCTCCCAGTCAACAAGAGAATCACCTTCAAACTCCTCACTCATACTCACAAAGCACTGCACAACACCTGACCAGAATACCTCAACAGACCACTCTCCTTCTACACACCAGCCCGGCATCTCCGCACCGCTGACCTCGCCCTCCCAACCGTCCCATGGATCTGCAGAACTACAACCAGCGGTAGATCATTCTTGCACCTTGCCGCCAAAACGTGGAACACTCTTCCCAAATCAGTGATTGATTGATTGAATGTTCGTTGGGGTAGTGACTATGGGTTAGATGGATGTGGAGGATGTCTTGGGGTCTGCTGTGGTGGTGTCAGCAGGTATTATGGGTGTGTGGATGTGTCAGTGACTGTTGGTGTGGTGCCTGTGGTTATGCCTGATGTTACTTGTGTGAACCTGGGGATGGTGGGGGTGATTGAGGAAGTAATGACTGTTGTTGTGTCAGTGAGTGGATGTTGTTTGCTTGCATGCAAGTGTGTTTTATGGTTCTTGTGTGTGCTCCTTTTGTGTGTTGATGTGGATACATGTGGATCCGTCTGTTTGCTTTAGGTAGGTAGGGGAAGAGGGATTTGGAATGGGAAGAGGGAGGTGGAGGGATGACGGAAGGCAGGAGGTGACTGGCTGCCATCAAAGAGGAAGCCAGAGCCTAGAAAAGATCTCAGTAGGCCAGCCATTGCACCATGAATGCCTTCCAGGAATGTGTTAGGTTGTTGCAGTTGGGTGGGCAATCCCTGGATAGCATTTACAATAGCTGACTGACCCACAGAGATTGTTCTAAGGAGGTCAATAGCCCCCTCACTGAGGGCAGCAGGGGTCACAGTGGCTGGGTCCGAGGTGCCTGCCCTCTTGGGCGAGCAGCCACAGGCAACTGGGTGGGGAGCAACAGGGAGGGCAGTGATAGAACAGGGTGTGGTGGGAAAGGATGGTACTGGCGGATGCCCAGATAGGTCCGCTACAACTAGGGATTGGCCGCTGGAGGAGGAATCCGATGATGATGAGAATGATTAACAGTCTTCCATGTGGCACTCCCCTCATACTCCGGGCCACTGGGTCGCTCTGGGTCAGTGCTGTCTTGACCTGTGGTTCCGTGGCCAGATGTTTCCCCACTCAGTTCTGCCCCATCTCCTTTGCTGCTGATGCTGAAAATACAAAGAGAAATAGGGTCATCACATATCCATGATCACACTTGAACAACAGCTCAGATTAGCAAACATTACCATGATATCAAGTTGGCCCCAGCAGCAAACTCCACCTAAGTGGCCCATATTTGTGCCATACCATATGCATACATGAAATCAGAACTGTCAACAGTTGCCCACAGGAAAATCAGATTCTCACAATACTACAATAGCATGGCTGAAGTTATGCAATCACAATGACCATTCAACCATAAGGAGATACCATCACCCTCAAAATTTTAGCCCATGGACTAGACCACAGTCACCTGTTGGCATACAATAGTAGGCCAATACAAAATGCATTTCCACAGATCCCACACAAAGTCATGCACGCACCCTTTTGTCACATACATGATGACCCAACAATGAAGACTAATGATACAAAATAATGCCATGTGGATGATAGCAGTACGATATCTTGGAGAAGAAGACATGGAAAAACCCATGTCACGCCAGAAACATATCAACAATGTACACTTCAATAAAGTGATATTTGGCTCAATAGACTTAAAAAGGTACTATCAGTGTAGCTCAGATGGGCCACATGTGTGACATGGAAATGAACACTGTAGACATCATGTTCAAAATGTCAGGGAGAGATGTCCCTAAAATACACTACCCATTGAATCACCAAGCCCCATGGTAATCACCACAAATGCCTTACAATTACATGCTCTGAGTGCTTCACTAGAAACCAGTAGTCTATTGCATGTTGAAGAGACAGAAATTTGCAAGGACTTGCAGAATGCTCTCAACGTGTTGCCCAATGGGAAGCTACATCACTGTCCCCTTTTTGCTCATGTAAACCCTGATGTCTGTCTGTGGATGAATGTCTTTACCCAAACACATGTGAGTTCAACATAACTGCAAGTCACTCCATGATGCATACCAGCAGACAGGTTAGAAACCTTAACAATTACACATGTGCAGTGCATTTGTCCACCTGAAGCTACATCAAGGGCATAGATATTCATATTGTGGCTCTGAAGTCTAGGCCTCTGTCATGTCCCTCATTGCTACTGCAGTTGTACATGCTAAATGACATGCAATGACTTGTGCGTGTTTGTGTCAGCAAATAAACAATGGTGACACACTCCTGTCTGTGGTACAGAATGAAATGTACCCCCATTGTAAATCACTTTTCAACAAACAGTTTGCTATGCACATAAATGTGAGGGAATACAGACATCATCCCATCAACTTAGGCAGACCATGCATGATAGTGCAGCTTACAAATGTTTCCTAAGGAGAAAGGGACAGATTTAGGTGTCTGGACCGCACTGGTGGAGCTCTCCTTTACTCATCTGAAAAAGTGTGTCAGATCCCTGGGGCATGCTCATTCTCCACAACATTGCCCTGCGGAAGAATATTCCATGTATCCCAGAGGAGGGGGAGCCTAGAGTGCAACCAGATGAGACTCCTGAAATGCCAAGTGAGGATGACAGTGGTGAAAAGGAAGGAGCTGACTTGTGGGAATATCCCATATATAGTTACTTTTCCTGAGAGTAAGTATGTCATGTGACGTGATGACTGTTACTTACAAAGAACTGTAGCTGTAGTTGTCAATGTGTTGAGTAGAGTGTGTTGGCAAAAACTGGGGAGTGAATGCTCTGCAATATTCAGCCATGTGTGCTTAAAGTATTAGCCTTTGACATATCCCCACATTGAGGTAGTTACATTGTTTGTATCCGTCTCATTGCAATGATTTCCTTTCCAGATGCTTGCCACATGAATTGTGTAATAGGAATGTATTTAAGCCTATAGTCCTCGTGCTCTCTTTATCCAGGTACCTTCACCATGAAATCCTCATGTGGACATTTCAGAGTTGTGAAATTGGCAGGTATGTGATGATGTTCTTACATAGGAAGTGGACATGGATTGTTTCAGATAATGGAGGTCACAGATTTAAAGTGTGTGAGAACTGTACCAAGGCAGCTTGAACAGTGTTTGGGTAGAAGGTCTGAAGTGCACACTGTACTTGTTAATTGTGCTGTGTTGGGCCGATTGCATCATGTGTGTGATCATGTGGGCATGAAATATGTTGTCATTAAGAGCAAGCAAGGCATTCACCCTTCACATGAGCTAAACACTCTTCTTATATGACCTGTATGTAGCTGTAGATGTGTTTCATCATTGCAGGCCACAGTGTCTGTTCCACAACACTGACATAGGTCTGTGTCATGCCACCAAATGCATGGTCATTGTCTTTTCATAGACCTGTGATCAGGGACTCTTGTACTGCCCACTGTCTGTACCTGGGTTTATGTGATGTTGGGCTACTTTGATTTGGTATACGATAAGGCTCAAGCTGGTGAAACCACTCACTTTTATGTTTGCCTATTCTACAGGACAATGTCTGGGAAGGCTCTAACGTCTGTGGCCTGGGGGCTTTACCTTGGCATATCTCCCTTGACACAATATTAGTCAGCCATTCTTGGCTTAGACAGTCCAGACGTATGGACAGCCTATCTGCGGTATAGTGAAATAAAATGTCTGGTTTGTCCAGACACTATACCTATTATATATCCCTCCTTGCATTAGTATCTTGTGTCTTCCTCATTTACTTCACATGGTCTTACATCTCTACATAGCAAAAGGTGTAACAAAAGCAAGCAATGACTTTGAGATTGGTAGATTTATTGAAAAATTGTGCTTTAAAAATGTATTTGTGCATGGTTGAAAAGAACAGTGAAGGATTCAGTCATGGTGAATGAAATCATTGGAGTAGATGCAACACAATTGTCAGTCCCAAGTCCAGTGTACTCCTCCCATAGGAAATAGGAGGTGGTTGAAGAACAGTCAAAATAGTGAATATGTGCCACACAAAGGAGTTCTTTTAGGAAGAGGTCACTTGTAGGCAGTGGTGGGTGTCTTTCCATCCATACCTCCTGGAGTCTTTGATGGATGTCCCCGCTTGTGGGGGGTGATCAGCTGTTACAGAGGCCGGGGTGTCTGTGGCAGATTCTTCCACTGACACGGCCTCTCTTCTAATGGCTGACACCGATTAAGGGGCAGGTGTTGCTGCACAAAAGGCAGGGGTAGTTTGTTCTTGATGATCCTTGATCAGGGTAGTATTAATGTCCCCCAACAACCCTGTTAAGGAGGCTATGATGTTATTGTGGGCCTCCCAATATAACTTTATGGAGGCCCCTCTGCAGCAGCTTGAGCTCTTGGAGTTCTGCAAGTACCAAGTCCATCGAGCCTTGGGACTTCTGATAGACCCCCAAGACGCAGTTTTTGGCATCCTGGAGCATTCCCAGTGGCCTCACTCCGCTGGCCCACAGCAACTCTCACCCTGTGCCCTTGCCACAGTGTGCCCCCTATCACTGGTTCCAGAACCATCATTGTCCAAGGTGTGGTGCTGCAACCCAGGTTCCTGGGCTGAGGGTCATCAGATTGTTGCCACTGTCCTAGGGACGCAAGTTGGGGAGTGAATGGCTGTCTGTGATGTTGAGGCAACAGGGCTGGGAGATATTGATGTGGCCACAATGAGACTTACAGTTATGGTCTTACTAGGTTTGTCCAGATGGGCCTGAACCATCCTCTACCTTCTGACGTCCAGGAGTTTCTTCTTTACTGAGGGCTTCATCCATGTGGGTAGTAGAAGTCTGTTCTGTGGGCTCTGTGTGTCCAGTGGCAGCTGAAAGATACAGTGTTACTAGTTGTATTGTGACATATACCTCCAAAGGTTTCAGTGACGTTTTGCAAAGGCTGTGCACATAGATGATTTGCAGGTCATCCTATTGTGACAGGTATTCATGGTAATGGTGTATTGACATTATGTTTGTGAAGCATGCCAATTCCATTTTAGTCAATCAGCTGCTGACCTTTGCAGGGCATTAGCACTTGGGAGCATGGGCAGAGATTTACATCTGGCCACCAGTTCAGGTGAAACAGTGGCTGGGCAAGATGTTGCTTTGACCATTTTGAGGCGTAGTTGATTGTTATGCAGGAAAACCCACGACTTAGTAATATATGTGATTGGAGTCATAGGGGGTGATTCCAAGTTTGGCTGGCTGCGGGCGCTGCCATCCAAACGGGAACCGCCAGAATACCGCTGCACGGTCAAAAGACCGCCGCGGTTATTCTGAGTTTCCCGCTGGGCGGGCGGGCGACCGCCAGAAGGCCACCCGCCCGCCCAGCGGGAAACCCCTTCCCACGAGGATGCCGGCTCCGAATGGAGCCGGCGGAGTAGGAAGTGTGCGACGGGTGCAGTTGCACCCGTCGCGATTTTCAGTGTCTGCTATGCAGACACTGAAAATCTTAGTGGGGCCCTGTTAGGGGGCCCCACGACACCCGTTACCGCCAGCCAGGTTCTGGCGGTCAAAACCGCCAGAACCAGGCTGGCGGTAAGGGGGTCGGAATCCCCATGGCGGCGCTGTAGGATTCCCCAGGGCAGCGGGAAACCGGTGGGACACCGCCGGTTTCCCGTTTCTGACCGCGGCTGTACCGCCGCGGTCAGAATGCCCATTGGAGCACCGCCAGCCTGTTGGCGGTGCTCCCGTCATTTTAGCCCTGGCGGTCGTCGACCGCCAGGGTTAGAATGACCCCCATAATGTGGTCAGTGAATTGTGAATGTGTCTGCTGTCAATTCCATCCTGGTGATGCATCTTGAGTCCTTTGGGATCATTTTTGTTGCACACTGGGTGAGCTGCCCTTCCTGTCCTCAATAGTTTCATCTTGGGTTAGCTAGTCAAGATGGAGTTTGGTGGCCGGACACATCTCGGAGATGAGCATGATCTGGATCTTGGTACTTCTGAGGTGAGTAAACTTCAATTGAGAATTAGCAGGCAAGGGTTTTTGGACAAGTGATCACTGTTCTGCTATACTATTTGAAGTCACTTGAACAGGGCCTATTGGGCTTTGCTGTCATGTCACTCTCTCTACCTCCCAACACTTGACAAATGGTATACTCCCAGGTGAGTAAGCTTCATTTGAGAGTTCACTAACAGATGTATTGTGGCAAGTTGACAATGGGCTGTTGATTGGAGTTAACAAAACAGGGCCTATTGGGCATTGCAGGCTGGTCACCCCCTCCACTTCCCAACAGTTGACAAATGGTATCCTCCCAAATGAGTAAATGTCATTTGAGAGTTCACATTGGGGCAAATGGACACTGGACTGGTGATTGGAGTTATCAAAACAGGGCTTTTGGGTTTTGCAGTGAGGTCACTCCCTCAAAGTCCCTACTGTTGACAAATGGTAACCTCCCAGGTGAGTAAACTTTATTTGAGAGTTCACTAACAGATGCATTGGGACAAGTGGACACTGGGCTGGTAAATGGAGTGACAGTAAAAGAGCCTCCTGGGAGATGCAGTCACGCAACTCCCTGTACTACACACACTATACAAATGGTTGTCTTCCAGGTGAGTACAATTCAATTGAAAGTTAAGCCACAGGAGTCTTTGATGGAGAGACCACTGGTCTGTTTTTTTTAATTAGAGGAACTGTTCCTCCTGGGAGTTGCAGTCCTGTCACTCTCACTACTCCCTAATACTTGACAAATGTTATCCCCCAGGTGGATAAACTTAATTTTGGAATTGACAAACAGTGGTCTTTGGAGATTAGAACTCTGGTCCGGTGTTTGAAGTTATAGATTCGGGACCTGCTGTGAGTTGCAGTCATGTTACTCCCTGTATTACACACACATGACCAATGTTCTCCCCCCAGTGAGTACACTTCAACTGCCAGTTCACTAACAGATCTTTCTTGGCCAGTGAACCCTGTGCTGGTGTTTTGAGTTATAGAAACAGGGCCTGCTGGGAGTTGCAGTCATGTCACTTCCCTCTGGTACACACGCTATACAAATGGTATCCTCCCAGTTGAGTGCACTTCAATTGGGAGCTCACAAACAAGGACATTTGGAGAAGAGGTCACTGTGCTGGCTGAGTGGAGTTACAGTACCTGTCACTCCTGGCCTTAGCAGTCATGCCAGTCCCTGTACTAAACCCACCATTCATATGTTATCCTCCCAGGTGAGTACACTACAACTGGGAGTTGACATACAAAGGTATTTGAAGTAGGAAACACTGTGCTGGTGGTTTGGTTAACTATGACAGTGTATGCTGGGAGTTGTATTTATGTAACTCCTTGTCATACACACACTATGGGGGTGATTCTTACCTTGGCGGGCGGCTCAAAGTAACCCCACCAGAACACCGCACCGCGGTCGTGAGACCGCTGCGGTGATTCTGAGATTTGCCCTGGGCTGGTGGGTGACCGCCAAAAGGCCGCCCGCCAGCCCAGGGCAAATCAACCTTCCCACGAGGACGCCGGCTCAGAATTGAGCCGGCGTAGTGGGAAGGTGCGACGGGTGCAGTTGCACCCGTCGCGTATTTCAGTGTCTGCAAAGCAGACACTGAAATACTTTGTGGGGCCCTCTTACGGGGGCCCCTGCAGTGCCCATGCCATTGGCATGGGCACTGCAGGGGCCCCCAGGGGCCCCGCGGCACCCCCCACCGCCATCCTGTTCATGGCGGGTTTCCCGCCATGAACAGGATGGCGGTAGGGGGTGTCTGAATCCCCATGGCGGCGGAGCGCGCTCCGCCGCCATGGAGGATTCACTAGGGCAGCGGTAAACCGGCGGGAGACCGCCGGTTTACCCTTTCTGACCGCGGCTGATCCGCTGCGGTCAGAATGCCCTTCGGAGCACTGCCAGCCTGTTGGCGGTGCTCCCGTGGTCGGTGACCCTGGCGGTCACCGACCGCCAGGGTCAGAATGACCCCCTATGTTTGTTTCCCTAGGCGATTCTGATTCAATTGTGAGGTGCCAGAATGGGGTCTTTGGACATGTGGACTCTTGGCTGGTGAGTGGAGTGACAGTGAATGTGGCTAAAGGTGAACAGTGAGCATGCATGACATGGTGTTTTTGAGACATATTTTTGTGCTGTGACTTACCAGACTCCACTCCCTCAGGTATTCCATTCAACCACTCAGGATGGCCAAGACCTTCCCCTCCCAGCGATAGAGCTGTAAGTGAGGAGTGGGAGCACCACCGCCAGTCTTCTTGGCAGGCAGCTGGTGCCTGGAGACCAGGGAAAAAACATTGACTCTGAGTTTGTTCTACCTTTTCGTAATGTCCCTCCCTTGTGTGCAGGCTGGTGCCTACAGCATTGACTCTGCGGACTATCCTGTCGCACATTTCCATTTTCCTACTGAGAGGAATGTGCTGGGCATGCGCTTTAAACAATTGTGGCTCTACTCTTATAATTTCATCTCCCATGACTCATCTTTTCATCTGTGAAATGGGGATTTTTAAAACATGTGGAAAAAAACGGTGACAGTGACTTATAAAGGGGGGTAGTGCAAAAGGGTGTGACTGGAGAAAAGTGTGTGCTGGGTGTGAAAAGAGATGGTGAGAAAAAAGGGGTGCCTCGTATGTGTACTGTATGTTTGAGAATTCACTATGGCTTCTGAGTTTGGCCTTGAAAATGCAAAGGATTGAGGTGTGTGAATGGGTGTTTTATAGTGTCCTTTGCAGTTGTGTCCAGTGTGGCAATGTGTGTCAGCTGTGTTGTTTTCAAATCCATCCACAGTGCAGTTGTGTATTACTTTGGTGACCGCAGACCGACATGGTTCGGAACGCCATTAGCTGACCACCATGGGTGCCCGCCACTTTGACTTTGGGCTTGTAGTACAGTAAGTGGTTGCTCATTGTGCTATTGGTGCTGGAGTGCCTATTCCTGGGCCTCAGCGCCACTGCCAGTCTTCCTTTTTTGGTTGGTGGTCCTGCCTGTTTAAATCTTAATAGGGCGTTCTGGAAGACCGCCAACATGGCAGTCTTTTTTGGGAGTTCCAACGTTGTGGTCTGGCGGTCCGGCCCTAACTTAAACTCGTTCAACAAAGCATTTAATAAGGAACCCTGGTGTGAATGTTCTAAGTGATATCCTGGCAATAACATACAGCCCAAATCATGCTCTACCCTCACCCTAGGATCCTCACACAAATGGGTATTAAAATCACTAGCCACCATAATATCAGCTGTAAATGCATTGGTACCATGCAGGTTTCATAAAAATGAACTAAGAGCCTGAATTGTAAACTTCTATCATGTCAACTTGGAGGGTCCAACTGAAGTAAATATGAATCCCTGCAAAGTAGAGAACCCTGTAGTTATCACATTTAACTTTCACTCATTCGCAAATGATACAAAGATAACCAGCCTCCCTTTGGTCTTCCATTTCGAGATTCTGTTGCTGGGATGAAAAAAGTTTTGTACCCCTCTAAGAAAAAACTGTTAGATTTTGCCCAGGTCTCCTGTAAACAAATCACTCCAAAGCCTCTAATGAAATCCTGCCTGATGGGATCCTTAAACGTGTCCGCGAGCTCTGTAATATTCCAACTAATGAATTTAAGCACTTTTTCATCTGAAACCGGTAGATCCTTGACATGCTGATTGAACATATTCTAAGTATTCCCCTTCCCAGTGGTGACCCCTTCAAGTCAGTCACAACCACCCAAGTTGACCAGGGGTACAAATCTGTTAGCAAACAACCCAGGGACAGCTGAGCGGCTGGGCTCAACTAGGACTTGATGATGTTGAGTATGCCACTGATGTGACACTGAGATACCGTCCACTGGCACAGGCCTATAGAAACATCCCAAGGGGAGAGCCACAATAGAAGTAGGGGCAAGCCCAACGTTGAAACGCTTAGTAAAAGCAAGGATCCAGCTGCCATCAGCAGCGTATTAAAGTTTATGATCACACAATCACCCTCCAGGGATTTCTTTACTTTACCTATCTACGTAACCCTTCAGACCATATTAATAAATCTGCCAAGGGCAAGCCGAGAGGTCTAGCGCTCAGAGTGATATTTTACTTACTACACTGTGCTCAGTCCTGCCCTGGTAGCTGACCTTTGGAGGATAAGTCAGTCTCTACAGCTCAACAGAGGCTGTAGAGTCCAGGGGAGGTGTTGTTTGTCCAAATAGACCCTTGCAGGGCCCGAAGGCAGTAGATCATGATCATACTCCTAAACATGAGGTGTTGGCCCTCCAATCTACCACAGCTAACCCAAATTTACCCCCAGAAGCTGCACCCTTGCACCCTATGTTGTTGTTTTAGAAAAATGTGCCCCCACTTAACCAGGGCTCTACTGAAAGCTACTGTCAGCTGAAAAACAAGGTGAGTCATTGGCTGGACACTCATTGTCCTCTGGAGACACAGTTTGGACTTAGTTATACATTCATCTTGAATTATTCAATTGACTGATAATTATGTAAATCATTTGATATTTATTTATTCAAGTCATATTTCAGTTGTGGGTTACAGGGTTTGGTGGAGATTAGGGTGAGTAGGTGAAATAATTTAAATGTTTTTTAATTGATTGTTACTTTTGGCAAACAAATAATGTTGTTTTATAATTACTTATATGTATATATTACTTAATTTATTAATTATAGTGTGAATGTTATAGTGGTTCAATTATGCTATTATGTATGTTTGCTTTAATATGTTCATTATATGTGCATTTCTAATACTGTATCATTTGGTTAGGTGAGTTGGTTGGTAAAATGATATTAAATATATATCTTTTCATATCAATTTATATATTTCTGTGATTTATTGATTAGAAAACATTTAGGTATAATGTTTTATATGTTTTTTAGGAAAATCATTTGTTTATTTATTATTTTGAATTAAATAGATAAGTAATGATTATTGAGTTACTTTGTTGTAGGTAGCAAATTTGATATTTTTCTATGTAATTTTTTGTCTTTTTTTCTTTTTTAGGTTGTTAACTTTTTTTATTAAATAAATATTTAGTTTTGTGTACTCTTAATTTATTTAACCCATCTGGAATCAACACTTTCCCTAGTTTTGCACTGACTGGAGAATGAACTGTAAATCTAACGCCCTTTAAATTCCAACACTTTTCCTACTGTTGCTAAGACTGAAGTCTGAATAGTAAATTTAACCCCTCCAAAGTCCAACATTTTCCCTACTGTTGCACTGACATGAGTATCAATGGTAAATCTAACCCTCCAGAATCTAACACATTGCTGACTGTTACACTGAATGGAGTAGGACTTTAACCCCTTCAAATTCCAATATTTCCCTACTGTTGCTTAGCCTGGAGTTTGAATAGTAAATTTAAACCTGTCTGATGTCCAACACTTTTCCTGCTGTTGCTTAGACTGGCGTTAAAGTTGTAAATCTAACACCTTTGAATTCCAATGATTTCTCTACTGTTCTTAGACTGGAGTGGGAATAGTAAATTTAGGCCCTGATTTATACTTTTTGACGCTAAACTGCACTAACTCAGTTTAGCATCAAAACATATACCGCCGGCTAGCGCATTCCAAGATGCCAGCCAGGCGTCATATTTATGGTATGACAGTAGCCGGTGGTAAGGCCCAGCTAGCATAGTAAAAAAGGACTCTACCCGGGAGGGGAAAGTGTTGGGGGAATATGGGTTTTAGTGTCAAAGAATGACGCTAGTATGGGCAGAGGCAGAAATAATGCCTCTAAGCAGACTAGCGTCATTTTCTGACGTTAAAACCCCATGGACATGACTCCTGTCTTGGTTAAGACAGGAGTCATGCCACCACCCCAATAGCCACGCCCAGGGCACATATGTCCCCCGGGCCTTGCCATTGGGCCCAGTACCATGTAGGGGGGACCAAGTTAGCCCCACCCCATGGCACTAAAAAAAAATACTTACCTATACTTACATATCTTTACATGGGATGGGGTCCCTGATCATTCGATGTCCCTTGGGGTGTGTGGGGTGTGTGGGGGTGTCCCTGGGGCCAGGCAAGGGCACCTGTGGGCTCTTTCCATGGTCTGTGACCATGGAAAAAGGCCCATAGGTCCCCTAATGCCTGCCCTGACCCAGGTGTTAAATAACGGCGCTAAGCAAGCTTAGCGCCATTATTTAGGTCTGCCTCCCTCCCGTTCACCATTTTTGCATGGGAGGATGAATAAGGCACCTGGGCCTTCGAGTCATTTTTTGCCCGGGAATGCCTACCTTGCATCTCATTGACGCAAAGTAGTTTTCCGCAGGCAAAAAATGACTTTAACTCCAATATTTAACATTTATATTATATTATTTATTATAATATTTATATTTATGTTATAAATATGGAGTTAAGTTTGTGCTGAAATAGCATAAAAAAATAACACTATTTCAGCACAGAGTATAAATATGCCCCTCAATACCTCTGAAGTTCAACCCTTTGCCTACTGCTGCACTGACTGAAGTAGATATAGTAAATCCAACCCCTCTGAAGTCCAATACTTTCCCTACTAATGTTTTGACTGGAGTAGGAATAGTAAATTGAACCCCTCCAAAGTCCAACACTTTCCCTACTGTTGCATAAATTGGAGTGTAAATATTATATTTAATATTTTTAGACCAATAGTTTTCCTCAAAATGATTAAATAGATTTTATAGAATTTCTTTTTTTTTTTTTTTTTAATTATATTATTTGTGTTTATTGTTAAATTTATTTTAATGTTTATAGTATTTTTAGAAAATGTGTTATTTTAGGTTTTAATTTTTTATATTTTATATATTGCCTAAATTAATATGTTTTGTTATCGAATTGCGCTTTTCCACATTCCAGTTTACACCCCTCCACTGTACAACACTGTCCTCCACTCCATGTAATTCCACTCAACTGTACGTCACTCAACGATACTACACTATACCACACTCCACTGTACAACATCCTCCTCCACTCTGGTCTATGACAAACCACATAACAAAATTCTGCTTGATGACACTGGACTGTATGATTTGATACTCATTTTTATTAAAAATAACAAAACAACATTGATATTCAATGAAAAAACAAAGGTTACAAGTTAAGCATAGTTAGGTAAAAGTATTTATTCTTTCTATGCAAACCAAACAAACTACACAACCATTAGAAATTCTAAAGTTACAGTTATCACTTAAAAATATAGTTTATATGTAGTGCTCTTTGCTAGAAACTTATAAGCACATTTAATATTCCAATTGGGTACATGCCCATTGTTGGACATGGCCCTTTTTGCGGGTTCATCCCCATACTGTTTTCCTCCTTCCTCCAATTTTTTCTGACCTTTAAAGTTGGTATGATTGGCTTACACCCAATTGGCACATTTAATTTACCTGTAAGTCCCTTGTCCAGTGGTATCTCTATGCTCAGGGCCTGTAAATTAAATGCTACTAGTGGGCCTGCAGCGCTGCCTACAACACCCACAGAAGTAGCCTTTCCGACCTGTCTCAGGCCTGCTAGCGCTAGGCCTATGTGTACAGTTTCTGCCACAGGGACCTGGCATCTACATTTAGTTGCCAGGCTCAGAACCCCCCTTTTACTACATGTAAGTCACCCCTGAGGTAGGCCCTAACTAGCCCTATGGGCAGGATGCTATGTATGTAGAAAGCAGGACATGTGCCTGGTTGTGTGGTCTGTCCTGGTAGTGACAAACAGCCTATTTTGTTTCTCACTGCTGTGAGAGCTGTCTTGCTCACAGAAGTGCATTAGAAATGCCCTGCCTAATGTCTAGATGGTATTGTCTGATTTATGAGGGGTAGCCTAGGCACATTTGGTATGGTTGTAATGGTAGTGAGAAATGCTGCTCACTGGTGTAGATGGATTTTTTATTACCATTGCAGAAATGCCACTTCTAGAAAGTGAGCATTTCTGTGTGCTTTTGACTCTGGTGTTTTGCAGCTTGACTCCAATCCACATCTGGGCAGAGTGACAGTTGGGCTTAGTGCATACTTTTCGGATGGCCTGTATACAGGAAGTGTGGATGTGTCACAGAGGTGCATCTGCATATTGAATGGTCTTCCTGGGCTGAGAGAAGGGGATGCGGGGCACACTTGCGTCTTTAAAGGCTGTGCCCTGGCCTCACACAAAGGGCTCATTTACCTCCAAATGATGTCTGGAGCCTGTGCTGGAGGATTGAGGGGACACTCCTGGAACCAGTTGGTACTTGTTGGAACCTACTCTCCCCCTCTTTGTTAAACCTTGGCAAAACTGAGTATAAGTACAGAGGGTTTTCCCCATGGAAAAGAGACACTGAATAGACTTAAGGATATGGACACAGAATGCTGCTGGAGGGAGTCTTGTACTGCTGCCTGCTGGGTCACTTGAAGGAACTGCCACTGTCTGCATCCCCTTTGTGCTGGCCTGCTGCTGGGCCCTACTGCCCTGTGCTTCTTCTTGATGTCCCCAGGGGCTGTGGTCCCTGACCCCTGCAGTTGCCTGTCTGAAGCGCATGAGGAGTGCTTCCTTTTTATTACATAGCACCCTGAAAGCACCTTCTTACTCTTTGCTGAAGTGCCTGGATAGCGCTTTCTTCTCACCAAGTCTAGCACTGGGAGAAGCACTCTAACTGCTGCCTTAGCACCTTGAGAGCGCCTCCTTTTGCAAATATTGCACCTTGAAAGTGCGTCACAGCCAAAATCACTGCCACAACCCAGGCGTTTTTGAAAGTCAAGCACGGCAAAAGCATCCTCCTTGAAGTGCACCTGGGCACGAGTGAGGTGAGGACAGAAGCAGAAGCACTCCCGGTGATGCTCCCGGGGCACGGAAGGCAATCAACAGGCACCATCGGGGAACAAGCAGGCAACCACTTCTGGTGCCTTTGATTCTGCAGCTGGGCCACCAAAGACGAAGAGCCTACCAGCCCTGGTAGCTCTGGGGTGGCTCCGAGGGCTCAGCTGCCCTAAAGTGACGGAAAGAGTGGCCCCGGGTTTGTTCCTCAGGAGGGATGGCAGCATGCACACAGGATGTCAATGAGTGCAGCCGCCGCAAGGACACGGGTGGCTGTTACCAGTAAAGCAGGACACGGGTTGAGGGTGATTCCCCCTCCCCAGGTCACTGCACCAGTGGTGCGAACGCCCTCACTGTGCTTTTGGGCCCCAGAGCAATCAGGGCTGAAGGAGCCACCACCCCACCATGGGGATGCCACAAGTCGGATGGTAATGGCCCCTGGTAAGAGAGACGGGGTCTTTACTTTGATATTCACAAAAGTCCCATGGGAATGATTGTAGGAGCACCAGAGCTCCTATGTTTCACCCGTGGAGCTGGGGATACCGCCCCTGGTATAATAGGGGTTAATGGGCATCTCTGAAATGCCTTGACATTTTGTTTTGGTGGCGTTACGGTTATCCTGACCCATGCCTTGGTGAGGGTGCATTCATGCTGAAGTCCACGCAAGTGATTATCAGATGTTTCATAAGACCCATACCATGATGGTGATGTGTTTTTGTATGACTTGCATACATTTTCTAATGGACTTTTGGTGGGCATTCCGGAAGTGTTTTGCTAACCTTTTTTTATGACTTGCCATGTGTTTTCTGATGTTCCTGCTATGGGCATTTATAAGGATTTTATGACGTGCATTTTTGTAGTAATGTTTTTCCTGACTACTGCTTATATTGCAGAATAGTCAGTAACCTGTGTGTTATATGTGACTACTGCTGGTTTCTGCAGGGTAACGGTACTGTGTAATGCTCTGACAACTACTTGGGTAACAGGGTATTACTGACATGTTGTGTTTGGTCTAATGGTGTTGTGTACAATATAGTTTATTTTTATATAACTTGGTGTTGTGTTTCCTTTGTGGTGGGGATAGTGTGTAATTTGTGTTGTGTGTGTTGTGCAAACTTGGTAGCCCTGACAGCCTTAGGGTGGTCACCCCAAACATTTTGCCTACCTCCCTCCACTTTTCGGACACTGTTTTTGCTGATTTTAGGACTCTGCGCACTTTACCACTGCCATCCAGTGCTAAAGTGTATATGCTCTCTCCCTTAAAACATGGTGACATTGGTTCATACTCAATTGGCTTATTCAATCTACTTGTAAGACCCCAGTAAAGTGCACTACATGTGCCCAAGGCCTGAAGATTAAATGCTACTGGTGGGCCTGTAGCACTGATTGTGCCACCCACATAAGTAGCCTCTTTAGCATGCCTCAGGCCTGCCATTGCAAGGCCTGTGTGTGCGGTTTCACTGCCACTTCGACCTGGCATTTAAAAGTACTTGCCAAGCCTCTAACTCCCCTTTTTCTACATATAAGTCACCCCTAGGGTAGGCCCTAGGTACCCCATCTGCTATGTAGATAAAAGGCAGGACATATACATGTGCAGTTTATATGTCCTGGTAGTGTGAAACCCATAAATTCATTTTTACACTGCTGGGAGGCCTGCTCCTTTCATAGGCTAACATTAGGGCTACTCTTATATACTGTTTGAGTGGTAGATTCTGATATGAAAGGAGTAACAATGTTATATTTGGTATGGCCAGAATGGTAATACAAAATCCTGCTGACTGGTGAAGTTGGATTTAATACCTCTTTTAGAAATGGCATTTTTAGAAAGTGAGCATTTCTCTGCACTTAAATCCTTCTGTGCCTTACAATCCAATCCTGGCTGGGTTAGTTGACAGCTCCCTTGTGCATTCCACTGAGACAAACCCCAAACACACTTGCAAACATCTGCATATTGAATGGGTCTTCCTAGGCTGGGAGGGTGGATGGCCTGACACATGGCAACGGACAGTAGTCTGCCCTCACACAAGGACTGCCACACCCCCTACTGGGACCCTGGCAGACAGGATGGAACTGAAAGGGAACTTTGTGCACTTCTAAGCCACTCTTTGAAGTCTCCCCACTTCAAAGACACATTTGGGTATTTAAGCAGGGTCTCTGACCCTACCAACTCAGACACTTTTGGACAAGATACCACTGGTGAAGAATCCCTGAACCAGAACCTTCAACCTGCCAAGAAGAACTGCATGGCTGCCCAAAGGACTCACCTGACTGCTTTTCTGCAAAGGACTGCTGCCCTGCTGTTACCCTGCTGCCTTGCTGTCTTTTGGCTGTGCTGAGAACTGCTCTCCAAGGGCTTGGATAGAGCTTGTCTCCTGTTCCCTGAAGTCTGAGGACCAAAAAGACTTCATTCCTGCAAAAAAACTCCTTTTGCAGTGAAAATCGATGCACAGCCTGCAAGAAATGACGCACAGCCTGCATCGAGGTGAGAAAATCACTGCATGCCGAACCGGATCACCGCAGCCGGACTTCCCGAAGAGGAGAATGAGGCAGAGCCAGCGTTGCAACCGGAAATCCGACGCACAGCCCACTGGATCGGCGCAAAGCCGAGCCGGAACGACGCAGACTGATTTCTTGAGAGAAATCGATGAAGCGCCTGCTGTGCGGCCGAAATTTCCACACATCGCCCACCGGATCAACTGAGCCCCTGTGACTTCGTCCTGCACACCCAAGATTTCAAAACCTTGTCTCCGGAGCGTGCGAAAACCCCGCAACCCGAAGAGGATCCTAGTCTATGCACCAGAAATCGAAGCAAAGCCTGCCCTGCGTGAAAACTCAATGACGCATAAACTGTGTTCACTGGAAAAATCTATGCACACCTCCCCGTTTTCCTCGCAACTCCTTCTCTACGGTCCCTTGCGGAGAATTTGAACGCATGCCAGGTACTTTGTGTTTGCAAGAGACACTTGTTGCTTTTTAAAAACTAAAGACTTTTTATATCAGTTTCTAAGTGATATTTCAATGTGTACTTATTGAATCTTGATCGTTTTGACCTGCATTTAACCGGATAAATATTCAATATTTTTCTAAACACTGTGTTGTGTATATTTGTGGTGTTATACTGTGTTATTGCATAGGTTATTGCACAAATACTTTACACATTGCCTTTTAAGTTAAGTGTGACTTCTCAGTGCCAAGCTACCAGAGGGTGAGCACAGGATAATTTGGATTGTGTGTGACTTAACCTGACTAGAATGAGGGTCCTTGCTTGGACAGTGGACAACCTGACTGCCAACCAAATACCCTATTTGTGTTTGGTCTAATGATGTTGTGTACAAAGTTGTTTATTTTTATGTAACTTGGTGTTGTGTTTCCTTTTTGGTGGGGATAGTGCGTCATGTGTGTTAAGTGTGTTGTGCAAACCCTTTACACATTGCCTCTGGGATAGGCTTAATTGCTTGCGCCAAGCTACCAAGGGGGTTAGCAGAGGTTATCTTGGGTGTGTACCTCCATCATCCTGACTAGAGTGGGTGGGTTCTGCCAGGCTTAGGTGCATACCCTAGCCAAGCAGAAACCCCATTTCTAACACCCATCTAATCATGTTTTAAGGAGAGAGCATAAAATCTTTAGCACTGGTTATTGTTGGTAAAGTGTTCAAATGCCAACAAAAACGAATTCCGCAAAAAAGGGGCGGAAGAAGACAAAAGGTCTGGGGACGACCCTGCAGAAAGGGTTATTTCCAACATCTCCTGACTTAGAAACATTTTAAAGGTCAACATCCATGCAATGGCATGCTTGAGACACGGCTACTTATGTGGGTGGCACTATTAGTGCTGCAGACCCACTAGTAGCATTTAATTTACAGACCTTGGACACATGCAGTGCACTGTACTAGGGGCTTGTAAGTTAATTAAATATGCCAATTGGGTATGTCCAATGGTACCATGTTTAAAGAAGAGAACACATGCACTTTAACACTGGTTAGCTGTGGTAAAATGTTCAATGTTGTAAAGCTAACCAAAACAAGGTCAAAAAAGAGGATGAGGAAGGCAAAACATTTGGGGTGACAGTTCAGAGAGGACCATTTTCCAACACAACCTAATTCCATCCTATTGCCAGGGTAGACTAATCAATACCTTCATGGACTTCCCTGCTTAGGATGATATAATGTGGATAATGGTCCACTACTGCAGGAGTACTTACCAGTTCCATGCCTCTCTGAACCCAGTTGGATCCCTCTGTCTATACTCTCTGGGGCCACTGAGTTGATCCATTGGTAACCCTTCTCTTCACCTGTGGACCCTACCTGTGCAGCACCTGACCTTAACTTGCTCACAGATCTATCTCAGTAGGCAGACAGTACCGCCATGGCCAACAATATGATGTGCCCTGTTCCACCTCTTGGTTCTGACTTCTATCCCCAACCCAAGGAAAACTCTGTCTACAGGGACAACAACCACCAGAGACCACCAATGACATCTGTCAGTGTCAAGCACCAGGCCACCCCCACCTCTCCTCCTAGTTTCTAAAAGTACATGGAACCCTCTAAGCCCCCCAGTCTCTCCCCTCCTAAACTATCCTGGGACCTCTCTGGGTCACTGTGAAAATGCTGAAGTAGTCGTCTTGAGGTTCTTCCTGTGGTGCAGATTGCATTCTGCGGACCTCCTCCCTGGCTCCCTGGCTTTAAAATATATCTGGTGCTCCCACTTTGGTTCACCCTTAGGGATTTTCAGTCTTCTTTCTCCTCAGCTTCCTCAGCTCAGCCATGCTGTAGCTCTCAATGTAGCTGATATCCAACTCTATGGCCCTCATTCTGACCTTGGCGGTCTTTTCGCAAGACCGCCGAGTTACCGCCGCGGTAAAGACCGCCGACCGCGGCGGTATGCCGCTGCGCGTATTCCGACCGCTGGGAGCGTTCCGCCGGAATACTGCCAGCAGCCACACTGGCGGTCGGCGGGAAAGTGGAGACTGGTCAACCTCCACCGCCACGCCAGCAGAACACCGCCCCCAGAATTACGACCCACATTTCTGTGTGGCGGTCTTCTGTTGGCGGTCTTCTGTTGGCGGTCACGTCCCTATGGCTCCCGTCGCCTCCCGGAGGACCAACGCACAAGGTAAGTTGATCGTCCGTGAGGGGAGGGGGTGGGGGGGTGTTGTGTGATGTGTGCGTGCATGGGGGTGTGCGTGTGAGTGTGTAGAGGGGGTGTGTGAGTGCGTGCATGCGGGCGGGGAGTGCTGCTGTGCCTATGGGCAATGTGTTTAGTTCGGCGGGTGTGCATGTCGGCATGTATGTGTGCGGGTATGTGTCCCCGTTGTGTATGTGTGTGTAGGGGGTGTGTATATGTGCATGTTGGGGGTGTGTGCATGTCGGGGTGCATGTATGTGCATGTCGGGGTGGGGGTGGGGAGGGGGTTCGTACCACCTCTGGGGGGTGGCAGGGGGGTGGAGGGTGTGGGGGGAGGACTCGGGTGGGGGAGACCCCTATCAGTGCCAGGGAAGGAATTCCCTGGCCCCGATAGTGCTTACCGCCATGGTTCGCACGGCGGTTCCCGCCCGCAAGAAACCGCGGCGGTAGGCAGGGTCATAATACCCTTGGCGGTCTTGGGACGACCGCCGGGCCGGAGTGCGCAAACTCCAGCCCCGCAGTCATGACCGCCGCGGCGGTCGGAGTGGAGAAGTGGCGGTCGGTCGCGGCGGGGACCGCCGCGGTCAGAATGCCATTTTTAATACCGCCGGTCTGTTCGCGGTCCGACCGCCGTCTCTCCGCCGACCGCCAGGGTCAGAATGAGGGCCTATATGTCGTAGACCCGTGGTAGATACACTCCACCCTGACCCATCCTGAGTATATTGACACTCTCTCTGAGGGCAAAGGGAGTTCTCCCCTCTGCTCAACAGTTTCCTCCTCTGTTGATGCTTGTAGCCTCCTTACTTCCTCATAGCCTCAGAGGGCTGTCTGTAGGTCTATTTTGGAAGCTTTCCTTCCCACATTTAGCCTCCTATCCTTGCAGAACTCCTTCAGCTTACTCCCAGTGTAGTAGGCTAGGCAGTTGAGATCCATTGACATCCTGAAAAGGTATCACAGTACAATAACAAAGAGTCTGAAGTAGATGATGGTGAAGCAGGAGTCAAATTTAGAGAAATGACCAATTGAGGGAAAAGGAGAATTTAAAAACTTTTAATGGTCTTAAGTGTGAATAGTAGTGAACAGTGAACAGTGAATTACTATATGGCATTGCACAAACACAAGTCCTATCCTCATTGCTGATCACCAATGTTAGTAATGGGGTCTCTAGTTGGCAGGGGTTTGCACCCCGAAAAAGTAGGGACAACCACTCTAGTCAGGGTAAGTCAGATATACACTAAAAGATAACCTGTGTTTGCCTCTGGTAGCTTGGCACAGAGCAGTCAGACTTATCACAAGAGGCAATATGTAAAGTATTTTTGCAACACACACACACACACAGTAACACAAGAAAAACACCACACCACAAAAATACTTCACACCAGATAAGAAAAATTGATTCTGATTTTATAAACGCTTACACTCTTGCCTGGTTGGGATCGTACTATATCCCCCAGCCACACTTCTGCTATTATGCCTGCGGGGGGGGCACATGAAGTGTTAAAAGCGTGGTTCATCATCCACTACGTGGGGCGCTGACTCTCTTACCTGGCTGGGATGGGACTACATTCCCTAGCCACTCTCCTGCTGTGAGTCCTTCAGGGAGGACAACCTGATGCGCTAAAAGCACGATTCAATACCTTAACTGTGCGGGACGCTGACTCTCTTGCCTGGCTCTTGTGGAGCTACATGCCCCAGACACATTCCTTCTGTGGCATCTGCGGGGGTGCCTGATGCGCTAAATGTATAATTCAACACCAGGCAAAGACCAGGCGAATAGCGGGCCCATCTGCGCCTGCCAGCGGCGAGAAGAGGCCAGAGCGGGCCTGCCCTCTAGGCAACAAAGGTTCGCAGTTTAGAAGTTTCTGTTTGACTTTCTCCAAGGGGAAAATTAAGGAGGGGCAGGGCATTCTGGGAGGGGACACTATTACCACTGTTGACTCATTTTTGGTAAGAGTGGGGGGTAATCTCCAAGGAGATAGAGTTGACTGAAAGACGTCTCTCCATGGAAATCAGTAGGGGTGATAGTTGTTTGATTCCTCTATGATGTTCAGCCTTCTGGCTCTACACAGTTGCTGACTGGAATACAAAATGTCCATGGTGAGGATTAGTCCACTGTTCCTACCTCTCCTCTTGGGGAGCCCCCAGAGGTTAAAAAGATGGTACCTAATAGAAGGGGGGCACTTGGAAAGGCAGACAGTGGAGTAGTCTCCAGTATGGACATGACAACAGATATGCTGCTACCTAAGCTTGAGGCCATTGTTAAGGGTTTTTTGGCGCCAGTTTTGGTACACCTTGAGGGGATGAGGCTATGCTGTTGAATTATGTAAAAAACTGTTTCCCGAGGGTTTATCAGTGACGTCACAAAGTCATGACAGCCCAGCCGGAACCGTCACCCAGGTGGGTCTGGGCACAGGGGGTTACTACGCACTGATACACAGGGTGTGGTAGAACGGTTGAGCCCCACTGGGTCTATGAAGCCAAGCACATTGCCCCTTTTGCAGGTATGTGTGGTAACAGTATCTTGTTCACGCACTGAAACCTCTACCTGCTGCACTATGGGAATGCAGCAGATTAGTTCTAAGGCACAGAGCCCAATCAACCCAAATGAATCTAGTCGCAATAAGCTACCTCTGTTTCAGGTTGGAGATATCTCTAGGCTACATCTCCCCTGGAATTTGTACCATTAGTAGGGGTCTTAATAGGTAGGAGGGAGATGAAGGGCAATCTTCTCTGCAAGGTGAAACACCGGTGTAATTGTGCCCTAGTAAATGAGCCATCCTTGTCTCCACTCATTAATATGGAGCAAAAAGTGGGATGGGTGGGTAGGAATGGGAAAAGTATTGAGGGGAACTGTAGCATAGTTAACTTCAGGCACCCAAGGACAGCAAAAGACTTTGTCCAGGGAAAGTTCAGTCCTTACGGTAAGGCCTCAGCTATCAGGGTTAGTCCCCTGCAGTACTTTTACCCATCCTTCCGGTCCCAGACTGGTGTGAGTGCTCGACTAATAGGTAACCCACATGTTTTGTTAGGGGGCTGGAATGATGTATGACAATACTACTGGAGAACAAGTTTGCTCCATTGAGTGAGCTGGATAATAACAATTTACTGGACACACCTTTGCCAAGTAATAGTCCTCTCCTTGCCTAGGGAAAACATTGTGTGGGGAGCAGTCTGGTCCAGTGCAAGCAGGGGCAGCAGTATCTGTTAACTGCCATGAGTTGGAACATCGGTGGATTAAAAGGTAAAAGGGAGGACAAGAGATGGTTGGTCGTGCTTAAGGGGAAGAATTTAGACCCAGCGGGGATCTCGGCCGCAACACAGGAGCCGGCTCCAAATGGAGCCGGCGGAGTTGCGGCTGTGCGACGGGTGCAGTTGCGCCCGTTGCGCTTTTCACTGGAAAAGCTGCACGGGCCCTGTCAGGGGGCCCCGCGACTCCCCGTACCGCCAGCCTTTTCCTGGCTGTTCAAACCACCAGGAAAAGGCTGGTGGTAGGGGGACTCGTAATCCCCTGGGCAGCTCTGCACTGACGGATTACAACTGCCGGGGCCAATGTGGCGGGAAACCATGGGAAGCACCGCCAGCCTGTTGACGGTGCTTCCGTCAGAACAGCCCTGGCGGTCTTGGACCGCCAGGGTTGTAATGACCCCCTTAGGGCCGTATTTATACTCTGGTTGCGCCGAATTTGCGTCGTTTTTTTCGACGCAAATTCTACGCTAAGCTAACGCCAACTAATGCCATATTTATACTATTGCGTTAGAGGCGTCTAGCGCCAAAGTTCCCGGAATGTGCGTCATTTTTTAGCGTGAACCCCTTCCTTGCGTTAATGATATGCAAGGGAGGCGTTCCCGTCTTAAAAAATGACTCCCAGGCCTTTACGTGGTATTTATACTCCCGGGCAAAAGAGACGCCCGGGAGTGGGCGTGGCTAAAAACGGCGCATTTGCGCCGCTTTTTAACGCCTGGGTCAGGCATGGCGTTAAGGGACAAGTGGGCTCAAAATGAGCCCAGAGTGCCCTCCCCTGCCCCCAGGGACCCCCCCTGCCACCCTTGCCCACCCCAGGAGGACACCCAAGGCTGGAGGGACCCACCCCAGGGACATTCAGGTAAGTTCAGGTAAGTATTATTTTTATTTTTTTTTAATAATTTTTTTTGGCATAGGGGGGCCTGATTTGTGCCCCCCTACATGCCACTATGCCCAATGACCATGCCCAGGGGACAGAAGTCCCCTGGGCATGGCCATTGGGCAAGGGGGCATGACTCCTATCTTTACAATGATAGGAGTCATGTTGATGGGGGATGGGCGTCGTTAAAAAATGGCGCAAGTCGGGTTAAGACGATTTTTTTGCCTCAACCTTACTTGCCCCATTTTAAGACGCCCTAACGTCATTTTTGCCCAACGCCGGCGCTGCCTGGTCTACGTGGTTTTTTGCCACGCACACCAGGCAGCGCCGGTCTGCTTGCGCCGGCTAACGCCATTCCATAAATACGGCGCCCGCATGGCGCTTCAGAATGGCGTTAGACGGCGCAAAAATTTTTGACGCAAAACTGCGTTAGCGCAGTTTAGCGTCAAAAAGTATAAATATGGGCCTTAGTGTCTATGCAGGAAACGTGAGATGTAGATAACACTTTTTATTTAGATGGCTTTTGCTCATTTTCTAAGGCGGCATCACCTTTGTGTTTGGGGCGGGCTAAGGGTGGTCTCCCTATTCTTGTTTCTCTAAAAATCTCATGCATATCCACCCGCTACAAACAGGTTCCACCAATCTGTTGCATTCAAACTGGTATTTAAATGCAGCCCAACGTGGGTGGTGGTTAATTTTTACAATTCCTTTGTCAAGAGCACACAGGTTAAACATATTCTTTGCCTGAAACATTGTCTGTAAAGATATGGGAATGGAAGTCATCATTGTATTATGTCTTACTTTTAGGGGATTTTAACATTCATTTGTGTTCACATGGTTGTGACCTCGGAAAAGGATTACTTGACGCTAGCCTTCAAGCAACACACTTTGAGCACACCGAGCACAGTAATTTGTTTGAGGATAATTCGGAAAGTAATAATCTGATTTTTATTAAATAGACAAGGGGGCGGTGGGGTGAGGCTATACCTTCCTTTATCGGGGAGGGGCTGTTACTCCACCATTGACCATGTCCTTGCATCTGCAACATTGGTACCCCTTGTCAAATCAATGTGTGTTCTCTGGAATAATTTTAGTGATCACAACCCTGTAGTGTTGGATGTGATCTGATCTGGAGGCCCGAAATGGTAGCAAACACAATGAAAGGTCCCACTAACAAAATTATTAGCACCAAGGACCAGTCTTGGAGAATCAAGTGGGACGAAGTGATCCCAGAGGAATTCCTGGAGAATCTTTATAGGAAGAGTGCAGTAAATATTTACCTATGCCTGGAGGCTAATGCGACTGATGAAGAGACTTTTGAGGCTTTTAATAGGTTATGTGGGCAGATTTCTTCCAGTCTTATGTCCAGAAGGAAGTATGACAACCACAAGGAAAATAAGTGGTTTGATATAAATTGTTCCAGGGAACATAAAAACAAATAAAGGGAATACTACGGTGAAATGCAATATACCCAGCGATAGATGGGTGTCCCACTTCCAAGGGATACATAGTAGTGGGTGCGCGAGCAGACATGATGGCTCCTGTGAGCCTTGTGATATAGCCCCCCCTTGCTGTTTAGCCCATAAGAAGTGTACAAGGCCATCCTTTCCGTGGCCAAGGGAAGGCCCCGGGTCCGGTTGGGGTCCCCCCAAACCTTTAAAAAGCTGATCCCTTAAGGTGGGCCAGGATATAGGCTCAGGTCTTCAATGCTGCCTGTAGGAAAGGTCTTCCCCCATCCTAGTTCAAATCCTTATCTTACCTATTTTCAAGAAAGGAGACAAGCCACTTTGCTATCTTCCCATATCCCTTATAGATTCAGCTGCAATAATTATGGGCAGGGTTGTGTTAGGCAAACTATCACTCTGGTGTGATAGTAAAAATATAGGCCCTCATTATGACATTGCCGGGTGGCCAAGGCCGCCTGCCAGTGCCATACCACCATCAGGTTGTCTGTGCAGCTTGAACACCGCTGGCCCTATTATTGTTTCCCTGCTGGGCCGGTGGGTGGAAACAATGTTTCTGGCTGCCGGCCCAGCAGGGAACAGGACCTTAACATTGCAGCTGTCTCCTAATGGAGCCGGCTGTAATGTGGTGGTGCAGCGGGTGCAGCAGCATCCCTTGCACATTCCACTGCTCGTAATTCATTCAATGGAATGCGCGATGTGGCTGTGCATGGGGGCCCCAGAGTCCCCATTCCAGCAGCCTTTCCATGGCGGATGGGGACTTGTAACTCCCAGGGAAACACTGCTTGAAGCGCTACCCTGACGAATTACAACTGCCGGGACTGCCAGGCAACAGGCTGGCGGCAGTCTAACGGTGTCAGCGGTTGGACCCAGGTGGTCCGACCGCCACTGTGACCCTGGTCATAATGACCCCCATAATCTCTGACATTCAATATAGTTTTAGAAATGGGAGTGGGACCCTGGATCACTGTATTAACCTGCAGATGATCATCAGGAAATATTTCATAACCAAAGGAGGGTGTCTTTATAGGCCCTTTATGGACCTCACCTCGGTTTTTGACTGGGTGAAGAGATCCAAGCGTTGGCCGAAGTAGTGGCATTCTTACATAATTTACATTCTATCCTCTAGGCCTTGGTAAGATGCAATGACGATGGCAGTCTGACAGCTCCATGGGCAATCCGCAGGGGGTTTGACTAGGGTGCATTTTAGCACCCCTGTTATTCACACTCTATATTAACCAACAGGATGAGATTTTATCAGTTGCATTAAGGGATGTTCCTATGGCTGGCACCAAGTTAATACCTGTTCTATTGTACTCTGTCAAAGCGGTGTTGGTTGCCATGATGCCAGTTGGTCTACAACATCTTTTGGATGCTTCTATCCACTTTATGGACTCGCTGGACCGTGCAACAAGCTATACTAAGTCTCATACAATGACGCTCGACCACCCCAAGTTAGTGGGGAAATCTTTCATGGGTAATAGCACTGAACTAACTAAAGTTGCCACCTTCCATTACTTGGGGGTTTTATTTGATGATTGGGAGTCCTGGGTCCCACAGAGAAATCCAACAAAGAATAATCTTGGGAGAGGGGTGGCTGCCAAAATGGACTTTGCTATGAGACTGATGCAAAACCAGTACAGGCTTTGGTTAATGTTTACCTGAGAAGTGTGTCTAGATGGCATGTTATGGGTATGATGTTTGGGGGCATACAGATGATAGTGAGCTCCAAGTAGTAAAAAGTAATTTTCTTTGTAGGCTTCTGCTGCTTCCCGCTTGCACCCTGGTCTTCATGGTACATGAGGAACTGGGAATCGGTTATCTCCTGGATCTCACTGCTCTGGCTTAGAATTTGGGCAAATCCAGCCTTTTTGCTTAATCAGCTAGTGATAGAGGATTGTTGTGCATTAGAAGGGACACTCGCATTCCCTGGCTTAGAGTGGGTTGTGCTGAGCTTTTCCCTAATCCCAAAACCTTGAGAAAAGGAAAACTGCTGGAGATAAGGAATACGTTACTCCTATGTAGGATGGCAGAGAGGAGAAGGAACTCTTGAAACCCACGGTAAAAAAGCATATTTTGGTAACAACAAGCTCATCAGGGGAACCATATCTTGTATTTGTTAATAATCCCCACCACCGTTTTTCATTAGCGAGGTTCAGTTTAAACATTATACCCTGGCTTTTAGCCATTCCAAAAGGGTTTTGTAACTCTGGGGAGCGGCAATCCTGTCCCTGTGACAATTTCTCCCAGCAGGACACTATGCATTTCATGTTTTTTTAGTGATCTGTATCAATCTCTAAGGCAAGGCTTTATTGCCCCACTGCATTTTATACAAGAAAAACAGCTTTCTTGTTTCTTCAAATGCTTTAGTCACCGGGGCTTTGCGTTGGGGTCCCGAGCTTTCTTGCCAGCACCTTAAGACTGAGGAAACAGCTTTTTAATGATTAAGGTGCCCTTGCTTTATTAATCTTTTTATCCAATATACTATGTTTTAAATGTTATCTTTGGAATCTTAGTTGTATGTATTGTTATGTATCAGTTTTTATGGTTTTATGGACTTTTGAAGTATTGAGTTACTGAATAAACTATTTATGACTCAGATTATGATTTTATAAAAAATTGAGGACCAAAACAACAAAATTCCAAAGATTAGAAATAGGGATATGAATTTTATGAGACTAAAAGTAGTCTAGCGCTTAGAAACAAATAATGCTTTAGTGGTTACTATAGGTCACACTGAACTGGGGCAAAGTCAACATTTCAAACCTACGACGATGGAGCGTGGGCCAGGTACAGGAGCCATGCGGCCCCGGTGAACAGAGTACCTTAATCCTCATCGCAAGCACGACATGCAGGGATGCTGCATCGGTAGATGCATTAATGTTCCTCCCGCAGTCGAGGGGATGTGTTGATTTTTCCCGATACGTGGGATTCCAGAGACAAGTGTCTTACTGTGATGTGTTGATTTCAAAGCCGATGCACAGGGTTTCTCCTCGCTGTCGAAAGGATGCATTGATCATCCTTCAGCGATGGCGGTGATGAGGTGGTTTTAGTGCTACATCTATGCCAATGCACCAGGTGCTGCTTCCAGCAGGCAGGGGATATGTTGGGCAGTGAGGTGGTTCTTAAGGTTCTGCTTCGCCAGTATTATGCCCACAAACAGGGTTGATGCATTGGTTGCCGCTTCCAGCAGGCAGGAGATGCATTGATGACACTGGTGCAAATATCTAGGTCCCTTCCAGTGAACCAGGCACAAGAGCAAGGGTAGAGATTTTGATATTCCTGAGTCTCTAGCAACAGGAGACGAACCAACGAACCCTGGGAGAGCACTTTGGGGTGCAAGGCAGAGTCTAGCTCTCTCTCAGCAAGGTCAGACAGCAGCAGCCAGCAGGTTAGCACAGCAGAAAAGCAGCCCTTCCAGGTCAGCAGTCCAGCAGAGTGACAGTCCTTAATGCAGCATAACAAGTCTTCTGACAGAGTACAGTTGCAGGTCCAGAAATGCCTGATTTCGTGGAGCCAGAGAACCAGTACTCATACCCAAATGTACCTTTGAAGTGGCGATGACTTCAAAGAATTGTTTTTTGAAGTGCACAAGTATCCTGTCTCCCTCAGTCCTGGCTCCAGCCTATCAGGAGGGGGTAATCAGCCACTTGTGTGGTGACAGGCACTGTCTTTTCAGATGTAAGTGTCATCCCCTCCCATCCTTCCTGCAGAATGCAGATGAATGTATTGGAGCTCTCAGATGCACCTGATCTTCCTATGTTTATGGCTGTCTAGAGGGGATGCACAAAGTGTAGCTGTCACCTACCCTAGACATGCATTGTAGACAGACTGCAAGCACACAGAGATGTGAGTTTTTCACAACCAGGACATGTAAAACTGAAAAGTACATACCCTACCTTTTACTTACATAGCCCCCTGCCTTATGAGCTATCTAGGGCCTACCTTATGAGTTGCTGATTTGTAATAAAGGGGGTGTTTAAAGCATGGAAAAGTGTTTCAAATGCTAAGGTCAAGTGGCAGGAAACTGCACACACTGGCTTTGCAGTGACAAGCCTGGGATGGTCAAAGAGCTATGTAAGTGGGTGGCACAATCAGTCCTGCAGGCCAACTAGTAGCAGTTAATTTACAGGCCGTAGTTATAAGGTGCAACACTTTATAAGGTCCTTCTAAGTGAATTAAATATGCCAATTGTGTATACATTAATGTTGTCATGTTTAAAGGAGAAAGTGTGTGCACTTTAGCACTGGTTAGAAATGATAAAGTGCTCAGAGTTCTAAAGCTAACAGAAACAAGGTCAGAAAAAGAGGAGGAGGAAGGCAAAACATTTGGGTAACCCCTAAGAGAGGGCCATTTTCCAACAAGGGAGATGCGTAGAGTGTTGTGGAGTGGAGTTGAATGTCATACAGTACATAGAGTAAAATAGTGTGCTGTAGATTAGCATTGAGAGGAGTCCATTGTTGTACAGTGGGGTGCAATAGAGTGGAATACACTGTGGCAGAATGGAGGGGTGTAGATTTCATTGAGTGGAGTACAGTGTCATTGAGCGAGTTCAGTGGAGTGGCATAGAGTGAAGTCGGGTAGAGTTGACTGGTGTAAACAGGAATATCCTAGAGCTGAGTGGTGTAGATTGGAGCAGTACACAGTGGAGTCACGTAGAACAGAATGACATACAGTAGAGTGGTGTACAGTGAAGTGGCAAAGAGTGTAATAGTGTAGAGTGGAGTGGGTAGAGTGGAGTTACTGACAGTGGAATAGCGCAGAGTAGAGTGGCATAGAGTGTAGTGGAGTACACGTAAGTGGCGATAACTGGGGTGGCGTACAATTGAGTGGCATACAGTAGAATAACATAAAGTAGATGTATAGAGTGGATGGATGTACAATGGAATGCGGTAGACTGGACTGGGGCACATTGGAACATCATACAGTGGAGTGGTGTACATCGGAGTCCTATTGAGTAGAGAGGCATACAATGGAAGAGGGTACAGTTGATTAGTGTACCCTGAAATAGCATAGAGTGGAGAAGCGTAAAGCGGAGTCGAATACAGTGGAGTGACATAGACTGAAGTGCCACACAGTGGAGTGTCATAGACTGAAAAAGAGTTCAAGGGAGTGGCATACAGTGGAGTGACAGAGCAAAGTGACATAAAGTGGATTAGCACACAATAGAATAGCATAGATTGGAGTAGCATACAGTGCAGTGGGGTAGATAGAGTGGCATAGAATCGATTAGCATAGAGCTGAGTTGTGTAGTTGTGAACAGTGGACTAGCATATAGTGGAGTGGTGTAGAGTGGAGTGGCGTACAGTGATGTGACATAGACTGGAGTGGCAAACAGTGGAATGGCATGTAGTGGAATAGCGTAAAGTGGAGTGGTGCAGAGTGGAGTGACAAGGAGTCGAATGGAGTGCCTTAGAGTGGAATAGCATAGAATGAAGTGAAGTGACATAGAGTGGAGTGGAGTACAATGTAATAGAGTACAGTTGAGTATTGTAGACTGGAGTGGAGTAGAGTGCGGTGATATACAGTCAAGTGAGGTAGGGTGTAGTGGAATACAATGGAATAGCGTAGAGTGGAGTGGCATAGAGTGAAATAGGGTACAGTGGAGTGGCATACACTGGAGTGGTGTAGAATGGAGTGATGTAGCATGGAATAGCATGTAATAGAGGGGTGTACAGTGGAGTGGCATTGACTGGAGTGGCATAGAGTAGAGTGGCATACGGTGGAATAGCGTAGGGTTAAGTAGCGTTGAGTGAAGTGGCATACACTGGAGTGGCATAGAGTGGGGTGGCATAAAGTGAAATAACGTAGAGTGGAGTGGCATAGAATGAAATGGGGTAGAGTGTAGTGGCATGGTGTGGAGCGGCTAACCCTGGTAAAGTGCATAGTGGATTGTTGTACAGTGGAGTGGTGAATAATGGAGTACAGTAGAGCGGAATGGGGTAGAGTGGAGTGGCCTACGGTGCAGTTGTACACATTGGAATAGCATAGAGTGGAGTGGCACACAGTCTAGTGATGTGTAGTGGAGTGGTGTAGAATGGAGTGGCATAGAGTGGAATGGCATACAGTGGAATGGCTTATAGTGAAATGGTGTAGAGTCAGTGAAATAGAGTGGAGTGTAATAGAGTAGAGTGTTGTTTAGTGGAATAGCATACAGTGGAGTTGTGGAGTGGAGCGACATATAGTAGAATATCATATATCAGAGTGGCATAGAGTTGAGTGGTGTAGAGTTGAGTCGCATAGAGTGGAGTGAGAAACAGTGCAGTGGTTTGCAGTGCTTACAGTGAAATAGCATAAGGTTGAGTGGCATACAGTGGAAAACGTACACTGAAGTGTGTAGAGTGGAGTGTAAGTGACCACTCCTCCCTCCACTCTAGCTCAGATGGCCCATCAGGATAGACAGGCTACACTCCAGCTACCTTTGTGTCACTGTCTACTGGAGATTCACAACTAGCCCAACTGTCAGTCTGACCCAGACAGGGAATACACAAACAGGCAGATTCACAGAATGGTTTAAACAAGAAAATGCCCACTTTCTAAAAGTGACATTTTCAAACACACAATCTAAAAACCAATTCCACTAAAAGATGTATTTTTAAATTGTGAGTTTAGAGACCCCAAACTCCATATCTCTCAAAGGGAAACTGCACCTAAGGGGTATTTGAAGGCTGCCCCTATATTAACCTGTGAGAGAGATAGGCCTTGCAACATTGAAAAACGAATTTGGTAGTATTTCACTTTTAGGACATGTAATACACATCAATACATGTTCCGCCTTTGACATACACTGCACCCTGCCCACAGGGCTACTTAGGGCCTCCCTTAGGGGTGCCTTACATGTACAAAATAGAACGTTTGAGCCTGGCAAGTGGGTACACTTGCCAGGTTGAATCAGCACTTTAAAACTGCACACAGACACTGCAGTGGCAGGTATGAGCCATGTTAACAGGATTACTCATGTGAGTGGCACAACCAGTGCTGCAGGCCCACTAGTAGCATTTGGTTTACAGGCCCTGAGTGCCTTACTAGTAAATCAAATATGTCATTCATGAAAAGACCAATTACAAATACACTCTACACAGGAAGCACTTCAGCACTGGTCAGCAGTGGTAAAGTGCCCAGAGTACCAAAAAAAGCAGAAACAAAGTCCAGCACACGGTCAAAACATAGGAAGCAGAGGCAAAAAAGACAGGGGAGACCACTCCAAGGACTCCAGGTCTAACAACCCATTATACGTTATCCTTTTTGTGACCCTCAAAACCTGCCATTCACTACAGTGCATTTCAAAGGGGTGCTATCATGTATATTGGTCCCAAGATGGCTGCCAGCAATTCCTAATTGACGTACTGACAATCAATCAAATTTCACTATCTGCGCTTAGGCTCTGCCCAGCTATACAAATTTAAATTTCCTTTAATATATAAAAAACTAGTGAACTGATTTATACCAAATAACAAAAAGCATGCTTACTAGACCAAGAGCTACCTTTCTGACAAATTTGGTGTAATTCCGTACAACAGATTGGGCAGCAGTCGTGTCTGAAATCTCTATGGGATTTAACAAGATAGATGCACTTTTTTGGATTCCTCCTTTTTCTCAGCCCCTGCTTGATGGATCACAGTGAAACCTTCCATGCACAACACAATCAAACAAGACCGTTCTTTAAAGGGGAACTTTCATTAAGAATTGTCAAACTGCAGCAATGATATCGTCAAGTCAATAAGTGGTTTCGCTATGGAAACTAGGTCATAACTATGACTACCTACTCGCATCTGCAGTAAATAAGATAGATAGATAGATAGATAGATAGATAGATAGATAGATAGATAGATAGATAGATAGATAGATAGATAGATAGATAGATGGATAGATGTATCACATGGGTATAGGGTAAGCATAGGGTGATAAGAGTTGCTATAGGATTTAGTGGTGGGTACGAGTATTGGATTGTAAGAGTGTTTTAGGTTAAAGGGGTTGGTATGGGTATAGGGTGGTAATGGTATTTTAGGGATTAGAGGAAGGTAAGGGTAATAAGGAGGTTTTTAGGGTTTAGGGATGCTGAGGGTTATACAATGGTAAGGGTTTTTTAGGGTTTAGGGTTGGGGAATGGTATTGGGTTGTAAATGTGTTTTTAGGATTTAGGGTTGGTAGGTACATAGAGTGGTAAAATAATTTTAAGCTTTAAGGGATGGGTAGGGGCGTATGGTGGTAAGGGTAAATAACAAAAGGAGGTTTGGGTGTTATGCCCCAGTAAAATAAAAAAAAATGGAAAAAAAGTTGGGAATTTAGGGGGTCTCCCCCCAAAATATGTCCCTCAGCAGCTGCACAATATACATATGTAGATGCTTTTTTTTTCACTTACCTTATTTATATTTACCAGCATGGTAAAGGCATGCGTGGTATAAATGTGTTGTAAAAAATGTGTGGTAAAGGCATGCGCTCTAATTGCATGTGTTCAATTGTATCTGCCAAATGTAGTGTGGAGAGAGGATATCTACTTTTTCAACAAATATCTCTATATAATTGTTTGTCTTTGAGTTACTCTTTTTGAACAGCCCCAATACCATAGGAGTAGGTTCCGAAGTTATAAAGGGGTGTGTGTGTCCATAGTGCATGCTGTAGTTTCACTGAAAGAACATGGTTACCACAAGACAAACCACAGAACTCTAGCTAGCTGTTAGCTTAAACTATATGCAGGTTGACCATTACCAACTAGGGTAGAAATGTTTAGGGTATCATCTGAAGCTAAGGCATGTCATTCAGGTGAAGGGCTATCTTTTCACGATGGGTTAATACATAAGAAGATTTGGGGGCTTCTACACAAAAAACGGGCTCAGAGATTTCCCTTGCAAAAATCTTCAGAACAAGTGTAATAAACTGTGCAATGTGTGATTTTTCATCAGATGATTACATTGATATTTACTGTGGTGGCTCCGAATGTGCAGCATTGGTTTACACTTGGAAACTTTTGTTGACCATTAAATGAGCAGAGGATCATTAACCAACTCTGATCTGGAATAAATAGCCTGATAAATGGGTATCCGCTTTACAGTTTGCGACCATCGGAGGTGAGGGCATGCCCATAGCAGATTCTCATTCTACCTCGTGTGGCACCACTGAACTTACGCCTGTGTGTGTAACTGGAATTGTCTGGTGCTACTCAAGTCATCACGCGCCAGACATTGCGCCTCATTTCTAGAGAGGCCCGGAATTGAGAACTCATTGTTTGTGTGGCCGGAATTGTCTGGTGCTGAATTCCTGCTCTGCACTGTGTCTGATCAGCATTGTTTGGTACCACACCGACCATCGAGCACCCAACATTGTGCCTCATTTCCAGGGAGGTATGGGGGAGTAAATTTGTGTTCCAGAGTGCCCGGATTGCCTGGGTGAGACTTTGTTCAACATGTGTCCTATCGGGCACATCCTTCTTTTGAGGGACACGCCTGCTTCCTCTTCCACTTATCAATTGCTCCTTTGATTCCCCTAGTGTGGGGAACCAACAGACATCTCCTCGCCCAGTGGGAAAACTCCTTCTTACCAGGTTGTATTGACGGAATTGGCCTGAGTGGTGAGAATAAGTGAGTGGGCTACAGAAAGCTTCTGAGAGGGATGGGAAGCAGGTCCCGAGATATGATGAGGCACCCCCAGAGCCTCGCAGACGTAGACAACTACCTTTCATTTAACTTCCTAAGGGATGGCCAATTGTCAACTGCCACCTGAAACCGCCTGTTAACTATCCCCCCACCTTTTTCCCGGTATCCTTAATAGGCGTGACTGGGATTGGCCTAGTTTCTGAGGGGGAAAGGTTTCCTTCAAATCTAGTCAGCGTGGGTGAGGTAGTTGGGGTTGGCTGAAGGGTGGAGGAGGGTTTTGGGCCACAGGGTCTGTAAGTACAATATCTACTGACCTTCCAGCTATCACTGTACAGTATTAGGGTGCTGTGTGTGCATGTGTGTGCGAGTGTGTACCATACAAACCTGCCTGGTATCATTAGCACCAGGTATCGGTGCTGAGTGAGTGCATGGGAGTGACTGCCTGTGAATAACAACACTGCACAGCGGTTTTCTGTACACATTGATTCTTGGCAAGAGTGTATTGACTTCGACATTGGTTTTACCCAATGTGGCCCCCGGGCCATGAGACTATTGAAAAGTCCTATAATTACTTATGTGTACAAATTACTGCTATGATTGTGAGCCAGATTTCACCCTCTAGCTGTGTGGGATTGAATTAAAATAATTGCTCAGGTGAGTCTTGTGCTGACAACGTTTTGCACCGCATGTTGGTGCTGAAGGTAAAGTCGGATCTTTCCTAAAGTGTACATATTACTGATGTCATTTTAACTCGGTTGGGCCTAGTACTGCTAGTGATATTTTGAAATGTGATTTATGCCCAGAGATACATGATGTTCATGTTGTGTTAATTAATCTGTGTTGAATACAAACTTTATTTACATACACCTCTGGTGAAGCCTGTTTTGTGACACTTAGCGTATTTGTTGTGTGCGAGTGCTGTGCCAGTGTTTTACACATTGCCTCTGTGATAAGCCTGCCTGGTCAGAGCCAAGCAACCCAATGGTGAGTGCAGGTTATATCTTGAGTGCAAATAAGCCTGACTGCTCAGTGTCAAGCTACCAAAAGGTGAGCGCAGGTTATACCTTAAATACATTCACCCACCTCTGACGCACGTGGTAGGTTCTGCCTGGCTAGGGCCTCGCCTCAGCCAACCACAACACTGCCTCCAAAATGGTTTCTCTACTGAAGATCATAATCTAAGCCATAATTGTCTTTCGCAGAGCTGCACTAGTATACTTTAATGATAGCCACATACATTAAACTTCCATAGAACAAATGAAAAACAAACAAATTGACAAAGAAAGTGCATATCCTAAAAGATCTGGCATATATCTGGACTTAGGAGTCCAACGTTGGACATTCTCTGATTCAGCAGAAGAACCAATATAACATATATAACATATAGGCTTCCCAAAAGACAGAGCTATGCCTGTCATGAAGGGAATTATTGGTTCTTTTGTTATCAACAGTTGAATAAACCCCTCTGTAAGCTAAATACAGAAATTGCTAACACCTAGGGGGTCATTCTGACCCTGGCGGCCGGTGACCGCCAGGGTCACCGACCACGGGAGCACCGCCAACAGGCTGGCGGTGCTCCTGAGGGCATTCTGACCGCGGCGGTTTAGCCGCGGCCAGAAAGGGTAAACCGGCGGTCTCCCGCCGGTTTACCACTGCCCTTGTGAATCCTCCATGGCTGCGGAGCGCGCTCCGCAGCCATGGGGATTCTGACACCCCCTACCGCCATCCTGTTCCTGGCGGGTCTCCCGCCAGGAACAGGATGGCGGTAGGGGGTGCCGCGGGGCCCCTGGGGGCCCCTGCAGTGCCCATGCCCATGGCATGGGCACTGCAGGGGCCCCCGTAAGAGGGCCCCGCAAAGTCTTTCAGTGTCTGCTAAGCAGACACTGAAATACGCGACGGGTGCAACTGCACCCGTCGCACCCCTGCAACTACGCCGGCTCAATTCTGAGCCGGCGTCCTCGTTGCAGGGGCATTTCCTCTGGGCCGGCGGGCGCTCTTTTGGAGAGCGCCCGCCGGCCCAGAGGAAATGTCTGAATGGCCGCTGCGGTCTTTTGACCGCGGTGCGGTCATTCAGCGGCGGTACCTTGGCGGACGGCCTCCGCCGTCCGCCAAGGTCAAAATGACCCCCCTGGTGACTAAACAAAATATGCACATTCTGGAGTTCAGTATTAGCCCAGGAGAGTTGGAGCCATGTCAAAGTGTCAGGATAGCCATAGAAGAAAAAATATACAACAATAAATACAGCTCTTTTTGGCTTCTATTTGACAGCTCTCACATACATCAACTCAAGCTGAACAGGTAATAAAATATCACATGAATAAATAAAACCAACAGCATATGTATGAATGTATATTATGGGTGCACTTGACAAACCACTTCCCTGTTATTTTTGAGTTAGAAAATCCTCAAAGGTTCTCTACTTGAAATTAGTACAAGACAAAAGCTAACCTATTCGAATGCATGTCCATGGTATGCATAGCATATTGTGTGAGGAAAAGTGAGCAATGTCACACTCATAAATACCTTTCCAAACGTCTTACTACTGTGGTCACTGGCATGAGTGTGGTGGGCTCTGCTTCACTTCTCTCTCTACTCTATTGCTGCATTTATTGGCCAAGGGAACTAATCTTCCCAGTTATAATCCTTGTCCCAGGAGTAATAAAGTTAAGTTGTTCGCTACCTTCTGCACTGCCTTGTGGTTATAGAGCAAGTGCAAGAGAGGGGCAAGTGGAATTTCAATAGTGAGTCATAAGGTCCCACTAGCACTGACCAGAAAATGAGCAACCAGAAAATTCAACAGAACAAGCTTGAGACCTTTTCTAAATACAAATGAATAGTACAATAGTTTGTGTGGTGTGTTTCGTACTTTTGCCAATTCAAGCACCTTGATGAGTATTGGCTATAAGTTTGGAATGTACCAATAAAGATACACATAAAAGGGGGAAGCAGGATCAGAATCTCCTTCTTTATAGAGCGTGTCCCTTTCCTCTGTACGTCAGGTGTCCTCCTGGCAACTAAAATCCCTTTTAGGATTGCTACTCTGTTAGGAGCACTAAAACAATAGTTTTTATGTGTGCTGAATGTTCTCAAATTGAACACAGCACCATTTTGAGATGTCAAAGAGTTTTGTTTTCACTTTATTTTATAGCAATCATGTTTTTCTTGGAATTAAAGTTAGTGGCAAACTTTTAAAAAACAGGGCATTTAAAACACATTGTATTATAAGCTTCGAAAAGTCATACTGAGGTCATAAAAAAGTTGAGGTAGTTGATTAAAATATTTAGGAGTTTTGAAAAGATGGGATTGTTGAATAAAATCATGAAAATGTGGCTGAGAAAAGAATATTTTTATTTTCACAAATATTCCTCTAAATTTGAGGTATTTAAAAGAAATAATTTCAACATTTTTTAATATAATCATGCACTGATATTGCAGGTGCTGTTTGATAATGTTGCGTAAATAAACAAACACACCTTAGCTCTTAAGTCTCTTGTGTCTGGAGCCGACTCCTGTGATGGGGCCATGTGACCATCTGATACCCCACCTATGTTATTGTCCTGCCCTTTTTCTGCTGTTTGTATGCCCTTGATCACACTGTGCTCTCCTGGGCTTCCTCTATTGTTGAACCTATTAAGGACAATGGTCTAATGTTTTGTTTTTAAAGTCAAAGGTCTAACATGGCTTATTTTGGGACAGAAAGGTGTGCTGGATACAATTAATTCCAATACAAGACTGGAGGCTTCCAATATGCATAATTCCTCTTTCAAATGCTGCTCCTCACAGATAAGTACTGCTTTTCCTGGTTGATTTCGATATAGTGTGCTGCTATTCCTGTACTGGTTTGCGTGGTTCCAATTTACAGTCTACAAGTTTTCCGACATGTGTTTGAGGATCCATATGCTTTTTGTAATTTTTATCATACTAGTTTTCTCATATATTTAATTTTGTGACGTAGTTTTGAACATTTTAGCTTACTTCATACTAGTCTTGTAAGTACTTGATTAGTCATGAGCGATCGCTGGAGGCCATGTGTTGGCCGACCCTTCTGTAACGCATCGCGCTGTCTGCTTGAGGTGTCTCTTGTCGGCCAGTGTCAGCCGGTCTCTTATTTGCACGTTTGCACTGAGCTTGGTGTACAGCTGACAAAGCTGTACACTGGGGTCAGAAGCAACTTCGCTTGGCTTACCAACTAGTGAAGAGAGGTCTGAAGCAAGGCCTGCATCTCGTCGGATGCATTCACTGTTGACGCGTCCTTATCATGCGTGATCGGGCATCCATTGTTATGTGAGACATTGTACCAATTCAGGGAAGTTTCTTTGGATTGGACCGACACGTACATTTTTGTGTGATGCTTTGGAAAGGTTTAGAGGAATTTCTTAGGCAATGGGTCTACTTTAGATACATTTCTTAGGCAACGGGCCTATGTTGAGAATACGTGAGGCTCTGCAATCCGTCACCAAGATAACTGTGGCAGTTACAGAGACCACAATCAGCTGATTATTGTGTCAGTTGTTATCTCATCCTTCAGGCTCCCATTTTGTTGTATTTCTCACTTTGAAAAAACACACACACACAGACATATATATATATATATATACTTTAACCCTACATTTATTTAGAATATAATAATCCTTACATTTTATACCAATGTCTGGCCAAGAAGTTGTTAATCCTACACCTTCTGAGTCCCATATGAACGAAGAGATGATTATTACATCAGTTCATAACGAAATGCGCTCATGTGTGAGGAAAAAGCTAAGTCAAGTTTTATCAATGAGGGATTCTAGGAGCGAACAAAAAAATTGTTTTATTCCAGAAAACTTACCTACTGCTGAAAGTGAAGGGGGCAAAAGGAAGCAGAAAATGAAACCTATTGAAAAGAGAGCAACGCCCTGTAAAAAAGTGGGAGGTCTAAGCACCTCGACAAATTCAGGAGGTCTAAGAACCTCAAAGAAATCAGGAGGTCTAAGCACCTCACCCAGTAAGGGTGCCCTAAGCGGCACAAAATGGAAAAATCTACATTATGAAACAACTGATTCAGATATCTTAAGTGACACCTTAATTTCCCGTGAGGGCGAAGAAGACTCTCACAACACATTACCGCTGAATGACTATATTCAATACCTAAATGAAGGGGAGCCAGAAGAGGATGAACTATTTGTGGGACAGGATACCCCATCTACCTCAAGTAAGATAGTTAAAGATCCCCTGGGAGAGGAGATGTTTTCCCCGGATAACATAAAGCATCCTAGAGGCTCTGAATGGTGGCCTCTAGAGCACGTGTCAAAATGTAAAAAATGCTGAATTCAAAATCCTCTTGAGAAAAGTACAAGAAATATTCTAAAGGAGCAACAATGCTCCAGACATGTGATTGAGGACAAAGTTTGTCTCACACATAACCTCGATACAGAACTCATAACCTTTTTATTTAAACTGGGATGTGACCCTAGGAAGGGACTGGAAAGATCCCTAAAATCCTGCCAGGATCACCTACTAGATGTAGTTGGTCCAATGGTAAGAATAATAGACATGGTAGAGGAGGCTCATACCAATGGCCTCGCTGTAGACATACATTTGCTCAGGAGTTGGAACCAAAGAGCAATGGTTCTTGTAGGAAGTTGGCTCTGTATGCACTATTTTAAAGTAAGGAACAGTATGCACAGAGTCCAAGGGTTCCCCTTAGAGGTAAGATAGTGGTAAAAAGAGATAATACTAATGCTCTATTTTGTGGTAGTGTGGTCGAGCAGTAGGCTTATCAAAGGAGTAGTGTTAAGCATTTGTTGTACATACCCATAGGAAATAAATGAGGAACACACACTCAGAGACAATTCCAGGCCAATAGGTTTTTGTATAGAAAAATATATTTTCTTAGTTTATTTTAAGAACAATAGGTTCAAATTTTACATGTAATATCTCAATTGAAAGGTATTGCAGGTAAGTACTTTAGGAACTTTGAATAATGACGATAGCATATATACTTTTCAAATAAAACGCATATAGCTATTTTAAAACTAGAAACAGTGCAATTTTCACAGTTCCTAGGGGAGGTAAGTAATTGTTAGTTCTTGCAGGTAAGTTAACCACCTACGGGGTTCAAGTTTGGGTCCAAGGTTGCCCACCATTGGGGGTTCAGAGCAACCCCAAAGTTACCACACCAGCAGCTCAGGGCCGGTGAGGTGCAGAGTTCAAAGTGGTGCCCAAAACGCACAGGCTTCAATGGAGAAGGGGGTGCCCCGGTTCCAGTCTACCAGCAAGTAAGTACCCGCGTCTTCGGAGGGCAGACCAGGGGGGTTTTGTAGGGCACCGGGGGGGGACACAAGTTAGCACAGGAAGTACACCCTCAGCAGCACGGGGCGGCCGGGTACAGTGTGCAAACACAGGTCGGGTTTTCAATTGGAATCAATGGGAGACCAAGGGGTCTCTTCAGCGATGCAGGCAGGCACGGGGGGGCTCCTCGGGGTAGCCACCACCTGGGCAAGGGAGAGGGCCTCCTGGGGGTCACTCCTGCACTGGAGTTCCGATCTTTCAGGTCCTGGGGGCTGCGGGTGCAGAGTCTTTTCCAGGCGTCGGGATCTGGGAGTCAGGCAGTCGCGGTCAGGGGGAGCCTCGGGATTCCCTCTGCAGGCGTCGCTGTGGGGGCTCAGGGGGGGGGCAACTCTGGCTACTCACGGTCTCGTAGTCGCCGGGGAGTCCTCCCTGAAGTGTTGTTTCTCCACAAGTCGAGCCGGTGGCGTCAGGTGCAGAGTTGCAAGTCTCACGCTTCTGGCAGGAAACGCAGTTGTCTTGAAGTTGCTTCTTTGGAAACAAAGTTGCAGTCTTTGGTGAACAGGGCCGCTGTTCTCGGGAGTTTCTTGGTCCTTCTAGAGCAGGGCAGTCCTCTGAGGATTCAGAGGTCGCTGGTCCCTGGGGAGAGCTTCGCTGGAGCAGTGTCTTTAGAAGTGGGGAGACAGGCCGGTAGAGCTGGGGCCAAAGCAGTTGGTGTCTCCGTCTTCTCTGCAGGGTTTTTCAGCTTAGCAGTCCTCTTCTTCTTAGGTTGCAGGAATCTAAGTTCCTAGGTTCTGGGGAGCCCCTAAATACAGAATTTAGGGGTGTGTTTAGGTCAGGGAGGGCAGTAGCCAATGGCTACTGTCCTTGAGGGTGGCTACACCCTCTTTGTGCCTCCTCCCAAGGGGAGGGGGTCACATTCCTATCCCTATTGGGGGGATCCTCCATCTGCAAGATGGAGGATTCCTAAAAGTCAGAGTCACTTCAGCTCAGGTTGCCTTAGGGGCTGTCCTGACTGGCCAGTGACTCCTCCTTGTTTTTCTCATTATCTCCTCCGGCCTTGCCGCCAAAAGTGGGGCCATGGCCGAAGGGGGCGGGCAACACCACTAGGAGGAATACCCTGTGGTGCAGTAACAAAGGGGGTGAGCCCACCGCCAGGTGTTACAGCTCCTGCAAGGGGGAGGTGATAAGCATCTCCACCCAGTGCAGGCTTTGTTACTAGCCACAGAGTGACAAAGGCGCTCTCCCCATGTGGCCAGCAACATGTCTCGAGTGTGGCAGGCTGCTAAAACCAGTCAGCCTACACGGGTAGTTGGTTAAGGTTTCAGGGGGCACCTCTAAGGTGCCCTCTGGGGTGTATGTTACAATAAAATGTACACTGGCATCAGTGTGCATTTATTGTGCTGAGAAGTTTGATACCAAACTTCCCAGTTTTCAGTGTATCCATTATGGTGCTGTGGAGTTCGTGTTTGACAGACTCCCAGACCATATACTCTTATGGCTACCCTGCACTTACAATGTCTAAAGTTTGGCTTAGACACTGTAGGGGCGCAGTGCTCATGCACTGGTGCCCTCACCTATGGTATAGTGCACCCTAGAGGGGTGACTTATCTATACTGCATAGGCAGTGTGAAGTTGGCATGGCACCCTGAGGGGAGTGCCATGTCGACTTCCTCGTTTTGTCCTCACCAGCACACACAAGCTGGCAAGCAGTGGGTCTGTGCTGAGTGAGGGGTCCCTAGGGTGGCATAAGACATGCTGCAGCCCTTAGAGACCTTCCCTGGCATCAGGGGCCTTGGTACCAGGGGTACCAGTTACAAGGGACTTACCTGGATGCCAGGGTGTGCCAATTGTGTAAACAAAAGTACAGGTTAGGGAAAGAACACTGGTGCTGGGGCCTGGTTAGCAGGCCTCAGCACACTTTCAAATCAAAACATAGCATCAGCAAAGGCAAAAAGTCAGGGGGTAACCATGCCAAGGAGGCATTTCCTTACACAACCCCCCCCGCCCAAACGAAAGAGGATGAGACTTACCTTTCCCAAGAGAGTCTTCATTTTCTAAGTGGAAGAACCTGGAAAGGCCGTCTGCATTGGCATGGGCAGTCCCAGGTCTGTGTTCCACTATAAAGTCCATTCCCTGTAGGGAGATGGACCACCTCAACAGTTTTGGATTTTCACCTTTCATTTGCATCAGCCATCTGAGAGGTCTGTGGTCAGTTTGAACTACAAAGTGAGTACCAAAGAGGTAGAGTCTCAGCTTCTTCAGGGACCAAACCACAGCAAAGGCCTCCCTCTCATTGGCACTCCAACGCTGCTCCCTGGGGAGTAACCTCCTGCTAATGAAAGCAACAGGCTGGTCAAGGCCATTATCATTTGTTTGGGACAAAACTGCCCCTAGACCATGTTCAGAGGCATCTGTCTGCACAATGAACTGCTTGGAGTAATCTGGAGCTTTTAGAACTGGTGTTGTGCACATTGCTTGTTTCAGGGTGTCAAAGGCCTGTTGGCATTCTACAGTCCAGTTTACCTTCTTGGGCATTTTCTTGGAGGTAAGTTCTGTGAGGGCTGTCGCTATGGATCCATATCCCTTCACAAACCTCCTGTAATACCCAGTCAAGCCAAGGAATGCCCTGGCTTAAGTCTGGGTTTTTGGAGCTGCCCAGTCCAGAATAGTCTGGATCTTAGGCTGGAGTGGCTGAACTTGGCCTCCACCTACAAGGTGTCCCAAGTAAACCACAGTTCCCTGCCCTATCTAGCATTTGGATGCCTTGATAGAGAGGCCTGCTGATTGCAGAGCCTTCAAAACCTTCTTTAGGTGGACCAGGTGATCCTGCCAGTTGGAGCTAAAGACAGCAATATCGTCAAGATAAGCTGCACTAAAGGACTCCAAGCAAGCAAGGACTTGATTCACCAACCTTTGGAAGGTGGCAGGGGCATTCTTTAAACCAAAGGGCATAACAGTAAACTGATAATGCCCATCAGGTGTGGAGAATGCTGTCTTTTCTTTTGCTCCAGGTGCCATTTTGATTTGCCAGTACCCTGCTGTTAAGTCAAAGGTACTTAAGAATTTGGCAGCACCTAATTTGTCAATCAGTTCATCAGCCCTTGGAATGGGATGGGCATCTGTCTTGGTGACAGAATTAAGTCCTCTGTAGTCCACACAAAACCTCATCTCTCTCTTTCCTTCTTTGAAGTGAAGTTTGGGGACTAGGACCACTGGGCTAGCCCAGGGGCTGTCAGAGTGCTCAATGACTCCCAATTCCAGCATCTTGTGGACTTCCACCTTGATGCTTTCCTTAACTTGGTCAGACTGTCTGAAAATTTTGTTTTTGACAGGCATGCTGTCTCCTGTGTCCACATCATGGGTACACAGGTGTGTCTGGCCAGGGGTTAGGGAAAAGAGCTCAGCAAACTGTTGCAGGACTTTCCTAGAGTCAGATTGCTGTTGGTAGAGAGGGTGTCTGAATAGATCACTCCATCTACTGAGCCATCTTTAGGGTTTGATGAGAGGAGATCAGGGAGAGGTTCACTCTCAGCTTCCTGGTCCTCATCTGTTACCATCAACAGATTCACATCAGCCCTATCATGGAAGAGCTTAAGGCGGTTCACATCGATCACCCTCTTGGGGCTCCTGCTAGTGCCTAGGTCCACCAGGTAGGTGACCTGACTCTTCTTCTCTAGCACTGGGTAAGGGCCACTCCATTTGTTCTGAAGTGTCCTGGGAGCCACAAGCTCCAGAACCCAGACTGTCTGCCCTGGTTGAAATTCAACCATTGCAGTCTTTTGGTCATACCAAAACTTCTGGAGCTGTGGCTGGCCTCAAGGTTTTTACTTGCCTTTTCCATGTACTCTGCCATCCTTGAACGAAGGCCAAGTACATAGTCCACTATGTCTTGTTTCGGCTCATGAAGAGGTCTCTCCCAGCCTTCTTTCACAAGAGCTAGTGGTCCCCTTACAGTGTGGCCAAACAGAAGTTCAAAGGGTGAGAACCCTACTCCCTTCTGAGGCACCTCTCTGTAAGCGAAAAGCAGACATGGCAAGAGGACATCCCATCTCCTTTTGAGTTTTTCTGGGAGCCCCATGATCATGCCTTTTAATGTCTTGTTGAATCTCTCAACACGGCCATTAGTTTGTGGATGATAGGGTGTAGTGAATTTATAAGTCACTCCACACTCATTCCACATGTGTTTCAGGTATGCTGACATGAAGTTGGTACCTCTGTCAGACACCACCTCCTTAGGGAAACCCACTCTGGTAAAGATACCAATGAGGGCCTTGGCTACTGCAGGGGCAGTAGTCGACCTAAGGGGAATAGCTTCAGGGTATCTATTAGCATGATCCACTACTACTAATATGTACATATTCCCTGAGGCTGTGGGAGGTTCAAGGGGACCCACTATGTCCACACCCACTCTTTCAAAGGGGACCCCCACCACTGGAAGTGGAATGAGGGGGGCCTTTGGATGCCCACCTGTCTTACCACTGGCTTGACAGGTGGTACAGGAGACACAAAACTCCTTGACTTTCTGGGACATGTTGGGCCAGTAGAAGTGGTTGACTAGTCTCTCCCACGTCTTGGTTCGTCCCAAATGCCCAGCAAGAGGAATATCATGGGCTAAGGTCAGTATGAACTCTCTGAACTCCTGAGGAACTACCACTCTCCTAGTGGCACCGGGTTTGGGATCTCTTGCCTCAGTGTACAGGAGTCCATCTTCCCAATAGACCCTATGTGTTTCAGTTTTCTTGCCATTGGACTCTTCAGCAGCTTGCTGCCTAAGGCCTTCAAGAGAGGGACAGGTTTCTTGCCCCTTACACAACTGCTCCCTTGAGGGTCCTCCTGGGCCTAGGAGCTCAACCTGATAAGGTTCCAACTCCATAGGCTCAGTTCCCTCAGAGGGCAGAACTTCTTCCTGAGAAGAGAGGTTCTCTTTTTGTTGTTGTGTTGCAGCTGGTTTCCCAGTTGTCTTTCCTTTCCTCTTGGTGGGCTGGGCCCTTTTTCTAGGCTCCAGCTCTACTTTTTCACCCTGAGCCTTGCACTGTGCCCTTGTCTTGACACACACCAGTTCAGGGATACCCAGCATGGCTGCATGGGTTTTCAGTTCTACCTCTGCCTATGCTGAGGACTCCAGGTCATTTCCAAGCAAACAGTCTACTGGGATATTTGAGGAGAACACCACCTGTTTCAGGCCATTGACCCCTCCCCACTCTAAAGTTACCATAGCCATGGGATGTACTTTAGTTTGATTGTCAGCATTGGTGACTGGATAAGTTTGTCCAGCCAGGTATTGACCAGGGGAAACCAGTTTCTCTGTCACCATGGTGACACTGGCACCTGTATCCCTCAGGCCTTCTACACTTGTCCCATTAATTAAGAGCTGCTGCCTGTATTTTTGCATATTAGGAGGCCAGGCAGCCAGTGTGGCTAAATCCACCCCACCCTCAGAGACTAATGTAGCTTCAGTGTGACACCTGATTTGCTCTGGGCACACTGTTGATCCCACTTGGAGACTAGCCATTCCAGTGTTAGCTGGAGTGGAGTTGGAAGTGGTACTTTTCTTGGGACAGGCCTTGTCTCCAGTTTGGTGCCCAGGCTGATTACAGCTACGACACCAGGCCTTTTTGGGATCAAAGTTTTTACCTTTGTACCCAAAATTGATTTGTGAAGAGGCTCTGGGCCCACCCTCCTGTGCAGGTTTTTGGGGGCCTGAAGAAGACTCTTTACTATTTTTGTTTTTGGATGTCTCAACACTCTTCCCCTGGGGAGGCTTTGTGACCCCTTTCTTTTGGTCACCCCCTGTGGAAGTCTTGGTCACCCTAGTCTTGACCCAATGGTCTGCCTTCTTTCCCAATTCTTGGGGAGAAATTGGTCCTAGGTCTACCAGATGCTGATGCAGTTTATCATTTGAACAATTACTCAATAGGTGTTCTTTCACAAATAAATTGTACAGCCCATCATAATCATTAACACCACTGCCTTGAATCCAACCATCCAGTGTTTTCACTTAGTAGTCCACAAAATCAACCCAGGTCTGGCTCGAGGATTTTTGAGCCCCCCTGAATCTAATTCTATACTCCTCAGTGGAGAATCCAAAGCCCTCAATCAGGCTTCCCTTCATGAGGTCATAAGATTCTGCATCTTTTCCAGAGAGTGTGAGGAGTCCATCCCTACACTTTCCAGTGAACATTTCCCAAAGGAGAGCACCCCAGTGAGATCTGCTTACTTTTCTGGTTGCACAAGCCCTCTCAAAAGCTGTGAACCATTTGGTGATGTCATCACCATCTTCATATTTAGTTACAATCCCTTTAGGGATTTTCAACATGTCAGGAGAATCTCTGACCCTATTTATGTTGCTGCCACCATTGATGGGATCTAGGCCCATCTCTTGTCTTTCCCTTTCTATGGCTAGGATCTATCTTTCCAAAGCCAATCTTTTGGCCATCCTGGCTAGCAGGAGGTCCTCTTCACTGAGGCTATCCTCAGTGATTCCAGAGGTGCTGGTCCCTCCTGTGAGGGAAGCAGCATCTCTGACTGTCACAGTTGGAATCAGGGATTGAGGGTCCCTGGGTTCCCTAGTTAGGACTGGAAGGGGGGAATTCTCCTCCAAGTCACTAACATCATCCTCTGGGTTGTCATCCTCAGAGGGGTTGGCTTTTTCAGACTCTGCCAAAAGCTCCTGGAGCTTTTGTTTGGAGGGTCTTGAGCCAATTGTGATTTTCTTTAGGTTGCAGAGTGACCTTAGCTCCCTCATCTTAAGATGGAGGTAAGGTGTGAGGTCGAGTTCCTCCACTTTCACATCTGCACTAGACATTATGGGGGTCATTCTGCCATACGGCCGCTCCGCGGTCGAAAGACCGCGGAGGCCATTCTGGCTTTCCCGCTGGGCTGGCGGGCGACCGCCAGAAGGCCGCCCGCCAGCCCAGCGGGAAACCCCTCCCCACGAGGAAGCCGGCTCCGAATGGAGCCGGCGGAGTGGGTTTGTGCGACGGGTGCAGTGGCACCCGTCGCGTATTTCAGTGTCTGCAAAGCAGACACTGAAATACAAAGTGGGGCCCTCTTACGGGGGACCCACGACACCCCTCACCGCCATCCTGTTCCCAGGGCAGCGGAAAACTGGCGGGAGACCGCCGGTTTTCCTCTTCTGACCGCGGCCAAACCGCCGCGGTCAGAATGCCCTGCGGGGCACCGCCAGCCTGTTGGCGGTGCTCCCGCATCCCCGGCCCCGGCGGTCCTTGACCACAGGGGTCGGAATGACCCCCTATGTTTCTAAAAGTTGGAATACTTTTTAAGAATCTAAAACTAGTTCTAGAATCTAATTCAAACTTTCACAAAACTTTTAAACTCTAAAAGAAATGCTAACAGGGACTAACACAAGGCCCTAGCAGGACCTTTAAGAATTTAGAAAAATAGTTCAGATTGTAAAAATCTATTTCTAATGAAAATTTTGGGAATTTGTCGTGTGATCAGGTATTGGCTGAGTAGTCCAGCAAATGCAAACTCTTGTACCCCACCGCTGATCCACCAATGTAGGAAGTTGGCTCTGTATGCACTATTTCAAAGTAACGAATATTGTAGTATGCACAGAGCCCAAGGGTTCCCCTTAGAAGTAAGATAGTGGCAAAAAGAGATAATACTAATGCTCTATTTTGTGGTAGTGTGGTCGAGCAGTAGGCTTATCAAAGGAGTAGTGTTAAGCATTTGTTGTACATACCCACAGGCAATAAATGAGGAACACACACTCAGAGACAATTCCAGGCCAATAGGTTTTTGTATAGAAAAATATATTTTCTTAGTTTATCTTAAGAACCACAGGTTCACATTTTACATGTAATATCTCAATTGAAAGGTATTGCAGGTAAGTACTTTAGGAACTTTGAATAATCCCAATAGCATATATACTTTTCAAATAAAACACATATAGCTATTTTAAAACTAGACACAGTGCAATTTTCACAGTTCCTAGGGGAGGCAAGTAATTGTTAGTTCTTGCAGGTAAGTAAACCACCTACGGGGTTCAAATTTGGGTCCAAGGTAGCCCACCGTTTGGGGGTTCAGAGCAACCCCAAAGTTACCACACCAGAGCTCAGGGCCGGTCAGGTGCAGAATTCAAAGTGGTGCCCAAAACGCATAGGCTTCAATGGAGAAGGGGGTGCCCCGGTTCCAGTCTGCCAGCAGGTAAGTACCCGCGTCTTCGGAGGGCAGACCAGGGGGGTTTTGTAGGGCACCGGGGGGGACACAAGTTAGCACAGGAAGTACACCCTCAGCAGCACGGGGCGGCCGGGTGGAGTGTGCAAACACACGTCGGGTTTTCAATTGGAATAAATGGGAGACCAAGGGGTCTCTTCAGCGATGCAGGCAGGCACGGGGGGCTCCTTGTGGTAGCCACCACCTGGGCAAGGGAGAGGGCCTCCTGGGGGTCACTCCTGCACTGGAGTTCCAATCTTTCAGGTCCTGGGGGCTGCGGGTGCAGAGTCTTTTCCAGGCGTCGGGATCTGGGAGTCAGGCAGTCACGGTCAGGGGGAGCCTCGGGATTCCCTCTGCAGGCGTCGCTGTGGGGGCTCAGGGTGGGCAACTCTGGCTACTCACGGTCTCGTAGTCGCCGGAGAGTCCTCCCTGAAGTGTTGTTTCTCCACAAGTCGAGCCGGGGGCATCGGGTGCAGAGTTGCAAGTCTCACACTTCTGGCGGGAAACGCAGTTGTCTTGAAGTTGCTTCTTTGGAAACAAAGTTGCAGTCTTTGGTGAACAGGGCCGCTGTTCTCTGGAGTTTCTTGGTCCTTCTAGAGCAGGGCAGTCCTATGAGGATTCAGAGGTCGCTGGTCCCTGGGGAGAGCGTTGCTGGAGCAGTGTCTTTAGAAGTGGGGAGACAGGCCGGTAGAGCTGGGGCCAAAGCAGTTGGTGTCTCCGTCTTCTCTGCAGGGTTTTTCAGCTTAGCAGTCCTCTTCTTCTTAGGTTGCAGGAATCTAAGTTCCTAGGTTCTGGGGAGCCCCTAAATACAGAATTTAGGGGTGTGGTTAGGTCAGGGAGGGCAGTAGCCAATGGCTACTGTCCTTGAGGGTGGCTACACCCTCTTTGTGCCTCCTCCCAAGGGGGGGGGGTCACATTCCTATCCCTATTGGGGGGATCCTCCATCTGCAAGATGGAGGATTCCTAAAAGTCAGAGTCACTTCAGCTCAGGTTGCCTTAGGGGCTGTCCTGACTGGCCAGTGACTCCTCCTTGTTTTTCTCATTATCTCCTCCGGCCTTGCCGCCAAAAGTGGGGCCATGGCCGAAGGGGGCGGGCAACACCACTAGGAGGAATACCCTGTGCAGTAACAAAGGGGGTGAGCCCACCTCCAGGTGTTACAGCTCCTGCAAGGGGGAGGTGATAAGCATCTCCACCCAGTGCAGGCTTTGTTACTAGCCACAGAGTGACAAAGGCGCTCTCCCCATGTGGCCAGCAACATGTCTCGAGTGTGGCAGGCTGCTAAAACCAGTCAGCCTACACGGGTAGTTGGTTAAGGTTTCAGGGGGCACCTCTAAGGTGCCCTCTGGGGTGTATGTTACAATAAAATGTACACTGGCATCAGTGTGCATTTATTGTGCTGAGAAGTTTGATACCAAACTTCCCAGTTTTCAGTGTATCCATTATGGTGCTGTGGAGTTCGTGTTTGACAGACTCCCAGACCATATACTCTTATGGCTACCCTGCACTTACAATGTCTAAAGTTTGGCTTAGACACTGTAGGGGCGCAGTGCTCATGCACTGGTGCCCTCACCTATGGTATAGTGCACCCTAGAGGGGTGACTTATCTATACTGCATAGGCAGTGTGAGGTTGGCATGGCACCCTGAGGGGAGTGCCATGTCGACTTCCTCGTTTTGTCCTCACCAGCACACACAAGCTGGCAAGCAGTGTGTCTGTGCTGAGTGAGGGGTCCCTAGGGTGGCATAAGACATGCTGCAGCCCTTAGAGACCTTCCCTGGCATCAGGGCCCTTGGTACCAGGGGTACCAGTTACAAGGGACTTACCTGGATGTCAGGGTGTGCCAATTGTGTAAACAAAAGTACAGGTTAGGGAAAGAACACTGGTGCTGAGGCCTGGTTAGCAGGCCTCAGCACACTTTCAAATCAAAACATAGCATCAGCAAAGGCAAAAAGTCAGGGGGTAACCATGCCAAGGAGGCATTTCCTTACAGTTGTCCTAGGCAATGCTAATGCAGGCCTTAACACAGAAAGACATAAAATTGAACTGACCAAAATCAACTCTAAGCTTGATGATTTAGTTGAGAAATACCCTTCAAAACACCCTAAAGTGCTCCTTTTTGGGGAGGACATGATTAAGACTCTTAGTTAATATGTGGACTGCACTTGATAAAGCACAGATTAACATGCATAAGGTGTTTAATGCAGGTGTTTTTGCTAGGGTCTGCAGAAGGGGACTTTCTGCTGGCCCGTTTTCACAAACTTCCATTTTCAAGATACTTAGGTGCCTTTCTACCCACAAAGAGGGAGGATGTTTCCAATGTGGAACAGGATTTTGACCGTGAAGCCAAAGCTCTAAATCATACCAGGGTGAGTACTATGATTTTTCCTTGTTCCCATTCCCTAACAAAAAGTGGAGGGCAACTCAAACTTTTTTCACATGTTTGGGAAACAATTACACAAGATCCATGGGTATTTGATACTGTCCAAGGATTCAAAATAGATGTTTGGGGACAACCCTTTAAAAAAACTCTCCTAAGAGAACTAACTTTATCCACCGCTCAACAAAAAATTGTAAAAGAAGCGGTTACATCTTTATTACAGAGAGGAGTAACTCTAGAAGTACCTTTAAACCAGAGAGTTTTTGCAAGTACCTTATTTCTCATGGAAAATAAGGAAAAGGGCTGGGGACCAGTAATAAACTTGATGAAACTTAAGAGAACTGAAAAAGTTCTTAATTTACAAACATTTCAAGATGGAAGGGATCCATCTGTTGAGGGATATTTTGCTAGAAGGGGATTGGTTAATAAAACTAGACCTGAAAGATACGTATTTTACCATCCCCATGGCCAAGGAATTTCAACCATATCGTCAATTTGCATGGCATGGCTGACTATTCCAGTAACAAGCACTTCCTTTTGGTCTGTCACCAGCCCCATGGTGTTTCACCAAGGGAATGAGGGCAGTAGTTTCATACCTCAGAGAAAGAGGAGTTCAGATGATCTTTTATTTACGCAACATCCTTATATTGTCTCAATGTAAAAGACAGATCATATTGGATATGGACATGCTCATGTGTCTACTAACAAATTTGGGCTTTATTGTAAACAAGGAGAAATCTGCCCTTATTCTTTCAAGGTGCCTAGAATTCTTGGGATTCATGGTAGACACTGTAAAAGTGGTGCTTTGTTTATCCTTAAAGAAGATTACCAAAATTCAAAAGGAGATAAGATATGTTCTGAAACGAGAAACTTTAACCATAAGGGAGTTAGCATCATCTATTCAAGCAATAATTCCAGGCCCCTTATATTATCTGACTTTGCAGAGGTAAAAAGCAAGAGCCTTACAGAGAGGGTTATGGTATGGGGCAAGGTTCTTCTAGATGGGAAATCAAGGACAGAATTATCTTGGTGGTTAATGAATTTGGAAGCATGGAATGGAAGAGCAATCTTTGGTTGTACTCCAGATTTTATTCTGGAATCGGATGCAAACTTAGATGCTTGAGGTGCATGCCTAGGTTCACAATAAAGTGGTGGTTTGTGGTCTCTTTAAGAGAAACAGCATCATATAAACTTCTTAGAATTGATGACAGAGTTTTATGCACCGATAAGCTTCAAGAAATGTTTCAAGGCAGAAGAGTTGTGTAAAAAATGGACAACGTCTCTGTAGTAGCATATATAAATCGCATAGGTGGGACAAGATCCACAGACCCATCAAATCTAGTGAAGAAACTCTGGATATTCTGTTTGGAACACAAAATCAGTCTGAAGGCAGAATACTTACCTGGGAAAGCAAACGCAATATCTGCAGGTCATAGTCTTATTAACTACAGAATGGTAGATATGAATGTTTTGGTATGCAGGCTACTCTAAGGTACTAGTCTGAGGAGACCTCCCAAAGCTAGATATAATTCCTTGTGGGGTGTTAATCTGACTGTCTGGATGTTTTGTTCCTGGCCTAGTGACAAATATTTTGATTTAAAAAGGCTCTCCATGAAATTGGCTTCTTTTTTCTGTTTGAATTCTTGTAGACGCCTGTCAGATGTTAAGGCATTGAAGGTAAGTAATAGAATAAAGTTTGCAGTCAACAATCTGCCTCTTTAAAATGCTGCTTCTCAAAGATAAGTACTGCTTTCTCTGGTTGATTGCGATATATTCTGCTGCTATTCCTGTGCTGGTTTGCGTGGTTCCAATTTACGGAGTCTACGAGTTCTCTGGCATGTGTTTGGAGATCTATACACTTTTTGTGATCTTTTTCATACTAGCTTTGTCATATGTTTAATTTTGTGACATTGCAGTTTTGAATATTTTAGCTTACTTCTCACTAGTCTTGTCATGTACTTGATTAGTCACTTTGTAGTTTAAATATTTCTATTTGCCTTTTGATGCAGTTTTTGAACCATTGCGTCAGCGTGACTGACTCGAGCCCTCCTCTAGTGCATGACTGCTCCGAGCGTCTCTTGTCAGCTGGACTCTTATTTACATGTTTGCGCGGAGCTTAGTGTACATCTGACAAAACTGTACACCGGGGTCAGAAGCTACATCGCTTGGCTTACCTGCTAGTGAAACGAGGTCTGAAGTGAGGCCTGCTTCTTGCTGGACATGTTCATTGTTGATGCGTCCTTGTCATACGGGATCGGACCGATGCGGCCATTGTTATGGAAGTTTCTTAAGACGTGCTAATTCCCTTTCAATAATCGATGCAGCGCTGCTGGAGAAATGACGTGCAGCACCTGCTAATGGTGACTGATAACAACACAAACGCCACACTTCGCAGTTTTGTGATACCGTGCGACCGGATTTGCATCATATCATCGCTGTGCACAGAAAATGAACGCACATTCTGCCCGGACCCGAGGTGCCTGTCTAGATCGATGCATCGCTCTCTTGCAGGAGAGAAGAAACGACACATGCCGACCGACTAAAGGAGGAACGATGCACGTTCTCACTTGCGGGTGAGAAAACGACGCATCGCTGGCCTTTTTCGACGCACGCACACTCGCTTGTGCGGCTTTATTTTGACACTACCCATGTACTTTTGAACGCTAATAGCGTTCTTTACTTTTTCCTAAGGATTTAAGACTCTTATTCTTTTTAAAATTCATATCTTGACTTGTGTATTTTGGATTTTTTTTCTTTTTGGTCTTGTTATGCTTTGATAAATATTACCTATATTTCTGAATCTGTGTTGTGTCATTTTGTAGTGTTTTCACTGAGTTACTGTGTGTGTTGGTACAAATACTTTACAACTTGCTTCTGAATTTAAGCCTGCCTGCTTGTGCCAAGCTACTAAGGGGGTGAGCGGGGGTTAACTGAGGGTGATTCTCCTTTACCCTGACTAGAGTGAAGGTCCTTACTTGAACTTGGGGCAACCTGACTGTCAACCAAAGACCCCATTTCTAACACAGATCATAAAGATTGGTTTATTCATAAAAGGATTAAAACCGATTATTATTTATTTCTTGCTCTATTATACCCGGCAGAAGGATTGGTCTGAGGAGTTATTTTATGTCTTTATAAGACTGCTTGACCCCAAAACCCATGTTTTGACACCAAAATGAAGTAGATAGCTCTCATGGGTACTGAAATATTACATCATCACTGCAACACATCTGTCATTTTTAAAAATGAAAATCTCTGGATAACACTTTTTTACAGAGGTGTACCAAAGGGCCAGGACTATGAGTTTCCTAGAGATGAAAGGCAGATAGTGGGTCAAAAGGGAGAAGCAGCGGGGGTGTTGGAAGCGGGAGTGGCACGGGTAGAGCTAAAAAAGACACATAATTATGGAAAGGCTGGAGGGTGAGAGGCAGATACAGATCTGGTAAGGAGGGCGGAATTTAGGGAAACCCAGGAAGTGGGAAAAGGAGCCAGGCTGCCAGAGACAGAGAGCTGGGAATGGGTTTGATCTGAGACCTGTGGCGACATGTCCCAGAAAGAGTGGTGTATATATAATACTTATATCTTAAAGACGTTGCCCCCTTTGCCACATTGTGTAACTCATAGGAAGCTATCTCGCTAGTGGCATGAAGGCCCGGTACATGCAAATGTTATATTTAAAAATGTTTCTTCAGTTGGAAGGCAGGCAGGACGACGAGAGGCAAGGGTTAATGGGCCCAGAAAGGAAAGGGGAGTCGGAATGGAATGGATTTGCAGAATGAAAGAGGGGAGGGTGAAAAAGGAGAAGAAATGAGGAGAGGGTGGGAAATGGGGAAGACAGCAATAATGAAGGGAAAAAGCAAGGCAGAAAAATGGGCAACAACAACTAAAGGAAATGGGATAGAGGAAGAAAGAAGGGGTTGATGGTGGGATAAAGGAAGAAGGGAGAGGGGGCAGGAGGGATGAAAAAAGGAAAGAAGGCAGGGAGAAAGGGAGGATGGAAGGGTGTCACTAATTAAGGTGGAAAGGGAGACAAGGAAGCAAGACAGAGCGATGTGGAATTTTGAAACCCTATTCCCTGTGCCACCTTGGCATATTACCAAATTGTTTTATCATCCAGTAAAAAAAATAGGGGAAAAACTGAAATATTTTGATTATGAAACTAAAAACATGAACAAGATGATGCTTGTTCAATAATTTGACTTTCACAGCTCTGCTTGTCTCAGGGTCCAGCTACCACTTTTTCATATGAAAGTACGTCCTCCTCTTGCTCACCTCTCGCTCCCTCCCCTAGACCTGCCTGGCCGGAGCACACAGGGTTAAGGGCGGTACCAGCCGAGGTGTACTTGTCTTGCAGCACCTGTCGACTCAGCCAATCAGAGGGTGTTCTACAGCAAAGCCCCTTATCAGTAGAATACCTATCACTAGCCTGAGCGGAGGACAGCTAATGTGTGTGCTGAGCAGAAGAAGATGAGACCAGACACAGCACTGAGCCAGTCATAGCCTGGGTATGCTGGGAAATATGTCCAATGACCTAGAGTGAGACCTGCATGTCTACCTGTCTTTACTTACACCTGTGTGCTCTCAGTGGAGACTGACCTTCCCCACACTCTTTTTAAGGGGATGCTGCCCGATCTGCCTAGGAAGCAGGATTTGTATGTGTATTTATATGTATAATAATTAAAGCCCTGGAGAGGTGGTAATCCCCTGGGTTCAAGCAGGCGAATGGAGTGGGGTCTGCGCTGCCCCCCTCCTTAATAACAATAAAGACCCTCCTTCATTATTTTATTTATGGGCATATCCCCTGGACCTATCCTGAACCTATTGTTTAAAACAGGCTTGGGAGCGTGCAATTGTTTTTTTAAAATTCTTTTTACAGCAGATTCACAAATCCACCGTAGTTACATGCAAACATTACAAAAAAAGCTTTTTTTGCCCTGCCAAGGTCCTAGGGGTACCTCAGCACCAAAGCTAGGGGGTCAGGGTATTTATACCCTGCCCCCTTTTCTTTATTTTTTTATGTTTTGTTTCAGACTCGGCTGATTCCTGAGACCCAAAATTACTGTCAACACCTCCGGGTTGAAGTGTTGGCACCCAATCAGATCTTTGCACTAGATCGGGAGGATTCACAAAAAGTTCACACCTTTAGATATACAAATTTACCTGCTTTTGCCGAGTTTTCAACGTGGGGTGGCACGTGGTGCCAAGAGCGGCCCCTGGTAGTCCATATTATCAAACCCCACAAAACACAGTAAAGTGCACTCAGAGAGAGTTAAAGAGTCTTTTTAATATCCAAATCCACAAACCCATGCTACACGATTCAGCCACCAGGCCTTGCTCATGCATGGGGTCGTGGGATAGCACAGTGTAATTATACAGTGCTCAATAGTGAAAATCATGAAATGACTTTACTTCACTTCATCACTACGCTATTCTACTGCACTACACTAGAATGTACCTCACTCCACTGTATGCCACTCCACTCTACACCACTCCACTCTATGCTTCCCCACTCTACCCCACTCTACTTTATGCCACTCCACTCTACTCCTCTCCTCTCTACCCCACTCCAGTGTACGGTATCCAACCCTATATAACCCTACTTTACACCACTCCACCCTTTGCTATTCCACTGTACTCAACTACACTGCATCTCAATCCACTCTTTGTCAGTCCACTCTATACCACTCCAGCCTTTGCCACTCCACTGTATGCCACTTCACTGTATGGTATTCCGCTGTATGCCAGTCCACTCTATCACACTCCACTATGCCACTGCGCTATTCCAATCTATGCACGACTCTATATGCCATTCCACTGTACACAACTCTACTATATGCTTATCCACGGTATGACAATCAAGTCTATGCCACTCCACTCTACACCATTCTTCTCTATCCCACTCCACTCTACTCCACTCTACTCTATGCTTTTACACTTTACACCACTCCAGTCAAAGCCAATCCAATATACACTACTCCTCTTTATGCTACTCCATTATATGCTATTCTACTATAAACAACTCTACTCTACACCACTCCACTGTACACTATTCCACTGTACTCCATTTCAGTATACTGCACTCCACTATATTTTATTCCACTCTAAGCCACTACACTGTATGCTGTTCTGCTCTACACCACTCCTCTTGACGCTACTCCAATTCACTCTGCGCATTGTACTGTATGCCACTACACTCTATCTCACTTTACTGTATGATGCTCCATTCTATGTTACTCCACTCTATGTGACTGCCTTGTATGCCACTACACTCTACCTCACTCTACTGTGTGGTGCTTCACTGCAACATACTCCACTCTACACAACTCCACTCTTCGCCACGCCACTATAAGCTACTCTACTGTATACCACTCCACTCCGCTTTATGCCACTCCACTTTATAACTCTCCAATCTATGCAGTTCCACTGTATGCCACACCACTGCACACCACTCTGTCACTTCACTCTATGCTGTTCCACTGTATGGCACTACACAGTACCTCACTCCACTCTATAACACTCCACTCTACACTACTCTGTTTTACACCCATCTACTTTATGCTATTCTACTGTACACCACCCCACTCTGTCACTCTCCACTCTAAACCACTCCAGTCTACACCAGCCTAATGTGCACTATTCCACTGTTTGCCACTCCACTCTATGCCACTCCGGTGTATGCCATTTCACTGTATGCCACTCCACTTTATGCTGCTCCACTATGTGGAATTTCATTGTATGCCACTCCACTTTGCGTGACTCCATCATTTGCACTCTACTCTACCCCACTCCACTCTACGCCACTCCCTTCTACACTATTCCACTCGATTCCACTCCATTCTATGTCTCTCCAGTCTATGCCATTCTATTGTACGCTACTCCACTCTATGCTATTCCAGTGTGTGCTACTCCACTCTATGCCACTCCACTCTGTTATTCCACTCTACGCCATTCCACTCTATACCACCCCACTATGCACTATTGCACTCTATTCCACTCTAATATACTCCAGCCCACTCTGAGATATTTGATTGTATGCCACTACACTCTATCTCACTCCAATGTACACCACCTCAGTCTATGCCACTCTAGTGTACACCACTCCACTCTATGTTGCTCCACTGGATGTAACTCCACTCTACTCCACTATTTACCACTCCACTCTACACCATTCCACTCTACACCAGGCCACTCTAAGTCACCCCACACTTTACCACACCATTCTATGCCACTCTACTCCATGCCACCTGAGTCTGTTCTATTCCACTGTAAGCCCCTCCATTCTACCCCAATCCACTCTCTGCCAAAACACTCTAGAGCACAGCAACACTCTATGGCACAATATTGTACACCACTCCCTTGTACGCCAAGACACTGTACCTCACAACACTACCCCATGACACTGTATGCCTACTGCAATCTACTGTACAATACTCTGCACCCCTTCACTGTAACAAACTCGAGTTCACTCTTTAGCAGTTCACTGTACAACACTATATTCCAGTCTGTGTCACTGCATAGTACTCTAGCACACTCTATGCCAATGTCACTGCATAGTACACTCTATACCTCACGACAATACCCCATGACACTTTATGCCATATGACATAGTGTACAATACCACACTGTACAGCTCTGCAGCCTACTCTGCTCCAGAATACTGCAATCTACTCTACAATTCTCTGCACCCCTTCACTGTAACAAACTCGAGTTCCCTCTTTATCAGTTCACTGTACAACACTATATTCCAGTCTGTGTCACTGCATAGGACTCTAGCACACTCTATGCCAATGTATGACATACACTACTCTATCTTCACTCTATCACACTCTACACAACTCCCTCTATGCCACTCTATCCCAATGTACTCCACTGTACTCTATGACACAGTACTCCAATTTGCTACACTGCACTCCATTATCTACCCTATGTCACTCTTCTCAACACTACTCTATGGCACTTGACCCAACAACACTCTATACCTCTCCACTCTACCACAATGTAATACATTGTAGTGTACTCTATGCCACTCCAATGTACAAAATTGTACTCCACTCTATGCCACTTCACTGTATTACCCTATATGAAAGTTTCAGATACTCTACAACATGGGTACTCGCAAACATTTCCAAGGGGCAACAAAGTTTTGTCTGTGATGTAACTGTAGGAGGCTGGACTGGCTTGTAGTGTGTACCAAGGGGTACTTACACCTTGCACCAGGCCCAGGTATCCCTTATTAGTGTAGAGGGGAGTCTAGCAGCTTAGGCTGATAGAAAAGGTAGCTTAGCGGAGCAGCTTAGGCTGAACTAGGAGACGAGTGAAGCTCCTACAGTACCATTAGTGTCATATGCACAATATCATAAGAAAACACAATACACAGATATACTAAAAATAAAGTTACTTTATTTTTATGACAATATGCCAAAAGTATCTCAGTGAGTACCCTCAGTATGTGGATAGCAAATACACACAAGATATATGTACACAATACCAAAATATGCAGTAATAGGAATAGAAAACAGTGCAAACAATGTATAGTCACAATAGAATGCAATGGGGGCACATAGGGAGAGGGGCAACACAACCCATGTACTCTAGAAGTGGAATGCGAACCACGAATGGACCCCAAACCTATGTGACCTTGTAGAGGGTCACTGGGACTGTAAGAAAACAGCTAGGGTTAGAAAAATAGCCCACCCCAAGACCCTGAAAAGTGGGTGCAAAGTGCACCTAAGTTCCCCAGAGAGCACAGAAGTCGTGATAGGGGAATTCTGCAAGGAAGACCAACACCAGCAATGCAACAACGATGGATTTCCTGACGAGAGTACCTGTGGAACAAGGGGACCAAGTCCAAGAGTCACGATCAAGTCGGGAGTGGGCAGATGTCCAGGTAATGCCAGCTGTGGGTGCAAAGAAGCTGCCACCGGATGGTAGAAGCTGTAAATTCTGCAAGAACGACAAGGGCTAGAAATTTCCCCTTTGGAGGATGGATGTCCCACGTCGTGAAGAGTCGTGCAGAGGTATTTCCGTGCAGAAAGACCACAAACAAGCCTTGCTAGCTGCAAGGGTCGCGATTAGGGTTTTTGGATGCTGCTGTGGCCCAGAAGGGCCCAGGATGTCGCCAATCATGTGAGGAGACAGAGGGGGTGTCCAGCAAGACAAAGAGCCCACTCAGAAGCAAGCAGCACCCGCAGAAGTGCCAGAACAGGCATTACGAAGTGGAGTGAACCAGAGCTCACCTGAAGTCACAAAAGAGGGTCCCATGACGCCGGAGGACAACTCAGGAGGTCGTGCACTGCAGGTTAAAGTGCCGGGGACCCAGGCTTGGCTGTGCACAAAGGAAATCCTGGAAGAGTACACAGGAGCTGGAGTAGCTGCAAAACACGCTGGTTCCCAGCAATGCAGTTTAGCGTGGGGAGGTAAGGACTTACCTCCACCAAACTTGGACTGAAGAGTCACTGGATTGTGGGAGTCACTTGGACAGAGTTGCTGAGTTCAAGGGACCTCGCTCGTCGTGCTGAGAGGAGACCCAGAGGACCGGTGATGCAGTTCTTTGGTGCCTGCGGTTGCAGGGGGAAGATTCCGTCGACCCACAGGAGATTTCTGAGGCAGACTACCCCCACAGCATGCACCACCAGGAAAACAGTAGAGAAGGCGGCAGGATCAGCGTTACAAGGTCGCAGTAGTCATCTTTGCTACTTTGTTGCAGTTTTGCAGGCTTCCAGCGCGGTCAGCAGTCGATTCCTTGGCAGAAGGTGAAGAGAGAGATACAGAGGAACTCTGATGAGCTCTTGCATTCGTTATCTAAGGAATTCCCCAAAGCAGAGACCCTAAATAGCCAGAAAAGGAGGTTTGGCTACTTAGGAGAGAGGATAGGCTAGCAACACCTGGAGGAGCCTATCAGAAGGAGTCTCTGACGTCACCTGCTGGCCCTGGCCACTCAGAGCAGTCCAGTGTGCCAGCAGCACCTCTGTTTCCAAGATGGCAGAGGTCTGGAGCCCACTGGAGGAGCTCTGGGCACCTCCCAGGGGAGGTGCAGGTCAGGGGAGTGGTCACTCCCATTTCCTTTGTCCAGTTTCGCGCCAGAACAGGGCTGGGGGATCCCTGAACCGGTGTAGACTGGCTTATGCAGAGATGGGCACCATGTGTGCCCATCAAAGCATTTCCAGAGGCTGGGGGAGGCTACTCCTCCCCATCCCTGACACCTTTTTCCAAAGGGAGAGGGTGTAACACCCTCTCTCTGAGGAAGTCCTTTGTTCTGCCTTTCTGGGCCAAGCCTGGCTGGGCCCCAGGAGGGCAGAAACCTGTCTGAGGGGTTGGCAGCAGCAGCAGCTCCTTTGAAACCCCGGAAAAGGTAGTTTGGCAGTACCCGGGTCTGTGCTAGAGACTCGGGGGATCATGGAAGTGTCTCCCATGTCTCCAGAATGGCATTGGGGTGACAATTCCATGTTCTTAGACATGTTACATGCCCATGTTCGGAGTTACCATTGTGACGCTATACATATGTCGTGACATATGTATAGTGCATGCGTGTAATGGTGTCCCCGCACTCACAAAGTCCGGGGAATTTGGCTAGTGCTAGGGTGCCCACACACTAAGGCCCTCATTCTGACGCCGCCCGCCCGCCAAAGTCCCGCCGTCAGGTTACCGTTCCGCGGTCGAAAGACCGCGGCGGTAATTCTGACTTTCCCGCTGGGCTGGCGGGCGGTCGCCTTCAGACCGCCAGCCAGCCCAGCGGGAAAGAGGCTTCCACGATGAAGCCGGCTCGGAATCGAGCCGGCGGAGTGGAAGCTGTGCGACGGGTGCAGTTGCACCCGTCGCGTATTTCACTGTCTGCGCAGCAGACAGTGAAATACATGTAGGGGCCCTCTTACGGGGGCCCCTGCAATGCCCATGCCAGTGGCATGGGCACTGCAGGGGCCCCCAGGGGCCCCGCGACCCCCCCTACCGCCATCCGGATCTCGGCGGTCCGACCGCCGGGATCTGGATGGCGGTAGGGGGGGTCGTAATCCCCGCGGCGGTGCAGCAAGCTGCGCCGCCGCGGAGGATTCAATGGGGCCACGGTACACTGGCGGGACCCCGCCAGTGGTGCCGGTCCGACCGCGGCTTTACCGCCGCGGTCGGAATCCCCATTGGAGCACCGCCGGCCTGTCGGCGGTGCTCCCGCGGTCCTCCGCCCTGGCGGTCAAAGACCGCCAGGGTCAGAATGACCACCTAAGTAACTTAGCACCCAACCTTTACCAGGTAAAGGTTAGACATATAGGTGACTTGTAAGTTACTTAAGTGCAGTGGTAAATGGCTGTGAAATAACGTGGACGTTATTTCACCCAGGCTGCACTGGCAGGCCTGTGTAAGAATTGTCAGATCTCCCTATGGGTGGCACAATAAATGCTGCAGCCCATAGGGATCTCCTGGAACCCCAATACCCTGGGTACCATATACTAGGGAATTATAAGGGTGTTCCAGTATGCCAATGTAAATTGGTGAAATTGGTCACTAGCCTGTAGTGACAATTTGGAAAGAAATGAGCGAGCATAACCACTGAGGTTCTGGATAGCAGAGCCTCAGTGAGACAGTTAGTCATAACACAGGTAACACATACAGGGCACACTTATGAGCACTGGGGCCCTGGCTGGCAGGGTCCCAGTGACACATACAACTAAAACAACATATATACAGTGAAATATGGGGGTAACATGGCCAGGCAAGATGGTACTTTCCTACACAACCCCCCCACCCCCAAACGAAGGACAATAAGACTAGCCATGACCTGATGAGTCTTCATTGTCTAAGTGGAAATATCTGGAGAGTCCATCTGCATTGGAGTGGGTACTCCCAGGTCTATGTTCCACTGTATAGTCCATTCCCTGTAGGGATATGGACCACCTCAACAATTTAGGGTTTTCAGTTTTCATTTGTTTTAGCCAAAGTAGAGGTTTGTGGTCTGTCTGAACAATGAAGTGAGTGTCAAACAGGTATGGCCTCAACTTCTTCAGTGCCCAGACCACAGCAAAGGCCTCCCTCTCTTTGGCAGACCAACGCTTTTCTCTAGGGGTCAACCTCCTGCTGATAAAAGCAACAGGTTGATCCTGGCCCTCAGAATTAAGTTGTGATAAGACTGCCCCTACCCCTAATTCAGATGCATCAGTTTGGACAATGAATTTTTTGGAGTAACAGGGGCTTTTCAGGACAGGTGCAGAGCACTTGGCCTGCTTCAGCTCCTCAAAAGCTTCCGGACAGTTTGCTGTCCATAATAACTTTTTAGGCATTTTCTTAGATGTGAGGTCATTAAGAGGGGCTGCAATGGAGCCATAGTTCTTTACGAACCTCCTGTAGTACCCAGTGAGGCCTAAAAAGGCTCTCACCTGAGTCTGAGTTGTAGGGGGAACCCAATCTATAATAGTTTGGATTTTCCCCTGAAGTGGTGCAATCTGTTCCCCACCTACCAGGTGTCCCAGATAAACCACTTTCCCCTGCTCTATCTGGCACTTTGAAGCCTTGATAGTGAGGCCTGCCTTTTGCAGGTCCTCCAAAACTTTCCACAGGTGGACCAGGTGATCATCCCAGGTGGAGCTAAAGACAGCTATATCATCTAGATATGCTGCACTAAAAGCTTCCAACCCTTGCAGGACTGTATTCACCAACCTCTGAAAAGTGGCAGGTGCATTTTTCAACCCAAAAGGCATTACTGTGAATTGGTAGTGTCCTCCAATGGTTGAAAATGCAGTTTTTGCTTTAGCATCCTCTGATAACTTGATCTGCCAATACCCTGCAGTCAAATCAAAGGTGCTTAGATACTTGGCAGATGCCAGTGTATCTCTTAGCTCATCTGCCCTGGGTATAGGGTGAGCATCAGTTTTAGTTACTTGGTTGAGTCCTTTATAGTCTACACAAAATCTAATTTCTTTCTTTCCATCTTTGGAATGAGGTTTTGGTACAAGTACCACAGAAGAGGCCCATGGACTTTCAGAGTGCTCAACCACTCCTAGTTCAAGCATTTTCTGAACCTCTTGTTTTATGCAGTCTCTTACATGGTCAGGCTGCCTATAGATCTTACTTTTGACAGGCAAGCTGTCTCCAGTATCTATAGTGTGCTCACACCAAGAAGTGGTGCCTGGCACAGTAGAAAAGAGTTCAGAAAACTGACCCAGGAGATTTATGCAGTGGTCTTTCTGCTCAGCAGTAAGACAGTCTGCCAGAACTACACCTTCCACTAGAGCATCTTGTTCTGTGGAAGAGAAGAGATCAGGGAGAGGGTCACTCTCTTATTCCTGTCCTTCATCTGTTGCCATGAGCAGGGTGAGATCAGCCCTGTCATAGTAGGGTTTCAGGCGATTGACATGGAGCACCCTAAGGGGACTCCTCGCAGTGCCTAAGTCAACTAAGTAGGTGACTTCACCCTTTTTCTCAACAATAATGTGGGATCCACTCCATTTGTCTTGGAGTGCTCTTGGTGCCACAGGCTCCAAGACCCACACTTTCTGCCCTGGTTGGTACTGAATTAGAACAGCCTTCTGGTCATGCCATTGCTTTTGAAGCTCTTGGCTGGCCTGAAGGTTTTTACTGGCCTTTTTCATGTACTCAGCCATCCTAGATCTTAGGCCAAGTACATAGTCCACTATGTCTTGCTTTGGAGCTTTTAAAGGTTGTTCCCAACCCTCCTTCACAAGTGTTAGAGGACCTCTTACAGGGTGTCCAAATAGGAGTTCAAAGGGGCTGAAGCCCACTCCTTTTTGGGGTACCTCCCTGTAAGCAAAAAGGAGGCAAGGTAACAGGACATCCCATCTCCTGCAGAGTTTTTCAGGGAGTCCCATTATCATTCCTTTGAGAGTTTTATTAAACCTCTCAACCAGTACATTTGTTTGTGGATGATAGGGTGTGGTGAACTTGTATGTCACACTACATTCTTTCCACATGGCCTTTAAGTAAACAGACATGAAATTGCTTCCTCTGTCTGGTACCACCTCTTTTGGGAAGCCTACCCTGGAAAAGATTCCCAGGAGGGCCTTTGCCACTGCAGGAGCTGTAGTGGTCCTTAGAGGAATTGCTTCAGGATATCTGGTGGCATGGTGACTACCACCAAGATAAACCTATTGCCTGAAGCAGTAGGAGGGTCAAGGGGGCCAACTATGTCAACCCCTACCCTTTCAAAGGGAACCCCAACAACAGGCAGTGGAATAAGGGGTGCCTTTGGGGTGCCACCTGTCTTGCCACTGGCTTGACAGGTTTCACAGGACTTACAAAATTCATTTGTGTCCTCTGACATTCTAGGCCAATGAAACAAGGGGACAAGCCTGTCCCAAGTTTTCATTTGCCCCAAATGTCCAGCTAAGGGAATGTCGTGGGCTAGAGTTAGGAGGAACTTTCTGTATTCCTGAGGAATCACCAATCTCCTGGCAGCTCCAGGTTTTGGATCACTTGCTTCAGTATACTAAAGGTTGTCCTCCCAGTAAACTCTGTGAGAGTCACTGACATCCCCATTTGCTTGTTTGACAGCTTGCTGCCTTAGACCCTCTAGTGTGGGACAGGTATGCTGTGCCACACTCAGCTCCTCCCTGGCAGGCCCCCCTTCACCCAAAAGCTCAGCAGTGTCTGCTTCCAGCTCCTCTGGTGTAGGTTCTGCACAGGGTGGAAATTCTTCTTCCTCAGAAGTTGAATCCACTGTAGAGGGAGGGATAGTAGGTAGTGTTTTACCTTTACTAACCCTAGCTTTAGGGAGCACTTGGTCCATTCTTCCAGGATCCAAGTCACCCTGTCCTTTTTGCTTTTTGGCCTGAGCCCTTGTCAAAGCAAAAATATGCCCCGGAATGGCCAGCATTGCTGCATGAGCCTCCAACTCCACTTCTGCCCAAGCTGATGTCTCTAAATCGTTCCCTAGTAGACAGTCTACAGGTAAATCTGAGGCAACCACAACTTTCTTTGGACCAGTAACCCCCCCCAGTTGAGATTCACAACAGCCATGGGGTGGCTAAGAGTGTTGTTATGAGCATCAGTCACTTGGTACTGGTGACCAAGTAGGTGTTGTTCAGGGTGGACCAGTTTCTCTATTACCATTGTAACAGTGGCACCTGTGTCCCTGTAGGCCTGAACCTCAACACCATGTATTAGGGGAAGTTGCTTGTACTTATCCATGTTAAGGGGACAAGCAACTAAGGTGGCCAAATCAATGGCCCCCTCAGAGACTAACACAGCCTCTGTGGTCTCCCTAACCAGACCAACCCCAACTAAATGACCAAAAGTGAGCCTAGCTACTCCCTTGGATTGGCTATTAGTAGGTTTGCTCCCACCACCACTGCTATTACTAGGGGCACTAGGTGTAGCAGCAGGGGTTGTAGTGGTAGGAGTCTTGGTGCTTTTCTTTGGGCAACTGGGATCAGTTGTCCAATGGACTTTTATTTTACATAAATAGCACCATGGTTTCTTTTCTTTGTTTTGATTTGAAGAGGATTTGGGCCCACCACCCCCACCAGAGTGTTTTTGTGGGCCTGATGAAGACTAATTTTTAGATTTGTCCCCACCCTTGTCAGAAGACTTACCATCCTTCTTCTTGCCATCCTTGTCACCCCCTGTATGAACTTTTCTGTTCACCCTTGTTCTGACCCATTTGTCTGCCTTCTTTCAAAATTCTTGTGGAGAGGTCAGATCAGAGTCTACAAGGTACTGGTGTAACAAATCAGACACAAAATTATTAAGAATATGCTCTCTCAGGATTAAGTTATACAGGCTTTCATAGTCAGAAACTTTACTGCCATGTAACCACCCCTCCAAGGCCTTCACTGAATGGTCAACAAAGTCTACCCAGACTTGTGAAGACTCCTTTTTGGTTTCTATGAACTTGATCCTGTACTGTTCAGTGGTTAAGCCGTAACCATCAAGGAGTGCATTCTTAAGAACTGTAAAATCATTGGCATCAATTTCTTTAACAGTAAGGAGACTATCCCTACCCTTTCCACTGAAAGATAGCCATAGGATAGCAGCCCACTGCCTTTGAGGGACCCCCTGTACATTACAGGCCCTCTCAAGTGCAGCAAACCACTTGTTAATGTCATCCCCTTCCTTGTAAGGGGGAACTATCTTGTGCAGATTCCTAGAATCATGCTCTTTTGCAGGATTACTATCTGTAATACTGCTGCTGCCACCATGGGGTCCAAACCCCAACCTGTCTTTCTTTTTCTAAATCAAATGCTTGCCTATCTAAATCCAGCTGTTGCTTCTTGAGCCTCAGCCTGGATTCTTCCACTCTCAATCTATTGAGCTCCCTTTCTAACACTCTGTCTTCAGGGAGGGTGGGTTGGGCATGCCTTGACACAGAAGAATGGTGAGAATGAACAGAGGGAGACCTGTCCCTAACAGATGGCACTTTAACAACCTGGCCTAAAGGAGTAACCTCTATACTATGATGAGGAACTCACATCAGTACCAGCCCTGCTAGGTGGTCTGCTAATGGGCAGGTTGGGAAGGTTCCCTTCTAACTCTTTTACTAGGGGTGCCCCAGAATCAGAGTGGGAGCCATCAGCTAATCTCTCACCAGAAGTGCCAACTAAGGTCTTATCTTGTTCAATGAGCATGTTAACTAATAGTTCTCTAGAGGGATTCTTCCCTACCCCTAAACCTCTTTTAATGCAGAGACTCCTTGCTCCTTTCCAGCTAAGGTGATCATAAGCAAGTTTGGTCAGATCAACAGTTTGGCCTGTACCAGACATTATAGAAAAGGTTTTAGGGACAGAAAAAGAAAGAAAAAGTTTTCAGAACTTTTTAAAGAAAAACTTTTTTAAAACTTTTTAAGAACTTTTTGAAAGTTTTAGAGGTACTTTTCAGCACTTAGCAAAAGAGTAAGAGAAGAAAAGCAAAACTTTTTGGTTAGGTGTACATACACTGAACTTGTTTTGTATATTTTTCTCTTATGAAAAGTACAAAATGACAAAGTGGTAAGTAGTTGCAAGTACTTATCCCACCGCTGCACAACCAATGTGGGAGGCTGGACTGGCTTGTAGTGTGTACCAAGGGGTACTTATACCTTGCACCAGGCCCAGGTATCCCTTATTAGTGTAGAGGGGTGTCTAGCAGCTTAGGCTGATAGAAAAGGTAGCTTAGCAGAGTAGCTTAGGCTGAACTAGGAGACGAGTGAAGCTCCTACAGTACCACTCGTGTCATATGCACAATATCATAAGAAAACACAATACACAGATATACTAAAAATAAAGGTACTTTATTTTTATGACAATATGCCAAAAGTATCTCAGTGAGTACCCTCAGTATGAGGATAGCAAATACACACAAGAGATATGTACACAATACCAAAATATGCAGTAATAGCAATAGAAAACAGTGCAAACAATGTATAGTCACAATAGAATGCAATGGGGGCACATAGGGATAGGGGCAACACAAACCATATACTCTAGAAGTGGAATGCGAACCACAAATGGACCCCAAACCTATGTGACCTTGTAGAGGGTCGCTGGGACTGTAAGAAAACAGCGAGGGTTAGAAAAATAGCCCACCCCAAGACCCTGAAAAGTGGGTGCAAAGTGCATCTAAGTTCCCCAGAGAGCACAGAAGTCGTGATAGGGGAATTCTGCAAGGAAGACCAACACCAGCAATGCAACAACGATGGATTTCCTGACGAGAGTACCTGTAGAACAAGGGGACCAAGTCCAAGAGTCACGATCAAGTCGGGAGTGGGCAGATGCCCAGGAAATGCCAGCTGTGGGTGCAAAGAAGCTGCCACCGGATGGTAGAAGCTGTGATTCTGCTAGAACGACAAGAGCTAGAAACTTCCCCTTTGGCGGATGGATGTCCCACGTCGTGAAGAGTCGGTCAGAGGTGTTTCCGTGCAGAAAGACTGCAAACAAGCCTTGCTAGCTGCAAGGGTTGCGGTTAGGGTTTTTGGATGCTGCTGTGGCCCAGGAGGGACCAGGATGTCGCCAATTGCGTGAGGAGACAGAGGCGGCGTCCAGCAAGACAAAGAGCTCACTTAGAAGCAAGCAGCACCCGCAAAAGTGCCGGAACAGGCACTACAAAGTGGAGTGAACTGGAGCTCACCCGAAGTCACAAAAGAGGGTCCCACGAAGCCAGAGGACAACCCAGGAGGTCGTGCACTGCAGGTTGGAGTGCTGGGGACCCAGGCTTGGCTGTGCACAAAGGAAATCCTGGAAGAGTGCACAGGAGCCGGAGTAGCTGCAAAACACGCGGTTCCCAGCAATGCAGTCTAGCGTGGGGAGGTAAGAACTTACCTCCACCAAACTTGGACTGAAGAGTCACTGGACTGTGGGAGTCACTTGGACAGAGTTGCTGAGTTCAAGGGACCTCGCTCGTCGTGCTGAGAGGAGACCCAGAGGACCGGTGATGCAGTTCTTTGGTGCCTGCGGTTGCAGGGGGAAGATTCCATCGACCCACAGGGGATTTCTTCGGAGCTTCTAGTGCAGAGAGGAGGCAGACTACCCCCACAGCATGCACCACCAGGAAAACAGTCTAGAAGGCGGCAGGATCAGCGTTACAAGGTCTCAGTAGTCGTCTTTGCTACTTTGTTGCAGTTTTGCAGGCTTCCCGCGCGGTCAGCAGTCGATTCCTTGGCAGAAGGTGAAGAGAGAGATGCAGAGGAACTCTGATGAGCTCTTGCATTCGTTATCTAAGGAATTCCCCAAAGCAGAGACCCTAAATAGCCAGAAAAGGAGGTTTGGCTACTTAGGAGAGAGGATAGGCTAGCAACACCTGGAGGAGCCTATCAGAAGGAGTCTCTGACGTCACCTGCTGGCCCTGACCACTCAGAGCAGTCCAGTGTGCCAGCAGCACCTCTGTTTCCAAGATGGCAGAGGTCTGGAGCCCACTGGAGGAGCTCTGGGCACCTCCCAGGGGAGGTGCAGGTCAGGGGAGTGGTCACTCCCCTTTCCTTTGTCCAGTTTCACGCCAGAGCAGGGCTGGGGGATCCTTGAACCCGTTTAGACTGGCTTATGCAGAGATGGGCACCATCTGTGCCCATCAAAGCATTTCCAGAGGCTGGGGGAGGCTACTCCTCCCCAGCCCTGACACCTTTTTCCAAAGGGAGATGGTGTAACACCCTCTCTCTGAGGAAGTCCTTTGTTCTGCCTTCCTGTGCCAAGCCTGGCTGGGCCCCAGGAGGGCAGAAACCTGTCTGAGGGGTTGGCAGCAGCAGCAGCTGCAGTGAAACCCCGGGAAAGGTAGTTTGGCAGTACCCGGGTCTGTGCTAGAGACTCGGGGGATCATGGAATTGTCTCCCCAATGCCAGAATGGCATTGGGGTGACAATTCCATGATCTTAGACATGTTACATGGCTATGTTCGGAGTTACCATTGTGACGCTATACATATGTCGTGACATATGTATAGTTCACACGTGTAATGGTGTCCCCGCACTCACAAAGTCCGGGGAATTTGCCCTGAACAATGCGGGAGCACCTTGGCTAGTGCCAGGGTGCCCACACACTAAGTAACTTAGCACCCAACCTTTACCAGGTAAAGGTTAGACATATAGGTGACTTATAAGTTACTTAAGTGCACTGGTAAATGGCTGTGAAATAACGTGGACGTTATTTCACCCAGGCTGCACTGGCAGGCCTGTGTAAGAATTGTCAGATCTCCCTATGGGTGGCACAAGAAATGCTGCAGCCCATAGGGATCTCCTGGAACCCCAATACCCTGGGTACCTCAGTACCATATACTAGGGAATTATAAGGGTGTTCCAGTATGCCAATGTAAATTGGTGAAATTGGTCAATAGCCTGTTAGTGACAATTTGGAAAGAAATGAGAGAGCATAACCACTGAGGTTCTGGATAGCAGAGCCTCAGTGAGACAGTTAGTCATAACACAGGTAACACATACAGGGCACACTTATGAGCACTGGGGCCACGGCTGGCAGGGTCCCAGTGACACATACAACTAAAACAACATATATACAGTGAAATATGGGGATATCATGCCAGGCAAGATGGTACTTTCCTACAGTAACCAAGGGCTGCATTCACGTCAGCAGATTGGTGGTTGGCAGTTTGGGGACAGGTGTTGGTGGTAAGGTTGGTATAGATAAGTAAAACATATACATCCAGGGGCTAAATTGCCAAAGGTGAAACCGGAAAGCCAGGGATTAATCCCACTTCCCCAATTAAACAAATTGTGTGATCCTAGGCAATTGTAATGACCTAAAAATATTTGACTTCAGGACCTTCTCCTATGTTTGAGTTAATAAAGTCCAATGTTGTTCATGTATATGAGGAACCCAGACCACCCAGACCACCCAAAGAATGCACATAACATGACTCTTAGCTGACCATTGGAACTGCTGTTGTTGGGAGAATAATTTTTCCTACATTCATTTTCAAAAACTGTCTCATTGAAAGAAAAAAAAACTTCACAATCTACTGATATAATTGAATGTACTAGGATGCATCAGTTCTGCATGTAAATGAAATAAACTTTTTGAATTTTGAAGCTACTTTATTACATTTTAAAATGTTTTCTGCAAACTGGTGTTCCTAAAGGTAAGCGGTGAAGGACACTCTACTTATTTACTTTCCTTAACTTCAGTTAACCAATGATTTTTTGCCTGTTTATTTAACTTATTTTAATGTTCCTGCTGAGTTGATAAAACAGCTGTTCAGTGCTGCTGTTGACCATGAGGGTGAATGTAAAAGTCAGGAGGGCTGCATGTGGTCCCGGGCCATACCTTGAGTATCACTGCTTTACAACAAGCCCCTCCACTGTACGGCACACCACTCTACTTTATTATACTTTACTACATTCTATGCTACATCTCTTCATTTTACTCCAATTGACAACACTCTACTGTACGATATGGCACTCCACTCTATAACACTTTACTGCACTCAATGTTGTACCACTGGCCTGGACTCTACTCTACAACACTTCACCCTATTGTACCCCACTCTACAGCACTCCTCTCTATGCCTGTCTACTCTAGGACACTTTACTCCACGATAGGCATCTGCACTCTTAAACACTGTATGCCATTGCACAACACTCTACTACACTCTATGCCTCTATACCCCGCTGTACAACACACTAATCCACTCTATGACACTGTATGAAACTACTCTACTATTTGCCATTCAACTTCACTCTATGGCACGCTATGCAACAACCTGTATGCCAATACACCCCATATTGCTCCACTCTACTGTATGACACACTGCCCCATTCTATTCCACTGTACTCCCTTCTACTCTACTCAATGACACTTTACGGCCCTCCACTCTACCACACAATGCTCCACTTTTTAACACTGTATAAAAGTGCAATCTAGTCTAGGTGACTATACAGCACCCTAGTTTACTGTGTGGCATTGCATAACACTCTACCCCACTGTATATCACTATATGCAACTTCCTCTTTGCTATTCCAACTCACTTTACTGCATTCAACTCTATCAGAGATTAGTCTACTCTACTGTACTCCACTACTTACCTTTACACCATGGCACTCTGCTTTTCTCTATGCCACTGGACTCTACTCCACCCTTGCCACTCCACTCTACCACACTGTACTCTACTCTGCTCCACTCCACTGTACAACACTGTAATACACTCTTGGCACTCCACTCTATGACACTTTCCAAGATAGTACAATATGCCAGACTACTTCACCATACAACACACTACCCGCTCTATGATACTTGACTCTATTGTATGCTACACCAGGCCATTCTACTCTAATCCACACCATGCCACTCTACTTTACAACATAACAACCCACTCTATAACAGTTTACTCCAATCTATCATATGAGACTGCAATCAACTACACTTCACTCTTCTCCACTATACAATACTTTACTACATGCTACACCACTGTTCCACTCCACCCTACACCAATCAAATGAACAACACTCTCCAAACCTATACTACATTTGATGCCCCTCTATAAAACTCTTCTCCACTCTGTCTCCGTACACTCGACTGGACAACTCTGTAATCCACTCTATCCCACTAGACATCACTGTACAACACACCACTACACGCTACAAGACATTAGAACACTTTACAACATAGCACTCTACTGTCTGAGATGGCACTCTAAATTATAACATATTTACTTGACTCTATGGTACTTCATGCTGCTCATTCTGCATGCAGTCCTTATACCGTTTATATTACATTATTTATACAATATGAAATCATACCATTTATTACAACACGTATAGCATCACAAATCACAGAATTTGTGAGAATAGAGTGCATGTAGAGTGGTGAGTTATAGCTATAATCATGTGGTAGCAATCTAAATACAGTGTAATGTGAAGGGTGTGCTTAAATCCAAAGCTGCCCGACCAATGCATGAGAAGCTCTTATGGTTCATTTGTAATTCTTTTTTCATAGGTGCCCACCCGAGGCACTCAGACCTTCTTTTAAGTTGGGGGCTGTGGGGAGAGCCCTAAGGCCCCTGCAGCCCCACTAACCAGCACCCATAGTGGGTGCTGGATGTAGCTGGCTATCATACTGAGTGATGGATGCTGCTAGCTATATAACTGAAAGTCTGTGCCCAGTAACCACCCTGACCAGCCATGAGATCCCAATTCCTTTGTGGCCCCATCCTTGCTTTCCAGTCAGCACCTATACTGGGTGCTGCAGGGAGCTGTCTATTTTTTTGAAGTGTGTGCCCAGGTGTCCACCCAGAGCACCCATGTCAGTCCCAATTCCGCATAGCACAGCCAACTCCCCAGCCAGAAGTCATAATGTGTGCCAGTGGGAACTGGTTTGATTTCTTTGCTCCCAACCGGGCACGAAAAAAAAATTCTCTGCTCCTGCCAAGGGAGGTGCAAAATTGTGCTTACTGCCTGGTAGAGAGTGGGTACGGAACAAAATGTACATTCCCTGCCCACACTCCCCCCCTCCAGGTAGGGAATAAAGTTTATGGGCCAGATGTATGAAATCTCTGGTTTGCGATTACCTAATAGTGAATGTTAATAATTGGCTATTAGGGAAATTGCAAAATGAGATGTACAGCAGAGTGCTTAACATCATTAGTGATTTGCAGTGGGTCACAAATAAACCTGCCTCATTAATATTTATGAGTCAGGTCACAATTTGCGATCTATTGTGAACGTCTACAATCCCAGGGATGGTGGCCTGTTGGGGTCAGCAGACCACCGTGTCTGTGATTACTTTTTAAATAAAACAAAAAAATTTTTTTAAAGCAGCTTGTTTTCCTTAAAGTAAAACAGGATGCATTTCAAAAATAAAAATGAAAACTTTTTTCATTTTTTCAGAGTAGGCAGTAGTTTGTGGGACCACTGCCTGCTCTGAATTGTTTTTGTTGCGACCATTCAAAGGGGGAAGAGGTCCATTGGGGACCCCTTCCTGTTTGCGAATGGGTTACCACCAACTTGAAGTTGGTGGTAACTGTGAATGTTTTGCAACCACATTCCCGGTCGCAAAACATTCTTCTACCCCCGTGAGTCACAAATAGGAATGAACGCCCTTGGCACACCCCTTTCTAATAGTTAGTCACAAACACATTTTGCAAGTCAGTAATAGGTTACCAACTTGCAAAATGGGGATAGTGCATGCCGTAAAAGCCTTTGTACATCTGGCTCAAAATTCCCAGTCCACACTCTCTCGGGCAGGCAACTCCAGTCGCCTTTAGGGATCAAGAAGGGGGTCTGCATGCCCACTCCCCAAATTTTAATTTTTGGCCCGAGGAATGGGGTGCATGCCTCCTTCCCCTAACAAAACACTTTTTAGACTGCGTATGGTTCACCTAGCCCTAAAAAACACAGTGCACATAAAAAATAATAAATTTTTGGCTGCATGAGGGTTCCTTTGGAATGCCCCCTCTATAGGCCTAGGTGGTAGGGTAATCCTTCTCTGCCCACTTATCCATTTTTTGAAACCTTTTTGTAGAACAGGAGACTGAGTCCCCAAGTCCTAAAATAGCTGATGTGTTGGCAGCCAGTCCGATCATATCTTTTAATCTTATAGACCTGTGATTCATCTGCAGTGTTAAATATACAAATGTTTGAAAGCTTAATTTCTAAAACAAAAAGTTGCAGTCACAATGGAACTGAGAACAGGCTTTTCATTCTTATTGGCTTTTGTAAAATGATCAGTCTACCTTGCATCTTCTCCTCAAGTCGCTCTATCTACCACTGCCTTTTACTGTATTTACCTCTGTCTATTTTATATTTTATCCCCCTTTTTTATCCCTCCCTTCTTTAGCTCACCCCTTAGAGGTTTGCACTTCTCTGCCTCGATCCTCATTTCCTTCTCCCACGTCTAGCTTTCCTCCACATTCAAAATCCTACCCTTTCCTCCACCTCTCTTGCGCTACCTGCATCTTCCTCTGTCTAACTCTCTTTCTCTTTCTTTCTGGCTACTTCACCTTTCTGCATTTACTTTACATTCTCTCTACCTTACATTCTTTCTACATCAGCTCTGTTTTATTCCCATTCTCCCATTCTATCTTTCTAGCTCTACTGTTCTCCTTATGTCTCTTTTAAGCTTCTGTATCCCACCACATCCCATTGATCTTATTCAGCAGGGTCACAAGTAATGGTGTAGCAAAACAGCTTCACACATATAAAGTGGAGAAGAGGGACAAGGCAGAGGAAGATAAATTAGGAAAGAGTTAATAGATTTTAACCAATGGAATAGTGAAAATGGCACACCAGTGCTTTGATTTTCCTGCTGCAACAATAATAGTAGTGATAGGAATATATATGTGATCACAAATGTTTCAGCAACTAAGACTACAATTTCTCGTGCTATTTTCATGTGTCTTATTTTAATATTATGCAGTAGCCCACTAAACATCTAACAAGGCAACTAAAGCTATACTACCAAGTGCTATGTATATATGTATGTATGTATGAATGTCTTATTTTAATATTACACACTTAGGGCCTCATTTATATTTTGGCAGATGTCCCACTGATCTGCCATGGGGACGGATTAAATTACTCCATCCCCATGACGGTGGGATCACATGCCACATTTACAAATGACCGCTAAGGAGGGGGTCTTTTTTAATGCTTTAGCAGGAACCACTGTCCCGCATTTCCTGTCAATGCATCTCGCTGTTTGATGCAGAGCTGCATCCACATGACACAACCCTGCACCAAACAATATATATTTTTCTTTTCAAAAGGAAAACTTCAAAATTTGATTTTCTTTTGGAAAACAAAAAAAGCAATTCTCACCATGGGGTCATCTCCCATGGCTGGGGGAGTATGATTTGGCTTGTCCTGGACAACCAGGGTTTGCTTGGGATTAAAGGATGGAAAAAAAAAGTCTACATGGGTAGATGGACACATAGCCATTTCTCCAATGGCCCTTACTCCACTGGCCTGTCTGATAAGTTTGCCTATAGTGGTGACAGGGGAGTCACGGCCATGTCCAAACCAAAGGTCTATCTGCATTTAAAGCTGGCGCGTGGAGCTACATGTTGTGGGTATGTATACTACCTCACAATGGAGTATGCATACCACTAACATGTAAATCCGTCCCTTGGTCCACTAAAAAGTCACTCCTAACATATTTTTCCTACAATTGTAATAGCAAGCTAGTTAGACAGTAAATGCCACATAAAATGTAGTTGTTGCGAGTATACAAACCTAGATCCAAATTCTAAAGGAAAGGGCTTTATCAATATTTGTTGTAGTTTGCTTTTGTTGCTAATATGCGGACAGACCCTAGAAAGCATGGCCTTTCAGTTGTTTTTGTTTTCTACTATTTCTGAAGGTTTAACAATTATTTTAATATTGGCCATTATGAGTGTTAATTGACCCTCAAAAAGGAAATAAATTCAAGGCGTTTCCAAGCAGGGATCTCCAACCTATATCTTGACCAGTATCTTGACCAGGGCCCCACAAAATCTCTAGATGTCACTGGCTGTGTGTCACAGCTGCTAGGCCCATCAACACAAGTTGGGTACTGCTTTTATCAGAGGCATGTGGGAACACAGAATAGTAGAACATTTGTTATCAACAATTTGATTTTTCTGCAGTATTGGTTTTCATATGTAAGCCAGTGTGCAAGAAAGAAGACATTTTCCAAAATGCCCTCTGAATCACATGACAGAATGGGAAACCTCAAGTTCAAAGGTGTACAGATAACTACTGTTCTTAAAGTCAGCATCCTGTGCACACTATAAAAATACATTGGCGTCATACTCATGTTTCATTCATTCCACTTTTCAATACAAATAGCTGCATGGTGAGTAGTCAATGAAAAATCAATAAAAGTTTCAGTTCTGTTGTTGGCTCTCGGTATCATGGTTTTTTTGAGAATCTACAGAACCAAATATCCCTATGACCACAAGGGTAATTGGGACGTAACAGTATATTGCTTTTGTAAATCAGCCTTCGTAGCAAAAAATACGAATTAAAATGTTGTCACAAATGGCTATTTTTCACACTCATTTTATTTCAACGATGGGTTTCTTTGGGAAACACTTGAAGGATCTACACAAATGACTCCTTGATCAATTTAGAATTGTGTCTACCTTTCAGAAACTATCGCTTTTCAGGATCACACATGGGGTTCGCTGCAAGTAAGTTAAAACCAAAAATATTGTGAGAAATGAATTACCTCTTAGAGAAATGCAAAAACTGTGCTACATGTCAGAACCCCATTCTGATGTCCAGAGGGCAAGCTGGAGTTACTAGGAACAACTGTTGGGGTCTTTTACTCCTTATGTTCCATTGCCTGACCTACTAGAGATCCAGAGCAACAGGGCAAAGTACCATTTCAGCACTTGACTCCTACAAATACCGTGGTCTGAGCAGTCCAAGGCTCCCTTGAAAGGAGGTGGATCAGCAGAATGAACACAGGATCACAACTCAAAATGCATGAAGTTGAACAATAAATTATTGTCCAGCCAAATAATCACTTTTAGGGTAAATATTTTATTTTACCGCAAACAACACAAAGGGAAATATAACATTCACAAACAACTACACAGGCCTTGTGAGGCTGTGGCTCCAGTGTTTCGAGGTATTTCCCTGTGTCTCACTCTATCCTTGATCTACTGAAAGTGGTTATGCCCCATTCACTATAGGCACTCCAGGGTAAGCCTCACTAGTATTCCGAGTCTCAAGAGTCCACTTCAACTCCAGCATTTAAGCGCTATCAAATAAGCAAGTTCCCTGGGGCCGAACAGCCTTCAATCAGCCATACCTGCAAATGCAATCAGTCATACCTGGTCGTGCAACTGCAGTAAATAAAGGTTGTTCGTGGCTCCTCCTGAAATGTGGGGTCACCGTGCCTCAACTGCACCTGGGCTCCAACCCGATTGGTACAGCTTAATCCTTCTCAATGGCCACTCCTAGCATATAGGATTGAAGGCTCACTACCACACACAGGCAATGGCCCACTCATGGTAGGCGATCTGTCTGCATGGCCCCTCCTGGCATACGGGGTCACCAACACCTCACTGCACATGGGTGATTGCCTGTTTGACACAGTGAGGTCCACTGCTTCATTCAACACAGCCCTCTTCTGGCATATGAGGGCTGCTGACTTTTTCCTGCAGGCAGGCAGTGACCCGATTGGTACAGCAGCTATCCCCTCACATCTTGCAAAGGACGTCTACAGGACAGGATTCCCCACTGCACCTTGCTCCCTCCAATGCTCCCCTCTTCCTGATAGGGCACAGTAATCTTGGCAAGCAGGCAGACAGTAGTGCTCCAGCTCCAGGGCAGGTGGCCTTGGATTCCTGGGATGATGTTCCCTCACCCATTTGGGAGACTAGAACACTTTGTCCACAAGTCCTGGTCACAGGTCGAAGCCTTGAAGACCTTTTCATCCTCCCGCAGCCCAGTTGGCAGCTTGACAGTTGACCATTTTTTTGGTCCCAGGCTCTCCTTCTTATGGTCCATTTCCAGACACCAAATGTGAGTTAGAGTCTGTGTCCTTAAAGTTTATGTTGAGGGTCTATTTCCTTTGAATTGTCCACTCCTCTGCCCTCTCTTCCTCCTGGAAACAGTCTGTCACAGCATGATTGACTACAAAGCATATAGCCTCAAAACATAGGCCACAGGAGTAACTTGAGGTCACACCTGCATATCAACCACAGTGATATCTGATCAAAAGGATAGCCCAGGCATCAGCCCTACTCTTTATGGTTCTTTTATTTGCCCCATCTCCTCCTTAGATGTGCCTATGCTCCTTTCTTGTGACCTCTTTCTGAAACAAAGATCACTATTGAATGTGTTGGGAGGGCCTGCCTCTCCCTTGTCTTGTGTGTCCCACCCCAGCTTAGAGGAATGCAACACTGCACAAATATGTCTGTGGGAAATTTCTGTACCTCCTCTCCTCATGTTTTACCATGTAGTCCTGAGTATTCCAAATTGGAACTCAGAGTCTGTCATGTGTTGTACCCTTTACAGGCACACGTACACCTAGCACAAGTATTCTACATAAAAAACACTGCACAGGACTGTATCCTTCATGTACTGCACCACTTACAAGCACATGTATTCAACATAAACACACTGAAAAGCTCTACACCCTTCACGTATTGTACCACTCACAAGGCACATATACACCCAACATATGCATTTAACATGCATGCACTGTACAGCATCACATCCATCACATATTGTACCACTCACTGGCACACAAACACCCCACCACACATGCACTCAACATGCATAAACTGCAGAGCTATGTATTATCCCTGTGTTGTACCTTTCCCAGGCACACATACACCCAGTGCAGGTACACTACTCGTACATTCTGCAGCACTCTACACCAATCGGATATAGGCCAGTGGATCAGTTAAGCACACAGCAGTAGAACATTAAATGAGTGAGCGTGTAAGCCTCACTTCAGTGGCACAGATTAAAAGTTAACTGTTAACTCCTACTGATCAGTACACAGTATGCTGACTTCACTGTGCTCATGCTACTTAGTTCCTGGTAAAGACAGTAGCCTTTTATCACTATGAGGGTAGCACTTTGGACACCCCTCCCATTGCAACTTTTAGCTATATTTTGGGTTTTTTCTCACTGCCCTGAAGGGCAATCCTCAGTCCCTGGGTACCTTTAGAATCTCCAGGATGATGGAAAATAAGGACACAAATTTGGCCTGGATACCTAAAAAAGGTTAAATTTGTGAGCGTGAAATGCCATAAATATCAAGCAAGCATTTGAAATGCAATGGGCCTTGCTTTTGCTCCAATAAGAGCTATTAGCATTGTAAATTCCTAACTGGGCTTTTCTTGCCACATAAATTGCAAAAAAAAGTAAAACAGTTGACATAATCAAGCAAATTCAATGCGCCACGGGCGTGATGAGTGTGAGACTCAAAAGGAAAAAGAAGTTCGCTCATAGTCAAAAGTATGGGTAAAAGTGCAATTATCCATGTAACAGGGTCGAAGGCCAAGGTGGTAACAAAACTGCCCCAAGGAACAACAAACGTAAAGCATTTAACAATGATAACCAATGATTTTTGAAAGGCAAGCCCATGAACGAGTGAAAGTGATGGGCGTGCGGTGGGTGTGGATGAAAGCCCACAGATAGATTACAACTGGGCAGAGAGCTTGCACGTTCAACCTAAAACAGGCTCGGCACTGTTGGAAGAAAAGCTTTAGCTAAAGAGTTAAATTAGAACTTCCACTACTTACTTGGTGTGATACACAAACTCTTTATGTCAGAATGAGGACGTAAGGATAGAAGATGATCTTACAGAAAAAAACACAACATTTGCAAGAACTATGATATCGAATGAAGTCATCTGTTTGTTGTCTTTTGCAAAGCCCTCAGATACGCTTGTGTAAAATCTATTTATAAATAATGAGTATGCATGGCAACTTACCATCTTCAAACACAGGTACATTTCACAAAATGACTCCTGACTGGACTTTTCTGGTCACATAAATTGTAAAGGGAAAGTAAAACAATTGACGTAAGTGAGCCGATCCAAAGCGCCATGGCCCCCATGAGCACGAAGGAGAGACACAAATGGAAAAATAAATTTTTTGCAGTCAAACGTATTGGGGACTATGCAGTAGTAAATGTAACAGTGTCGGTCCCCAAGGAGGTAACAAAACCGCCCGAAGGAGGGACAAAAAGCATTTACCAATGATGAGAAAGGATTTTTGAAAGGCAGGCACATGAATGAGTGAAAGTGATGGGCATGCGGTGGGCGTGGTTAAAAGTCCACAGAGAGATTACAACAGGTCAGATCGCTTGCACGCTCCACCTAAAAAATTAGACTTGGGTTGAGCTACTCAAACATGGACCTGGGTAACCTGAGAGCTCTAGTGAAATGTAGACACGGAAAAACATGCACATTATCTGTTTACTGTTTGTTTTGCTGGTCATAGACCTTCGAGTATCATAGTTTTAGCAAAGGGTGAAGTGACTTGGAGCAAAGCACAGACTTGTATTCCTATTTGTTTCTGGGACAAGTACTTGCACAATTGTACGAAAGTACCATCTTTCTTGGCATGTTATCCCCAATTTCTGCCTCTTTGCCTCTTTGCTAGTGTGTTTTTACTTTCTCACTGGGATCCTCCCAGTCAGGACCCCAGTGTTCATAGTTTGTGGCCTATATGTGTTGTGAGTATGCTTGACTGTGTCACTGAAGTTCTACTAACCAGAACTCCAGTGCTTATGCTCTCTCTGTTTACCAAATTTGTCACTACAGTTCAGTCATTCCATATTCCAATTGTGATTGGCACACTGGATCCCCCTTATAAGTCCCTAGTATATGGTTCCTAGGTACCCAGGGCATTGGGGTTCCAGGAGATCGCTAAGGGCTGCAGCATTTCTTTTGCCACCCATAAGGAGCTCATACAAACCTTTCTTTAGGACTGCCACTGCAGCTTGAGTGAAATAGTGCACACACTATTTCAAAGCCATTTTCCACTGCACCAGGCAACACCTATAAGCCTCATCTTCAGTTACTGAAGGCTAGGTGGAAAGTTACTGTGTGTGAGGGCATCCTTGCAAAAGCAAATATGACCCCACATTGTCCAGGACCAATTTCCCAGACTTCCTGAGTGCGGGGACACCATTATAAGTGTGCATTACATATATGTCAATGCATGTATGTAGCTTCACAATGGTAACTCAGAATATGGCCATGTGAGGTGTCTAAGATTGGGGAATTGAACCCCCAATCGAAATCTCATATTGGGGGGCCAATTCCATGCACCCTGGGGGATCCATCATGGACCCCCAGTACTGCAAAACCAGCTCTCTGAGGTTTCCACTGCAGCCCCAGCTGCTGCCACCTCACAGACAGGTGTTTGCCCTCCTGGGGATTGAGCAGCTCAGTCCCAGGAAGGCAGATCAATGCATTTCCTTTAGGAGAAGGGTGTTACACCCTCTCCCATTGGAAATATGTGTTACAGTCATGGGAGGGTATCCTCCCAGAGCCTCTGGAAATACTTTGAAGGGCACAAATGGTGCCTTCCTTGCATAATCCAGTCTACACCCGTTCAGGGACCCCCAGTCCCTGCTTTGGCGCAAACTGGACATAGGAAAGGGGAGTGACCACTGCCCTGTCCATCACCACCCCAGGGTTGGTGCCCAGAGCTTCTCCAGAGTGTCCCTGGCCTTAGCCATCTTGGATTGCAAGGTGTGGGGATCCTCTGGGATCATCTGAGTGGCCAGTGCCAGCAGGTAACGTCAGAGACCACTCCCGATAGGTGTATGCCTGGGTAGGCAGCCAATTCCTCTCTCAGGGCTATTTAGGGTCTCTCCTCTGGATGTTTCCTCAGATTCGGTTTGCAAGACTCCATCAAGACTCCTCTGCACCCTCTCCTTCAGCTTCTGACCGTCGGATCAACCGCAGACTTTTCCAGGAACCGCTGTAACTGCAACAAAGTATCCAGGAAGGCTACTGTGACCTGCAACTTCAGCTCCAGCCAGCAACTGTAACAGTTTCCAGGTTGTGCACACTCTGAGGACTGCTTGTCTTCACCCTGCACCAGAAGAACCAAAGGAATTTCCCGTGGAGTGACGGAGTTATTTCCCAGCTTCAGCAGGCACCTCTCTGCAATGACAACCAATACTCTGGGATTCCTCTCCTGTTGATGAGTGTGATCCCTGGAACACAGGTGGTGGACCAAAGGGATCCTGACTGTCCCAAGGTCCAGCAGTCCAAATTTGGTGGAGGTAAGGGCATGTCTCCCTGTGCCAAACAGTACACCTGTGCATCACGTCTTCTGCAGCTCCTTGGGCTTTTGTGCACTTCTTCTAAAAGTTCTTCATGCACAGCAAAGCTCAGGTCCCCAGCACACTATTCTGTGACGCTCAGCTCCCTGAATTGTTCTCCGGTGGCGTGGGATCCCTCTGTGTAGTGCTGCAATGACCGCACTTTGCAACTTCTTTGTCCCCATGTCCTGAGACTCCTGAGGGTGCTGCCTGGTCTTCTGAGGGCTCTCTGAAGTGCTGAGAGCCCCCTCTGTCTTCTCAGTTTGAGTTGAGACCCCCAGGTCCCTCCTGTGTTCGGGCAGCTCCTCTTTGATGCAAAACGCGTTCTTGCGTGAACCAAAGCTTGTTGGCAGAATCCAGGGATGCAAAAAGCCTGCATCCAAAAACTCGATGTGGGATATCTCTTGCACCAAGCAGGGACCCGCAGCTATCTTCTTTAGTGCATTTCTGTACTTTTCTTCCAACTGGAGAATCCACTTTTGCACCTTCTTCCAGGTTGGCAGGGGCTCCTGTTCTTCCTGGACTCTTCATCGACTTCTGGACTTGGTCGTCCTCTCTCCACAGGTCTTCAGGTCCAGTAATCCATCATTGGTTTCTTGCAGTCTTGCTTGGTTCTTGCATAATCCTTCACCACGACTTCTAGTGTGTTCTGAGGAAATTTCTGTACTTTACTCCTGTTTCCTGGGCTCTGGGGTGGGGTACTGTTAGACTTTTCATCCTTGGCGTGGTCTCCCTTTTTGCCTCTGTTCCCAGGTTGTTGATGTGTGCTGGACTCTGATTTTGCTGTTTTTGTTACTCTGAGCACTTTACCACTGCTAACCAGTGCTAAAGTGCAAGTGCTCCTTTTCAAAATGTGTATGTAATTGTCTTATCCATGAATGGCATATTTGATTTATTAGTAAGTCCTTAGTACAGTGCACTAGAGGTGCCCAGGGCCTGTAAATCAAATGCTACTAGTGGGTCTGCAGAACTGGTTGTGCCACCCACATAAGTAGCTATGTAATCATGTCTCAGACCTGTCTCTACAGTGTCTGTGTGTGTAGTTTTAACTGTAAAATCGACTTGGCAAGTTTACCCACTTGCCAGGCCTAAACCTTCCCTTTTCTTACATGTAGGACACCCCTAAAGTAGGCCATAGGTAGCCCCAAGGGCAGGGTGCAGTGTATGGTTAAGGTAGAACATATAGGCCCTGATTCTGACCTTGGCGGACGGCGGAGGCCGTCCGCCAAGGTACCGCCGCCAAATGACCGCACCGCGGTCAGAAGACCGCGTCGGCCATTCAGACATTTCCTCTGGGCCGGCGGGCGCTCTCCAAAAGAGCGCCCGCCGGCCCAGAGGAAATGCCCCTGCAACGAGGACGCCGGCTCAGAATTGAGCCGGCGTAGTTGCAGGGGTGCGACGGGTGCAGTTGCACCCGTCGCGTATTTCAGTGTCTGCAAGGCAGACACTGAAATACTTTGCGGGGCCCTCTTACGGGGGCCCCTGCAGTGCCCATGCCATTGGCATGGGCACTGCAGGGGCCCCCAGGGGCCCCGCGGCACCCCCTACCGCCATTGTGTTCATGGCGGGTTTCCCGCCATGAACAGGATGGCGGTAGGGGGTGTCAGAATCCCCATGGTGGCGGAGCGTGCTCCGCCGCCATCGAGGATTCCCCCGACCGCGGACTTTCCGCTTCTGACCGCGGCTGAACCGCCGCGGTCAGAATGCTCGTGGGAGCACCGCCAGCCTGTTGGCCGTGCTCCTGTGGTCGGTGGCCCTGGCGGCCACCGGCCGCCAGGGTCAGAATGACCCCCATAGTAATGTGTTTTATATGACCTAACAGTGAAATATTGCTAAATTCGTTTTTCACTGTTGCAAGGCCTGTCCCTCTTATAGGTTAACATGGGGGCTACCTTTAAATCAGATTAAAGTGTAGATTCCCTTTGGGAGTGGATGGATGTGTGGAGTTTGGGGTCTCTGAGATCACAATTAAAAAATACATCTTTTAGTAAAGTTGATTTTAAGATTGTGTGTTTGAAAATGCCACTTTGAGAAAGTGAGCATTTTCTTGCTTATACCATTTCTGTGACTCTGTCTGTTTGTGGATTCCCTGTCTGGGTCAGTTTGACAGTTGGGCTGGTTGCACCTCACACTAGACAGTGACACAAAGGGAGCTGAGGTGTAGCCTGCATTTCCTGATGAGTCATCTGTGCTAGGAGGGAGGGGAGGAATGGTCACTCACACCTGAAAGGGCTGTGCCTGCCCTCACACAATGCAGTCTCCAACCCCCTGGTGAGTGTCTGGGGCCTGGCCTGGGCAAGGCAGGATTTCGCATTCAAGAGAGACTTTGCTTTGAAGCAGGCATACTTCAAAGGAGAAATTGGACATAAGAAGGGCACCCAAAACCACAGACTTTAGAACATTTCTGGAAACCAAGAGGGACCTCTGCCTGGAGAAGAGCTGAAGAGCTGAGGAAGAAGAGCTGCCCTGCCTGTGACTGTGCTTTGTGGAGCTATCCTGCAGTTGCTGCTTCTGCCAGAGTAAGAGGGCAAAGACTGGACTTTGTGTGCCTTCCATCTTGTGAAGATCTTGATTTAGAACTTGCCTCCTGTTGTTTGAAGAGCCAGGGATAGCAAAGACTTCTCTCTGCCAGCACCTGGAGTCTCTGGAGAGACTCCTACACTGCCTTGTGGTGCCCATCCAGTTCCTGGGACACTGAAAGGAGGAGCTGGCAGCCTAAGAGGAAGAAATCCACGCAAGAACGCCGTGCAGGTAAAAGATCGACACAACTCCGATCTGCAGCTGGAAAATCGAAACGCCTCCGGCTTTGCGGCTGAAAATCATACGCTCGTCTGTAACATGACTAAAGAATCGACGCACGGAGCTGGAGAAACGGTGCACAGCATCACTGACGGAGGCTGGTGAGATCGCAACCCGCACTGCATGGTTTTCGGATAATTGTGCGGCTGTATTTCTGATTCAAACACTGCTGGGCATGTAAAAGCAAGGCAAGGTCTGCCCAGACCTGAGAGTGCTGACCAGGGCGACGCATTGCTTTCCTGCGGAGAGAAGAAATGACGTGCCCTGACAAAACGAGAAACGACCCAAAGTCTCACTTGTGATTGAAATCAATGCATTGCAACCCCTTTTTGATGCACATTTGCCTGTGCAGGATTATTTTTGACGCACCCAAGGCACATTATCACACTAACAGTGTTAGTGTGTGTTTAAAACTACATGAAGACTCGTTTTGCTTTTTAATTGGTAACTTGACTTGTGCATTGTGGATTTTTTTCACTTTGGTCTTGTTTTGTTTAGATAAATATTCTCTATTTTTCTAAACCTCTATTGTGTCATTTTGTAGTGTTTTTATTAAGTGATTGTGTGTGTTGGTACAACCACTTTACACTTAGCACTCTGAAGTTAAGCCTACTGCTGGTGCCAAGCTACCAAGGGGGCAAGCTGGGGTTAGCTGATGGTGATTCTCTTTTACCCTGACTAGAGTGAGGGTCCTTGCTTGGACAGGGTGTAACCTGACTGTGAACCAAAGACCCCATTTCTAACATTGTTGATCAGTGGATGGGATTGGACTTGTATTTGTACTTGACATATAGTAATTAAGTGTACACTACTGTTTTGAGTTCAGACCACTACGTGACCACATATTACTTGTCTTGTGATTTTTTCTTTTCTCTTTGGGACTTCTTTTGTTCAATTCCTCACTGATCCCTTGACTGACTTTTTTTCTTTAACTTCATTGGAACTTGTTTTTCTGCCTTTGGATTTTTGCACTTGTTTTTAAATCTTCATCATGTGTCAATCTGGAGATGCATCAGCTGGAGTTGCGTTTGACATAGAGAAAGTGGAGAGCTACACTGTAGCTCAGTTGAAGCAATTCTGCAAGGATTTGGCCTGTCCCATGAAGAGCTCATCCAAGAAGGAGGAGCTGCAAAAGGCGCTGAGGGCCTGGGTGGCAGCAAGAAAGCTGAGGGGCACACAGAGGTTGAGCAGGAAGGGGAGGAGAAAGGGCAAGTTACTCACAATGATGTAGTGAGTGGGCCTGATCTGCCTAGGGAGAGAGTCTCTAAGGCAGGTAGCATGACACATCCTCCAAGGGTCTGACCCTTGAAGAGTTACAGGACAGACAGGCAGAGAGAGAGTACCAAGTGGAGCTGGAAAGGCTCAAGCTCAAGAGGAAGAGGGAAAGGGAGAACATAAGGTTGCCCATTGAGGAAAGGAAGATACTGCTGGCTGTCACAGTGTCCTTTCCTCGGGATCTGCTTGTTGCTGAACAAAAGGCCCAGCTCCCGGCATCACCAACTCAGAAAGCTATTATAGCACAGAGTTATGATGAAGCCAGTTGGGGGGAACGGAATTAAGTTAGGGAACAGCAGGGAGAGAGATCTGAAAAGAAAAGGTTAGAACAAATATGCACTTACTCATTTCATAGGAGTATAACTCATCAATAGACTCTTGACTAAATGTGTCTCCATGATATCAGATGGAGACTCCTTTTGAAGTGAAGGCAAAGCCCCTTCTTTGAATCATGGAACAAGAACAAACTAAAACCTAAGAACCAAGAGATGGCAAGAACTTTGGACTATGATCATACTCTGAATATCAATCCTGTAACATCTATGCATTCATAACCTTTGATCATGACCTAGAAAATCTCAAAGAATTAAATATGCTTTTCACGTATTATGGTTTCCAAAAAACAATGAAAACTATAATTTGTTTATCTCCAAAAATACTTTCACATTCACAACTATAAGGCCGGAAGGTTTTTACTCATTGAACTTGAAGTGCTTTGTTCCTTATGCCAGATAGCGCTTTCATTTGTTTAATCTGAAGCGCTACGCTCCGCTCGTTATGCTAAGGGGCGCCTTACTCATGTGAACTGGATCACTTTGATTGTTGTGCCAAGGGCTTTTTGTGCATGTGGACTAAAGCGCTTTGATTGCCGCGCCATGATCGCTTTATTCATGTAGGCTGGGGCGCTTTGATTGCTGTGCCCAAGGCACTTTACTCATATGAACTGAAGCGCTTTGATTGCTGGCCAAGGGCACTTCACTCATGTGGACTGAAGCGCTTTCATTGTTGTGCCAAGGGGCGCTTTACTCATGTGGACTGAAGCGCTTTGATTGTTGTGCCAAGGGCGCTTTACTCATGTGGAATGAAGCGCTTTCATTACAGTGCCAAGGCCGCTTTCCTCATGTGGACTGAAGCGATTTAATTAGCGTGCCAAGGACGCTTTACTCATGTGGACTGAAGCTCTGTAATTACTGTGCCAAGGATGCTTTCCTCATGTGGACTGAAGCGCTTTAATGGTTGTGCTAAGAGCCGCTTTACTTCTGTGCTCTGAAGCACTTTAATCATTGCGCCAAGGCGGCTTTACTCTGAAAACTGAAGACGCTTTGCTCGTTGTGCTAAGGGGTGCTTTACCTTTTGGAAGTACAACTCCCTTCAAGATTTGGCTCATCTAGACCTTACCGCTACGAATACGGCCTACTCGTATCTGAATTCACCATGGAAACAAAGGTGCTCCGATTTGCTGTCCATCTGACATGCAGGAAATCTGCTCTTCTTCAGAGGCACCCCCACGAGGTCTGACTACATCGAAGTCTTGAAAATAGTGAGCAACATGCTTGGGTGTGCCTGGGCTTTATAGGCCTGCCACACCCCGAGATGGCTGATGCCTGTAAAAACATGGGAATTGTAGTCTCTTCATGGAATAGCACTGATAAGTGCATCTTGACCACCAATGTCCTGAACCTGCAGCTCTATGAGCTTTGCCACAGAGCAGACGACGCTGATGGCCACGGTTGGAACAAGAGGGGATAACAAGTGGTGCCCATAAAGCGCCGCAGAGCCGCGCAGCGGAGTTTCGGGCAGGACCTGGACCGCGCATGGCCTTATTCCGGACATAGCTCATGAACTTAGCTTAAAGGAGTTAGGTCATAGGAGCCAGTCCAGTACAGATTGTGGCAGCAACGGTACAGTGCAGCCTGAAAGAAGGGTACACATCCTAAAAGACCTAGTAAAGGATTATAAGAGGGAGGATGACATATACTTGTGGTTTAAGGAATATGAGTCTGCTCTCCACATGAATCTGGTCCCTGAAGCTCATTGGGGGGCAGGTCTGTGGAAGCACTTTGAGATAGAGGGGAGGGATACACTGACAGCCTTAAGGGATGCTCAGAATCTCACCTACACTATCATGAAGGATGCCCTACTCACAAGGTATGGTCTCACCCCCGAGCAGTACAAGGATAAGTTTAGGTCCTACAAGAAGAAGGAATCCCAAATATGGTTGGAATGTGTTGATTCTTATTGTAGGTCACTGGTTGGGTGAAGGGCAGTAAGGTAACTACAGATGAGGGGCTTTACAATCTGATTGCTTGGGAGCATTTGTGCAGTTTATGTTTTCCAGAGCTGCGCAAGCACCTGATTGACAGCAAGCTGACTGATCCCAGGAAGCTTGCACAGGAAGCGGACCGCTGGGAAAGCACCAGGGTCCAAAAGAAGTATGGAGGAGACCACGCCAAGGGTGGGCACGGCCCCTCTCAGAAGAAAGGGGGGTAAGGGTAAACAGGGGGAATTCTCTAAAGGGCCCCAAACTGATTCCCAGGGTAAGGATTCCCAACCCCCCAGTGAGAAAAAGCCATAGTTCTCCAAAGGGAAGCCAGTGGCAGGTGGTCCCCCACGTAAGTGCTATGCGTGTGACCAGGTGGGTCATGTGAGGGGGGGCACCAAATGCCCCAAAAGTACACCGGCACCCACTGGTGCGCTGTCCCGGGATTTGGCCAGTATAGCGCTTGGGGAGGAGTTGGTTCCAGGTGGGTGGGACCAGCTGAGATGACCCTTTTCTCACTAGGGGACAGTGAGATGGTCCAGAGAACCCTCATGCCTGAGAACACTAAGAAGTACAGGCAGTGGATGACCATCAATGGACAGAGGGAGGAGGCTCTGAGAGACACAGGAGCCAGTGTGACTACAGTGAGGAGTCACCTGGTGTCTCAAGAGCAGATTGATCCCCGGGTACTTCATCAAGTAGTTGCAGTGGACAAGTCTGAGCACCTGTGCAGAGTGGCGCAAGTTCCCTTTGAAAGGGGGGGGTCGCAGGTTCCTGGAAGGTAGCTGTGAGGCCAACAATGTCTGTTGATTGTTTGCTAGGCAAGGACCTGCAGGATTCCCCTTGGAAGGAGGTGGCACACAGGTCTCACTTGGAGATGTTGGGTCTGTCTGGGTGGGTATGCGTATCCACCTGGCCAATGGCAGCCGGTCACGGTGGTCAAGAGCCCCTGGAGCCTGAAACAGTGGCCCAGGGGACCGCCAAGAAGAGGAAGGGCAGGGGGCACGGGAAACTGGCCCCAGAAGTTCCCACAGTCTGGGAGCAGGCGGAGCCTGTGGGTGACGCCCCAGAGCCTACAGGGGAACAGGTGGCTGAACTGGGGGAGGTCCCTGAGCTGTTACAGTGGAAGTAGGAAGGGGGACCCACCAGGGAGGCATTCTGTGAAGCACAGAAAACTTGCCCTACTCTAGAGGGACTGCAGAATCAGGCTGCAGCCCAGGCAGCTGGCGAGGAGCCCAGTACTCACCTGATCTATTGGGAGGATGGCCTCCTGTATAGTGAGCTCAAGGTTCCCGAGCCTGGGTCAGCTCGTTTGCTGGGGGTACCCAAGTGCTTCAGGGTCTTCCTACTGGGGTTGGCTCATGATGTGCCTTTGGCAGGACATCTGGGGCAGGACAAGACCTATAAGAGGCTTGTCTCCCACTTCTATTGGTTCCGGATGAGCAAGCATTCTGCTGCACACTGTAGGTATTGCCTAGCTTGCCAGGCAAGTGGCAAGAGTGGGGGGAAATGTAAGGCTCCCCTCCAAACTTTACCTCTGGTTAGTACTCCCTTTGAGAGAGTAGGTATTAACATTGTGGGGCCTCTGGACCCCAAGACAGCCTTGGGCAACAGGTTTATCCTGGTCTTGGTGGACCATTCCACCCGGTACCCAGAAGCCGTTCCTCTGAGGTAAGTCACTTCCCCTGTGGTGGGTCGTGCACTGATGGGGGTTTTTACCCGCATGGGGTTCCCCAAGGAAGTGGTATCTGATAGGGGTACCAACTTCATATCCACGTATATGAAGTCTTTGTGGAAGGTGTGTGGGGTAATCTACAAGTTTACTACACCCAAAGTAATGGTCTGGTTGAGAGATTCAACCGCACCGTGAGAGGCATGATTGAGGGCCTGTGAGCGCCGTTGAGGCAGAAGTGGGACGTCCAATTGCCATGCCTTCTGTTCGCTTACAGGGAGGTGCCTCGAAAGGGACTGGGGTTAGTCCCTTTGAACTCATCTATGGCCACCCTGTGCGGGGACCTTTGAGTCTGGTGAAGGAAGCTTTGGAGAAGGCTGCTAGTAAACCCCCCAGGATGTATTTAGCTACATGCTGGCTTTGAGAAACCAGACTGCCTACTTCAGGAGTCTCCCTCAGGAGAACCTGGGAGCAAGCCAGGAGGATACGAAACAGTGGTATGACCGGAATGCCACTCTGGTCGAGTTTCAACCTGGTCAGAAAGTATGGGTGATGGTGCCAGTGGAGCCTAGGGTGCTCCAGGATAAGTGGACTGAGCCATTTGAGGTGGTAGAGTGCAAGAGTGAATTCACCTACCTGGTGGACTTGCAGTCTCCAAGGAACCCTTTAAGGGTCCAGCATGTCAACCACCTCAAACCTCACTTTGAGCGGACTGAACTGTCCATGCTTCTTGCAACAGATGACGGGGTGGAGGAAGAGAGTGAGCCTCCTCCTGGCCTCCTGTCTGCAGGAGAAAAAGATGGCTCAGTGGAACGAGTGATAATCTCCCCTTCCCTGACTGAGGAGCAGCAGGGTGATTGCTGCCATGTGTTGGGACAGTTTGCCCCACTGTTTTCCCTGATCCCAGGAGCCACACACTTGTGCACACATGATGTGGACACTAGGGACAGTACACCTACTAACCAAAATGTTTACAGGGTGACTGACAGGGTCAGGGCATGCATTAAGGATGAAATATCCAAAATGCTTACCCTAGGGGTTATTGAGCACTCCAGCAGTCCTTGTGCCAGCCCAGTGGTATTGGTCCCAAAGGCTGCTGCACCTGGTGCCACTTCAGAACTCAGGTTCTGTGTGGACTACCGGGGACTCAATGCGGTCAGCAAGACTGACGCACACCCATCCCCCGAGCTGAGGAGCACATTGACCGGTTAGGAGCTGCCAAGTGTACATTTTACTTAACATCTGGGTACTGTCAGATTGCCTTAACTGAGGGGGCGAAGCAGAGGTCAGCATTCTCTACCCCAGATGGACACTTTCAATTTAAAGTCATGCCATTTAGAATGCCCCTGCCACCTTTCAGAGGTTGGTCAACCAGGTGTTGGCTGGCCTGGATGAGTTCAGTGCTGCCTACCTGGATGACATTGCTGTGTTTAGTTCCACATGGGAGGAACACCTGCAACACCTCTGGAGAGTGTTAGAGGCCCCGCAAAAGGCCGGCCTCACTATTAAGGCCAGAAAGTGCCAAATAGGGCAGGGTTCTGTGGTGTACTTAGGACACCAGGTAGGGAGTGGTCAGGTGGCACCCCTACAGCCAAAAATGTATACAATTCTGGCTTGGGAGCCTGCCAAGACCCAGACTGAAGTGAGAGCCTTCCTAGGTCTCACAGGATACTACAGGAGGTTTGTCAAGGGTTATAGTACCATTGTTACCCCATTGACTGAGTTGACTTCGAAGAAGTAACCCAGGAAGGTGATCTGGACTGAGGCTTGCCAGACCGCTTTTGATGTCCTGAAGGCTGCCATGTGCATAGCACCTGTGCTGAAGGCACCTGACTACTCCAAGGAGTTTGTTGTGCAAACAGACACCTCAGAGCATGGTATTGGAACAGTACTCTCACAGCTTAACGAAGAGGGCCTAGATCAACCTGTAGCCTTCATTAGCAGGAGGTTACTTCCCAGGGAACGTTGGTGGAGTGCCATAGAACGTGAAGCATTTGCTGTGATCTGGGCACTGAAGAAGCTAAGATCCTACTTGTTTGGGACTCACTTCGGAGTTCAGGCCAACCACAGGCCCCACAGATGGTTAATGCAGATGAGGGGTGAGAATCCAAAACTTTTGAGGTGGTCCATTTCCCTACTGGGGATGGACTTTATGGTGGAACACCGTCCTGGTACAGAACACGCCAATGCTGATGATCTGCTCAGGTTCTTCCGCCTTAGTGATGAGAACTCCTATGAGGTTGGGTAGTTGCTCCCCATATTTAGCTGGGGGAACACGTGTTAGACTTTTCATCCTTGGCGTGGTCTCCCTTAACTTTTTGCCTCCGTTCCCAGGTTGTTGATGTGTGCTGGACTCTGATTTTGCTGTTTGTGTTACTCTGGGCACTTTACCACTGCTAACCAGTGCTAAAGTGAAAGTGCTCCTTTACAAAATGTGAATGTAATTGGTTTATCCATGATTGCCATATTTGATTTATTAGTAAGTCTCTAGTACAGTGCACTAGAGGTGCCCAGGGCCTGTAAATCAAATGCTACTAGTTGGCCTGCAGCACTGGTTGTGCCACCCACATAAGTAGCTCTGTAATCCTGTCTCAGACCTGCCACTGCAGTGTCTCTGTGTGCAGTTTTAACTGTAAATTCGACTTGCAAAGTGTACACACTTACCATGCCTAAACCTTCCATTTTCTTACATGTAAGGCACCCCTAAGCTAGGCACTAGGTAGCTCCAAGGGCAGGGTGCAGTGTATAGTTAAGGTAGGACATATAGGGGTTCATTACGACCCTGGCGGAGAAGTGGCGGTAAGACCGCCAACAGGCTGGCGGTAAAATTTTTGCAATTATGATCATGCCGTTTACCGCCATGGTCATCCGCCACTTCTCCGTTCCGCCTGCCAGGGCGGAGACGACCGCTGGGCTGGAGACCCTGGCGGTCGTCACAATACCGCCAGCGGTATTTTGACCCGGCTGACTGCCATGGATTTCATGCGGTTTGGAACCGCCATGAAATCCATGGCAGTAAGCACAATCAGTGCCAGGGAATTACTTCCCTGGCACTGATAGGGGTCTCCCCCAAACCCCACCCCCACCGAGTCCTTTCCCTACACCTCCCACCACCCCTGCCACCCCCCAAAGGTGGCAGGATCACCCTCCCCACCCCTACCCTCAACATCACATCACACAGACACACCTGACACGCACGCAGACACCACCAACACACATACACGCACACACACCAACATACATGCCAACAGCCACACACACAGTCATACACGCACACCCACATTCAGACATACACGCACACATCCATACAGACATACCTACAGACATACACGCACTCATTTCCAAACACACAACACCCCGCAAGCATACACGCACTCACACACCCCTCTACATACATACACGCACACCCCCATGCACCCACACAACACCCCCCACCCCCTCCCCTAACGGACGATCAACTTACTTGGTCCGCTGATCCTCCGGGAGGGGACGGGATCCATGGGGGCTCCACCGCCACCACCACACCGTCAACAGAACACCGCCACGCCGAATCACAAGACGTGATTCGGTGGGCAGTGTTCTGTTGATGTGGCGGTGGAGGTGGAGCAACCTCCACTTCCCCGCTGCCCGCCAGTATGGCTGCTGGTGGCTCTCTGTCCGAAAAAGAACAGAGAGCTGCCAGCAGTCATAATACGCCGAGCGGAAAACAGCCACCACTGGTGGTCTTCAGCACGGCGGTCCCTCGGCAGTCTTCTCAAAAGACCGCCGAGGTCAAAATGACCACCATAGTAATGTGTTTTAAATGTCCTAACAGTGAAATATTGCTAAATTCGTATTTCACTGTTGCAATGCCTGTCCCTCTCATAGGTTAACATGGGGGCTACCTTTAAATCAGATTAAAGTGTAGATTCCATTTGGGAGCGGATGGACGTGTGGAGTTTGGGGTCTCTGAGCTCACAATTTAAAAATACATCTTTTAGTAAAGTTGATTTTAAGATTGTGCGTTTGAAAATACCACTTTTAGAAAGTGAGCATTTTCTTGCTTATACCATTTCTGTGACTCTGTCTGTTTGTGGATTCCCTGTCTGGGTCAGTTTGACAGTTGGGCTGGTTGCACCTCACACTAGACAGTGACACAAAGGGAGCTGGAGTGTAGTCTGCATTTCCTGATGAGCGATCTGTGCTAGTAGGGAGAGGAGTAGTGGTCACTCACACCTGAAAGGGCTGTGCCTGCCCTCACACAATGCAGTCTCCAACCCCCTGGTGAGTGTCTGGGGCCTTGCCTGGACAAGGCAGGATTTCACATTCAAGAGAGACTTTGCTTTGAAGTAGGCATACTTCAAAGGAGAAATTGAGTATAAGAAGGGCACCCAAAACCACAGACTTTAGAACACTTCTGTAAACCAAGAGGAACCTCTGCCTAGAGAAGAGCTGAAGAGCTGAGGAAGAAGAGCTACCCTGCCTGTGACTGTGCTTTGTGGAGCAATCCCACAGTTGCTGCTTCGGCCAAAGTAAAGGGCAAGGACTGGACTTTGTGTGCCTTCCATCTTGTGAAGATCTCCAAGGGCTTGATGTAGAGCTTGCCTCCTGTTGTTTGAAGTCTCAGGGATAGCAAAGACTTCTCTCTGCCAGCACCTGGATTCTCTGGAGAGACTCCTACTCTGCCCTGTGGTGCCCATCCAGTTCCTGGGACCCTGAAAGGAGAAGCTGGCAGCCTAAGAGGAAGAAATCCACGCACAGAACGCTGTGCGGGCAAAAGATTGATGCAACTCCGATCTGTGGCTGGAAAATCGATGCGCCTGTAAGGCGACCCGAAGAATCTATGCACGGAGCTGGAGAAAAGACGCACAGCATCGCTGACGGAGGCTGGTGAGATCGCAATCAGCGCTGCATGGTTTTCAGATCATCGTTTGGCTGGATTTCCGACGCAAACACCACTGGGCATGTAAAAACAACACAAGGCCTGCCCGGACCCTAGAGTGCTGACCGGGTCGACGCATCGCTCTCCTGTGGAGAGAAGAAATGATGCGCCCGACCCAACGAAAGTAGAAATGACGCAAGGTCTTGCTCATCAGTGAAATCGACACATCACAAGCCCTTTTTGATGCACACTCGCCTGTGTGGGGTTATTTTTGACGCACCCAAGGTACATTTTCACGCTAACATTGTTAGTGTCTGTTTAAAACTACATGAAGACTCTTTTTGCTTTTTAATTCATATCTTGACTTGTGTATTGTGGATTTTTGCCATTTTGGTGTTGTTTTGTTTAGATAAATATTCTCTATTTTTCTAAACCTGTGTTGTGTAATTTTGTAGTGTTTTTATTAAGTTACTGTGTGTGTTGTTACAAATACTTTACACCTAGCTCTCTGAAGTTAAGCCTACTGCTTGTGCCAAGCTACCAAGGGGGTAAACAGAGGTTAGCTGAGGGTGATTCTCTTTTACCCTGACTAGAGTGAGGGTCCTTGCTTGCACAGGGGGTAACCTGGCTGCCAACCAAAGACCCCATTTCTAACAGGTACTTTACTTACGTTTGGTGTTTTCTTACACTTCCAGCACCCCTCTACACACTACATTTGCTGAGGGGGGAATTTAACTTTCGCATTCTATATATCAGTATATGGGTTGTGTTACCCCTAGGCTCATTGCAATCTATTGTGTTTTTCACAGTTTGCACTATGCTATGACTCTTTACTTACCTGATGTTGATTACTATTGTATATATATTGTGTATACTACTTACCTCCAGAAGGAGTATTGCCTCTCAGATATTTTTGGCCTTGTGTCAATAAAATAAAGTACGTTTATTTTTGGTAACACTGAGTATTGTCTTTCATTGTGTATAAGTACTGTGTGATTATAGTGGTATTGCAGGAGCTTTGCATGTCTCCTAGTTCAGCCTTGGTTGCTCTGCTACAGCTACCCCTAGACAGCCTAAGCTGCTAGACACTACCTACATTTCAATAAGGTGGATCACTGGACCTGGTATAAGGTGTAAGTACCTCTAGTTCCCACTACAAACCAGCCCAGCTTCTCAGAACAATAAAACAAGCATTTGCAATGGAAAGGGTCTCGTGTTTGCTCGAGTACGAGCTATTAGGATTCTAAACTCCTAACCAGACTTTTCTTGCCATATAAATTGAAAATGAAAAGTAAAACAGTTTCACATAACTAACCGGACTTTTCACCATCAGCAAACACACAAAGGGAAATAAAAGTTCACTCACAGTGAAACCTATTGACAAAAGTGCAATTATACATGTAACTGGCAAAAGTTCAATTGCCTACGTAACAGGATTGATGTCATGCAAAGCGCTCGACTACTGCCCAGCGAGATTGAGATGCAAAATAAAGAAAAAAAAAGTAGTCCAGAAAGCAAACGGAAATCATGGAGTCTCGTATGTTTTCAGTAGTTGGTTGGCGTGCTCGAGGAGGGCTAAACATCAGAAAAGGCATGACATATGCATGCCTTTCACTAATGAAAGAAAGCTGATTTTAAAAGGCAAGCCCAAGAACCAATGAAAGTGACTGCTGTGACATGGGCGTGGTTAGAAGCCCAAAGGGAGATTGCAGAAGGGACGGAGCGCTTTGCACTTGCCCCTAAAAATTGCCCACGAAATTAAACATAATGGCTGCAGAGGTTACTTTTGCTACAGCTTTATTAATTGGATTCTATCTTGGTTTTAGCTCCATTATTTGTTGACTTGGCGAATACCTCTTTACTGCAGGAACTATCTCACATTTTCTTAAGCAGGCATGGATCACACAGTGCTCACATTGTAAGGTCAATCAATTCCTGTTTATTGCCAGTTACCAGCGCAGATCTAATGCACTGTTTGGAAATTCTGGGTAATTTTCTTTCTGATGCATGGATGGAGTGATTGAGACAGCCTGGACTGCCACCCAGACTAGACCCAGATAGTCAATGGACCAGGATGTATCTATTGTTCATTCTGCTGTGTTTGTATATTTCATTTGACACCCTGGAGCATGCCTTCACTGTTGGGATAGGTAGTTGTGTTATCAGATCAGAGGACTCGGCACGGTTTGAAACCTTGAAATCTGCAGATTGACAGCCGGTATAGGTGCATTTGGATGAGATTTATGACTGGTTACCAGGACATTCCACAGAACTCTTATGTCTCTCTGTTTTGGAAAAACATATTGGTGTAGCCACTTATGAGTTAATACATTGGTACAGGCATTTTATGCTGATGGTCTTAGATTGCCCACATGTTGTCATTCTCTACAATTGATATCTGACTCTAGAGGCACTTGCCAAGCACAATCCTAACTAGAGCACTGAACAAGATCAGGAACTCTGAGGTGTGATTAACGATGTTTTACAGTGATCAGGGTGTTCGAGGGTGGTGAGTTCTGCTCTAATGCTGATGGGGGCCTTGTTCCAGAGAATGGATGATTGGTCCTGCATCAGTTCACAGATGGACATGGGCTAATTTTATGAAACTAAGGGACTGATTTATACTTTTTTAGCGCTGCATTTGCATCATTTTTTGATGCAATAGCAGCACAAACTTTTAAAATTCAATTATATTTTGTAGGTTTGCGACACTTTTGCATCAATAAATGACACAAATGCGCTGCTAAAAAAATATAAATCAGGTCCTAAATGGCTCGGTAGCATCTTATCCAATATACACCTGCAATTTAGAAGATGTTTCCTGGGTACTACATTTCAAGGACTCAATAGGCTCATAAAGGAAAAAAATAAAAACATTGTGCCCTCTTGGATGTACTTATTTTTCCTGGTACAACATACAGATTAACACAATATATAACTATTCCCATTCCTATTAATATTGAATATTGATCAAATGGATTGGTCCTATTTATCAGAAGGAAATTTATAAGCATTTGCATGGGTCATACTTATAAACTCATCAAAAATAGATTACTATAATATGCAATATGCAGAAAGTTGCAAGCCAATCTGAACAAGGCATTCAGGATTTTCACTAGAACACAGAGAACATTAAGCGTAACTCTGCCGTAAAAAACTATACTTGCGTGCCTTGCCAAATGATACAGATTATGGAAATGAGTGATGCCACTAAAAATATAAAATGACATCACACCACCTGGAGCAGGAGCAAACAAAGCAAGCCAATTGTATACCATATTTGCCTATTATGTAATCAAATAGGAACACACTTGGTCTCAAATATTTCTCAACTTTTCAATTTGATAAGTGAATAACAGGTATTTTCTGAATTTTTTATTATGTAAACACAACAACCACAATGTGGAGCAAAACTTAAGTTTGGGGCTAATTCAATTATTCTCATTCCCTATTGCACAATCAGAAATGGTAGTGCATATCTAATTGCCCTGCTTTATTTAAACAATGTACATTTTCTGATTCTAAGGCTCACTGAGAATCACTTGTTCTAAGTTTGTTTCTCTTGTTGCATTCTTGTAGCACTTGATTTTACTAATTTGGGCCGTCGCACCATGTAAGTAAGAGAGGAACAGGAACACAATTGAATGGTTGCCTAACCTATTTTGAGGTATCATTTATTCCACCCATGAATATCCCTTTAATTTAGGTTTCCTGGAGTCCTTTGAGTTACTGATGTTGCGTATTGCTGTAGTAGTAGTTCCTTGGAAAGGTGTCCATATTGCACAAAAGCTCCCTTTGTGACTTGCAAATATAGTGAATGAAAAGGCACGTTTGCCTAAAACCTGCAAATAGGCACATTGGAGAGCTAGAAAAAGTTAGGGAAGCAAAAATGTAGAAAGTGAAAGAAGCAGACGAGACAACGTAAGTTAATACTGGAAAACAACTAGAACAAGAGCAGGAAATGGTAGAAATATTGAAATTCATGCCTGAAGGAGAGGTAAGCAAGATCTATAGATAAGGGAAGCAGGTGAAGAAAATTTAAGCTGGCAGTTGAAAAAGAGGCCTATTGTGTCAGCTGAAAAAACTATTTTCTCTCCTCCTTGACCACTTAGGGGTCAATCTAGACCATAGACTACGGTCTTTGCTCAATTTGGACGTTGGACATAAATACTCCATCACCCTGACAGATTACCTGCCCTCTGAATCTAGAGATGTCTGCTGACCCAGTGGACCTCTCCTACATTGGCAGGAACTGCTGTCCTGTCAATGTCATGTTGACGGACCATCCATCAAACGTTAATCCTCTTTACATTCCCAAAAACAAATTCAATGTATGAATTTGGGTTATTTGTTAAGGGAGTGGAAATCTTTCTCAAGCAACAACCACTATCCTTGCCAGAGTGAACAACAAATGTCACTAAATTAACCTATGCTTAACCCTCTAGTAGCTTAGCACTAAAGAAATCAGGTTTAACTTGGAGACATTGTGTAAATTATTTATGCAAAACAAAACCAGTAATAAAGTGAACACACAATACAAGAATAACCACACCAAAATAGGAAAATAGAGTATTTTTTAATAAATAAATGAAAGCAGAATGACAAAATTCTAATCAGTAGCACTGGAGATAAGAAATTTCAAACTTTTAGGTAAGTATAGCACCTAAAGGCACAAAGCACCACTTGCGATCATGCGATTGTTCTAGACTGGGGAAATTCACAAGTTGAGCCTGCCACATTAGAGCATGGGCCAGATACAGGGACCAGGCCAGTCCCATTGAACAAGTGACCTTCTCAAGTCTGGCACAAAGAGTCCAGTTTGCGGTGAAGGAGGAGGCCACGTGGAGAGCGTCATGGATGGTTGTTGCTGTAGTGCACAGAGCAGGCTTTGTGTCACGGACAGTTGTCACTGTAGTGCAGAAATGCGGTCGGGTGTTGTGGACGGTCACTTTTAGAGCTTTGCATTGGTCATCATCATGTGTTGTTGTTGCTGTAGCGCGAAGTGCAGAGCTTGCGTTGTGGATCGTTGCTGGTGGTGCTTCATGTTGGCTGGCATACTTCTTGGCATGAACTGGGTTGTTTGAGGAAAATGAAGAGCCCAAAACTTCAGGATTTCACCTTTCATTGCAGAGCACTGCCCTCTGATGCCAGCTGAGGAACAGTATTTTTATTACTTTTTACTCTGTTGGGATTACAACTTTCACAACTAGACTGATCAGTGTTTTAAACTAGGCCCTTTTACATTCTGAGGAAGGATTGTGCCTGCTGGTCTTTTTTTTTTTTTTTTTAAATTAATTTGAACACAAACCAAAGAAAACAAATATTAATACAGCAGATCTCACGACGAGAGAATCAGGGATAGATGAGAACCATTACAGACCATACAGCTACTATGGTATCCCGAGTCGCAAGCAGCTCTCTGCTAGAGTCTCTCCCTATATGCTGATATCGAGGGATCCGTTCCAAAAAAGAGCCTCCACACCGGAGGAGCGTAGAAATCCGCCGCCCCAACGTAGGAGAAGGACATACACGCCAATGGTAATAATCTAACATCGTCGAGCAGGAAGAACTGCAGAAAGTAACAATTGCTAGAACCGCTAAAAAGGCAGGTGGAGCACACAGTCACATCGCGCAGGATTATCATACAACATGGTAACACACATGATCCGAGGGGGAATGAACCGCGCAAATGGGAGCCATCAATCACGCAGCACACTCCGTCTGGGTCGCCAAATATTAATTTAGAGGGGCCCAAATATCTTTGGGACGGGACCCCTCTGGCATAAGTTCCCAAAATACTAACAACTGATCATGGCAAAAAGCAGCATCTCGTAACCAGTCGGACCTACAAGGAGCTCTCCCCCGACCCCAAAACATAGCAACCCTACGCTTAGCCAGCAGCATGAGAAGGCCCACCAAACGTCTATGCGGGCCCTGAACCTCATCCATATATCCCAACAGCGCTATCTTAGGGGAGAAGGGTAACTCCACCTCTATCATTTCAACAACCGACCGCCTTACCTCCCCCCAGAAATTATACACTTCCGCGCACTCCCATGCTAGATGCAAGAAGCCCGCATCCTGAGCCCCGCAGCGAGCGCAGCATGCATCCGCCAGCAACCCATGGAATGTAGTCTCTTGGGCGTATAATATAGTCGGTGCAGAAACTTAAAATGCAGCAGACGCAGTCTGTAATTCGGGGATAATGCCTTCGTGTGAGCACAACAGCTACGCCACATTGCCTCCGGGATAGGCTCCCCCACATCTCTCTCCCATGCAGTCCTAGAGGACACCACAAGGCCACCCCCCTGCTCCTACATAGCATTATACAGCTTTGTTATCAGCTTAGAAGGGGATCTCGCGCTACAAAGTACCTCCAGAGCACGAAACTCCAAGGGAGCACCCGGCGCTCCAAAAAATCGATCTCGCAGCAAAGCGTGGACCCGGAGAGCGCAAAATCGTTGCAACGGAGTACCATCACAGTCCGAAAGTCCATCAGGAATATCCAACAGCCTTCCGTCCACTATCCAGTCTCCCAGCACCTTCAAGCCGGCGTCTCGTAGAAACCCGTGCACCCCTCCATCACGGAACATCTGAGCATCAGCAACTGCCATAACAGGCAGCGAAGAAGCAAAAGGTACAGAAACCCCAGACCGCTGCATCAGCGCTCTCCACGCTCCCGCCGCGCAGGCCACTGTGTCGATTCCCCTAGAACGGGGTGGAACCCGCCTACCGAGCACGCACACCAAGCCATCAGGCCAGACAGAATCACTTTCAGGTACCGGATGTGGCATATAACGGGTTGAATTCAGCCAGTAGTACGCAAAATGCGCCTGAGCACAGTGATAATATAACTCCAGGTCTGGGGCTGCCAGTCCGCCCCGTTCAAATGGCAGCGTCATTTTCTCCCAAGCAATACGCGGCTGCCGCCCCGCCCACGCCAGCCGAATAAGCGCAGATCGCAGGCGCCGGAAATAGCCCCTAGCAAGTGGAAGGGGAAGATTCACGAACAAATACAGAAATTTAGGGAGTACCACCATCTTGGCAATAGCAATGCGTCCAGTCAACGAAAGTGGCAAAGTGTTCCAGACCTCCACTTTTTCCTCTAGCCATGTCAGCGCTGCCCCATAATTAGCAAGACGTAGCGCTTCCTCGTCGCAGCACAGGTGTATGCCCAAGTAACGCACCGGTCCCTCTGCCCAAACCAAAGGGTATTGAGAGTCAAATCTCTCCACGCTGGGAGTTAGTGGCAGGATCATCGATTTCGACCAGTTAATAGTGACCCCAGAAAAATTCCCGAAGCGCACGATTTCATCTAGTAAAGTATCTAATTTCTGCCCTGGATTTCGCACTTATATCGCAATATCATCTGCATATAAAGATATCAAGACAGGGCGTTGCCGAAACTGTAAGCCACTACTGCTATATTTCTGTCGCAGTCCCGCCGCCAGTGGCTCCATTGCAGCCACGAAAAGAAGCGGAGACAGCGGGCAGCCCTGGCGCGTACCCCGCGAAACCGGGAATGGAGCCGATACACCCCCGTTAAGGCGTAACCTGGCAGTGGGCAGGGTGTACAACAGCCTGATCCAGTTCACAAAGCGCGCGCTGAGACCCACTCGGTTCAAAAGCGCAAACATATACTCCCAAGCCAGGGAATCAAAGGCCTTGGCTGCATCAAGAAACACCGCAGCTACATCATCGTCCGTCTCTAATGATCCCAGCACCGCAAAGAAAGTGCGCAGATTATGGCTCGTGGACCTCCCAGGGACAAAGCCTGATTGATCCGGAAGCACCAATCTAGAGAGAAGTGGCTGTAATCGTGTCGCTATCATTTTTGCAAGAATCTTGTTATCAATGTTTATCATGGAAAGTGGGCGATACGAATCACATCGTGTCGGGTCCTTCGCGGGCTTCAAAACAGTTATTATTAAAGCCTCCCGGAGGGTGGCCGGGAGTGACCCAGCCTCCAGAGACTCCACATACACCTCCAACAAATAGGGAGCAAGGATATCCACGTATTCTTTATAAAAAGCGGGGGTCAGACCATCAGTGCATAGAGACTTATCTCCGGGTAAACTTCGAATCGCCGCCGCCACCTCCTCTACTGTGAACGGCATATCCAGATACATCCTGTGTGCCTCCTCAAACCATACTAGCGCAATGTTCTCAAAATACTTCCTCATATCTGCCTCCCTCAGACCCACTGGGGGCGCATATAGCTGCGTGAAATATTCTATAAATACCTGCATCAGCCCTCTCGATCCGGTCACCCTGCCGCCCTCAGTGTCTATCGCCTCAGTAACGTAATTACTGGCCCAGGGGCTACGCAATAATCCCGCTAGCGTCCTCCCGGCTCTCTCGCCCTCCCCATACCTACGAGCCTGTGCGTGTCTCCCAAGGAAACATACCTCTCTTAGAGAGGCCTCCTCATACAAGGACACCTCACGCCTAATTTCCGCAAGTACCTCACTTGACCATGTCGCCTCTAAGCGTCGTTCCAGCTCACCGAGCCTCCTTTCAATATCGGCCATCTCCCGCCTTAAGACTTTCACAATCCCATGCTGCTTCGCGAGACACACCCCGCGGATAACCACTTTAAATGCCTCCCACATAGTGCCGGGAGATTCCACCGAACCTCGATTCTCATCAAAAAATAACCGAACCGCCTCCCGCACCTCCTCTCGGAAGATCTCGTCTCGGAGAGCTCCGCTGGGCAACCGCCACATCACCATCGGTTGTAACTCACTAGGTATCGCCAATTCTAATAACACCGGTGAGTGGTCTGATAACGTACGGGGAAGATGGTCTATCGCTCTAGTCCAAGCCTCCACATCTCTAGTGCCCAGCCATCGGTCAATACGAGACCAACTACTATGGAAGTAATTCAAGCAGGTGCCCTCTCGCACGCCTACATGTCTCTGCCTCCACAAATCCACCAGCGCTCCGCTATCCATCACTGCCGCCAGAGATCTTGCCGAAGAAACATGTTGCACCATAGCCACACTCTCTCGGTCCAGCTTAGCATCTAGGACTACATTAAAATCACCGCCCCAGATCACAGCTCCAGCTCCCAACGACTCCACTAGACGCCATACCTCTAGGAAAAACTCCGGGTCATCAACATTCGGCCCATACACAGCCACTAGCCGGCAAGCCCTGTCCAACAACATTCCACTCAGTATCACGTACCTGCCGTTGGGATCAGTAATAATTTTGCCACTGCAGTCCTTTGCGGATAATGATTGCAACCCCACGTGCGTAGCTAGAATATGTAGAGCAGTGAGCCTCCCCAACCCAGCCAGCTTTCAGCCTGCCAACCACAGATGCCATCAGATGCGTCTCTTGTATCATACAGATGTCAATACCATGTCGCTTAACATAAGCCGTCACCAGCCGGGCCTTCTGATTATCATTGAGCCCCCGCACATTCCATGTCGAGCATCTCACAGCAGAGGTAACATCATCCCCCATCCAGAACTACAGCCGTACAACACTGCGCGTGACCACACCTCTCCACCTGCCAAGAACTTAACAAAAAGGAAACCTGAAACATTCCCTGATTGGCCCAATCCTCCCACCATCCACACAGGCCCCCCAATCGGACCCTCGTAGTGACCCACCCAACCAACCTCAAAGCCCACACTGCAAACATAAAACAGGTAATAACCGGACTCATCCGAGGGGCAGAAGCCTGCCAAACATCTCTCCACCCAGATGTTCTAGGGGAGAGGGGCCATTGGGCCAAGCAACAGCTACACATCAGGGGCCCGATCACGGAGCAGACCCACACGCACCCACAGCTTCAGACGTAGTAGTATCCCACACATGTCACTTAGTCATTGTCGCTAAGAGCGGCGTCCTCAGCGCCCGCCCCCCGCCCCCGACTGTTTTGGTAATCGTCTAGCGAATTTAGTCGCCTGCTTTGGGTCCGAAAAGTACAGCACCTTGCCCTCATGCCGCACCCTCAGTTTAGCCGGGTATAACAGGGCAAACCCGACTCCAGCTTGGCTCAGAAAGGCGCTGGGCCTGTACACCTGGGGTATAATCAGGGAAGAAGTTAATTTCGGAGTTCTTATATACTAGAGGTCTTCTCTCCCTAGCCAACCGGAGAACAGCATCTCGGTCCCTATAATTCAATAGTCGTGCAATAATTGGACGTGGAGGCGTGCCGGGAGGAGGACGAGGACCCAAGGAACGATGTGCCCTCTCAATCACCAACAGCCGAGAGAGCTCGCCAGCAAACAGCTCTTGTAACATATTCTCAACGAAGTCCTCCATGCGACCCATGTCAGTTGCCTCCGGCAGCCCCACGATACGGATGTTATTAGGCCGGGACCGGGCCTCCAGGTCCTCATTTTTGTTCCGTATCACCTCCAGGAGACGCTCCATCTGCGCAATCTGTTCTCTGTCACCGCTACGCGCATCCTCTACCTCAGACGTGCGTGACTACAGAACCTCAAACCTGGCATCGTGGTCATCACCCGGGTTCTGATGCGATCCAGCCGCTCCGACACATGGTCCAGCTTAGCGTCTATACCTGCCAAGCTGGTCTTAAGTTCCATGAACATGGACCTCACAGACATCTCTGGAGGCTCCCCTTCGACGTGCGCGTCCTCAGGCTGGGAGGCGGGAGGGGCTCCACGTTTTTCTCGTCCAGAGAAGGAGAGCTTAGCCTGTCGCTTATCTGCCTTGCCCATCTACACGAATAATGCAGCTAGCGCCAGCTCAAATGAACCGAACCAAGACTGCGGGTCCCCGCCTCCAAAAATCACCCGGCCGGCAACTCCGTTCTCCTCACAGGGCCACCAGGCAGCTTCCAGACGCACTGATCAGTCGTTCCGCCTCCCAGGTCAAACCCGCTTCCTTTACAGGGGTACCGCAAATTTCGCCAGTAGCAGGGAGTTCCACACAGCACAGGAGGGGAGGAGGAGGGGAGCCAGGCAGGCACCAGGTTCCAGAACCAGGATGTTCAAGCCCCAGACACCAGGGGGTACCTCAGAAACACACTGCTGCACCAGCCCGGGCCTCAGCCCCCCGCCTCACCGCTCGTATCAACGTCCAATTGATTCTGTGCTGCCAGGGCAGTGCAGGGCCCTCAGTGCAATATGCAGGTCCTCAGCAGGGTTTCGCAGGGAGGCGACCAGGGGCCAAGCCGAAGCCCTCTCAGGTCGTCTTTCCACCAGGGCCCAGAGTTCAGGCCCCTGCCTCCTCTAATCTCCTCGCCATCCCAGGGCCAGACAAGTCACCACCTCAGCGCGCCCTCCGCACGCCTCTTGCCGGCCAGGCCCAGCACGCACCAGTCGGGGACTCGGAAATCGGGGGGCTCGAAAGAGCTCCCCAGTCGGAGGTCAGAAGGGGCCCAGAAGGCCGGCGCCCCCAGCCGCTGTATACACCAGAAAAGGGGGGGGGGGCCGCGGCCCGGAGCAGCCGCCGATCAGGCCTCCCGGAGCTCCCCTGCACTCTCGGCTCCTCTCCCTTTCGGCCGGGAACAGCCGCAGTGCCTCCCCTCCCCCACACGCACTGTCAAAGCCAGCGCACGTGGGTGACCGCTGGCGCCAGGCCCAACAGCACAGACCCGGCCTCCGGGCACCCGCAGCAGCCAAACCTGGCTCACGTTATGTCGCTGGGGTCTCCAGGGGGGTGTCTCAGGGGTCCGCTCCTGTCAATGCCGCCTGTAGGATAAATTACATCGAATCAATTGCCCGGCCCCGGCAGAGCCTCACGATGTGACGGCCATCTTGCCCGGTGGCCAAGCCACGCCCCCCGTGCCTGCCGGTCTTGGTGTACCGAGACGGCAGCCATTTTCTGGCCTCTTCAGAGGCACACTTGCGGATGCCATCTTGAGGAGGTCAGCGGTCTAGCCGTCTGATCCTCCTGTTATCTGAGGACTTAAAAACTTGGAACTGTGGCAGCTTGCTGGAGGTGTGCCAAAGGCAAGCCCGTCTGTGCCCGTCCGTGCCAGACCGGGCTCAAGGGCCAGCAAGTATTGTCATCTTAACATAGGTAGGCTTACATATGATGCTGAATTTCTCAATTCACTTAGATTTAATATAGGAGCCAAAGGTAATGAACAAACGGTTGCCAGGGAAGTTATCTGGCCCTGTAGAAGAGGTGATAGACCCCCCCAACCTCTGAAACAGAACATACCTGTATCACATAAAGCGCCACATAGCTTGTTTCTCCTGGCAAATTGTAGATCTTTAGCTGCCCACAAACTGGATATCAATCTTCTACTTAATGATTTAACACCTACAGCCCTGTTCCTAACAGAAACATGGCTCCATGAGGGCTCAGCTCCTGATATTTCCCTGGCTTTACCTAATAAGTACTCAATCATAAGGCATGACAGAGTATCTGGGAAATGAGGGGGTACTGCCATTATTGTCAAGGATTCAGTTAAGGTCACCATCCATCCACTTAAGTTATTAAATTGTGAGAGTATGTATTTTTCCTTTTCTTTAAATCCTCAATATAGTTTCTCCAGAGGCCTTAGTGTATTGCCCCCCTGGCTCTTCATTGCATTTCCTTCCAGCCTTTCCAGAGCAAGTTGCAGACTTAGGGGGTCATTCTGACCCTGGCGTTCATGGACCGCGGGAGCACCGCCAACAGGCTGGCGGTACTCCCATGGGCATTCTGACCGCGGCGGTACAGCCGCGGTCAGAAACGGAAAACCAGCGGTGTCCCGCCGGTTTTCCGCTGCCCTGGGGAATCATCCATGGCGGCGCTGCAGGCAGCGCCGCCATGGGGATTCCGACCCCCTTACCGCCAGACTGGTTCTGGCGGTTTTGCCGGTAACGGGTGTCGTGGGGCCGCTGGGGGCCCCTGCAGTGCCCATGCCAATGGCATGGTTACTGCAGGGGCCCCCTAACAGGGCCCCACTAAGATTTTCAGTGTCTGCACAGCAGACACTGAAAATCGGGACGGGTACAACTGCACCCGTCGCACCCTTCCCACTCTGCCGCCTCCATTCGGAGCCGGCTTCCTCGTGGGAAGGGGTTTCCCGCTGGGAGGGCGGGCGGCCTTCTGGCGGTCGCCCGCCCGCCCAGCGGGAAAATCAGAATACCTGCGGCGGTCTTTTGACTGCGCAGCGGTATTCTGGAGGTTCCAGTCAGAATGACCCCCTTAATTTGTAACAAGCCAAATATTAATATTCAAGCAGAGAATTTAGAGAAGGCAGCTGCTAAGAGACTTCTGTTAGATATGGAGGCCTTAGATCTCACATAACTGATCAGGGGCCCTACACACATCAAGGGTCATTAGTTTTCAGAAATACAGCCAACTTAACTGCCCTGTCCCCCACTCCCTTAGCCTGGTCCGATCATTATCTAATCTCTCTCTCCCTTCCCCTTCCAGTATTGGAAACACCCTCCCAAAGCATTATCCAACCTTATAGGCGCTGGCGTATGCTTGAGACTAAATAATGGATTGACATCTTAGAGAGTTCAAAACCCACATTGAAGGAATATGGCTACATCTTTAGACTCATTTAATAACTGGATTAGCAAAAGCTTAGACACAATCCTTACATATATGTTAAGACCGAGTGGACATAAGAAAAAAAGTGCCCCCTGTTCCTCCAAACATTTTAGCCTAACAAAGAGGGAAAGTAGGCGGCTGGAGCGAAAATGGAGAAAATCCTATGGGACTTCCTCTAAAGATGAGTGTAGGAAGGCTATCAGAAGGTTTCATGCTGAAATTAAAGCAACCCAAAGCGCATATTATGCATATAAAATCGAACAGAACTCTAACGCCCAGAAGGAAATCTTTCTCCTGTTAAAAGAATTTACCTCTTCTCAGGGACACACAGAAACTGTAGAAGCCTCACATAAACATAGTAATGACTTAGCTGGATTTTTTCAGGAAAACATTGCAGAGATCTATTCAACCTTTCCAATAGATACCCATGGGCCCCAAACAGTAGATGAGGAGTGCTCCAAGGGTACAGCAAGGTTTACATATATTCCTCCCCTTTCTCCTAAAGCGGTCTCTATACTATTGACCACCCTTAAATCAGGGTCTCCCCAGGATCCGGCCCGCCTTCAATCTTAGTACAAGGGGCTTCAATAATAGTCCCTGTGGTAACTGAGCTGCTGAACATGTCACTATCAGTCGGCACCGTTCTTCCACAATGGAAACATGCAATTGTGAAGCCGTTGATTAAGAAGCCCAGCCTGGATACGCTCATCCCTGCCGACTATAGACCAATCTCTATGCTGCCAGCCCTTGCCAAGTACTTGAAAAATATGTCAATACTCATCTTTTGAGTTTTTTGGAGGAAAATAACATTCTCCATCTGTCTCAGATGGGCTTTAGACCATTACATAGAACGGAATCTGCATTAATTGCAGTCACTGAAGAAGTTAGGAAACATCTAGATCAGGGCTTAGTCTCTGCAATCGTGCTTCTCGATATTAGTGCCGCCTTTGACACGGTGGAGCACAATATGTTACTCCAGAGAACGAGGGAAAGTGGAGTCTCAGGCAATGCCCTGAATTGGTTTGGCTCATTCTTGAAAGCAAGATCATTTCAAGTTTTGGACCGTTCCTTTTATTCAAGCTGTTTTAAGAGTAAGTTGGGGTGCCGCAGGGCTCTTCTTTGAGCCCTACGTTATTTAATATCTAAATGGTCTCTCAGGCAAAAGTAGTGGAGCCCTGTGGACTCTATGTAGTGTCATATGCAGATGACACCCAACTTGTGGTATCCTTTTCTACCGATCAGAACTTAACCAATTCTCGGCTCATTCCTTGTCTACAGGCAATCTCCAAATGGATGTCCAGCTGTAGACTTAAGTTGAACGGAGAGAAGACAGAGGTTATGTTTCTGGGTCACTAGGCAAAACCAAACTTAATCTCCCCAGTATTATAACCATTAGAAGATCTTCCATTGCCCAAAGAAATCATTAAGAGTCTGGGAGTATGGTTTGATTCATGGTTGATCATGGATCATCAAGCGAAAAAAATATCCTCCTCCTGTTTTGGCATACTCAGACTTCTTAGAAAGATTTTCGGAATACTTCTGTTCATTGCATTATGGGAACTCCCTGTTTCTTGGTGCACTAAAATATGTTATGAAGAAATTTCAGGTGGTGCAGAACACTGCTGCCCGCCTTCTCTTCAATCTACTCAGGCATGAATCGGCCAGATCAGCTTTATCAACGTTGCACTGGCTTCCTTTGGAGCAATGGATAACATTTTAATCTTTATGGAACATTCATAGAGCACTATATGAAAAAGGCCCACCAATATTGCGAACCCTGGCTTCTTTTTACAAACCTACCAGACATCTTAGATCATGCTCCACGGCCCTAGCTGTCATTCCCCCAATAAATAAGGCCAAATGGGGAGGAAGATCAATATAGTATCTTGGAGCTAGACTGTGGAATTCCCCTGAATCTACGTCAAACCAGCCATGAACTGTTGTTCCGGCAGCTGTTAAAAACTTGGTTATTTTAGTTTGTGTCCCAAAGCCGTATATTCAAAGATTCTCTGTATAGCGCTGGGAGGCCTTCATGTAGCTATGCGCTCTATACATTTTCATAACTTAACATAACATAAGGGCTCATGGACTTACTCTAGCAGAGGCCAGCAGGGCTCAGGCAGGTTCAGTTGCAGGAGGTCAGCAGTGCAGTTGCAGGGAGGGAGGCCTCGGGAGCTTGTTGTGTCCCTATGGTTCAGCACAGGAGGTCAGGGAACTGACCCTTGAAGTCACTCAGGTTAGCCTGGAATAAAGGGAGTAGGTCCAGTCCTCCTTCACAGAATCTGGGGCAGGCCTCAAGCCGCAGAGCAGACCTCTGGAGACCAAGGTAGGCCTCAAGCAGCTGAGCAGTCATCAGGTTAGAACCAAGGCAGTGCTCAGTTGTACAAGGCACTCCTTTTTCTGTAGTCCCCAGTTCCAGAACTGCAATGAAGAGTTGGTTCAGAAAGTCCAACATGTATACCTGGTGCCAGCCTTTAAAGTGGGGTTGAGACCCTGGCTACCCTTAAATCTGATTATGGAAAGTTCTTCCCTTACCTGTCAAGATTTCAAGTAGTCTTGACTCCCTGTGTGTGTATGCTGGAGGCAGCCCTTTGAAGGGTAAGTGGAGCAGGGAACAGCTCTTCACCACCCATCCAGGTCTGATGGACTATCCTGCCAACACTTTGCCCCCTTTTGTCTCACTCACTGTGAGCAATCTACAAAGGCCAACTGCCATGTGACCTAGAATGCAAACTGCAAGCACCAAATGTCTGGGACAAGAAAATGCTGACTTTCTAAAAGTGTCATTTTTCAGAATTGTGGCTTAAAATCTGACTTTGCCATTAAAGAGGGTTTTAAATTCCAGTTCATTTGAGTCCAACCTTGACATGCCTGTAAGTTCCCAATTGAACATTAGCACTTATTAAATGTAATAAAGTAACTCATGTTTTTAAATACAATGCCCCCTGCCACATGGGCTGTTCATCACATATGTTAGGGGTGCCTTTTATGTTATAAAAAGGAAGGTTTAGGCCCTGATAAAGGTTTATTTTGCCAGGGTGAATTGGCAGTCTAAAACTGCCCTACAGGCTCAAATGGGTGGACTGAGACATATTTTAAAGTGCTACTTAAGTGGGTAACACAATGAGTGTTGTAGGACCACTGTTAGCATTTAATTTACAGGCCATGGGTACATGTAGTACCATGTAAAAGGGACTTATAAGTAAATAAAATATGCCAATGAGAAGTAGGCCAATTTTACCATGATTTAGGGAGAGAGCACACAAGCCTTAGCACTTGTTAGCAGTGTTAAAGGGCATATAGTTTCAAGGCCACCAAAATTTCATTTAGAAAACAAAAGTTGAAAAAGTTGGGGGGAAGGCCACATAAAAGATTTAAAGGTTTAACCATCCTAAAGCAGGAGTTTGTTTTTAAACAAAAAGCCCTCCTAAATATGGGAGCTATCCCCCATGGTCTGTGGTCATTTTCAAATGTTCCCAATCCCTTGACATCAGGCTTTTTCAGTGGTGATGGAAAATGACCAATTGACCACCCACTCTAAAATAGATGGGTGGTCAAAGAGCCAAACCTTCTATGGTCTATCCTCTATCAGGCCGTCAGATGTGTATGTCAGCGATGGACACCGACTAGTCTTTATCGCTAACATACTCAAGTTCAGCGTGACTTTAAATGAGGTGGGCGGAACTTCAGTTTGGCAGAGCCCTTTCATTTTCATCTTTTACTACACTTCTACAGGCGCTACTATTGATAGTTTGAAACTAAGATACTTTTTTTCTCCCTACTGCTTAGGTCTCACCAGGCAACAGAATTTGCCCTGCTGTTATTAAGATAGCGCCTCATGTCATTTTTTTACCTATTTTTCGTGCATGTTCTAGAGCAGTCTAAAACGCAAACAAAACTATTGTGTGACAGTGGCTACACTGAATATTGCCTCTTATTTACAAACTCATTGAAAAAATGCCATTATTTCACATTAACCAGTTTTAATACTAGCCCTATCAGGATTTAATTCCCCCCTGTGGAGTTGTTAGATATTGGGGGTCATTCTAACCCTGGCGGTCCAAGACCGCCAGGGCTAAAATGACTGGGGCACTGCCAACAGGCTGGCGGTGCCCCACTGGGCATTCTGACCGCGGCGGTTTGACCGCGGTCAGAAGTGGAAAACCGGCGGTCTCCCGCCGGTTTTCCGCTGCCCATTTGAATCCTCCATGGCGGCGCAGCTCGCTGCGCCACCATGGGGATTCTGACAGCCCATACCGCCATCCTGTTCCTGGCGGTTCGCCCGCCAGGAACAGGATGGCGGTATGGATTGTCGTGGGGCCCCTGGGGGCCCCTGCAGTGCCCATGCCAATGGCATGGGCACTGCAGGGGCCCCCGTAAGAGGGCCCCACAAAGAATTTCACTGTCTGCACTGCAGACAGTGAAATTTGCGACGGGTGCCACTGCACCCGTCGCACCTTCCCACTCCGCCGGCTCCATTCGGAGCCGGCGTCCTCGTGGGAAGGTTGTTTTACACTGGGCTGGCGGGCGGCCTTTTGGCGGTCGCCCGCCAGCCCAGTGTCAAACCCAGAATACCCGCAGCGGTCTAATGACCGCGGTGCGGTATTCTGGAGGGGGGAACTCTGGCGGGGGGCCTCCGCCGCCCGCCAGGGTGAGAATCACCCCCATTAACACCATAAGTAAAATTTACATTCCCAAAAACTTAAATCTCCACTTGCAAATCTGAAAATCTCACCCTAATGTGTTGTGGGCAATACAAATGTGGTGAGGACCCACAAATGCAATTTCCACATAGTTCTAAGTTACACCTACCTGATCTCTTTTCTTTAAAGTGGTTTTATTTTAGTGCAAGGAATTTTTTCAGGTTAAAATGCGGAGTTCAACAAACATTTAATGATTTTACTAAGCATTTATATGTGTATTATCCATGTTGCTCTGGTGTAGGGCAGTCTGCAGACTTAGGGCCTGATTACGAGTTTGGTGGTTCGGAGACAGCCATGGCGGCGGCCTGACCGCATCAGTGTTGGTGGTCCGACAGCCGTATTCCAATACATATAGTTACATAGACAAAAGACCATTGTGGTCCCGCCCACACCACCAGAAAATCCCGACCGCAGTATTGGAGGGATAGCCCAATGTGGCTATTGTACGTTGGACCGCCAGTGTAACCGCTGTCCCAATCACGATGTTGCTTACCGCTGACGTGACTATGGCAGGTCAAACACCACATTTGAGCTCGTGGAAACGGGGGGGGGATATTGGGCCACAACTCACCTGTAGGCAGCCTCACACATCAAGTGCCGCCATGGAGCCAATCCTACATGGCCTGCCACTGCTTGTGCTGCTCGATGGTGCACAAAATTGACACCATTATGGACGCAACCGACGGTAAGCCAAACACCTAAGCGTTTGCTCAAACTCCACAGCAATTCGACGGGCCACCATTGACCTGGTATGTGGGTTTTTCTCCGTGGTCCAAAAGATTGTCTGTGCCCAGGTTCAGAGTCATGCACAACATAGGTCACAGTCATAGCCCCTCAGCGCCCCTTTGGCCAGGTCACTGACACTACACCACCAAACATTACAAAACTTTTAATGTGCGCACATCCCAGTCACAGGGATACTGATGTGTTCATAACATTGGGTCACACGACAGCAGATCCTCATCAATCTCACACATACAAATTGAATTGACAACCTCACATTGTTCACATGCCATGGCCTGCTGTGACATAACAGATACAGAAAAGTCTGTATGAATGTGTCATTGAACCCAAACACACCTCCTCTGCAACATCCTTGTAATGGACTCACACATATCATCCACATTGCAAAAGAATGTAGGGTAAATGCAATACAGAATAATTTGTAAAACAAACATCCAAAGCACACAATGTAAACAATCCCTTCACAGTAAATATGTTGGCATCAGAGGGACCTCAGTAAAGCTACTGTGCAGGGACACATTCCACTTTGCACATGCCTCTGAAACACTATTTCCATAGGGACTGTGGCCTGATGATTATCAGGGACAACTACTAGCATTACCATGTGTTATGCCCATGTGGCAAATGTGTAAGTGCAATTCTAGACAGCAAATACAACAGTAACAGTATGGGTCATGCAGTAAGATAAAGTAGGCATAAGGCACATGTCAATCCAATTGTATAGGAAGGTAGCACAATTGAACTCCACCTATGTGTAGCAAAGCATACCTCAAACCTGCACATATAATACAAATGTCCAATCTACCTCAGGGGGAGGAATGAAAAACAATAGATGTTGACAATGGCCAAGCCAAGATGAAATACTAACAATAGGAAACAACACACAACGCAATTCCACCCCCATTTGGATTACATCCATATATCCATCCATCCAACATCTCTGCATGTCCTGGATGACTCCAGCACTAGTTCCAAAGTCAGATCTTTACCACCACATCAATTGGATCATCAATCAGGCTTAAACAAACACAACTGTAGTCATACATCACAAGTTTTACATGAACATCAAAAAGGTAGAAAAGTAATTGCAGGACCAATGTTGAGCACAACAACCACAGGAATGTTATTGTCAAAAATTTAGTAAAGGCCAATGGCCAGCCCATGAAAACATGTGCATAGCACACTGCTGTGCCCCAAAACCTGCCTCACTAATCACTGCCACAGGACCCTCCACAGGAAGGGGCATCTAATGGGAAGTCCAGACACTCACTGATAACCCTGTGTGAGGTGGGGTTTAGGATTGGTGGATTTGGTTTTAGGAGGGGTGGGCTTTACTTTGAGAGGGGTGCATTTCTACTTGGGTGTGGGTATGGTATGGCTGGGTCTGGAGGGGTAGGTGTCATTGGGGAGGACTTGAACGTGAAAGGGATGGGTTGGGTTGTGGGAAGGGTTCTTTTGGGTTCGGGAGAGGGGATTTCATAGGGGAAGGGCAAGGCCAAACAGGAAACATTAATTAGGAAAATGGGGAGGGTGTACAGGAGGTATTGGGAGGTTGAGGAAATGCCTGTGTCTGCTGTGGCTTTGTGCTTTGTTGGTGCTGGTGCATGTGTGTCTGAAGTATGTGTGTGTTTTGTTGGTGTTTGTTGAGTGTGTGAGTGTGGGTGTTTGCGTTTCTTGGTGGGATGGGATATGAATGTGCTGGATAAGGTGGGAGTGGTGGCCGTGTCTGTGTGTGTTGGGGTGGTGTCTGTGGTATGGTGGATGTGGTAGGTGTGTCTGTGTGTGTGTTGGTGTGGTGTCTGGGTATGGTGGATGTGGTGGGTATGTCTGTGTGTGTTTGGGTGGTGTCTGGAAGTATGGTGGGAGTGATGGCTGTATCGGCGTGTGTTGGGGTGGTGTTTGAGGTTATGGTGGATGTGGTGGTGGTTGTGAGTGGGTGAGTGACTGTTGAGTGCTTGCATGCTTGTGTATTTTGTGGTGTTTGTGTTTATGTGTGCTGCTTGTGGCTTTTGAGGTGTGTGCATGAGTTTCTGTGAGTGTGCTTTGAACAAGTATGGGAATAGGGAAATTGGATGGGAAAAAGGAAGGTGGTGGAGGAAGGATTGTGAGGGGGTGGAAAACTGCTATGAGGGAGAAGGCCAGAGTCTGAAAAGATCTCTGTAGGACAGACATAGCACTATGAATGCCTTCCAGGTGCACAACTATCTATTGGAGCTGGGTGCCCTCCACCTGGATGGCATTCAGAATGGCAGTGTGACCCACAGAGATGCTCCTCAGGAGTTCAATAGCCTCCTCACTCAGGGCAGCAAGGGTAACAGGGGCAGGGGGTGAGGTGCCTGGCACAAAGGAGACAACTAGTCTCTTGGGGGAGCGGGCCCGGTCAACTGGGTGGGGAGCAACAGGAAGGGTGGAAATGGAACTGGGGGTGGCGGACAAGAATGGAACAGGAGCAGGTCCTGAGTGGTCCGCTACCACTAGGGAGTCTCCACTGGAAGTCCACTCTGAAGATGATGATGTGGAGCCGGTGTCCTCCATGGCACTCCCTTCACCCTTAAACCACCCCATAAAGAGGCTTGCAAACCTGGAGCCCATAGCTATTCCCTGCCTATAGGCTACAGGTTTTCTCCTTCTTATGCAAGTCTCTTTATGGGGTGGTTTGTGGAGGAGTGAATCTGGGGTCCTGGGGCCACACAATGGAATACATCCACTTTATATTGGGGATGATACATTCATGATTGACTCATGATATGGACAGGCACCACTAGTGAGTTGAAAGACTTTTGTGATTATCTGAATAATAATGATGCAAATATTAGATTCATTTACCAATATAGTGAAGAGAGTATTGTATTTCTGTATCGGAAAATATCGACTTGCAATTTTATTTTACATGCATCAAGTGCACATCCCAGACATCAAATTTGAGCAATACCATTTGGGGAAATTGCACCAGATGCGATTGTAGCAAGGATTCTGAATTTCAGGATTGTATACAGGACATGGGGCCAGATATACGTATGTCCTGAATTGCGAGTCGCAAATTGCAATTCAAAGCGAATCCCAAGGTGCTCATTAATATTAATGAGGTGGGTCGCAATTTGTAGGTCGTAGTCTTGTTAACAACAGAACAGTAGGTATGAATGTTTTGGTCTGCAGGGTGCTCAAAGGTACTAGTCTGAGGAGACCTCCCAAAGCTAGATATATTTCCTTGTGGGGTGTTAATCTGACTCTCTCTATGTTTTGTTCCTGACCTAGTAACAAATATTTTGATTTGAAAAACTCTCCATGAAATTGGCTTCTTTTCTCTGTTAGATTTCTTGTAGACGCGTGTCAGATGTTAAGGCATTGAAGGTAAGTAATAGAATAAAGTGTGCAGTCAACAATCTGCCTCTTTAAAATGCTGCTTCTCACAGATAAGTACTGCTTTATTTGGTTGATTGTGATATATTCTCCTGCTATTCTTGTGCTGGTTTGCGTGGTTCCAATTTACTGAGTCTGCAAGTTCTCTGGCATGTGTATATACACTTTTTGTGATCTTTTTCATACTAGTTTTGTCATATGTTTAATTTTGTGACATTGCAGTTTTGAATATTTTATCTTACTTCATACTAGTCTTGTCATGTACTTGATTAGTCACTTTGCTGTTTAAATATCTCAATTTTCCTTTTGATGTGGTTTTTGAACCATTGCGTCAACGTGACCGACTTGAGCCTTCCTCTAGTGCATGACTTCTTCCAGCCTCTCGTGTCGGCCGGACTCTTATTTATGCGTTTGCGCTGAGCTTTAATGTACAGCTGACAAAGCTGTACACCGGGGTCAGAAGCTACAATGCTTGGCTTACCTGCTAGTGAAACGAGGTCTGAAGTGAGGCCTGCATCTTTCTGGAAGCGTTCAATGTTGACGCGTCCTTGTCATGCGGGATCGGATAGACGCGGCCATTGTTATGGAAGTTTCTTAAGACGTTCTAATTCCCTTTCAATAATCCTTACTTCAAAACATCCTAGCCAAAATCATGCTAATATGATCAGCTCACTTAGAAATAGACCTTCTTTCTGTTGTAAATGAGGGGTTGCTCAATGTGCTACAAGACACTCAATGGAAAGAAATGTTGCTAGGCAACTCACATGATTGAATCCTTGAGCTGAGCCCTCAGTCTGTTGTAGGCCTGCAAATTAGGTGTCACCAGTTTCTTGATAGTGAAAGCTCTTATTTACAGAAACAGTAGTATGAAAGTTTATAGAAAATACATAGTTAATTTTAAGAAGAAAATAGAGGTAGACTGTCAGACTTGGCATCCTTGGCGTAGTCTCCCCTAACTTTTTGCCTCGTTTCTCAGGTTGTTGATGTATGTTTTTGCTGTTTTTCTTACGCTGGGCACTTTACCACTTCTATCCAGTGCTAAAGTGCTAGTGCTCCAATGTAAAATGTGTGTGTAATTGGCTTATCCAGGATTCTACTACTAAGGGGGTCATTACAACATTGGCGGTAAAAGCCGCTTACTGCCATGCAGAAGACCGCCAATACACCGCCGCAGCCGTGGAATTCCGCCACAGCTATTATGACACACATCTCGGAATCCGCCGAAATACAGACACCCACACAAGTCCGCCACACCAAAGGTCAGTGTTAAACTGGCGAAAACAAAACCTCCTCCTCCACGCCAACAGAAACACGCCCATGCTATTACGACCCACAAATCCACGCGGCGATCTTTCAACTGCGGTATTCCATTGGCGGTACACACCGCCACACTCAAAATACACACACATCTCCAAAACACCGCCACATTGGACAATTCAAAATACACACACCTGATACACATACAAACACCACTCCCACACACCCAACACAATATAAAACACACACCCACATCACCCACAAACACCTACGACCAAAAATTAGTCACGAAGGCCAGAGAGACAGCACAGAATAGACAATCCCACCACACAGAGGCACACAACACCATCACCCACAAAACATCCACGCACAAAACACCACACACCACTACACATCACCATACACATCAACACTGACACCGCCCCACGCATCACACACACCACCCCATGTCACGCCAAAGATACCCCCGCTTTTCCGAGGAGGAGCTCAGGGTCATGGTGGAGGAAATCCTACGGGTAGAACCACAGCTATTTGGCTCACAGGTGCAGCACACAGGTGCAGCACACATCCATAGCCAGGAAGATGGAGCTATGGTGCAGAATTGTGGACAGGGTCAACGCTGTGGGACAGCATCCAAGAAATCGGGAGGACATCAGGAAGAGGTGGAAGACCTACGGGGGAAGGTGCGTTCAGCGGTCTCCAGGCACAACATTGCGGTTCAGCGGACTGGCGGCGGACCCCCATCTCCTCCCCCACAACTAACAACATGGGAGGAGCAAGTCTTGACCATCATGCATCCAGTGGGCCTCGGAGGAGTCGGTGGAGGAATGGACACTGGTAAGTAAAATCTTAACTATCATATCCCCCACCCTACCTGCATGTTATCACACACCCCCACCCTCACCCCCTCCCCTATCACCCAAACTCCTCACTAATGTACTAAGAACACAAACCACACATCCCAACACCAAGCCCTGCATGACACAACTAAGCATGGACACCCATCACTAAAGCATGCTCACTGCACATACCCATAACAACCCCTAACCATCATCACACAAGCCCCCACACAGGAATGCTTGCACTGGGTTACACGCACACTCACCCATTGCACACCATGACACACACACATGCAGTAATCATGCTCTTATGCCCCTGCAGGATCACAAAGGACCGTCACCACACCGGAGGGTCCAGACAACTCCACTCCACCCACAGAAGAGGCCCACAGTGACGATAGCAGCTCTGCCCTACTGGATCCTGATGACCAGCCCGGACCATCGTGGGCCTCGGGACAGTCGGTTCCCTTTGCACAGGCACAGCCCAACACTGACCTTCCACCCTCTGGTAACACCAGCACAGCACCCACCCAGCGGGCCCAAACCTCCGTACCCAGGACAGGTCAATCAGCTGTGTGTCCACCACTACAGGGAACCCAGGTTAACCCACCACCCCAACAACAACAGGGACCTGGGGGCACACGGTCCAGGGGACGAAGGCACAGGAACACAGGGGAAATGGGAGGGCTGCTGTGCGACAGGGGGCGGACAGGCCAAGGGAACCCACTCTCCACGAGGCCCTCTCCTCCATCATGGGAGCATACCACCACTCCCAGGAGACGATGGCGACGGTCCTGGTCAAGTTTCAGGAGACCCAGCGCCTGCAGGAGGACTAGTATTTGGGGTTCAGGGAGGAGCTCAGGACCATCAGCTCTGCCTTGTGCACCATCGTAGGGGTGCTGAAGGACATACAGCAGACCTTGAGGGATACCGTGGCACTCCAAGGGCCCCCTGACACTAGCATGGACGATGAACTGCCCACCACCTCCGCCGGCGCTAGTGGACAGGCCGCCCCGCCACAGGACCCCCACACCAGCACCCCACCCCCTGCAGACGGACAACCACCACACAAGCGGTCCCTGAGATCCAGGAACAGGACAGAGCAAGATGGCAAGACCCCGCCAGGAAATGAGACCACCCTGATTGTCCTCCCACTGTCCCACTTTGTTACTGTGTCCATACTTAAACTGTCCCAGCTCCACTTCCTATGCCCATATGGGAAGTGCACCTGTGAGACTAATAGACTGGACTCTGCCATGGACATTCCTCCACCATCACCCCTCACCATTTTACAACCCCCCTTCATTTTTGAGCACTTAAATAAACACCCTTGAACCACAAAACAATGTCACACATCACAAGTCCTTGAAGGATGCATGCAGATGACACACGTTGGTAAGCACGCCTGTGAAACCGTAATGGAAAGGAACAACTCAGTTGCCAAATAATCCTATGAAATTACATACAGGATAGAGGAAGACGTGTGAGAGTGAATGTAATGGTAAAAATGAAAATGTTCTCACCTGTGTGTCACTGGAAATATTGCTGTATGACTGACTCCCTGTTGTCGTTGTCTTCTTCCTCAGCTACCTCCTCATCACTGTCCACAGGCTCCACAGCTGCCACAACACCGTCATCTGGACCATCCTCCTGCAGAAAAGGCACCTGGTGTCGCAATGCAAGATTGTGAAGCATAGAGCAGGCGATGATGATCTGGCACACCTTCTTCGGTGAGTAGAATAGGGAACCACCAGTCATATGGAGGCACCTGAACCTGGCCTTCAGGAGGCCGAAGGTGCGTTCGATCACCCTCCTACTCTGCCCATGGGCCTCATTGTACCGTTCCTCTGCCCTGGTCCTGGGATTCCTCACTGGGGTCAATAGCCAGGACAGGTTGGGGTAACCAGAGTCTCCTAATAGCCACACACGGTGCCTCTGGAGTTGACCTATCATATCAGGGATGCTGCTATTCCGCAGGATGTAGGCGTCATGCACTGAGCCAGGAAACATAGCATTTACCTGAGAGATGTACTGGTCTGCCAAACAGACCATCTGTACATTCATGGAATGATAACTCTTCCGGTTCATGTACACCTGTTCACTCCTGTGGGGGGGGACCAGAGCTACTTGGGTCCCATCAATAGCACCTATGATGTTGGGGATATGTCCAAGGGCATAGAAGTCACCTTTAACTCTAGCCAAATCTTCCACCTCAGGGAAAATGATGTATCTCCTTACGTGTTTCAGCAGGGCAGACAACACTCTGGACAGCACGTTGGAAAAACATAGGCTGGGACATCCCTGATGCCATGGCCACTGTTGTCTGAAAAGACCCACTTGCAAGGAAATGGACCACTGACAGCACCTGCATGTCCGGGGGGATTTCAGTGGGATGGCGGATTGGTGACATCAGGTCTGGCTCCAACTGGGTACATAGTTAATGGATAGTGGCACGTTCAAACCGGTAGGCGCGATTAAATGTCGCTCCTCCATTGTCAACAGGTCCACCAGCGGTCGGTACACCAGAGGATTCCGCCAACTTCTCAATTGTCCCAAATGACGGTGTCTAGGAAGGACAACAGCGACCACAGAGTCAACTTTTTTCCAGGTATGTACCCACAGTTACACAGAACATGACACCAAACACAAAACCCTTCCTGTATGTGTATTGAGTGTAGGCCTAGCTATGTGTGACGCAGAAGTAAATGAAGCCATGTGGGCCCCTGAAATGGTGGCTGCCTGACCTCTAAACTGGGACAATGGGATTGTGGGGTAACTGCGTTGCCGTTGCACACCGTTGCGGTAGGCGGTCGTAGACCGCGGTGCAATGCTGCATTGGTTAACATTGGACCCTATAGGTCCCAGGAGCCAATGAACAAGTGCGCCGCCGGTGATGATACGCACCGCCGCGGACGTCACCGCCGTGGACGTCACCGCCATTTTCTATCTGTTCAATCACTAGATACCTGATCTTCGACAGGAGAGGACCTACACTGCAAGTGCTGCTGTGACCTCGGTCTGGAAGCGACGATGGCTGCTGAGTCTGGGGAAAGGGTCCCTGCCTTCACTGCTCAGGAATTAGAGAAACTAGTAGACGGGGTCCTCCCCCAGTACACGCTACTCTACGGACCTCCAGACCAACAGGTTAGTACACAGGGAGCACGTTGTATGGGCTAGGCCTGGGTGGAGAGGGCTGGTTGTAAGAGGGAAGGGGGCAGAGTTCAGGGAACATTAATGCATGTGAATGAATGTGCCACATGGCTAGGGTAGGGAGGGGGGACACCTACATCGACGGTGCAGTTGGTAATGACTTCTCTTCTTCCCTTGTGCATGTCATGTAGGTCAGCGCCCACCAGAAGAAGGACATTTGGCGTGCCATCGCCAAGGACGTCCGGACCCTGGTGGTCCACCAGAGATGGGGCACCCACTGCCGGAAAAGATGGGAGGACATTCGCCGCTGGAGCAAGAAGACGGCGGAGGCTCAGCTGGGAATGGCCTCCCAACGTGGGAGGGGTGCCCGTCACACCATGACCCCCCTGATGTTCCGGATCCTGGCGGTGGCCTACCCGGAGTTGGATGGCCGCTTGAGGGCATCACAGCAGACACAAGGGGGTGAGTACAACCTCATTCTGGGTACTTGGCGCGCAGTGGAGGGGCTGGCTGAGGGAGGAGGGCTGTGGGTGTACCTAGGCCAGGCAGAAATACGTAGGCTAGGCCCCTCAGTAATGCAGGCCATGTGGCACTCTACCGCACTGCAGTAGAGTGCCAAGTACAGGTATACATGCCCCTGTGGCATCCATGTGTGCAGATGTCCACCATAGCCATGTAGGCCAGATCCCAGAAATTGCATCTGTAGAGGCCAGGAGCACGGCGTAGTGCAGGGGGCTGCTGTGTCTGTATTGTCCGCCAACGGTAGGGGTATGCCATGCACTCAACCTGTCTTTCTTCTGTCTTCCCCCCCCCTTTTTGTGCTCTCCCTGTTCTTTTGTGCATCAGCATCATCAGGCGGAGGTACAGTGGCACCGGAGCACAAGGGAGCTGCATCCCACATGGCCATGGAGGGCCACACCAAGGACTCAGAATGCACCAGTGGGACGGAGGGCGAGGGGAGCTTCACGTCAGCCACCGGATCACCAACCAGTGACACGGACTCATCCGCCGATGGGAGCTCCCTTGTGGTGGCGGCACCATCTGTGCACCCCACTTCTACAGGTAGAGCCGCCACCTCCCCCACCAGCACCGCCCTCCCAGCAGCCCCTCAACGTTCGCCCTGTGCCCGCTCACCCAGGAGGGTGGACATCACCTTCGCCCCAGGCCCCTCAGGCCCTGCCCTTAGTGAGGAGGCCATTGACCTCCTCAGGTCACTCACTGTTGGGCAGTCTACCATTGTGAATGCCATCCAGGGTGTAGAAAGGGAGTTGCAACACGGTAATGCATTCCTGGAGGGCATTCATTCTGGTCAGGCTGTCCTTCAGCGAACCCTGCAATCTCTGGCCTCAGCACTGATGGCAGCCATTGTCCCTGTGTCTAGCCTCCCCCCTCCAACCTCCTCCACCCAGACCCAATCCCCTATACCCCAGTCCATCCCAAGCACACCATCAGACCAGCATGCACACACCTCAAAACACAAAAGTAGCTCAGGAAAACATAGACACCACACATCCCACAGGCACTCACACAAGCATCAAATACATACGGACACAGCAACATCCACTGCCTCCACTGTGTCCCCCTCCTCATCATCTCCCTCCTCCCTCCCAGTGTTGTCTACACTCTCACCTGCATGCACTTCATCTGCAGGCACCAGAACACCCAGCACCACACCCCGCTCACCTGCAATCACCACCTCCACTCCCATTTACACGTCCCCTGTGTCCTCTCCCAGTGTGTCTGTGACGCCCCCTCCCAAAGTACACAAACGCGGGCACCCACACACCCAACATCCATCCACCTCACGACAGCCTCCAGTACCTGCCCCTGCACCTCAAAACACCTAAATTGACACCTCCTACAACCACCTCCTCTTCCTCCACTCCCAGCCCCCCTCCAGCTACCCATCCCAGTGTTCGTCAGAAACTGTCCCTCTGCAAAGTTGACCTTTTTGCCCCCACTCCCCCAGCGCCTCAGCCAAAAAGCCTCCAGTACCAGTGGTGCGTGTTCAAGGTGTGTGGAGTGCACTGGCCACCATGGCAAGTAGTGTGACACGGAGCCAAGGCACTGCCTGTCCACCCCCTGTAAAGGCTCTGAAGTTCGAAAGTGGCCGACTGGACCGTGTGAAGACTCCCAGAGGCAAAACAACTCACAGGGGTCCCAGGGGGATTGCAGAGTCAGCTGTGACTCCTCCAAAGGTGGGGAAGGGCCAGAAGAAGTCTGCAAAGCCTGGTGTGAGCATCACGGTGGAGAAGGGCGGCATCCTTCCTGGCGGCCGGGACGCCACCACCAGCACCATCGTCACTGGTCATGAGACCAACGCCAGAGTCATTACCCAGGAGAGCACAAGTATCATCACTGGTCATGAGACCACCGCCAGAGTCATTGCCCAGGAGGGCCCAAGTATCGTTACTGGTCATGAGACCTCCGCCAGAGTCATTGCCCAGGAGGGCCCAAGTATTGTCACTGGTCAGGAGACCACCGCCACCACCGGAGTCAGTGCCCATGAGGGCCCAAGTATCATCACTGGTCAGGAGACCACCGCCGGAGTCATTGCCCAGGAGGGCCCAAGTATCATCACTGGTCATGAGACCACAGGCAGAGTCATTGCCCAGGAGGGCCCAAGTATCGTCACTGGTCAGGAGACCACCGCCAGAGTCAGGGCCCAGGAGGGCCCAAGTATCGTCACTGGTCATGAGACCAGCGCCACCGCCGGAGTCATTCCCAGGAGGGCCCAAGTATCTTCACTGGTCAGGAGACCACCGCCACTGCCGGAGTCAGTGCCCAAGTATCGTCACTGGTCAGGAGACCACCGCCAGAGTCATTGCCCAGGAGGGCCCCGGCAGCCACAGCCCCGCTGGGCAATGAGGGACCGTCATGCGACACACCAATGCCCAGTCCAGAGAACGTCATGCCACACACCAATGCCCAGTCCAGAGAACGTCATGCCACACATCAATGCCCAGTCCAGAGACCGCCATGGCAAAGCACCGCTGAACAGTTCAGAACCGCCATGGCAAAGCACCGCTGAACAATTCAGAACCGCCATGGCAAAGCACCACTGAACAGTCCAGAGACCACCATGGCGAAGCACCGCTGAACAGTCCAGAGACAGCCATGGCAAAGCACGGCTGAACAGTCCAGAGACCGCCATGGCAAAGCACCGCTGAACAGTCCAGAACCGCCATGGCAAAGCACCGCTGAACAGTCCAGAGACCGCCATGGCAAAGCACCGCTGAACAGGGCATGCACCGCTGATCAGGGCAAGCACCGCTGAACAGGGCATGCACCGCTGAAGAAGGAAAAGACCGCCACATCAAGCATCGTTATCCCATGTGCAGCTGGGACAGTGACGGGACAGGAACTGTCACGGGGAGACTAATCCAGTCTGGGCACCATTCCCCCTCCAGAACCAGTGGAGAGATCCATCCACTCTGTCTGTCCTTCACAGGATGAAGCACTCTGGGCACCAGTTCCCCTCCAGAACCAGTGGAGGCTGTTATCTACTTGAGAGACTTTGGCTTTGCACTCCCCAGGATGGCCCAGTGGGCAACCCACCCACTGTAGAGACTTGAGAGACTGTGCCTTTGCACTCCCCAGGATGGTCCAGTGGGCAACCCACCCACTCTAGAGACTTGAGAGAGACTTGAGAGACTGTGGCTTTGCACTCCCCAGGATGGTCCAGTGGGCAACCCACCCACTGTAGAGACTTGAGAGACTGTGGCTTTGCACTCCCCCAGGATACATCAATGGGCATGGAGCCCCGTCGTGGATCTGGCTTTGCACTCATCTGGCTGAGGTGCCCCCCCTTCCCTTCCCCCTGAGGTGCCTGTTGTATTTCTCTCTGATGCCCCGGCAGTGTTCTCTCCGTTTGTGGACAGGTATCTTATGTGGGCCTCGCCCATGCATTTTTGGACTAGTGGTGCACGGACATTGATATGTGCACATCTGCACTACTTCTCGTAATTTATATACTTTTGAATGATTTTATAATATATCTGTATATATTTGAGACATGTATATTGATACATTACAATGTTTGAACCTATTTCGTTTTGTCTTTGCATTCTTCCGTGGGGGTTGTGGGTTGTTACTGTGATGTTTCTAAATGCATTGGTGTGTGTGTTGTAATATGCGAGGGTGGGAGTGTTGCGTGTGTGTCCTCCTGACTTTTGCCTTCCCCCTCCCCTATGTCGTAGGTGCAGTACTCACCATTGTCTTCGCCGGCGCTGGCGTTGGTGTTCGTAGATGAGTAGGAATACAAGGGCCAGTAGGATTTGTAATTCCGGCTCCATGGTGTCCTCCTTCCTCGTAGGATGTGTTCAGGTGAGCATTTTCACATTGCAGAAACTGTTTCCGCTGTGTTTTTATCCACTTCCTTTTCTGTATCTGTTATTTTCGACAACTCAAGTTCCTCATCAGTTGGACATGTCACCTTCTTTGTGTGACTGGCATGGATCTAGTTTGGACTTCCCGTACATTTCACAGCAGTAGTAGTTGTCAGTATCACTTGATACAGCCCCTTCCAACGTGGCTCCAAACACGACTTCCTCACGTGTTTCTTGACAACAACCCAGTCACCGTCTTTCAGATTGTGACCTGGATCATTTATCGGTGGCAGTGTGGTTGCTTCCACCTGGTGAGAGAAAGAGCGGACCACGTCAGCCAGACCCTTGCAGTAGTCCAACACCATATCATCCGTGATATTCACAAGAGCATTTTCAGGCACTGCGGGCAGTCGCATAGCTCGCCCCATAAGAATTTCATGAGGAGACAGTCCAGTTTTCTTGTTGGGTGTGTTTCTCATTGACATTAGCACTAAGGGCAATTCATCTGGCCATTTTAAATTTGTAGCTGCGCACATTTTTGCCATTCTTGACTTCAAGGTACCATTCATCTGTTCCACTAGTCCTGAGGCTTCAGGACGGTAGCTACAATGCAGCTTCTGTTCAATGTTCAGTGCGGCACACAAGAGCTTAACCACCTCATTGTTGAAGTGACTTCCTCTATCTGATTCTAAAGAGATCAGAAACACGAAACGTGGTATCAATTCCCTTAGCAGCAACTCCGCTACTGTGAGACTGTCATTTCTACGTGTAGGGTAAGCTTCAATCCAATGACTAAAGATGCACACAATCACCAACACGTACCTCAGACCTACACAAACAGGCATCTCAATAAAATCATCTGCATCCTGCTAAATGGACCTCCTGCTCTCCCAATGTGGCTCAAATTCACCTCAGTCCCTTTCCCCGCATTCATCTGCTGGCAGATGATGCACCTGTGACAGATTACTTCTGCAGCTTGTCTGAATTTTGGATTGAACCAATCGACTTTGAACAACCTGATCATGGTGTCTCTCCCAATATGTGCTTGACCTTGGTAAAACCTTGCAAACTGTGACAAGAGACTGTTAGGCAAAACCATTTTCCCCTCATCTGAAACCCACAAATCATCAGGTCTTTGTACACATTGCATTTTAAGCCAAGAGCATTTCTCTTCTCGGCTGGCATGTCCCTGCAACAGTTTTAACTCTTCCATTGTGTTAACCACCCTCAATGTGTAACCTGTGCTTGTCTCATTTTCTGTGTCAGGTTACAATTCCCACTGATGCTTGAACGATATACAGTTCAATGCACAATACCTTACAACTTGATCTGCATATCCGTTTCCCATTGACACAAAGTCTTGTGATTTCATATGGGCGCTGCATTTCACCACGGCAATTTCAAGAGGTAACTGAATTGCGTGCAACAACTCCTTGTGAGAAACTAGGGCTGATTGCAGAGGCCCATAACTTTTTGCCCCCATTTTCCACTTTATGCTGGTGTTTTCCTGACTCTGATGGTGCCCTGGGTACTGCTAACCAGTCCCAGGGCCTGTGCTCTGTGTAAAATGGATATGCAAATTAGGCTAATTATAATTGGCTAAGTTAACCTACCTATAAGTCCCTAGTATATGGTAGGGCATGTAGGTTTAGGGACCACAGCATAGGTGGTGCACACCTAGGTGCACTGCTGAGGTGCCCAGTGTCATTTTAAAAGCAAGCCTGCCTTGCTGGCTGCTTTTAAATTAAAGTTATATGCAAATTCGACTTTGGAATTAAAGGTACTTCCAAAGTCTTAAACTACCTTATTTTTACATATAAGTCACCCCTAAGGTGTGCCCTATGTGCCCCTAGGGCTGGGTGCCATGTAACTATAAGCAGGGACTTTATAAAAATAGATTTATAAGCCCTGGTGAGGTAAAAACAGCCAAATTAGTTTTTCCCTCATTGAAGTAAATGGCCTTCATAGGCTAGAATGGGCAGACTTTATTTTAAATTTTAAAGTCTCCTTAAATGTTACATACCAAGAATTTGGTATCAAATTGATTGTTGTAATAAATCCCACAACTTCCAGTTGTTGGATTTAATATAACTTGCTCAGGTAAAAAGTTTAGACTTTACCTAAAAAGTTGCCAATTTCAGCTCTGCATTGTTTTTGCTGCTGTGCTCTGATTGGCCAGCCTGCAGCAGCTTCTGCCAGGCTGCCTTGATGAGGTGTGAAGTGGCCAGGCTTCACACAAAGGAATGTGCTTGGGGGAGAGAATCTCCCCTCAGCAGATGGTGAGGCAGGAAGGGGGAGGGCTGCCAAACTGGTCTTCAAAGGCAGAGAAGGACATTTGCAGCACCCAGCAACACCCCCACATCCTGCAACCCCAGACAATTAGGTGCCCCCTTGATTAGATTAAGAGAGGGCAGGAGAGGGGTGTGTTTATGATTTTTAGCCACACCAGTGGGTGGGCTCAGCCAGATGTAACCTCCAAAAATCAGATTCATCCATGTTGGATTTTTAGAGACTGTTGCCTTCTGGGATGGATTTTTGCCACACTTCCCAGGAAGTGGTCATCACAGGGGGACGACCCTGTCCCTGATTGGAGAACCAGGGCCCCCCTGCTTTTCACCCAGGAGCAAGGATAAAACTGGCAGACCTGCACCCACGCCTCAGATCCCTACCAGATTTCAACAAGAAAGGAACTTAAGGAGAAGAAGGACTGCCCTGCTGGACCCCTGGCCTGCACCTGGAACCTGCACTCAGAAGGACTGCACCAGCTGCACACTTGGGCTTCACCACAAGAAGGACTTTGCCTGGCTTCAACTGGTTCAAGGAGGGACTCCCTGTTTGCTACAGGTGAAAAATTGCTAACCAGAGTCCCCTGCGCCAACTCCTGAAAGAAGCGACCAGCTGACCACTGCCTAGTGGCCAAAAAGGAGTTTGCGCCAGGTGCATTCTGGGAGTTGAAGTCCGCACCCCCCAAGGACCATCACAGAACTTCTGGACCCTTGGGGTGAGCTGTGGACCCCAAAAGAACCTTAAAAGAACATCTGGGTGAAGCCCCAGAAGTTTGGAAAAGATTTGAGAATTTTTGGAAAAAAGCTCCAGAGAGGGACCGACCCGCCGTGGAAATTCTAGCCGGCTTGCCTCAACCGCGACCCGGCCTGACTTCGTGGTTCGTCCCGGTAAAGAAAAACATCCAAAAAAGAGACTAAGTCCGAAGGTAAAAAGTTGACCGGGACCTCCTAGCCATCGTATCCGAGAAGGGCTCCATGGACGTCGGATCAAGATCCAGGTTTACCCCGGTCGAAGGATTTTCATCTCAAAAAAACGACTAAGTCCGAAGGTAAAAATCACCACCGAGGAAACCGACTTCGCGTATCCGGACAAGGGCTCCAGGAGGTCGGATTCAACTGGAAGGTTCGTCCCGGTGAAGAAAAACTGCAAAAAAGAGACTAAGTCAGAAGGTAACTTTTTAACCGAGGCCTCCCGAGACTTGTAGCCGAGCAGGGCTCCATCGCGGTCGGCCTGAAAGTTTGACTTTGCCCCGGTCCTGGTGCAACCAGATGACCCGATTGGCGCTTTTTGTTTCTAAGCTCTAGAAAATAATAATACTTTAAAAATTCATATCTCCGGTTCCCCTGAACCGATTTTAATCGTTTTTGTGTCATTTTAAAGATAAAAATATAAGCTATTTTTATAAATTGGTTTTGGATTTTTAAACTGTTTCCTGTGTTTTATTTAATTACTGTTTTGTGATATTTGAATGCTTTACACTTTGTCCCCTAAGTTAAGCCTTGACGCTCGATGCCAAGCTACCAAGGGTAGAGCTGGGATTAATTTACTGAGACCTAACTGTACCTATGTGGAGGTTAGTGGCTTGTTGCTAGGTGTAGGTACCTACCTGCCCTACCAATAACCCATTTTCCAACACTCCTAAATTCCTTTGCTATTTTTCACTGGAGAACCAGAAGAGGTCATGAAAACCCTCTGTGACCATAGCTGGCCAAAATCATGAACAATTCCAAATCCGTATATGCTGTCAGTATAGATAGTGACTTTTAATTTGTCAGCGGCATGGCATGCCCTAGTAAGAGCAACCAGTTCAGCCACTTGAGCAGAATACACTCTCTCGAGCCAAGATGCTTCCAGGATACCGGTGATTGTACACACAGCGTATCCGGCTCTCGGTACTCCTACTGAGTCCCTCAGGCATGAACCATCAACAAAGATAATGTAATCATTTTCTTCCAATTGAGTATCTTTTATGTCCGGTCTCGGTTTGGTGCACAGTTCTGTTACCTCAAGACAATCATGTTCTACTTCCTCAGCCTCATCAACATCCGTATTCTCATTAGGAAGAAAAGTTGCTGGGTTCAACACAGTACAGCTCTTCAATGACACATTAGGTGACCCCAATATAATTGTCTCGTACTTGGTCAATCTAGCATTTGTCATGTGGTGGGTCTTTGTTCGGGTAAGCAGTATCTTGACTGAGTGTGGGACCATTACTGTTAAGGGATGTCCCATCACTATGCCTTCACACTGAGGAAGGCTTTGACCAACTGCTGCAACTGCACGCAGACAACCCGGTAAGCCTGCTGCGACTGGGTCCAAAGTAGCTGAAAAATATGCCACTGGGTGGTTTGTACCTCCATGGACCTGTGTCAGGACAGACAAAGAACAAGCATCACGTTCATGACAAAACAGGACAAAAGGCTTTGTGTAGTCAGGCATACCTAAAGCTGGAGCCCGGCACAAACATTCCCTCAGCTCAATGAATGCCCTCATCTCTTTCTCGGACATGGTCAGGGTATCCGGGCCATCCTTAACCTCCTTGACGGTCAACCTCACCAAAGGCTTAGAGATGATTGAGAAGTTTGGAATCCACTGGCGGCAGTAGCCCATCATTCCCAAAAACATCCTAACGTCTCTCTTGGATGTCAGGGGATTCATTTGCAGTATGGCTGTCACTCTTTCTTTAGAAATTCTCCTCAACCCTTTCTCAATTAGGTGGCCTAAGTACTTCACTTCTTTCTGACAGTACTGCAGCTTCTTTGGGGACACTTTATGTCCGTTCTTTCCCAAGTGATTCAGTAAGGCAATAGTATCATACCTGCAGTCATCTTTTGTTTTGGACGCAATCAACAAGTCATCAATGCACTGCACTAGAGTCGAATTAAAAGGCAATTCCAATTGTTCCAAATACTTCTTCAATATCTGATTGAAGATGGAAGGCGACTCTGAAAACCCTTGAGGAATTCAACACCAACTGTAGACCTTATCCAAGAATTTGAAACTGAAGAGAAATTGGCTATCCTCATGAAGAGTCACCGAAAAGAATGCTTGAGACAAGTCCACGACTGTGAACCATTCTGCTTCACAGGGAACCTGAAACATGATCACAGCTGGATTTGGCACTATAGGGCAACACTTCACCACTATCTCAATAATTTTTCTCAGATCCTGCACAATTCGGACTTTCCCACAAGGCTTCCTCAAACCCATGATTGGTGAATTACATGGACTGCTCATCACTTCTTTTAGGACCACTTGCTTCACAAAGTCTGCAATTATCTGCGTCACCTGTATAAGGAAATCTTGTGCCATGTGGTACTGCGGTACCTGTGGAAACACTGCATTTGGCTTCACATCTACCTTGACTGGTTCTACTCCTTTAATCAGTCCCACTTCCTTTCCTGTCAGGTCCCACACCTTCTCTGTCACTGTCCCCTGTAATTCTGTTGGCAAATCGGTCACTGTGAACATCGGGAAGAAGCTTATCAAAGGGTATTCCTCATCTGTGGTCTCCGTCTCTGGTTCTGAGATCTGACTATCATCCCCTTCGTCATCACTGTTTGTCTGCACCTCAATTCCCTCATTGGAACAAGTGATTGAACACCTCGTTTTACACAGCAAGGGCCAGATGTAGGAAGAGAGCAAATTGCGAGTTGCAAATTGCGCGACCTTCCGACTCGCAATTTGCAACTCGCAATTTGCTATGCAGAAAGGTGTGTCAGACACCTTCTGCGACTCGCTATTGGGTTGCAAAGACCCACCTCATTAATATTAATGAGGTGGGTCGCAGTTTGCGACCCCATAGCGAGTCTAGGCACTCACGGGGATGGTGGCCTGCAGGAGACAGCAGACCACCATGTCCGTGACTGCTTTTAAATAAAGCAGTTTTTTTTTCCATCTGCAGCCCGTTTTCCTTAACCACTTCGCTGCCAGGCCTTTTCCCCCTCCTGTGCCAGGCCTTTTTTTGCCTATTTGGGGCAGTTCGCGCTTAGGCCCTCATAACTTTTTGTCCACATAAGCTAACCAAGCCAAATTTGCGTCCTTTTTTTCCAACATCCTAGGGATTCTAAAGGTACCCAGACTTTGTGGGTTCCCCTGAAGGAGGCCAAGAAATTGGCCAAAATACAGTGAAAATTTCGTTTTTTTTAAAAAAAATTGAAAAAGGGGCTGCAGAAGAAGGCTTGTGGTTTTTCCCCTGAAAATGGCATCAACAAAGGGTTTGCGGTGCTAAACTCAGCAGCTTCCCAGCTTTCAGGAACAGGCAGACTTGAATCCGAAAACCAAATTTTTCAACACAATTTTGGCATTTTACTGGGGCATACCCCATTTGTGCAATTTTTTGTGCTTTCGGCCTCCTTCCAGTCAGTGACCGGAATGGTCATGAAACCAATGCTGGATCCCAGAAACCTAAACATTTCTGAAAAGTAGACAAAATTCTGAATTCAGCAAGGGGTCATTTGTGTAGATCCTACAAGGGTTTCCTACAGAAAATAACAGCTGAAAAAGAAAAATATTGAAATTGAGGTGAAAAAAACATTAATTTTTCTCTACTTTTTACTCTGTAACTTTTCCCTGCAATGTCAGATTATCGAAAGCAATATACCGTTACGTCTGCTGGACTCCTCTGGTTGCGGGGATATATAGGGTTTGTAGGTTCATCAAGAACCCGAGGAACCCAGAGCCAATAAATGAGCTGCACCCTGCAGTGCGTTTTCATTCTATACCGGGTATACAGTAATTCATTTGCTGAAATATAAGGAGTAAAAAATAGCTATCAAGAAAACCTTTGCATTTCCAAAAAGGGCACAAGATAAGGTGTTGAGGAGCAGTGGTTATTTGCACATCTCTGAATTCCGGGGTGACCATAGTAGCACGTGAATTACATGGAATTTCTCAAATAGATGTCTTTTTTACACACACCCCTATATTTGGAAGGAATAAATGCAGAGAAAGACAAGGGGCAATAACACTTGTTTTGCTATTCTATGTTCCCCCAAGTCTCCCGATAAAAATGATACCTCACTTGTTTGGGTAGGCCTAGCGCCCGCGACAGGATATGCCCCAAAACACAACGTGGACACATCACAGAAAACAGAGCTGTTTTTAGCAAAGTGACTACCTGTAGATTTTGGCCTCTAGCTCAGCCGCCACCTAGGGAAACCTACCACACCTGTGCATTTCTGAAAACTAGAGACCTAGGGGAATCCAAGGAGGGGTGACTTGTGTGGCTCGGACCAGGTTCTGTTACCCAGAATCCTTTGCAAACCTCAAAATTTGGCTAAAAAAACACATGTTCCTCACATTTCTGTGGCAGAAAGTTCTGGAATCTGAGAGGAGCGACAAATTTCCTTCCACCCAGCATTCCCCCACGTCTCCCGATAAAAATGATACCTCACTTGTGTGGGTAGGCCTAGCGCCCGCGACAGGATATGCCCCAAAACACAACCTGGACACATCACAGAAAACAGAGCTGTTTTTAGCAAAGTGACTACCTGTAGATTTTGGCCTCTAGCTCAGCCGCCACCTAGGGAAACCTACCAAACCTGTGCATTTCTGAAAACTAGAGACCTAGGGAAATCCAAGGAGGGGTGACTTGTGTGGCTCGGACCAGGTTCGGTTACCCAGAATCCTTTGCAAACCTCAAAATTTGGCTAAAAAAACACATGTTCCTCACATTTCTGTGCAGAAAGTTCTGGAATCTGAGAGGAGCCACAAATTTCCTTCCACCTGGCGTTCCCCCACGTCTCCCAATAAAAATGATACCTCACTTGTGTGGGTAGGCCTAGCGCCCGCGACAGGATATGCCCCAAAACACAACGTGGACATATCACAGAAAACAGAGCTGTTTTTAGCAAAGTGACTACCTGTAGATTTTGGCCTCTAGCTCAGCCGCCACCTAGGGAAACCTACCAAACCTGTGCATTTCTGAAAACTAGAGACCTAGGGGGATCCAAGGAGGGGTGACTTGCGGGGCTCGGACCAGGTTCTGTTACCCAGAATCCTTTGCAAACCTCAAAATTTGGCTAAAAAAACACATGTTCCTCACATTTCTGTGGCAGAAATTTCTGGAATCTGAGAGGAGCCACAAATTTCCTTCCACCCAGCGTTCCCCCACGTCTCCCGATAAAAATGATACCTCACTTGTGTGGGTAGGCCTAGCGCCCGCGACAGGATATGCCCCAAAACACAACGTGGACATATCACAGAAAACAGAGCTGTTTTTAGCAAAGTGACTACCTGTAGATTTTGGCCTCTAGCTCAGCCGCCACCTAGGGAAACCTACCAAACCTATGCATGTCTGAAAACTAGAGACAAAGGGGAATCCAAGGAGGGGTGACTTGTGTGGCTCGGACCAGGTTCTGTTACCCAGAATCCTTTGCAAACCTCAAAATTTGGCTAAAAAAACACATGTTCCTCACATTTCTGTGGCAGAAAGTTCTGGAATCTGAGAGGAGCCACAAATTTCCTTCCACCCAGCGTTCCCCCACGTCTCCCGATAAAAATGATACCTCACTTGTGTGGGTAGGCCTAGCGCCCGCGACAGCATATGCCCCAAAACACAACGTGGACATATCACAGAAAACAGAGCTGTTTTTAGCAAAGTGACTACCTGTAGATTTTGGCCTCTAGCTCAGCCGCCACCTAGGGAAACCTACCAAACCTGTGCATTTCTGAAAACTAGAGACCTAGGGGAATCTAAGGAGGGGTGACTTGCGGGGCTCGGACCAGGTTCTGTTACCCAGAATCCTTTGCAAACCTCAAAATTTGGCTAAAAAAACACATGTTCCTCACATTTCTGTGGCAGAAAGTTCTGGAATCTGAGAGGAGCGACAAATTTCCTTCCACCCAGCATTCCCCCACGTCTCCCGATAAAAATGATACCTCACTTGTGTGGGTAGGCCTAGCGCCCGCGACAGGATATGCCCCAAAACACAACCTGGACACATCACAGAAAACAGAGCTGTTTTTAGCAAAGTGACTACCTGTAGATTTTGGCCTCTAGCTCAGCCGCCACCTAGGGAAACCTACCAAACCTGTGCATTTCTGAAAACTAGAGACCTAGGGAAATCCAAGGAGGGGTGACTTGTGTGGCTCGGACCAGGTTCGGTTACCCAGAATCCTTTGCAAACCTCAAAATTTGGCTAAAAAAACACATGTTCCTCACATTTCTGTGCAGAAAGTTCTGGAATCTGAGAGGAGCCACAAATTTCCTTCCACCTGGCGTTCCCCCACGTCTCCCAATAAAAATGATACCTCACTTGTGTGGGTAGGCCTAGCGCCCGCAACAGGATATGCCCCAAAACACAACGTGGACATATCACAGAAAACAGAGCTGTTTTTAGCAAAGTGACTACCTGTAGATTTTGGCCTCTAGCTCAGCCGCCACCTAGGGAAACCTACCAAACCTGTGCATTTCTGAAAACTAGAGACCTAGGGGGATCCAAGGAGGGGTGACTTGCGGGGCTCGGACCAGGTTCTGTTACCCAGAATCCTTTGCAAACCTCAAAATTTGGCTAAAAAAACACATGTTCCTCACATTTCTGTGGCAGAAATTTCTGGAATCTGAGAGGAGCCACAAATTTCCTTCCACCCAGCGTTCCCCCACGTCTCCCGATAAAAATGATACCTCACTTGTGTGGGTAGGCCTAGCGCCCGCGACAGGATATGCCCCAAAACACAACGTGGACATATCACAGAAAACAGAGCTGTTTTTAGCAAAGTGACTACCTGTAGATTTTGGCCTCTAGCTCAGCCGCCACCTAGGGAAACCTACCAAACCTATGCATGTCTGAAAACTAGAGACAAAGGGGAATCCAAGGAGGGGTGACTTGTGTGGCTCGGACCAGGTTCTGTTACCCAGAATCCTTTGCAAACCTCAAAATTTGGCTAAAAAAACACATGTTCCTCACATTTCTGTGGCAGAAAGTTCTGGAATCTGAGAGGAGCCACAAATTTCCTTCCACCCAGCGTTCCCCCACGTCTCCCGATAAAAATGATACCTCACTTGTGTGGGTAGGCCTAGCGCCCGCGACAGCATATGCCCCAAAACACAACGTGGACATATCACAGAAAACAGAGCTGTTTTTAGCAAAGTGACTACCTGTAGATTTTGGCCTCTAGCTCAGCCGCCACCTAGGGAAACCTACCAAACCTGTGCATTTCTGAAAACTAGAGACCTAGGGGAATCCAAGGAGGGGTGACTTGTGTGGCTCGGACCAGGTTCTGTTACCCAGAATCCTTTGCAAACCTCAAAATTTGGCTAAAAAAACACATGTTCCTCACATTTCTGTGGCAGAAAGTTCTGGAATCTGAGAGGAGCCACAAATTTCCTTCCACCCAGCGTTCCCCCATGTCTCCCGATAAAAATGATACCTCACTTGTGTGGGTAGGCCTAGCGCCCGCGACAGGATATGCCCCAAAACACAACGTGGACATATCACAGAAAACAGAGCTGTTTTTAGCAAAGTGACTACCTGTAGATTTTGGCCTCTAGCTCAGCCGCCACCTAGGGAAACCTACCAAACCTGTGCATTTCTGAAAACTAGAGACCTAGGGGAATCCAAGGAGGGGTGACTTGTGTGGCTCGGACCAGGTTCTGTTACCCAGAATCCTTTGCAAACCTCAAAATTTGGCTAAAAAAACACATGTTCCTCACATTTCTGTGGCAGAAAGTTCTGGAATCTGAGAGGAGCCACAAATTTCCTTCCACCCAGCGTTTCCCCACGTCTCCCGATAAAAATGATACCTCACTTGTGTGGGTAGGCCTAGCGCCCGCGACAGGATATGCCCCAAAACACAACGTGGACATATCACAGAAAACAGAGCTGTTTTTAGCAAAGTGACTACCTGTAGATTTTGGCCTCTAGCTCAGCCGCCACCTAGGGAAACCTACCAAACCTGTGCATTTCTGAAAACTAGAGACCTAGGGGAATCTAAGGAGGGGTGACTTGCGGGGCTCGGACCAGGTTCTGTTACCCAGAATCCTTTGCAAACCTCAAAATTTGGCTAAAAAAACACATGTCCCTCACATTTCTGTGGCAGAAAGTTCTGGAATCTGAGAGGAGCTACAAATTTCCTTCCACCCAGCGTTCCCCCAAGTCTCCCGATAAAAATGATACCTCACTTGCGTGGGTAGGCCTAGCGCCGGCGACAGGAAACACCCCAAAGCGCAACGTGGACACATCCTAAATTTTGGAAAAAAACAGAGGTGTTTTTTGCGGAGTGCCTACCTGTAGATTTTGGCCTCTAGCTCAGCCGCCACCTAGGGAAACCTACCAAACCTGTGCATTTCTGAAAACTAGAGACCTAGGGGAATCCAAGGAGGGGTGACTTGCGGGGCTCGGACCAGGTTCTGTTACCCAGAATCCTTTGCAAACCTCAAAATTTGGCTAAAAAAACACATGTCCCTCATATTTCTGTGGCAGAAAGTTCTGGAATCTGAGAGGAGCTACAAATTTCCTTCCACCCAGCGTTCCCCCAAGTCTCCCGATAAAAATGATACCTCACTTGCGTGGGTAGGCCTAGTGCCGGCGACAGGAAACACCCCAAAGCGCAACGTGGACACATCCTAAATTTTGGAAAAAAACAGAGGTGTTTTTTGCGAAGTGCCTACCTGTAGATTTTGGCCTCTAGCTCAGCCGGCACCTAGGGAAACCTACCAAAACTGTGCATTTCTGAAAACTAGAGACCTAGGGGAATCCAAGGAGGGGTGACTTGCAGGGCTCGGACCAGGTTCTGTTACCCAGAATCCTTTGCAAACCTAAATATTTGGCTAAAAAAACACATGTTCCTCACATTTCTGTGGCAGAAAGTTCTGGAATCTGAGAGGAGCTACAAATTTCCTTCCACCCAGCGTTCCCCCAAGTCTCCCGATAAAAATGATACCTCACTTGCGTGGGTAGGCCTAGCGCCGGCGACAGGAAACACCCCAAAGCGCAACGTGGACACATCCTAAATTTTGGAAAAAAACAGAGGTGTTTTTTGCGAAGTGCCTACCTGTAGATTTTGGCCTCTAGCTCAGCCGCCACCTAGGGAAACCTACCAAACCTGTGCATTTCTGAAAACTAGAGACCTAGGGGAATCCAAGGAGGGGTGACTTGCGGGGCTCGTACCAGGTTCTGTTACCCAGAATCCTTTGCAAACCTCAAAATTTGGCTAAAAAAACACATGTTCCTCACATTTCTGTGGCAGAAAGTTCTGGAATCTGAGAGGAGCTACAAATTTCCTTCCACCCAGCGTTCCCCCAAGTCTCCCGATAAAAATGATACCTCACTTGCGTGGGTAGGCCTAGCGCCGGCGACAGGAAACACCCCAAAGCGCAACGTGGACACATCCTAAATTTTGGAAAAAAACAGAGGTGTTTTTTGCGAAGTGCCTACCTGTAGATTTTGGCCTCTAGCTCAGCCGCCACCTAGGGAAACCTACCAAACCTGTGCATTTCTGAAAACTAGAGACCTAGGGGAATCCAAGGAGGGGTGATTTGCGGGGCTCGGACCAGGTTCTGTTACCCAGAATCCTTTGCAAACCTCAAAATTTGGCTAAAAAAACACATGTTCCTCACATTTCTGTGGCAGAAAGTTCTGGAATCTGAGAGGAGCTACAAATTTCCTTCCACCCAGCATTCCCCCAAGTCTCCCGATAAAAATGATACCTCACTTGCGTGGATAGGCCTAGCGCCGGCGACAGGAAACACCCCAAAGCGCAACGTGGACACATCCTAAATTTTGGAAAAAAACAGAGGTGTTTTTTGCGAAGTGCCTACCTGTAGATTTTGGCCTCTAGCTCAGACGCCACCTAGGGAAACCTACCAAACCTGTGCATTTCTGAAAACTAGAGACCTAGGGAAATCCAAGGAGGGGTGACTTGCGGGGCTCGGACCAGGTTCTGTTACCCAGAATCCTTTGCAAACCTCAAAATTTGGCTAAAAAAACACATGTTCCTCACATTTTTGTGGCAGAAAGTTCTGGAATCTGAGAAGAGCTACAAATTTCCTTCCACCCAGCGTTCCCCCAAGTCTTCCGATAAAAATGATACCTCACTTGCGTGGGTAGGCCTAGCGCCGGCGACAGGAAACACCCCAAAGCGCAACGTGGACACATCCTAAATTTTGGAAAAAAACAGAGGTGTTTTTTGCGAAGTGCCTACCTGTAGATTTTGGCCTCTAGCTCAGCCGCCACCTAGGGAAACCTACCAAACCTGTGCATTTCTGAAACCTAGAGACCTAGGGGAATCCAAGGAGGGGTGATTTGCGGGGCTCGGACCAGGTTCTGTTACCCAGAATCCTTTGCAAACCTCAAAATTTGGCTAAAAAAACACATGTTCCTCACATTTCTGTGGCAGAAAGTTCTGGAATCTGAGAGGAGCTACAAATTTCCTTCCACCCAGCGTTCCCCCAAGTCTCCCGATAACAATGATACCTCACTTGCGTGGGTAGGCCTAGCGCCGGCGACAGGAAACACCCCAAAGCGCAACGTGGACACATCCAAAATTTTGTGAGAAAACAGTGCCTACCTGTGGATTTTGGCCTGTAGCTCACCCGGCGCCTAGGGAAACCTACCAAACCTGTGCATTTCTGAAAACTAGAGACCTAGGGGAATCCAAGGAGGGGTGACTTGCGGGGCTCGGACCAGGTTCTGTTACCCAGAATCCTTTGCAAACCTCAAAATTTGGCTAAAAAAACACATGTTCCTCACATTTCTGTGGCAGAAAGTTCTGGAATCTGATAGGAGCCACAAATTTCCTTCCACCCAGCGTTCCCCCAAGTCTCCCGATAAAAATGATACCTCACTTGTGTGGGTGGCCCAAGTGCCTGCAACATAATAAGGCCCAAAACCTGAAGGGCTAGAAGGGATAGCACAGCAAGTTTATAAGGGCATATTCTTTTATACATCTTTAGACGGACTCTGCTTTGGGGACCCACATAAGTGAGGTGTCATTTTACTTGGGAGACTGAGGGGAAAACTGGGGAGTAGGAATTTTGTGCTGGAGCGGTGATCCTACTAAGAAAAATCAGGAAAATATGCTTTTTTATGCAAATTGTGAGGTTTACAGAGGAGTCTGGGTAAGAAAATGTTGGGGGAGCCACACAAGCCACACCTCCCTAGACTCCTTGGGGTGCCTAGTTTTAAAAAGTTTCTGGATTTTGTAGGTTTCCCTACATGACGGCCGCACCCAGGACCAAAAACATAGGTGGGCCCTCCCCCCCAAACACAGGTATTTTTGGAATATATCACTTTGATGTGTGCACATACGTCCGTGATGTGCCAAACACTAAAATTGTGAAAAGAAACACACTTAGGTTATGTGAAGAAGACCCCTCACCCACCAACCAAGTTGGTGGCATGCTTCATCATCGGGGTCCCACCTGAGGCACCTAGCGTGTCTCAAGTGTGCTGCGACGCCTGATTACAGCGGAGACATGCACTAGACCATTCACGCCGCCAGCCACGGGCCCAGCACATTACAAGACTCGCATCCACAGACAGCGCCAGTCTAGGGCCCATCACTTTCATACGCCCACATGCCTGATACAGCAATCACACCAGCTGATGAGTGTGTGGACTGGCGTTTGGCCGGCACTGCCAGCCAAGCGCCACCCCACCCACACCACCATCCAAGCGCCACCCCACACACACCGCCAGCCCAGCGCCACCCCACACACACCGCCAGCCAAGCGCCACCCCACACACACCGCCAGCCAAGCGCCACCCCACACACACCGCCAGCCAAGCGCCACCCCACACACACCGCCAGCCAAGCGCCACCACACCCACGCCGCCAGCCAAGCGCCACTCTACACATGCCATCCCCTTTTTTTTGTTTATAAACCACAAAGAAACCACTAATCATAAATTAGTACAAAACTACAAACACAAAAGCTCTAACTGAATACATGACTAATGCCAACCGTGAAACCGAACATATAAAAATATAAAACACCAGTTTACGCTCACGGAATTTCCCAATAATTCTTCTGTGTGTGGTAGCTCCTGAAACAGCCACCCACACACAGCCCAGGCTTTGAAGGACAATCAGGGCAGTACATCCTAGTCTCCTTCCTGATACCTCTTCGAGCACAGACTCTACATCTCTTAGCAGGAAAGTTTTTTTTGGCCGTGGGAGGAATGTGCTCAGCAAAGTGACGATCTTTCAATCTAGCCACATCCTCCACCACTGCTTCTCTAGGAACTCTTGCCTGTTCCAGCACAACAAGGCTAGCTATGATAGACTCCTGAAATTTCACAAATGTCATCCTTGACTCTGGAGAACTATCCTTAAACACAACAAAAGCATTAAAAGTTGCCAAGTGGAACAAGTGAAGCGCTAATTTCTTATACCACACATAAGACTTACGAGCAGCAGTGTAAGGTTCTAACCTCTGATCTACTCTATCAACACCACCCATGTGCTTATTATAGTCTAAGATGCACACAGGTTTGCGCACTTCGGCAACCTGACCCCAAACAGCCACAGGTGAAGTACTCTCATCATGGATGGTGCTTAGCATGTATACATCCCTCTTGTCTACAAATTTCAGAGCTAGCAGCTCATCATTCCGCAAGGCACTGCACTGTCCCTTCTCAAGTTTTTTACAGACAAGCTCTTTTGGATAGCCTTTCCGATTAGAGCGGATTGTGCCACAAGCAACAGTGTCCACTCTGAACAACTCCTTGAACAACCGAACTCCAGTGTAGAAGTTATCTACATATAAATGGTGACCTTTGTTAAACAGTCGTCTACCAAGTTCCCACACAATTTTCTCACTAACTCCAAAAGTGGGAGGACAACCAGGGGGGTCAATATTGGAATCCCTACCAGTGTAGACCTGGAAATTATAAACATATCCTGTACTACTTTCTGACAGCATATACAATTTAATTCCATACCGTGCCCTCTTGCTAGGAATGTACTGCCTAAAAACCAAACGACCCTTGAACAGGACCAAAGACTCATCTACAGATATTTCTTTCCCTGGAACATAGATCTCTGAAAACCGATCTACCAAATGATCAAGGACAGGTCTAATCTTAAAAAGACGGTCAGAATCAGGATGATCTCGTGGCAAGGCTAAAGCATTATCTACAAAATGCAACATCCGAAGAAGAAGCTCATACCGGTTACGACTCATGATGGCAGGAAATATAGCAGTTGCCATCAAGGGAGTAGTAGACCAATATGAAGACAGCGACGGCTTCCTTATCAGCCCCATCAAAAAAGTTAAACCCAAGAACTTTTTCAACTCTTCCAGATTTGTGGGAATCCACCGGCTAGCTCTAGAGTGTGGCCTAAGTCTGGCAGCGTTGTCCCTCAAAAACTGCTCTGCATACAAATTAGTCTGCTCAACAATCTCTTCCAAAAATATATCGTCCATAAACAACTCAAAAAAGTTGACGGGCAAAAAGTTTTCCGTATTAACTCGACACCCTGGAAAACCAGTAAACGCAGGCAACTGTGGCTGCTCCATGTTTGGTGCAACCCATGCGTCAGGTCTTCCAATGGGAAGCCTTTCAGCCGCTGGCTCCTGCACCATTGGCACATCACTGTCCTCCTCTAAAACAGGCCCTTCATCAGCACTGAGAGTGGCTTCATCCTCAGATGATTCATCTCTGACAGAAAATTCACTTCCAGAATCCTGCACTTCCTCCTCTGCCTCAGATGCAGAGTCAGTCTCATATTCATGGTCAGAAGATGACTCAAAAAGCACACTAACAACCTGCTGAGCGGTCATCCTACGGCTGGCCATGATCCTTCCTACTAAAATTAACTGGACAAATACACCACCAACAACCAGCACTGTGTAAGATAAGTAACAAAGTATAGGTTTATCACTAAGAATTATAAACTCAAAAACTATACTGCTCACTTGCCTGAAAAAGCTTGACTCACCAGCAACTACTCTGCACAGCCACAGCAATCACCAACGATATCCCACTAAAAAGAGAAAAAAAAAAGCAAATTAGACATAAGACAACACAATAATCATTGTGCATAACTCTAAGGACAATTTCACACACAATCCTGCATTCAGTACACCACCTACAAACATGTCATTCATGCATTGCAACAATACTCACTTGGAGTAAATTTATTTACTTACCTAAAACATGCAACTACGCAAACCGCAGGACAACTACTGCCAAAACTGCAACAAGCCACAGCAAAGTCAGCAAAAGCTTTGAACTAAAACAAAAAGGAGAAAAACTGTTATTATCATAAAAGCAAATACTTCGCCAGTTCACAAACACTCCGCCACTAACCATTTTTTCATTTTCCCCTGTGTCTAGTCTTCTCTGCTTGGGGGAAGATGGGCCTAAAAAAAAATAGGCCAATCTACCCCCAAGGGGAGGGGGCAGAAATCGCCCAGATTACATTGCACCCTTTGGGGGGGGGCACCCTTGCCCAAGGGGCCACACCCCCACACAAAGCACACACACACACATAGTATCCCTGGCGCTATGGGGATTCTGCCCCCCTTGGGGACAGAAAGGCCTAAAAAATAGGCATATCTGCCCCCTAGGGGGGCAGAACTGCCCAAAAATACATGTGGGCCCCTGGGGGCGACCCTTGCCCAAGGGGCCGCCCCCCAACACAAAAAATAAAAACCAACAATAAAATCCCTGGTGTCTAGTGGCTTTCTGCCCCCCTTGGGGGCAGATCGGCGTAAAAATAGGGCCAATCTGCCCCCAAGGGGGGCAGAAACGACGATAAATACATTGCGCCCCCGGGGGGAGCGACCCTTGCCCAAGGGGCCACCCCCAACACAAAGCACACATACAAACATATCTTTCTGGCGCTATTGGGATTCTGCCCCCCTTGGGGGCAGAAAGGCCTAAAAAATAGGCATATCTGCCCCCTAGGGGGGCAGAACTGCCCAAAAATACATGTGGGCCCCTGGGGGCGACCCTTGCCCAAGGGGCCGCCCCCCAACACAAAAAATAAAAACCAACAATAAAATCCCTGGTGTCTAGTGGCTTTCTGCCCCCCTTGGGGGCAGATCGGCGTAAAAATAGGGCCAATCTGCCCCCAAGGGGGGCAGAAACGACGATAAATACATTGCGCCCCCGGGGGGAGCGACCCTTGCCCAAGGGGCCACCCCCAACACAAAGCACACATACAAACATATCTTTCTGGTGCTATTGGGATTCTGCCCCCCTTGGGGGCAGAAAGGCCTAAAAAAAATAGGCCTCTCTGCCCTCAAGGGGGGCAGAACTGCCCAAAAATACATGAGGGCCCCTGGGGGCGACCCTTGCCCAAGGGGCTGCCCCCCAACACAAAAAATACACATCAACAATAAAATCCCTGGTGTCTAGTGGCTTTCTGCCCCCCTTGGGGGCAGATCGGCCTAAAAATAGGGCCAATCTGCCCCCAGGGGGGGCAGAAACAACGTAAAATACATTTGCCCCCAAAGGGGAGCGACCCTTGCCCAAGGGGCCGCCCCCCAACACAAAAAATACAAATCAACAATAAAATCCCAGGTGTCTAGTGGCTTTCTGCCCCCCTTGGGGGCAGATCGGCCTAAAAATAGGGCCAATCTGCCCCCAGGGGGGGCAGAAATGACGTAAAATACATGTGCCCCCAAAGGGGAGCGACCCTTGCCCAAGGGGCCGCCCCCCAACACAAAAAATACAAAGCAACAATAAAATCCCTGGTGTCTAGTGGCTTTCTGCCCCCCTTGGGGGCAGATCGGCCTAAAAATAGGGCCAATCTGCCCCCAGGGGGGGCAGAAATGACGTAAAATACATGTGCCCCCAAAGGGGAGCGACCCTTGCCCAAGGGGTCGCTCCCCTACACTAATAAGCACACACACACATACTGAAATCCCTGGTGTCTAGTGGGCATTCCTGCTGCCCGATCGCATCGCGATCGGGCAGCAGGAATGCTCAAAGAGACATCGAGGGAAAGGAAAACCCTTTCCTTTCCCTCGATGCCTCTCTGAGAGCACCCCCACCCCGCACGAAGGTGAAAAACTCACCTTCTCCCTTAGACGCGCTGGAAGCAAATGGCTTCCAGCGCGTCTTTCCCCCTTTCCCTGAAATCAGCGCGCGATCGCGCGCTGACGTCATGGGGGGGGGGCGGGGGGGTGGGCGTGAAAGGGGAAGGGATTCCCCTTTCAGCCCTGGCCTGGGGGTGTTGGGGGGCGGCCCTCGGGGGAAGCGCTAGCGCTTCCCCCGACTGCCAGTCCCAGGACGTAATGGTTACGTCCATGGCGCCACACGGGCGCTGCCATGGACGTAACCATTACGTCCGTGGCGGGGAAGGGGTTAAAGGAAAACGAGCTGCAAATAGAAAAAATACCGAAACCTTTTGTTTCGTTTTTTTTCAGAGTAGGCAGTGGTCCAGAGCACCACTGGCTGCTCCAAAAAAATAATTTTGTGATCATTCACAAAGGGGAAGGGGTCCCATGGGGACCCCTTACCGTTTGCGAATGAGTTACCATCCACTTCAAGTGGATGGTAACTGCAAGATGATTTGCGACCGCTCAACTTACATCGCGGTGCAAGTCGCAAATAGGAAGGGAACACCCCTTCCTATTTGCGAGTCAGAAACACATTTTGCAAGTCGATTCCGACTCGCAAAATGTGTTTCTGCATCGCGTGCGGGCATTAGCGCCTCGCAAACGGCGTTTTTCACTGTTTGCGAGGCGCTAATGCCTTGCTACATCTGGCCCCAAGTCTCTTCCCAGTATGGATACAGGACTTGAATCACAGACTACAAATCTGTGTAATCCATGGAAGGTACCAATCTCAACTTGGAACGGATCTGTAATCGGATTCAAGAGCTGATTTGCTACTCTGATGTAGGAAGAATAGGAATACATCACATACAAACAAACAGAAGTTCCCAAATCCCAATACAAACATTTTAGGCTAGAGATAGTTGTAAACCAATGTAAGTAGTGAAAAGCTTAATACATGAAATTTTGAAAAAAAGACAGACTGTGGGTTCAATAGAAAAAGCAGGTCATATTTAGGACAAACAAACACTTATAACTTAGGAAACTTATACACATGCTGCATTGTTAAGTTAGCTATGCTGAAAAACACAAGAGGCCCAAGCCACATTAGACACTTATAACTTAGGAAACTTATACACATGCTGCATTGTTAAGTTAGCTATGCTGAAACACACAAGAGGCCCAAGCCACATTAGAATGGGAGTTTTTCTTTAAAGCTGCACCAACTGTTGCTTTCAAAATGTTCACTTAGCATGAACAGGGTGGAACAAAAGGGTGTATCCTGCCTTAGCATAAGGGTCCTAAAACCTACAAGTCATTCATATCGTGGTAAGGGGAACTGTGTAAGGGTCAGATAAGTATTTGCAAGGCAGGGCTACCATGAGCAGCACGCAACATATAGGCGGTCATTACAACATTGGCGGTAAAAGCCGCATACCGCCGTGCAGAAGACCGCCAACACACCGCCGCGGCCGCGGAATTCCTCCACAGCTATTATGACCCACATCTCGGAATCCACCAAAAGTCAGACACCCACACAAGTCCGCCACACCAAAGGTCAGTGATAAACTGGCGAAAACAAATCACCACCATCACGCCAACAAAAATACGCCCACACTATCACGACACATGAATCCACGCGGCGGTCTTTCAACCGTGGTATTCCATTGGCGGTACACACCGCTGCGCTCAAAATACACACACCCTTACAAAACACAGCCACATTGGACAATTCAAAATACACACATCTGATACACATACACACACCACTCCCACACACCCAATACAATATATAACACACACCCATATCACCCACAAACCCCTACGATAAAAAATTCAGAAAGAAGCCCACAGAGAGACACCACCAGCAAGAACAACAGCATCCACAGGCACACAACACCATCACCCACACAACTTCCACACACCTCACACAACACACCACTACATATCACCACACTTATCAGCACACACTTGACCCCACACTTCACCTACACCACCCCACGGCACGGCAAAGACACCCCAGGTTCTCGGAGGAGGAGCTCAGGGTCATGGTGGAGGAAATCGTCTGGGTAGAACCACAGCTATTTGGATCACAGGTGCAGCACACGTCCATAGCTAGGAAGATGGAGCTATGGTGCAGAATAGTGGACAGGGTCAACGCAGTGGGACAACACCCAAGAAATCGGGAGGACATCAGGAAGAGGTGGAACGACCTACGGGGGAAGGTGCGTTCCGTGGTCTCCAGACACCACCTGGCAGTTCAGAGGACTGGCGGCGGACCCCCACCTCCTCCCCCACAGCTAACAACATGGGAGGAGCAGGTCTTGGCAATTCTGCATCCTGAGGACCTCGCAGGAGTAGGTGGAGGAATGGACTCTGGTAAGACAAAGCTTTCACTACTTCATCCCCAACCCTACCTGCATGCTGTCACATACCTCACCCTCACCCCCAGCACCCCAACTCCTCACATATGTCCCAACATCACTAACCACACATCCCAACACCACGCCCTGCATGCAACAACAAAGCATGGACACCCATCACCAAAGCATGCCCACTGCACATACCTATACACCCCCCTAAACCATCATCACACAAGGTCCTACACAGGAATGCAAGCACTGGGATACATGGTCACCCACCCATTGCAAACCATGGCACACACAGATTTAATAAACATCCTTTTATACCCCTGCAGAACCCCTACCCAACGTCACCTGACAGGAGGGTCCAGACATGTCCACACCACCAACAGAAGAGGCCAACAGTGATGACAACAGCTCTGTCCAACTGGATCTAGATGACCAGCCCGGACCATGGGAGACCTCGGGACAGTCGGTTCCCCTCACACAGGCACAGGCCACCACAGACCTTCCCCCCTCTGGAAACACCAGCACAGCACCCACCCAGCGGGCCCATACCTCCGTTCCCAGGACACGTCAATCAGCTGTGTGTCTACCACTACAGGAAACCCAGGATAACCCACCACCCCAAAAACAACAGGGACCTGGAGTCAGTGGTAGTGGGTACACGGTCCAGGGGACGGAGGCCCAAAAACACAGGGGAACTGGGAGGGCTGCTGTGCGACAGGGGGCAGAAAGGCCAAGGGAACCCACTCTCCACGAGGCCCTCTCCTCCATCATGGGAGCCTACCACCACTCGCAGGAGACGATGGCAACGGTACTGGCCAAGTTTCAGGAGACCCAGCCCATGCAGGAGGAACAGTATATGGGCTTCAGGGAGGAACTCAGAACCATAAGCTCCACCCTGGGCACCATCATAGGGGTGCTGAAGGAACTACTCAACACCAGGAGGGACACTGTGGCACTACAAGGGGCCCCTGACACTAGCATGGATGATGAACTGCCCACCACCTCCGCTGGCGCTAGTGGACAGGAGGCACCGCTACAGGACCACCACACCAGCACCCCACCCCCTGCAGAGGGAGAACCACCCCTCAAACTGTCCCTGCGATCCAGGACAAAGAGAGAGCACGATGCCAAGACCCCTGCCAAGAAATGAGACCACCCTGATTGTCATCCTACTGTCCCACTTTGTCACCCTGTCCATGATTAAACTGCCCCAGCTCCACTTCCTATGCCCATATGGGCAATGCACCTGTGAGACTAATAGACTAGACTCTGCCATGGACACTCCTCCGCCATCACCCCTCACCATTTCACTACCCCCTCCAAGCGTTCCTCTGCCCTTGTCCTGGGATTCCTCACTGGGGTCAGTAGCCATGACAGGTTGGGGTAACCAGAGTCACCTGCAAATGGAGAGGGACAACTGTTAGACACACACTAACCTGGAGGGATATCCCCAGACCCAGACAACCATTCCCACTGTCTTGCTTCCAGGTGCTCACCTAATAGCCACAGACGGTGCCTCTGGAGTTGACAATGATAGCTCTTCCGGTTTCTGTACACCTGTTCACTCCTGTGGGGGGGGGAACTGTAGGCAAATCCACCACCTGAGGGAAAACGATGTAGCTCTGCATGTGTTTCAGAAGGGCAAACAACACTCTGGAAAATACGTTGGAAAACATAGGCTGGGACATCCCTGATGCCATGGCCACAGTTGTTTGAAATGACCCACTTGCAAGGAAATGGAGCACTGACAGCACCTGCACTTAAGGGGGGATTCCTGTGGGATGACGGATTGATGACATCAGGTCTGGCTCAAACTGGGTACACAGCTCCTGGATCGTGGCACGGTCAAGCCTGTAGGTGATTATCAAATGTCGCTCTTCCATTGTCGACAGGTCCACCAAAGGTCGGTACACCGGAGGATGCCGCCATCTCCTCACATGTCCCAGCAGATGGTGCCTATGAAGGACAATAGCGAGCACAGAGTCAAACAACTCAGAGGTACGTACCCACAGTTTACACAGAACACCAATCATACACAAAAGGTGGCCTGTATGTGTGTAGAATCTAGGCCTAGGTATGTGTGACGCAGTTGAAAATGATGCCATGTGGGCCCCTGAAATGGCAGCTGCCTGACCTCTAAAGTGGGACAATGGGATGTGAGGTAACTGCGCTGGCATTGTACACCGTCGCGGTAGGCAGTCGAAGACCGCTGCGCAATGCAGCATTGGTTAACATTGGACCTTGTGGGTCCCAGGAGCCAATGACGATGTATGCCGGCGGTGACTGTACGCACCGCCGCGGACGTGACCGCCACTGCAAGTGCTACTGTGACCTTGGTCTGGAAGAGACAATGGCTCGTGCGTCTGGGGAAAGGGCCCCTGCCTTCACATCGGAGGAGTTGGAGAAGCTCGTGGATGGGGTCCTCCCCCAGTACACGCTACTCTACGGTCCTCCAGACAAACAGGTAAGTACACAGGGAGCATGTTGTATGGGCTATGCCTGTGTGGAGAAGGCTCGATGTAAGAAGGAAGGGGGCAGAGTGCTGCGTGCATGAAAGACAGTGAATGCATGTGCCACATGGCAAGGGTAGAGATGGGGGCCAATCACTTTGACGGTGCAGTTGGTAATTACTTGTCTTCTTCCCCTGTACATTTCATGTAGGTCAGCGCCCACCAGAAGAAAGATATTTGGCATGCCATCGCCAAGGACGTCCGGACCCTGGGGGTCTATCACAGACGGAGCACCCACTGCCGGAAAAGATGGGAGGACATTCGCCTCTGGAGCAAGAAAACGGCGGAGGCTCAGCTGGGGATGGCCTCCCAACGTGAGAGGGGTGTCCGTCACAACATGACCCCCCTGATGTACGGGATCCTGGTGGTGGCCTACCCGGAATTGGATGGGCGCTTGAGGGCATCACAGCAGACACAAGGGGGTGAGTGCACTCTCATTCTGCTGACCTTGCGCACAGTGGAGGTGTCTGGGTGGGGAGGAGGGCTGTGGGTTTCTCCAGGCCAGGGCGAGTTCCGTAGTCAAGACCCCTCTGTAAGGCAGGCCATGTCGCACCCCACCCCACCTCTGTAGAGTGCCAAGTACAGCTAGTCATGCCCCTGTGTCATCTATGTGTGCAGATGTCGTCCATAGCCTTGTAGGACATTTCCCAGGAATTGAACAGTGGAGCCCAAGAACGCGGCGTAGTGCAGGGGGGCTTCTGTGTCTGTCATGTCCGCCAACGGTAGCGGTAATCCATGCACTCAACATGTCTTTCTTCTGGCATCGTCCCCCCTTTTTGTGGTCTCCCTGTTCTTGTGTGCATTAGTATCATCAGGCGGAGGAGCAGTGGCACCGGAGCACGAGGGAGCTGCATCCCACATGGCCCTGGAGGGCGAGACTACGGACTCGGAATTCACCAGTGGGACAGAGGGCGAGGGGAGCGCCACGCCGGGGACAGGAGCTGACACCAGTGACACAGACTCGTCCTCTGATGGGAGCTCCCTTGTGGTGGTGGCAACATCTGTGCCCCCCGCATCTACAGGTACAGCTGCCACCCCCCCTACCAGCACCGCCCTCCCAGCAGCCCCTCAGCCTTCGCCCCGTGCCCGCTCACCCAGGAGGGTGGGCATCACCTTCGCCCCAGGCACCTCAGGCCCTTCCCCAGTCACCCCTGATGCCCTCAGTGAGGAGGCCATTGACCTCCTGAGGTCTCTCACTGTTGGGCAGTCTACCATTTTGAATGCCATCCAGGGTGTAGAAAGGCAGTTGCAACAAACAAATACATTCCTGGAGGGCATTCATTCTGGTCAGGCAGTCCTTCACCGAGCTTTTCAAACTCTGGCGTCAGCACTGATGGCAGCCATTGTCCCTGTCTCTAGCCTCCCCCCTCCAACTTCCTCTATCCAGACCCAATCCCCTGTACCTCTGCCTATCCCAAGCACACCATCAGACCAGCCTGCACACACCTCAACACACAAGGGAAGCTCAGGCAAACATAAGCACCACACATCCCACAGGCACTCACGCAAGCGACACACACACATGCAGACACACCAACATCCACTGCCTCCACTGTGTCCCCCTCCTCGTCGTCTCCCTCCTCCCTCCCAGTCTCATCTACACTCACACCTGCATTCACTACCTGTACAGCCACTACGTCCCTCTCTAGCACACCAACCACCACACCCCGCTCACGTGCAGTCACCACCCCCACTACCATTCACACTTCCCCTGTGTCCTCTCCCAGTGTGTCTGTGTCTGTGACGCCCCCTCCTACGATACACAAACGCAGGCACACACCCACCCAACAGCCATCCACCTCACAACAGCCTCCAGCGCATGCACCTTCACCCAAAGTCAGCAAACGAACACCTCCTACAACCACCACCTCTTCCTCCACTCCCAAACCCCCTCCAGCTACCCGTCCCAGTGTGTCCAAAAAACGTTTCCTGTCCACTCTTGACCTTTTTCCCCACACCTCCCCCACCCCGTCCATCTCATAGGTCCCGAAGTAGCACCTCAGCCAAAACATCTCCGGGATCAGTGGTGCCTGTAGTCACAGGTATGTGGAGTGCACCGACCACCAGGACAGCCAGTGTGGCACGGAGCCACAGCACAGACAGTCCCCCACCTGTGAAGCATCAGAAGTTGGCCAGTGCCCGGCGGGAGAGGGGGAAGACTCCAGCCCCCAAAGCCGCTCCCAGGGGTACCGTTGGGAGTGTGGAGTCAGCTGTGACACCTTCCAAGGTGTGGAAGGGCCACAAGAAACCCGGCAAGTCTGGGAAGAGCTGCACGGCGGAGAAGACCACCATCATCCCCGCTGCCCAGGAGGCCACCCCCAGCCCAGCTGCCCAGGAGGCCACCGCCAGCCCCAGCCCAGCTGCCCAGGAGGCTACCTCCAGCACCAGCCCCGCTGGGCCATGAAGGACCGCCGTCTCAAGCACCGCTGAACAGGGCATCGCCAACTCATGTACCGCTGAACAGGGCACCGCCAACTCAAGCACCGCTGAACAGGGCACCACCAACTCAAGCACCGCTGAACAGGGCACTGCCAACTCAAGCACCGCTGAACAGGACACCACCAACTCAAGCACCGCTGAACAGGGCACTGCCAACTCAAGCACCGCTGAACAGGGCACCGCCAACTCAAGCACTACTAGCCCATGAGCGGCAGGGGCACTGAAGCAACTGGGTCCATCACGGGGTGAGTAATGCACTCTGGGCACCAGTCCCCCTCCAGAACCAGTGTAGAGATCCATCCACTACCTCTGTCCTTCACAGGATGAAGCACTCTGGGCACCAGTCCCCCTCCAGAACCAGTGGGGACATCTATCCACTACCTCTGTCCTTCACAGGATGAAGCACTCTGGGCACCAGTCCCCCTCCAGAACCAGTGGAGACTGGTATCCACTTGAGAGACTGTGGCTTTGCTCTCCCCAGGATGGAACAGTGGGCAACCCACCCACTGTAGAGACTTGAGAGACTGTGGCTTTGCACTCCCCAGGATGCAGCAGTGGGCAAACCACCCACTCTAGAGACTCGAGAGACTGTGGCTTTGCACTCCCCAGGATGTAACAGTGGGCAACCCACCCACTGTAGAGACTTGAGATACTGTGGCTTTGCAGTCCCCATGATGTAACAGTGGGCAACCCACCCACTGTAGAGACTTGAGAGACTGTGGCTTTGCACTCCCCAGGATGGAACAGTGGGCAAACCACCCACTGTAGGGACTTGAGAGACTGTGGCTTTGCACTCCCCAGGATGTAACAGTGGGCATGTGGCCCCCCTCATGGATTTGTCATCGTGCACTCAACCGGCTGAGGTGCCCCCCCTTTTCCTCCCCCTGAGGTGCCTTTTTAGTTGTTGTCTGATGCCCCTGCAGTGTTCTCTCCGTCATGGGTGGGGATCTTGTGTGGGCCTCGCCCATACCGTGTGGACCCAGTGTTCCACGGACTTTCTTTGTGCAGTACCTGGACTACTATGCCTTTTAGATATTTTGTACATGGTGTATATATATATATATATATATATATATATATATATGCAAAAAAGAGAATAGAGAACTCTGGGTAGTTCCCAAGTTTAGGTGGAGAGCAGCTCTACTAAGGAGCACCCTGCAACACCAGAGACACTCTAGATTTGCTCACCTCAAATGTCTGTTTATCTAGCAAAGTATTTAAGCATTGGATCAGCAAAGTGCTATCCACGCCGAGCTAGATAGTGACAAAGTCTTTTGCCATTTATACAGCAAAGTCTTTAAGCGTAGGTTTGACACAGTATCAACCTTGCCGAGCTGTAAAATGACAAAAGCCATTTACCACTCCAGGCACAGTATTACAGCTTTGGAATGATAAAATACCATCCAAGCCAACCTGAAATGAGTAAAAGCAACCCCTGACACGTGTTTCGCTCTCATTAGAGCTCATCAGAGAGGTTTAGCTTTAGACAAAGCTAAACCTCTCTGATGACAGACATTTGAGGTGAGCAAATCTAGAGTGTCGCTGGTGTTGCAGGGTGCTCCTTAGTAGAGCTGCTCTCCACCTAAACTTGGGAACTACCCAGAGTTCTCTATTCTCTTTTTTGCATAATTTATGCATCACTCTAACCCTGAAAGGGATTTGTTTTGATATATATATATATATATATATATATATATATATATATATATATATATATATATATATTTCTGCCTACTTGCTTTTAATATATTACAATGGTTACACTCATTTTCTATTGTCTTTGCATTCTTCCGGGGGAGTTTGGGGGGGTGTAACTGTGATGTATTGATATGCATTAGTGTGTGTGTTGTAGTGGGTGAGGGTGGGGGTGTTGCATGTGTGTGTCCCTGTTTTTTCCCTCCCCCTCCCCTGTGTCGTAGGTGCAGTACTCACTGTGGTCTTCGCCGCCGGCGTTCGTGCTCCTGGTAGAGGAGCAGGAAGACTATCGCAGGTAGGATTTGGAGTTCCGGTTCCATGGTGTCTTCGTTCCTCGTGGAGTGTGTAGATGTGAACGTTTTCCCTTCGAAATTCCAGTTTCCGCCGTGTTTTTATCCGCGGTGAATCCGCCCCGGAAAAGGTGGCAGATTGGCCTGTCATAATAGTGTGGGTGGTACTTTGTCCTCCGCCTGTCTGTTGGCGGTGTCCGCCGCGCTGTTTGTTTGTACCGCCGTGGTGGTCTGAGTGTTAAAGTGGCTGTCTTTGTTGGCGGCTTCCGCCATGGTCGTAATTGCAATTTTTTTACCGCCGGCCTGTTGGCAGTCTTACCGCCGCTTTAACACCATCCGCCAGGGCTGTAATGACCACCATAATCTCTTGTTGTGCAGAAAGATAGATATGGTGAATGACATCAGTGTAACTTACCCACCCATGAGGCCAACAAGTACACATGCTTCTTTCCAGATGCCCCTCATTATCTTATCTGTACCACTTGTAGTTTCTTACATCAATGCTGAACTCTTGACCACAGTTTTTTGAGTTTTTTACAATATAAATGCTACTGGTGTTTGAACCTGAACTTTGAACTTCAGTCATGGCCTCATTGTTGAGACTGCCTGTTGTTCCCAGCTGAAAATCGATTAAATCTATATTATAGTGTCAAATTGATCTGTCTTATTTTATTAACAGATTTCACTCTAACAACTCCTACCACCTTTATGGTATGCCCCGAAAGTAGTAATTTTGGAACCTCTGCGCTTCTGACTGTAGAGCTCCTGTATCAACCAAGAAGGAAACTTTGTGACCCATCACCTTCCCCTGCACATAAGGTCCCCTCTGATCTACTTCTAGGGAAGTTGCAAGCCTGCACTCCTCACTATCTGAACAATCATCCGACCATTCATCGTTTATTCCATTCTCACCACGTAATGGGAACTGTTGTACTGCATTATTTTGACTCATTGTTTGACCTGTGACCTGTTGAGGAAGCATCACCTGTTGCGGTCCCATCGGAGCTAAAGGCAACTGCTGTCTAGGTACCATGGGAATCTGCTGTTGTATTTGATGCACCTGCGCTGGCTGAACACGTGGCATTTGCATTTGTTGCATAGGTTGGAGACCCTGCATCTAAACCATATTATTCTGGAAGTTCGGCTTTGGACCCCTCATTCTTGGGCCTCTCACATTTTGGAATTTACTGACATCATTGCGTTGTTGAACAACACCATCCTGCACCATCATCGGACATTCCTGCTTCCAGTGTCCCACGCCCCCGCACACATGGCATGGTGACACCTTCTTCATCCCTTGCACATCATTCTGAACCACAACAGTATTCAAGTCTGGGCCACGGTTCACAAAACCTCCTCGACCCCTGCCCCTCGGTTGCATCTGAAACATACTGTTCCCTTGCGGTTGCTGTACCATCTGCTGCACTCCGTTTCCCTGCATCCCTGCTTGAGCTGCCTTAATTTGCATCACCATCACCTTCTCTTTCAGCTTTCTCTGCTTCAACTCAATCTCGTCACTACAGTATTTCGCATATTGCAACACCTCATCAATCGGCTTCGCTTGCCAACAGATCAAATGATTCTTAATCATCTGACTAATTTCCGGCCTCAGTTCTTCAACAAATCTGAACACAAGGTGATTCATGCCTTTCTGTTCTATGACCTCTGTGCCACTGTAGTGTTTGAACGCCTTTAACAACCTCTCATAGTAAGCATCTATTGATTCTTTGACTTCTTGTGCCGTTCAATCGATTTTCTGCCAATCAGTGACTTAAGGCGACACCTTTTGTTTTAGAAACTCAATCACCTTATAGTAAAACCTCATCATTTCAGGAGACGGTGCTCCAGTAATCTTATCTCTTGCCGGTTCTTCTCTCGGCCAATCCACACTTCTCTTGCACTCAAGCCACAAATCAGCTGGAACTATAATCTCAAACAGGGTATTCAAGTCTTCCCAAAGACACTTCGCAAGCTTCACAAACCTGTCTGTCTGCTGATACCATTCTATCGGCTTTGCCCTCAACCTGGGGTAGTCATTCGTGAATGACACAATGTCACCTCTAGACCATGGTACAAGAACTGGAACCCCTCCAGCTGTTTCTCTCATCGGTAACATCTTTATTGTTCCCATGTCTGGCACAGCTTTCGCTTGCTGCGGTTCCAGGCAGTCACTTTTCCTCTTATCTCTCTTCTTTGCCCATCTGCCTTCCCACTTCTCTAATGCTCCCCAAACCTGAGCACTCTGCAGTATGTCTTTAAGGTGTGCCTTCATTCCAGTAAATCTCATGTGATCAAAATCTTTAGGCTCAAAGTCTAACCTATAACTCCTCTTCAGATGCTTAGTATTGTCTAAGTCTATGCCGTATTTGTCTGCCACGTTCGCTAACCTCTGGTGCACCTTGCTCACTTCTTTGGTTATTTTCGGGCACAGATATCTTAATTCTGCTTCGGTGTATGATTCTAATCTGTTCACTCCCATAGTCCCTTCAACTAGCTCCGCTGCTTCCAAACCCAACCTCACAAAATTCAGGTATTCCTCTCTCTCTGACCGCTCTGCTGTCGCAGGAGTAGTCTGTGGGGTGTTAAGCTTGTTTAACCATTCATTCAGTTGTTGTGCCGTCAAACCTTGCAACAAAATATTTTCAACCTGCACCATCGGTGGTTGTGATGTATTTGCACCCAATACCTGTGGGGTCAATAGACCCAAACCTGCTTGTCTTATGGTCTCTAAAGGAACCCCAATCGGACTGACGTCCAGCAAAGATCTAGATCTCTCCACTGTCTGTTCTCCCTGTGTCGTTCCTTGGGAACTTCCCGTAAACCCTCCTCTTATCACCTCCTGAGTCATTACTCATTGGTCGCATACAATAGGCTTGGCCTGCGCATATACCGGTACTGGCGGACCAACAGTAATCAGCAATGATATAGCAACTGGTGCCTGTCCGTTTCCCAATCCCGGAGGAGCATTAACTCCCATAGCTTGATTCATCATAGGTGCTGTAACTAACTGCGGTCCTGCGACCGAAGTGTAATTCAGGACTGTCTGTTGCTGCGGCTGGGGCAGCAAATGTCGAGTTGGCTCAATCTGCATTAATTTTGATCTCGTGTATACTGGATCAGACGGCACCATCAAATTCATAGTCGTCTCTAATACTGGGACATCAGGATAGAGCCTCTGAACTGGTGGTGGCTGCAACTGTATCTGCGTCTCAGTTGCAGTGGATACACTAGCACCATTCTGTATCAGAGCTGATGTGATAACATTATTTGCCTGTGCTGCGCTTGTGGTTCCCTGATTTTGTGTCGGATTTACAGGACCTGCACTAGTACTCGGTCTATTGTCATTCATGGCATATGGTGGCGGTCGATCATGTAACAACTGATTAAGAAATTCATCATCATCTGAATCATCTGCATCTGCCCAAGACTTCTGAGTCTCCTTCTGCTTGCTAGAGCCCTTGTCTGTTTTACAAGTGGCCTTTCTTCCCTGTGTTTCGGCTTCTTGAGTTATCGCCGAAAACATCCTAACTCCGTCTATTATTTCCCTTCTCCACATCCTGGTCTCACTATCCCATCTAGCTTCTGCTGAGGTCTTTTCTGCTTTCCTTATTCTCCGCTCAAATTTCTGTTGCCTCTGTCGTATGGCCATTAATTCCCAAATTGCTAATGCCTCAAACTGAGCTGTCTCGGAGATGGCTTCTGCTCATTTAGCGCTTTCTGCAAATTTTCTAGAACCCCTATGTTAAATTTTCCATTCTCTGGAAACGCCAAACACCCATCTTTCTCTGTTAATTTGCACCAATGCTTTAGCTAAAAGCATGGCGCAACTCCCTTTTCCTCCATTACGGCATAAGCTGGAGTATCCTCTGGCGGTGTAGGCTCCCCAACACTCGCGGTAATATAGGTATCTCCCCTCAAAGCACTCTTTAAAAGCCTTGAAAAACTTCATTTTGCATCTTTTGTTTTGCTTATAATTGAATCAGGAAGTGACTTTAATTCCCAGAACACTCTTCGCCTACCTTCTCAGTGCGGCCCCAATGACGTCACACACACTGCGGCTGACAAAGTCTTGCGGCTTGTCTTCCTCACTCTAAATCCACACACAACTAATGCAATATATTGCGAGCACCTTAACAACAAACCCCAAATTTGCCGGTTTACTATAGGAAGGGTAACACAATCGCTTCAGAACTTTACAGAGATTTCACTTGAAGCCTCGACCGCTACTCTCTCCTTCTCAGATCCTGCACTTGCAAGCAAAATTTGACCCGCCAATTCTACTCTCGACTGGTCAATGGTTCGTCCTAGTGCACTTTAGAACTTGCCAAATCTCCATCGAAGGTTTCATTCACACATTTTGACTCAAGCTCGACTCGTCAACCACGCCCGATTGACCTATTAAACCGCGCAAATTACAACATAAACCAAGTGTCTCATACACTTATCAATATACTCCGGAGTCTTAGACCATGCCGGGTCTGTACATCACCAACAACCATGTGCACAATTCTTTAGCACAAAGCGCCATACTCACATGAAGTTCGCTGACTTCCCTCCTCTCATACTGCGGAGTACGCCCACTCCTACTAAAACATTACCTTGCCTAAATTCTCACAAACCTCACAATTCACCTGCGATATGCATAAGCTGGGCAAGCGCAAATTCTACGTCATACATACTATCACTAGAATGCCGAGAACGTACCCAACTCACTTAGGCAAGCTCCGAGATTCTGGGAAAGTCATTGGGGACTTAGGGGCAAATCATACCTCCAATCTGCATTATCTCAAAAACAATTCCAAAACAATGGTCCCTCATCCTAGGGCCCCAGAGGGCCTAAACCGTCCTCTGTTACCAGAACTGATAACGCGTCCCGTTCTCGCTAATTTATCTCGTCTGGGACTCGTTTTAGGCCAATGAATATTTTGACCCTGATTGAAGACACTTTAGAATGAGGCAATTAATCAACATGCCAGTCAATAAATCAATAACGTCAGCAATATTTTCATTAACAAATCAATTCAACTCAGATAGTGACATTGGTAAGAATAGAAAACCACTGTGGCCTTTCAGTAGTGAATAACCACACGGATTTAGTATGATTTATGATATTTATTCCCTATAGATTATACCTCTTCGAGTAAGTTTATTAGTCTCAATACTAGAAAATACATCAACACAGTAATAATATTGCAAGTCGAATAAGACTTCATCAATGCAAAAATCATAAACATTAGAACAAAGCACGACGTCAACATGGGTTAATCTTAGCAGTTTCAATAGCTCCTTATTCAACAAAACATAGATTCAGTAATTTTGTCTATTTGCGTCCGTTTAGTGAACTCCTTAACTAACCTTCAATTAGCATTGGCATGTTGGGCTAAAACAATTTAGCAACACAAATTTAGAAAACATCTAACTATGGTCTCTATCAAAAGAAAAGCAGTTGGTACCTAGAAAGAAAAGGAAAACAGACAATTACAATCTCATCATCATATAGTTACCCTCCATAATGAATCAGCATACGGAGTCAGTCTTTGTCCTCAGGACATCAGTTGATTCGCCACCAGCCAGGAAGCACAGCAAAGTTCAGCAAGACGGGCAATAAGGGACACTTCCCTCATAAGGAGGAAAAGTATGAACCGGGCAAGGCAAAGTAAGGATAGTTCAAAGGATCAGGCAGCAAGTCAGAGTGACAAAGTGGCTGGATAATAGCAAAGGCACCTAATGGTTGATTTTACCTTGTGTCCAAGAATTATATCGATCTTGTGGTACAATCCCCTAATTTTCCAATTGGGTAAGTTTTGGCGCACCATTATCTCCATCCAATGGTTTACTTGTCGCTTCATTAAGATCGTCACATTAGAACAGTTCTCACGTAGTGTTTGGCTTCTGTAATTGACGTCTCCAACGGGTAGAATGTCAGGTACAATTTCATGCTCTCGTGGTCCTCTCACAGTCCCAGTCAGTAGTTCCATTGTCTATACCAGTTCAGGCGACCTTGTACCTGTTGCAAGTTTACACTGTTGCATTCGGCAAGAATGTCTCCTTGAGCAAGTCGAGTCTCATGAGAAAGAACTTACACCGGTTACACACATCTTCCAGCTTATGGAAAAGTATGGCTACATGTCCTTCAGCAAGTCAGCACATTGCACGTTAGAAAATTACATTTAATATGAAACTGGGCAGCTAGGCCCCAACTCATGCTAACTAAGGCCTAGTGATTAATTAGCAAAACCTTAACATATAGCTCTTAATACTAATACAAAATCATACATTAGTACATTCATATTTCATTATTAGTCAGTTTCATTTATCATCGTATACATTGGTGGCCACTCCCCGTGGTCACATTTCAAGCACACGTTTAGTAAAAGCACATTAATACATTTTCTATGCGGCATCATTATACATTAATTCATAAACATTTCATGTTAAATTTTGATTATAAAACTACACTCCAACAAGGGTACCTAGGTACCCAGGGCATTGGGGTTCCAGGAAATCATTGTGGGCTGCAACATTTCTTTTGCCACCCATAAGGAGCTCATACAAACCTTTCTTCAGGACTGCCACTGCAGCCTGAGTGAGATAGTGCAGACACTATTTCAAAGCCATTTTTCACTGCACCAGGTAACTTATAAGTCACCTACATGTCTAACCTTCAGTTACTGAAGGCTAGGTGCAAAGTCACTGTGTGTGAGGGCACCCATGCACTAGCAAAGGTGCCTCCACATTGTCCAGGACCAATTTCCCAGACTTTGTGAGTGGGGGGACACCATTATAAGCGTGCACTACATATGTGTCAATATATTATGTAGCTTCACAATGGTAACTCCAAATATGGCCATGTGAGGTGTCTAAGATTGGGAAATTGAATCCCCAATCCTAATCTGGTATGGGGGGGGGCAATTCAATGCACCCTGGGGGCTCCACCATGGGCCCCCAGTACTGCCAAACCAGCTCTCTGAGGTTTCCACTGCAGCCCCAGCTGCTGCCACCTCACAGACAGGTTTCTGCCCTTCTGGGGATTGAGCAGCTCAGTCCCAGGAAGGCAGAACAATGCATTTCCTTTAGGAGAAGGGTGTTACACCCTCTCCCATTGGAAATAGGTGTTACAGGCATGGGAGGGGTATCCTCCCAAAGCCTCTGGAAATGCTTTGAAGGGTACAAACAGTGCCCGTGTTGCATAATCCATTCTACACTGGTTAAGGGACCCCCAGTCCCTGCTCTGGCGCAAAGCTGGACAAAGGAAAGGGGAGCGACCACGCCCCTGTCCATCACCACCACAGGGGTAGTGCCAAGAGCTCCTCCAGGGTGTCTGTGGGAACATCTGAGTGGCCAGTGCCAGCAGGTGATGTCAGAGACCCCTCCTGATTGGTGAATACCTAGGTAGGTAGCCAGTCCCCCTCTCTGGGCTATTTAGGGTCTCTCCTCTGGGTGTTTCCTCAGATTCGGTTTGCAAGACTCCACCAGGACTCCTCTGCATCCTCTTCTTCAGCTTCTGACCGTGGGATCAACCGCGGACTGGTCCAGGAACCACTGTAACTGCAACAAAGTATCCAGGAAGGCTACTGTGACCTGCAACTTCAGCTCCAGCCAGCAACTGCAACAGTTCCCAGGTTGTGCACGCTCTGAGGACTGCCTGTCTTCACCCTGCACCAGAAAAACAGAAGTAATCTCCCGTGGAGTGAAAGAGCCACTTTCCTGCTTCAGCAGGCACCTCTCTGCAACGACGACCGGTACTCTGGGACTGCTCTCCTGCCAACAAGCGTGATCCTTGGAACATAGGCGGTGGACTGAAGTGATCTTGACTGTCCAAAGATCCAGCTGTCCAAATTTGGTGAAGGTAAGTGCTTGCCTTCCCCTGCCAGACAGTACCCCGTGCATTCCATCTTCTGCAGCTCCTTGGGCTTCTGTGCACTTCTTCAAAGTTCTTCATACTCAGTGTAGCTCAGGTCCCCAGCACTCTATCTTGTGGCGCTCAGCTCCCTGAGTTGATCTCCGGCGGCGTGGATCCCTCTGTGTAGTGCTGCGATGACCGCACTTTACAACTCCTTTGTCCCCATGTCCTGGGACTCTTGTGGGCGCTGACTGGTCTTCTGAAGGCTCTCTGAAGTGCTGATAGCCCCCTCGGTCTCCTCAGTCTGAGTTGAGACCCCCAGGTCCCTCCTGGGTCCGGGCAGCTCCTCTTTGATGCAAAACGCATTTTTGCACGAACCAAGGCTTGTTGGCGGAATCCAGTGACGTAAACAGCCTGCATCCAACGACTCGATGTGGGACACCTCTTGCACCAAGCAGGAACCCGCAACTATCTTCTTTGGTGCATTTCTGTACTTTTCTCCAAACAGGAAAACCCACTTTTCCACCTTCTTCCAGGTTGGCAGGGGCTCCTGTTCTTCCTGGACTCTTCATTGACTTCTGGAACTGGTCTCCTCTCTCCACAGGTCTTGCGGTCCAGGAATCCATTGTTGGTTTCTTGCAGTCTTGCTTGGGTCTTGCATAATCCTTCACCACGGCTTCTAGTGTGCTCTGAAGAAACTTTCTGTACTTTACTCCTGTTTTCCTGGGCTCTGGGGCGAGGTACTTTACTTACCTTTGGTGTTTTCTTACACTCTCAGCTCCCCTCTACACAGTACACTTACCTAGGGGGGGAATCCGACTTTCGCATTCCACTATTTTAGTATATGGTTTGTGTTGCCCCTAGTCCCATTGCCATCTAATGTGTTTTTCACTCTTTGCACTATTCTATGACTGTTTACTTACCTGATTTTGGTTACTAGTGTATATATTGTGTATAATACTTACCTCCAGAAGGAGTATTGCTTCTAAGATATTTTTGGCCTTGTGTCACTTAAATAAAGTACCTTTTTTTTTGGTAACACTGAGTATTGTCTTTTATTGTGTCTAAGTACTGTGTGACTATAGTGGTATTGCAAGAGCTTTGCATGTCTCCTAGTTCAGCCTTGGATGCTCTGCTACAGCTACCCCTAGACAGCCCAAGCTGCTAGAAACTGCCTCGATTTCACTAAGGTGGATCACTAGACCTGGTATAAGGTGTAAGTACCTCTGGTACCCACTACAAACCAAGCCAGCTTCTCAAAGCAATAAAACAAGCATTTGCAATGGAAAGGGTCTCGCGTTTGCTCGAGTTAGAGCTATTAGCATTGTAAACTCCTAACCAGACTTTTCTTGCCGCATAAATTGAAAATGAAAAGTAAAACAGTTTCACATAACAAACCATACTTTTCTTGCCATATAAACTGAAAAGTAAAGGTTTCACATAACCGAGCCGATGGCCACCATCAGCAAACACACAAAGGGAAATAAAAGTTGGCTCACATTGAAACCTATTGACAAAAGTGCAATTATCCATGTAACTGGCAAAAGTGGAATTACCTATGTAACAGGATCGATGTCATGTAAAGCGCTCGACTACTGCCCAGCGAGATCGTGCTGCAAAATAAAGACAAAAAGTAGTCCAGAAACCAAATGGAAAACATGGAGCCTCGTATGTTTTCAGTAGTTGGTCGGTGCGCTTGAGGAGACCTAAACACCAGAAAAGGCATGACATATGCATGCCTTTCACTAATGAAAGCAAGCGGATTTTAAAACGCAAGCCCACAAACCAAGGAAAGTGACTGATGTGACATTGCCATGGTCAGAGGCCCGAAGAGAGATTACAGCAGGGGGCGGAGTGCTTTACCCTTGCCCCTAAAAATTGCCCACAAAGTTAAACATAATGGCGCGGATGTTACCTTTGCCACAGCTTTATTAATTGGATCCTATCTTGGTTTTAGCTCCAGTAATTGTTGACTTGGTGAAAACCTCTTTACTGAAGGAACTATCTCACATTTTATTAAGCAAGCATGGATCACACAGTGCTCAAGTTGTAAGGTCAATCACTTCCTGTTTATTGCCAGTTACCAGCACTGATCTAATGCACTATTTTAAAATTCAAGCAATTTTCTTCCTGATGCACGGGTGGAGTGATTGAGACTGCCTTGACTCCCACACAAACTAGACTCAGATAGTCAATGGACCAGGATGTATCTATCGTTCAGTGGTGGTTTCTTATAAAGGGTGTCAGGACTCCGCCCCCTTTACTTTCACCCCTCCACAGGGCATGTAACAAATGAAAGTAATCGTGAGGTAAAAACTGATTCAAAAACACATTTACACACTTTATCTGTCTTGCTGGGGGCCGAGACTGCAGCCTGCTTCACAGTGCCATTCACTGTGCTTTTTGTTGCAGTGATGCAGGCATTCACTAAACCTGCGACCCCAAAAGCTAGAATATTTGCTGGGCTGACATTCTCACAGCCCTGAGGCCTGTGAGGTCATCAGCTTGGCAAAGACATAGCTTTGAGTGCACTTCTCCAGCCCCTGACAACATGGGTTTACAGTTAGCCCCGGGCGTATTAGTCTGAAGCCCTGTAGCGCCAGGGCTTCATGTCAGTCAGTGAGTGGAGAGCATACTCACCCCACCTTTTCTCAACTCCTCACAGGGTTCCACCGTGTGGCGAGTTGGGAAGGGGTGGGGTCAACGCAGCAGGCATGAAGATAAACTGAGCAGACTTGTGATGTATGCTTCAGTAAATATAGGACGCCATTAAGCTCTGATGATTAATTGCCAGCCAGCACACTCATGTCATCAGAGAAGGTGGTACATTCGTCTGGTTAAACATTTTCATTGAACGAGTTTCCCTCCAGTCCAGATGGTGTCCCACAATCCCAACCCTGTGAGGTAAGTAAAAAGCTTAGCAGCTGCACTGGGCCACATCTAAGTAAGAAGCAGATTTAGCCTAATCATTTCACCTGTGCTTAAAACCAAAAAATAATTAATTGTGTAATGTAACTGGTACTCATGTAAAGCGCTCAAATACCTTGCGCTATATAAAACTGCAAAAGACTAAAACCAAAATGTAATCTTTTGAAACTAATGTCTTTTAGCAAGGTATGTGAGGCAATCAGTGATAAGGTACTGGCACTTAATTACCACCTTTATTTTGTGGAAGGGAACACATCGGTGATGTTTTCTAGACGATTGTTATTTAAAAAACACAGTTTCTTTAAAAAATGGTCTGTTCAAGTCTGGTTCCTACATCACCACTGCAGCTAAAAGAGATCACCTGCTCCAGTGTTCTGGGAAAGCACAAACCTGATAACTAGGTGCTATGACAAAGGGCATGGTCCCCTTAACACCCTCAGCTATCCTATAGTTAAGCCAGTAGCACTGAGACAAACCTGCTTAGTCGGCCCGGCACGGTATTGTGTATTTTCCTGCAGTTTTGATGTAGTGCGAAGTGCATGCGAATCAGAAAGAAGGGGCCAAAAAGCATCTCAAATTGATAAAACCCAGAGACTGTCAGAGCCCATCGCAAACCTTCAGTGACAACTTGGCACTGAAAGTTTGCGATGGCCCCTGACATTTGTATGTGCATACAGGCGAGGGATATTGCAAGGGGCAGAACGGTGCTTAGTCTGAGAGTGGTGTGTTACCCCAAGGGTGTGGCAGCCTGGTGCAGGTTTTGGGCAGTATTTTGTTAAGTGCTACGGGAAGAAAGTAATGAGGACATTGGTGAAGCACATGTTTAAAAACTGCGTGCCATCAACTACAGCGACAGCTTCCAAAAAATATTATGAAACCTAACGTGGACCTTCAACGGCCCGCCTCGACCCTAGCCCCTAGTCCAGCCCCACCACTCGTAAACTTCACCAGCCACCACTTCTATCATTCAGTCTGCTGTGTTTGTACATTTAATTTGACTCCCGGGAGCATGCCTTCATTGTTGGGATAGGTAGTTGTGTTATCAGATCAGAGGACTCGGCACGGTTTGAAACCTTGAAATCTGCAGATTGACAGCTGGTATAGGTGCATTTGGATGAGATTTAGGACTGGTTACCAGGCCATTCCTCAGAAACTCTTATCTCTCTCTGTTTTGGAAAAACATATTGGTGAAGCCAGTTAAGAGTTAACACATTGGTACAGGCATTTTATGCTGATGGTCTTGGATTGTCCACATGTTGTCATTCTCTGCAATTGATAGTTGACTCTAGAGGCATTTGTAAAGCACAATCCTAACTAGAACACTGAACAAGATCAGGAACTCTGAGGTATGATTAACGATGTTTTACAGTGATCAGGATGTTCGAGGGTGGTGAGTTCTGTTCTAATGCTGATGAGGGCCTTGTTCCAGAGCTGGAGAATGGATGATTGGCCCTGCATCGGTTCACAGATGGACATGGGCTAATTTTATGAAACTAAATGGCTCCAAAACCCAGGTTTGTAGCATCTTATCCAATATACACCTGCAATTTAGAAGTCGTTTCCTGCGTACTACATTTCAAGGACTCAATAGGTCTATTAAGGGAAAAATAAAAACATTGTGCCCTTTTGGATGTACTTGTTTTCCTGGAAGAACATCCAAATTAACACCATATATAACTATTCCCATTTCTATTAATATGGAATATTGATAAAATGAATTGGTCCTATTTATCAGAAGGCAATTTAGATGCCTTTGCATGGGTCATACTCATAAACTCATCTAAAATAGATTACTGTAATATGCAATAGGCAGAAAGTTGCCAGCCAGTCTGAACAGGCATTCAGGATTTTCACTGGAACACAGAGAACATTCAGCGTGACTCTGCCGTAAAAAATCTATACTTGCGTATCTCGCCAAATGATACAGATTATGGAAATGAGTGATGCTACTAATAATATAAAATTAGATCACACTACCTGGAACAGGAGCAAACAAAGCAAGCCGATTGTATACCATATTTTCCTATTATGTAATAAAGTAGGAACACACTGACTTGACCTCAAATATTTCTCAACTTTTCAATTTGATAAGTGAATAGCAGGTATTTTCAGAATTTTGTACTACGTAAACACAACAACTACAGTGTGGAGCAAAACTTAAGTTTGGGGCTAATGCAATTATTCTCATTCCCTATTGCACAATCAGAAATGGTAGTGCATATCGATTTGCCCCGCTTTATTTAAACAATGTACATTTTCTGTTTCTAAGGCTCACTGAGAAGCACTTGTTCTCAGTTTGTTTCTCTTGTTGCATTCTTGTAGCACTTGATTTTACTAATTGGGGTTTCGCACCATTTAAGTAAGAGAGGAACAGGAACACAATTGAATGGTTGCTTCACCTATTTTGAGTTATCATTTGTTCCACCCATGAATATCCCATTAAGTGAGGTTTTCTGGAGTCCTTTGAGCTACTGATGTGGCTTATTGCTGTAGTAGTAGTTCCTTGAAATGGTGTCCCTATTGCACAAAAGTTCCCTTTGTGACTTGCAAATATAGTGAATAAAAAAAGCCACATATTCGCCTAAAACCTGCATATAGGCACACTGGAGCGCTAGAAAAAGATAGGGAAGCAAAAATGTAGAAAGTGAGAGAAGCCGACGAGACAACATAAGTTAATGCTGGAAAACAGCTAGAATAAGAGAAGGAAATTGTAGAAATATTGCAATTCATGTCTGAAGGAGAAGTAAACAAGATCTACAGATAAGGGAAGCAGGTGAAGAACATTTAAGCTGGCAGTTGAAAAGGAGGCCTATTGTGTCAACTGAAAAACCTACTTTCTCTCACTTAGGGGCCAATCTAAACCATAGACTACGGTCTTTGCTCCATTTTGCCATTGGAGATAAATACTCCATCACCCTGACAGAGTACCTGCCCTCTGAATCCAGAGATGTCCGCTGACCCAGTGGACCTCTCCTACATTGGCAGGAACTGCTGTTCTGTCAATGTCATGTTGACGGACCATCCATCAAACGCTAAACCTTTTTATATTCACAAAAACAAATTCCTTGTATGAAATTGGGTTATTGGTAAAGGGAGTGGAAATCTTTCTCAAGCAAGAACCACAGTTCTTACCACAGTGAACAACAAACGTCACTAAATTAACCTGTGCTTAAGGTAGCACAAAATAAATCAGGTTTAACTTAGAGACATTGTGTAAATTATTTATGCAACAATAAACCAGTAATAAAGTGAACTAACAATACAAGAATAACCACACCAAAATATGAAAATAGAGTAATTTTTTATAAATAAGTGAAACCAGAATGACAAAATCTAATCAGTAGCACTGGAGATATGAAATGTAAAACTTTTAGTTAAGTATAGCACCTAAAAGCACAAAGCACCACTTGCAATCATGCAATTGTTCTAGACTGGGGAAATTCACAAGTTGAGCCTGCCACATTGGAGCACGGGCCAGATACAGGGACCAGGTCAGTCCCATTAAACAAGTTACCTTCTCAAAATCTGGCACGAAGAGTCCAGTTTGCGGTGAAGGAGGACGTCACGAGGAGAGCGTCATGGATGGTTGTTGCTGTAGTGCCCAGAGCAGGCCTTGTGTCATGGACAGTTGTCACTGTAGTGCACAGATGCGGTCGGGTGTTGTGGACGGTCACTGCTGGAGTTTTGCATTGGTTATCACCATGTGTTGTCATTGCTGTAGCGCGAAGTGCGGAGCTTGCGTTGTGGGTCATTGCTGGTGGTGCTTCATGTTGGCTGGCATACTTCTTGGCATGAACTGGGTTGTTTGAGGAAAACGAAGAGACCAAAACTTCAGGATTTCACCTTTCATTGCAGAGCAGTGCACTCTGATGCCAGCTAAGGGCTCATGGACTCACTCTAGCATAGTCCAGCAGGGCTCAGGCAGGCTCAGTTTCAGCAGGTCAGCAGTGCAGTTGCAGGGAGGGAGGCCTCAGGAGCTTGTTGTGTCCCTACGGCTCAGAACAGGAGGTCAGGCAACTGACCCTTGAAGTCACCCAGGTTAGCCTGGAATAAAGGGAGTAGGTCCAGTCCTCCTTCACCGAATCTGGGGCAGGCCTCAAGCCGCAGAGCAGACCTCTGGAGACCAAGGCAGGCCTCAGGCAGCTGAGCAGTCATCTGGTTAGAACCAGGGCAGTGATCAGTTGTACAAGGCACTCCTTTTTCTGTAGTCCCCAGTTCCAGAACTGCACTGAAGAGTTGGTTCAGAAAGTCCAACATGTATACCTGGTGCCAGCCTTTAAAGTGGGGTTGAGACCCTGGCTACCCTTAAACCTGATTATGGAAAGTTCTTCCCTTACCTGTCAAGATTTCAAGTAGTCTTGATTCCCTGTGTAGGTATGCTGGAGGCAGCCCTTTGAAGGGTAAGTGGGGTGGGGAACAGCTCTTCACCACCTATCCAGGCCCGATGGCCCATCCTGTCAACACTTTGCCGCCTTTTGTCTCACTCGCTGTGAGCAATATACAAAGGCCAACTGCCATGTGACCCAGGATACAGACTGCAAGCACCAAATGTCTGGGACAAGAAAATGTCAACTTTCTAAAAGTGACATTTTCAGAATTGTGGCTTAAAATCTGACTTTGCCATTGAAGAGGGTTTTAAATTACAGTTCATTTGAGTCCCACCTTAACATGCCTGTAAGTTCCCAATTAAACATTAGCACTTATTAAATGTAATAATGTAACTCATGTTTTTAAATACAATGCCCCCTGCCACATGGGCTGTTCATCACATATGTTAGTGGTGCCTTATATGATATAAAAAGGAAGGTTTAGGCCCTGATAAAGATTTATTTTGCCAGGGTGAATTGGCAGTCTAAAACAGTCCTACAGGGCACAATGGCTGGCCTGAGACATATTTTAAAGTGCTACTTAAGTGGGTAGCACAATGAGTGCTGCAGGACCACTGGTAGCATTTAATTTGCAGGCCCTTGGTACATGTAGTACCATGTAAAAGGGACTTAAAAGTAAATGAAACATGCCAATGAGAAGTAGTCCAATGTTACCATGATTTAGGGAGAGAGCACAAGAACCTCAGCACTGGTTAGCACTGATAAACAGCACATAGTTTCAAGGCCAACAAAAAGTTCATTTAGAAAACAAAAGGAGAAAACATTTGGGGGAAGGCCACATAAAAGATGTCAGGTTTAACAATCCCAAAGCAGGAATTTGTTTTTAAACTAAAAACCCTCCTAAATATGGGAGTTATCCCCCCCTGGCCTGGTGGTCACTTTCAAATGTTCACAGTCCCTTGCTACCAGATTTTACCTGGTGGTGATGGGAAATGGCCAATTGACCACCCACTCTAAAACAGTTGGGTGGTCAAATGGCCAAACCTTCTATGGTCTTTCCTCTGTCAGGGTGTCAGATGTGTATGTCAGCGACGGACTAGTCTTTGTCGCTAACATGCTGAAGTTCAGCTTGACTTTAAATGAGGTGGGTGGAACTTCAGTTTGGCAGAAACTCTAAATCAGGGCATAAACCAGAGTGTTGAGAACTCAATCTAGGCCTTTCATTTTCATCTTTTAGCATACTTCTACAGGTGCTACTATTGATAGTTTGTAATTGAGATACTTTTTTCTCCCTACTGCCTAGATCCCACCAGGTAAGAGAATTTGCCCTGCTGTTATTAAGATAGCGCCTCATGGAATTTTTCTACCTATTTTTCTTGCATGTTCTAGAACAGTCTCAAATGCAAACAAAACTATTGTGTGACAGTGGCTACACTGAATACTGCCTCTTATTTACAGACTTGTTGTAAAAATTCCATTATTTCAAATTAGCCAATTTTAATACTAGCCCTGTCAGGATTTAATTCCCCCATGTGGAGTTGTAAGAAATTAACACCATAAGTAAAACTTACATTCCGAAAAACTGAAATCTTCAATTGGAAATCTGAAAATCTCACCCTAATGTGTTGTGGACAACACAAATGTGGTGAGGACCCACAAATGCAATTTCCATATGTTTCTAAGTTACACCTACATGATCTCTTTTCTTTAAAGTGGTTTTATTTTAGTGCAAGGAAGTTTTTCAGGTTCAAAAACGGAATTAAAAAAACATTTTATGATTTTACAAGCATTTATTTGTGTATTATCCATATTGCTCTGGTGTAGGGCAGTCTGCAGACTGAGGGCATGATTACGAGTTTGGTGGTTCAGAGACAGCCATGGCGGCAGCCTGACCACAGCAGTGTTGGTGTCCTGACAGTGTTTTTACAGTAAATAGAGTTAAATAGACAAAAGACCATTGTGTTTCTGCCCACACCACCAGCAAATCCCTACCACAGTATTGGAGGGATAGCCCAATGTGGCTATTGTACTCTGGACCGCAAGTGCAACAGCTGTCCCAATCATGATGTTGCTTACAGCTGACGTGATCATGGCAGGCCAAACACCACATTTGAGCTTGTGGAAACGGGGGTTATAGGGCCGAAACTCACCTGTAGGCAGCCCCACGCATCCAGTGCTGCCAATCCTACATGTCCTGCCACTGCTTGTGCTGCTCGATGGTGCACAAAATTGACTGCAATGTGGACGCAACTGATGGTAAGCCAAACACCTATCCTTTCCCTCACACTCCACAGCAATTCGATAGCCCACTATTGACCTGATATGTGGGCTTTGCTCCATGGTCCAAAAGACTGTCTGTGCCCAGGTTCAGGGTCCTACACAACATAGGTCACAATCAAAGCCCTACAGCGCCCCTTTGGCCTGGTCACTGACACTACACAACCAAACACTAAAAAACTTTCAATGTGCGCACATCCCAGTCACAGGGATAGCGATGTGTTCATAACAGTGTGTCATACAACAGCAGATCCTCATTAATCTCACACATAGAAATTGAATTGACAACCTCACACTGTTCACATGCCATGGCCTGCCGTGAAATAACAGATAAATCTGTATGTATGTGTCATTGAACCAAAACACACCTCCTCTGCAACATCCTTGTAATGGACTCACACATATCATCCACATTGCAAAAGAATGTAAGGTAAATGAGATGCAGAATAATTTGTATAACAAACATCCAAAGCACACAGTGTAAACAATCCCTTCACAATAAATATGGTTGCATCAGAGGGACCTCAGAAAAGCTGCTGTGCAGGGACACATTCCACTGTGCACACATCTCTAAAACACTATTTGCTCAGGAGCTGTAGCCTGATGATTATCAGGGACAACAAACAGCATTACCATGTGTCATGCCCATGTGGCAAATGTGTAAGTGCAAGTCTAGACAGCAAATACAACAGTAACATGAGTCATGCAGTAAGATAAAGTAGGTGTAAGACACATGTCAATCCAATTGTATAGGAAGGTAGCACATTTGAACTCCGTCTATGTGTAGCGAAACAAACCTCCAAACTGCACACATGATACAAATGTCCAATCTACCTCAGGGGGAGAAATGAAAAACGATATGTTGACAATGGCCAAGCCAAGATGAAATACTTACCATATGAAACAACACACAATGCAATTCCACCCTCACTTGGACTACATCCATATATCCATCCATCCAACATCTCCCCATGTCCTGGATGACTCGAGCACTGGTTCCAAAGTCAGATTTTTACCTCTACATCAAATGGATCATTAATCAGACTTAAACACAACTGTAGTCTTACATCACAAATTTTAAGTGAACATTAAAAAAGTAGAAAATTAATTGCAGGACCAATGTTGAGCACAGCAACCAAAGGAATTGTATTGTAAAAACTCCAAAAATGGAGTAAAAGCCAATGGCCAGCCAATGAAAACATGTGCATAGCACACTGCTGTACCCCAGAACTTGCCTCACTAATCACTGCCACAGGAATCTCCACAGGAAGGGACATCTAATGGAAAGTCCAGACACTCAATGATAACCCTTGTGTCAGGTGGGGTTTAGGATTGGTAGATTTGGTTTTAGGAGGGGTGGGCTTTAAATTGAGAGGAGAGCATCTCTACTTGGGTGTGGGTGGGGTATGGCTGGGTCCGGAGGGGCAGGTGTCATTGTGGAGGACTTGAACGTGGACGGGATAGGTTGGGTTGTGGGCAGGGTTCTTTTGGGTTTGGGAGAGGGGATTTCATAGGGGAAGGGCAAAGCCAAACAGGAAACATTCATTGGGGAAATGGGGAGGGTGTACAGGAGGGATTAGAAGGTTGAGGAAATGCTTGTGTCTGATGTGGCTTTGCGTGTTGTTGGTGCTGGTGCATGTGTGTCTGAAGTATGTGTGTGTTTTGTTGGTGTCTGTGTGAGTGTGGGTGTTTGCGTTTCTTGGTGGGCTGGAATGTGAATGTGCTGGGTAAGGTGGGAGTGGTGGGTGTGTCTGTGTGTTGTGGTGGTGTCTGGGGTATGGTGGATGTGGTGGGTGTGTCTGTATGTGTTGGGGTTGTGTCTGGGGGTATGGTGGATGTGGTAGGTGTGTCTGAGTGTGTGTTGGTGTGGCGTCTGGGGTAGGGTCGATGTGGTGGGTGTGTCTGTGTTTGTTGGGGTAGTGTCTGGAAGTATGGAGGGAGTGGTGGCTGTATTGCTGTGTGCTTGGGTGGTGTGTGAGGTTATGGTGGATGTGGTGGTGGTTGTGAGAGGGATGAGTGACTGTTGAGTGCCTGCATGCTTGTGTATTTTGTGGTGTTTGTGTTTATGTGTGCTCCTTGTGGCTTTTGAGGGTGCTTTGGACATGTATGGGAATAGGGAAATTGGATGGGGAAAAGGAAGGAGGTGGAGGAAGGATTGTAGGGGGTGGAAAGCTGCCATGAGGGAGAAGGACAGAGTCTGAAAATATCTCTGTAGGGCAGACATAGCACTATGAATGTCTTCCAGATAAACAACTATCTGTTGGAGCTGGGTGCCCTCCATCTGGATGACATTCAGAATGGCAGTGTGACTCACAGAGATGCTCTTCAGGAGTTCAATAGCCTCCTCACTCCCGGCAGCAAGGGTATCAGGGACAGGGGGTGAAATGCCTGGTGCAAAGGAGACAACTAGTCCCTTGGTGTAGGGGGCCCGGCCAACTGGGTGGGGAGCAACAGGTAGGCTGGAAATGGAACTGGGAGCAGTGGACAAGGATGGAACAGGAGCAGGTCCGGAGTGTTCCGCTGCCACTAGGGAGGCTTCACTGGAAGTCCACTCTGAAGATGATGATGTGGAGCTGGTGTCCTCCGTGGCACTCCCTTCACCCTCAAACCACCCCATAAAGGGGCTTCCAAACCTGGAGCCCATAGCCATCCTCTGACTATGGGGTCCAGGTTTTCTCCTTCTTATGCAAGTCTCTTTATGGGGTGGTTTGAGGAGGAGTGGAGCAGGGGTCCTGGGGCCACACAATGGAATATGTAATTTTTTTATTGGGGATGATACATTGATGATTGACTTATGATATGGAGAGGCACCACTAGTGAGCTGAAAGATTTTTGTGGTTATCTGAATAATAATGATGTAAATATTAGATTCACTTACCAATATAGTGAAGAGAGTATTGTATTTTTGGATATGGAATTGTGTATTGAAAACAATATCATTCAGAGATGGCTGTATCGGAAAATGTCAGCTTGCAATTTTATTTGACATGCATCAAGTGCATACCCCAGACATCAGATTTGAGCCAATACCATTGGGGGAAATGGCGCCCACCAGGCTCAATTGTAGCAAGGATTCTGGATTTCAGGATTGTATAGAGGACATGGAATATTTTTTTGCCGAAAGTGGATATAGTGCAAATGATGTTAAAATGGCCCAGGACAAGGCCCTTAAAATACATAGACAGGATATCCTTAAGAATCACAGGGACAAGCCTGGTGAAACTAAAAAGTAAGAACGATTACCGATTACACAGGGATATTAAGTGCCCTGAGGCACAGCATACAGAGACATTGGCAAATTTTACTCGCTGATAAGCCTTAGAAGGTTTGTATTTCTGACAGACCTGAAATTATTTACCGGACGAGCAGATCGCTGAAAAGTATCTTTAGTCCAAGCTATCCAACTTGTGAAGAACAGGACAATTGGTTATCCAAACATACCATGCTTTTTTAAATGTGGCTAGTGTGGTATCTGTAAATGGGCTATTCATGAAAAGAAGATCTTTGGAAAAGATGGAAATATTTTTTTCCAGATTTGTTCTAATATTAAGTGTAATACCAGCTTTGCAATATATATAATTAAGTGCAAATGTGAATGCATATATGTTGGCAATACGATTCGCCCCCATAGAATCAGAATTAGTGAACCTGTGAGAGTATTAAGACAGAATGATGAGAGATATCCAAGAGCGCTGCATATCAGAGAGTGCAAAGCACAAAGGATTACACAGACTTGAAATTTTTTGACATTGTACATGTTTTCAGAGACCCTCGGGGGTAACAGGGAACTGTATCTCAGAAGGAGGGAATTAATGTAGATCATGCGCCTTAGAGCAGTAAAGGATGGACTAAATACCGATGAAGAATTGGAGTATTTTCTGGGAGAGTAAATAGTGATATGTATTATGGATCTTTTTCACAATGTCCCCTACTTTAACAAGTAGTTTATATGTCTATGACCTGTGGAGTGGTGAATATGGTGTAAATTATAGTATGATAATAGCGCGATATTAGGGACAAATATTTTCTACTAGGGTACTCATATGCTGTGATAAGATTGATGATTTATATTGTATATATATTTGTCATTAATAGATTATAATTCTGCTTGTAACATATATATTTTTGTCATGAGAGGGTAGCAATTTTGGCATTTAATACTGCTACTCATAAGATAAGATTTCTGTAAGAAATATTTCTTCTTATTGGTTACTCCATTAGATTCGATCTCACACAAGTATGGAGGGTACTTTAGTTCAGAGCTTTAACAGTGTGAGGGATTTAGGCCCATATTTATACTTCTTTAGCGCCGCATTTGCGTCATTTTTTGATGCAAAATCGGCGCAAACTTACAAAATACAATTGTATTTTGTAAGTTTGAGCCGTTTTTGCGTAAAAAAATGACTCAGATGCGGCGCTAAAAAAGTATAAATATGGGCCTTAGTTTTTCAATGCTGGGCACGATGAGGTCATATTAAAATGGCGACTATGGTAAGTCGCCATTTTAATATGATCTTGTCAAGGTTGGTCGAGGTTGGTCGAGGTTGGTCTTTTCTTTTTGTTGAGTGCACACTCACGCCTTTGGCTACTCAGGATTTCTATAATGTTGATAAATTAGTTTTTATAGTTTGTAATTTATTTTGGATATACCATGATGGATTGCAGGCTATACTTAAGAATTTATCTCAATATGGAAACCATGTAAGCTTCCAATACTAATACTCAGTGATAACTTTCTAATACAGACACCCTGTCGAGGCTTCGTCTTTTCTTCATGCTGAGTGTGCACTCGCGTTTTAGCTATTCAGGATTTTGTAATGTCGCCACATGGACTCTCCATAGTTTCTCTTTATAAATTGGGAGAGAACATGTTTGCCTGTGTACTATATTTAAGAATTTAGGTGCCTCTTGATTATGGTAACCACAGCAAATATTCAATTCAATATGGTGCCCACTGCAAGTTTTCAATACTAACACTCTATTAAGGCATAGTCCCTTTTCTATGTTGTCTCCCTTCATTTAGCTGTAGTTGAAGGCAGGCGTTTCCAATGCCAGTAAAATCGGAGCGTACTTGCTTTTCTGTACACACAGGATACCAATAGGTTGTTTTCTCCTGTCATCGGTATGCCCTATGAAGCTCTTCTCTAAAGGTGTAAGCAAGCATGTTAAGTTTTTCCGGTGCGCATAGACTGTCCCAAATTTTAGTGTAGGCTCAAATAATCCTCTAACTAATACTATTTCATGCTATCTAGCTATTTTACTGAGGTACCTAATAATAGGAACAAATGAAAACACAACATTGTGGTTTGAATAAAAATACTGTATGTACTCTTGGTTATAAACCTTGTTAATAGCAAGATACAGATTATTCCATAGGTTGAAGGTAAACTATGATACGTAACTCCTTCCTCTACTGACGATGGAATTTGCGTAAACACAAGACAATTCCTTGCATCCATTGACTCAACTTACTCACTCAATAAGCGATAGAAAATGTTAGAAGAAAGCTCTCCTTGTGCATTAGTATAATCACGTAAGTACTTCTCATCTAACTTAAACCAGTCTAAAGCTGTTAGTGTAGTAGTTTCAGGAGCACAAGTAAAAGTAGCTCTTTTCATATCATGAATAGACATTCCCACAATCATTACTATGAACAAGCCAACACTCATGTATCTACAGCGTCTAGCAATTCTATCTTGATTTTTTAGCTCAGCCATGATCTGCAAAGAATCAGAAAGCAGAAGTAACTCTTATATAAAGTGCAATAAAAATCAAAAATGAAGAAAAAAATCTTCTCTCACAGTTCAGTTTCACATCCAGGAACCCTTTTCCTTTGTTTGTCAAAATCGATTAGCAGCTTGTCACATCCGGTTTTCAGTGTCAATCAGCTTATCAATGTCTCTTTCAGTTGTATTTTCAAACAGTCTCTTTCTTAGGATTTTCAGACTAGCTCAACAATTCAGCTCCTTGATCACCTTCAAGTTACATCAAAGTACTGACTCGGAACTTCTCTATCAAACCAAAAAGATATAAACTTGTGTTGCCATTCATACATGTTTGCATACTCCCATTCATGACCTGCGTATTGTCGACTTGCTATTCTCTTTCTTTTTAACTTTCAATCACACTTAGCTCTCCTTCACTGACTTCTTCTTTTCCCATAGTATCCAGTTCTTCCTCTATTGTTTCATTTATGACCAATTCCTTTTTCTTCCCTATCTGCGATTCAGGCAAATTATCTCCTTTTCTTAATCCTTCTGTCAATATTCTTCTCAGGATTGGACTCTTCTCCTTCTATTTCTCTATGGTGTTTTTTCTTGATGGACCTGCAACGGGCTCAGGAGGAGTCGGATCACTTTGACTTTGATCCATCTCAACTCTTTCCCCCTCTTGGTCTGACACTTGCTCTGTCTGCTTATCAGCACTGTCTGCTTCTGGGAGAAACTCTGCTTAGCTATGCTCTCCTGCGGTATCCTTCGAGATTGGTTCTTCGCACCCTCCTGGAATTCTTTACTCTTGTCTACTACAGGGGTAATAGAACCATCTTCCACAAGTTCTGGGTCAACTTCAGGTTCTATTGGCTCTTTTTCTGGCTCAGGTGCGGCGACCTGTTTCCCTGTTGTTGGTGCTTTCAACAACGCTTCTTCATGATCTGGTGGACATACCACTCCTTATGTATGGCTCGCGTGTATCCAGTTTGGGAGTCCTGCACACTTCACAGCTGTCGTAGTGGTTAACACCACCTGATAAGGACCCATCCAACACGTCTCCAAACAGGTCTTGCGAACATGCTTTCTGACAACGACCCAGTCACCGGCTCTCAAGTTGTGCCCTGGATTGTGGATGGGTAGCAGGGTGGTGGCCTGTACCTGCTGAGAGAAAGAGCGAACCACATCAGCCAGACCCTTGCAGTAGTCCAACACCATATTATCTGTAATGTTTACAAGTGCATTGGCTGGAACTGCTGGTAATCTCATTGCTCGCCCCATGAGAATCTCATGAGGCGACAGCCCTGTCTTCCTGTCAGGCGTGTTTCTCTTCGACATCAACACCAAAGGCAATGCATCTGGCCATTTCAGATTTGTAGCTGCACACATCTTTGCAATTCTTGATTTCAAGGTACCATTCATCTCTTCCACCACTCCTGATGCTTCAGGGCGATAGCTAAAATGCAACTTTTGCTCGATGTTTAGTGCTGCACATAAGAGTTTAATCACCTTGTTATTGAAGTGAGTTCCCCTATCTGATTCTAAAGAGATCAGAAACACAAAACGTGGTATCAACTCCCTAAGCACCAACTTTGCTACTTTGAGACCGACATTCCTTCTTGTAGGGTATGCTTCAATCCAGTGACTAAAGACACACACTATGCCAACACATACTTCAAACCTCCACACGCACGCATTTCAATGAAATCCAAATGCATTCTGCTGAATGGACCTCCTGCTCTTCCAATGTGACTCAAGTTCACTACTGTCCCTTTTCCCACGTTTAGTTGCTGACAAACAATACAGCGTTGACATCCTGCCTCTGCTGCCTGCCTAAACTTAGGGTTAAACCAGCCAATCTTAAACAACTAACCATGTCATCCCTTCCAATGTGTGCCTGTCCATGGTAGTAATGAGCCATTTGCAACAATAAACTATTGGGCAGGACCATCTGAACCTCCTCAGAAACCCAAATCTCATCAGGACATTGGACACATTTCAATTTGGCCCTGAGATGTTTCTCCTCCTTGACAACATTACTTTGCAATGTTTTCAACTATTCCAGAGTATTGATCACTTTCAATGCAAAACTTGTACATGTGTTATCTTCTTCTGACATTAATTCCCACTTGTCTTTGAATGATATACAGTTCAATGCGCAAAACCCTACGACTTGATCCGCATATCCATTTCCCAGTGAGATGTAATCCTGTGCCTTTTGATGTGCACTGCATTTCACCACGGCAATCTCTTCAGGCAACTGTATTGCATACAACTGTTTTATCTTGTTGCCATTTCTAACTGGTGTACCAGTAGAGGTCAGGAAACCTCTTTGCGACCACAATTGACCAAAATCATGAACAATTCCAAATCCATAATGGCTGTCACTATAGATTGTGACTCTCAGCCTCGCAGAAATTTGGCATGCTCTAGTAAGAGCTCCCAATTCTGCTACTTGTGCAGAATGTACACCTCAATGCCAGGAAGCGTCTAATGTACCTGTTGTTGTGCATACTGCATATCCTGCACTCAATGTCCCTGTTCCATATTTGAGACATGAGCCATCAACAAAGACAATCTGGTCATTTTCTTCCAATCGTGTATCTCTAATATCAGGTCTAGGTTTTGTGCACAATTCAGTTACCTCAAGACAATTGTGCTCAATGTCTTCGTCTTTTTCAATTTCAACAGTATCACTTGGAAGTAATGTTGCTGTGTTCAGCACTGTACATCTCTTCAATGTTACATTTGGAGCACCTAGTATGCTTGTCTCATACCTTGTCAGTCTTTCACCAGTCAAATACTGTGTTTTCGTCCTTGTCAGTAAAATCTCAACAGAGGTACCAATACCGTCAAAGGGTATCCCATCACTAATCCCTCACATTGTGAAAGACTTTGACCAACTGCAGCAACCGCACACAGACAACCTGGTAAAGCTGCTGCGACTGGGTCCAAGGTAACTGAAAAATAGACTACTGGGCGATAAGCACCTCCATGGACCTGTGTCAAAATAGACAAAGAACAAGCATCACGTTCATGACAAACAAATATGAATGGCTTCCTGTAATCAGGTATTCCCAACCCTGGAGCTCTGCACAAACTCTCAACATATTGAACACTTTAATCTGATTCTCTTCTAAGGTTATGGGGTCAGTAACCTCCTTATGTGTCAGCTGCTGCAATGGTTTGGCAATCGCTGCAAAATTTGGAATCCACTGACAACAATAACCTACCATTCCCAGAAACATTCTGACATCTCTCTGTGAAGTTGGAGGACTTCTCTGCAGTATCATTGTAATCTTTTCTCTTGAAATTCTCCTCAACCCTTTCTCAGTTTGGTGTTCCAGGTATTTTACTGACTTCTGACAGTACTGCAATTCCAAAGGTGACCTTTTATGTCCACATTTTCCCAAATGATTCAACAGGGCAATCGATTTGTACTTACACTCGTCCCTTGTCCTGGACGTAATTAGCAAATCATCAATGTACTGCACTAGAGTCGATTGATACAGTAGTTCCAATGACTCCAGATTCTTTCTCAAGATCTGATTGAACAGAGACGGTGACTCTGTATACCCTTGTGGAAGCCTGCACCAGCTGTAGATTCTGTCTAGGAATTTGAAACTAAAAATAAACTGACCATCCTTATGAAGAGGCACAGAAAAGAAAGCTTGTGACAAGTCAACCACTGTGAACCACTCTGCATCGCATGGAAGCTGAACCAGTGTCATTGCTGGGTTCAACACTACCGACAACACTTGACCACCATGTCATTCACTTTTTGCAAGCCCTGCACAATGCGCACTTTCCCACACGGCTTCTTCAAGTCCATTATTTGTGAATTACATGGACTTCTCAACACTTCTTTCAAAACCCCTTGTTTCAGAAAATCTCCAATTATTTGCACCGCTTTCATCAGAACATTTTGTGGCATGTTATACTGTAGAAGCTGTGGAAACACTACATTCTGCTTCAAAGTAATCTTAATCAGTTCCACTCCCTTGATTAAGCCCACTTCTTTACCTGACAGGTCCCAAACGTTCTCCTGTACTGTTCCCTGCAAGTCTGCATGAAGTTCTTTTACAGTAAACATTGGGAAAAACTCAATCAACGGGTACTCTTCATCAATATTTTCCTTCTCAGTTTAAGGTGTCTCTTCTTCCTCATCATCACTATTATTCTGAACCTCTATTACTGCAGTCAAAAAGCTAATGGAACATTTGGTTTTGCACAACAAGTCCCTTCCCATTAGAGATACTGGACTTGAGTCACAAACTACAAACATGTGCAGTCCCTGGAAGTTGCCAATCTCAACCTGTACTGGTTCTGTGATGGGATATGTCAACTGTCTGTTTGCTATCCCTACAACCTGAACTGTTCTGCCTGAAAGAGGTAAGTTCGGAACTTCTGCACTTCTCACTGTAGAGTGTGTAGCTCCCGTGTCCAATAAGAATGAGACTCTATGACCCATCACCTTTACTTTCACAAAAGGTCCTCTCTGATCTACTTCTAAGGATGCTGCAAGCATACATGGCTCTTCATCCGAACTAATACTCATACATTCATCGTTTATTCATGTCCGTGGCCCACCTGGCCAAAAAACATAGGCTAAGGCCACATTTGACTCCTGCCTCAATACGGAGAGAACACTGCAGGGACATCAGGTCAAAACCAAACAGGCACCTCAGGGGGACGGGGAATGGGGGGGCACCTCAGCCGGAAGATGGGGCTCCATGCCCACTGCTTGGTTCCAGGGAGTGCAAGGCCACAGTCTCTCAAGTGGGAGGTTTCCCAACTTCTTAGTCCTGGGGAGTGCAAGGCCACAGTCTCTCAAGTGGGTGCCTCTTTTCACAGGTTCTGGACAGGGTCTTGTGCCCAGTGTGCTTCATCCTGGCAAAGATGTGGTGAGTGGATGGCTTCTTCCACTGGTTCTGGAGGGGGCCTTGTGCCCAGTGTGCTTCATCCAGGCAAGGAGGGGCTGAGTGGATGGCTTCTTCCACTGGTTCTTGAGGGGGCCTTATACCCTGTGTGCTTCATCCTGGCAAGGAGGGGCTGAGTGGATGGCTTCTTCCACTGGTTCTGGAGGGGGCCTTGTGCCCAGGGTGCTTCATCTGGGCTGGGGCAAGACCACAGTCTCTCACCTGTGTGTCACACCGACAGGTGTTGCAGGGGCCAGGACGCACTGCAACCCATGTAGTCAGCACTACACACTGCTCTCCAGCGGTGACAGCTGCTCAGTGGATGCCAGTTGCGCTGCAGGTGACAGGGCAGGCAGTGGTGGTGGTTGCCTCCAGTCCTTCACCTGCAGCCTGGGATGACTGCCCACTGGGGCTGCTGCTGCTGGCAGTGGTGCTGCTGGCAGTAGTGCAGGTGGTGGTGCTGGCTGCATGCATGTGGCAGTGCTGGCCACGGTGCAGGAGGCGGTGCTGCCCGCAGTGCAGGTGATGGTGCTGGCAGTGGTGGTGGTAGCAAGCCTTCACGTGCAGCCTCGGATGGCTGCCCACTGGGGCTGCTGCTACTGGCAGTGGGGCTGCTGGTGGCGAGGCAGGTGGCAGTGCTGGTTGCGGTGCAGGTGGCGGTGCTGGCCGTGGTGCAGGCAGAAGTGCTGGCAGTGGATGGTGGTAGCCTCCAGGCCTTCACCTGCAGCCTCAAATGGCTGAAGTGCCATCTCTTGTGTTGTGTGCCCCTTCCTGCCCTTGGCAGATGGTGGTGCCTCCTTGCTTCTGCCAGCTGATGTCTTTGTCTTGCCCTTGCTAGCTGGCTGTACCTCCTTCCCCTTGCTGGCTGGTGTCCCCTTCTTGCGCTTCCCAGGTGGCGGACCCTTCTTGGCCTTGGCAGGTGGTGCTGGCACACTGGCTGGGCCGACGAGTGCCTCCTTGGAGCCTCTCACACCTGCAGTAGCTGCAGAAACCACAGTGGCTGTGGACTGGGTGGCTGAGGTGCCTGGCTGGGTTCTGGCCACCCTGGCCGAGGTGAAGGACGATGGGTAGGGAATAGGTCAATGTAGGTGAGGAAAATCTTCTTAGGGACACTGGGGTGGGAAGAGGGTGAAGGTTTGGGAGTGGAGGAAGAGGGAGTGATTTTAGGAGGTGTCAGTCTGGTGTGTTTAGGTGCAGGTGCATGGGCTGGATGCTGCTGTGAGGTGGATGGCTGTTGGGTGTGTGTGTGTGCTTTCGTTTGTGTACTTTGGAAGGAGGGGGGGCACAGACATAGTGGGAGAGGACACAGGGGACGTGTGCATTGATGTTGGGGTGGTGACTGCCAGTGAGGGGCGTGTAGTGATAGGTGTGCCATGACGGAGGCAGCGAATATTGGTGTGTCTGCATGTGGATGGTGCTAATGTGAGTGCCTGTGAGATGAAGTGTGGTGCTTGTGTTCGCCTGAGCCACTTCTGTGTGTTGATTTGGGTGATTGCTGGTCTGAAGGTGTGCTTGGGATAGGCTGGGGTTGAGGGGATTGGGACAGGGTAGAGGAAGTTGGAGGGGGAAGGCTGGACTCAGGGACAATGGCTGCCATCAGTGCGTTGGACAGAGCCTGGAATGCTCTCTGTTGGGCCGCCACACCAGAGTGAATTACCTCCAGGTATGCAGTTGTTTGTTGCAAATGCCATGCTACACCCTGGATGGCATTCAGTATGGTTGACTGCCCAACAGAGAGGGACCTCAGGAGGTCAATAGCCTCCTCACTGAGGGCAGCAGGGCTGACTGGGGCAGGGCCTGAGGTGCCTGGGGCAAAGCAGATGCCCACCCTCTTGGGTGAGTGGGCATGGGAAACACGCTGAGGGGCTGTTGGGAGGGCAGTGCTGGTACGGGGGGGGTGGCTGTACCTGTAGTTGGGGTGGCCACAGAGGTTTCCGCCAGGGAGCTTCCACTGGAGGAGGAGTCGCTGTCAGTAGTGTCCTTACCTGTCTCAGTCGTGGTGCTCCCATCACCCTCCGTCCCACTAGTGCTCTCATCGTTGGTGGATTCGGCCTCCAGGTCCATGTGGGATGCAGCTACCTCCGTCGCCGGTGCCTCTGCTCCTCCCCCAGATGATACTAATGCACATAAGGACAGGGTGACAAAACAAAAACTGGGGTGGAGAGACAGAGGATACACTTGGTCAATGCCAGCAACAACACTACAGTTGGCGTACACAACACACAGGGAGCAGTCCTATGCACTAGGCCATGCACTACCAGTTACACTGCTAGTCACCAGCCCATGGGGTAAAATGCCTATCGCCATTTGCTGCACACCTGAAACCCACAGGACCATTCCCAGTAGTAGATGCCCACTAACACTATTGGGATTGGAGTGCATCTGATCTTGCCCATCATTGAACACACCATGCCATGTTTGCCCCAGCCTAGGGGCACCCACAGCCCACATCCCTCACCCAGGTAATACCTTAACGCACACAAAGTCATGATTCTGAATCTGTACTCACCTCCTTGTGGCTGCTGTGATGCCTTCCAGCGCCCATCCAACTCCGGATAGGCCACTGCCAGGATGCAGAACATCAGGGGGGTCAGGTTACGATGGGCACCCCTTCCTCCTTGGGAGGCCAGCACCAGCTGGGCCTCTGCCGTCTTCCATGCCCAGCCGCTAAGGTCCTCCCACCGTTTGCGGCAGTGGGTGCTCTGCCTGTCAAAGACCCCCAGGGTCCGCACCTCCATGGCGATGGCACGGCAAATACCCTTTTTCTGATGGGTGCTGACCTGCAGAACAAACTACAGCATAAAAGTTATTAGTCATACCGTCCGGACTGTTACATTCATGGCCCACCACATCCCCCCATCCACTTACGCACATACATTGCTCAACATACATGTAGCACTCTGCCCAGGACCCCTCAGACCCACCCTACATGAGGCTTACACACACAGCAATCCCTACATACATGGCCCATGCATCATGCTCACAGTGTACTCACCTGTTTGCCTGGAGGACCATAGAGTAAAGTGTTCTGGGTTAGGACCCCATCCACTAGTCTCTCCAACTCCTCGGAAGTGAAGGTAGGGGCCCTTTCCCCAGACACTCTAGTCATTGTCCCTTCGAGACACAGGTCACAGCAGTACTTGCAGTGTAGGCCCTCTCCTGTTGAAGGTCAGGTAGCAAGTGAGTGCACAGATAGAAAATGGCATTCACGTCCACGGCGGTGCGTACCGTTACCGCCGGCGTACACTGCCATTGGCTCCTGGAACCCATAGGGCCCAATGATAGCCAATGCGATGTTGCACGGCGGTCATCGACCACCGACCGCAACGTTGCACAACGCCAGCGGAATTACCTCATTTCCACTTGTCACTCCTCACAGGTCAGGCAGTCCCCATTTTAGGGGGGACAGGCCATGGCACCTAACTGTGTTCACAGCAGACATTGGAACATCAACTGATTTACGAGTTCACATACTGTTTCTGTAAAGGAAGAATTGCATTTAATTATGACATATATGTGAATATGACTTTCTGTTCACCGTTTTTCAGCCTAGAGTTCAACCGCTGAGGAGAGATAGGAGATGGCGACGTCCTCCGCGTACAGACCCCTTGTGGACCTGGCGACAATGGAGGACAGGCACATTATCCTGACCTACAGACTTCATAGGGCCACAATCCAAGAACTGTGTGCCCAATTGGAGCCAGACCTGATTTCAGCTATCTGCCACCCCACAGGTATCCCCCTCTAGTGCAGGTCCTGTCAGTGCTTCATTTCCTGGCAAGTGGCTCCTTCCAAGCGACAGTGGCCATGGCATCAGGGATGTCACAGCCTATGTTCTCAAAAGTACTGACCAGAGTGTTGTCTGCCCTGCTGAAACACATACGCAGCTACATTGTATTCCCCGAGGTGGAGGTTTCGGCCACAGTGAAGGCTGACTTCTATGCACTGGGACTTATCCCCAACATCATTGGTGCCATTGATGGTATACATATTGCATTTGTGTGTCCCCCGGAGAAATGAACAAGAGTTCAGAAATAGGAAAAGCGTTCACTCTCTGAATGTACAGATGGTGTGTTTGGCAGACCAGTACATCTCCCATGTCAATGCCAAGTATCCTGGCTCTGTGCATGATGCCTTTATCTTGACGAATAGCAGCATCCCATATGTGATGTCTCAACTCCAGAGGCACCGGGTGTGGCTAATAGGTGAGCCTGTGGTCCTCACCCATTTGATGTAGGTATATGGGTTTGGGTTTGGCCCTAAGGGTGAGTGTGTGGCTAACAGGTATCCCTTGAATATTTGCAGGTGACTCTGGTTACCCCACCCTCTCATGGCTACTGACCCCAGTGAGGAATGCCAGGACAAGGGCAGAGGAACATTACAATGAGGCACATGGGCGAACAAGGAGGATCATTGAGACAACCTTTGGCATCCTGAAGGCCAGATTCAGGTGCCTCCATCTGACAGGTTGATCCCTGTACTACTCACCCAAGAAGGTGTGCCAGATCATCGTTGCATGTTGATTGTTCCACAACTGGGCCTTGAGACGCCAGGTGCCTTTTCTGCAGGAGGATGAGCCAGGGTATGGTTGTGTGGCAGCGGTGGAATTTGTGGACAGTGACGAAGAGGAGGCAGAGGAAGAAGATGTGGACAACAGAAGTACACCATTTCAACAGTACTTCCAGTGACACACAGGTAAGACACTGTAACTTCACCTTCCATTGCAGTTTAGTGTTTGACTTGGAACATAACAGCCTGATTTCCCTATTTCTAGGAGCACTCACTGTACCCTTTGGCATCTCTATTTTCAGATGTCTGTGCCCCCACTCTGGCTCCTGGTGTGTTTACTGCTGCCTACTACAGGTCATACCTATGTAAATATTTGAATTGCAATGTTTACAGTTTGTGAAACTAATAAATTTGTCGAAGAATTGACAGACTCCATACTTGAATTTGTTCCAAGGGTGTTTATTTAGGTGCTAATAAGTGCAGGGGGTATTGCAATGGGCTGGGTTGCTGATGGAGGCAAGTCCAGGGTGAACTCCAGTCTATTTTTTTCACAGGTTCATTGTCCAAGAGGGCATAGGAAGGGCAGCAATGTCAATTCAAGGTGGACAGGCTGACAGAGTGGGACAGAAGGGTGAGTCTTATTACCTGGTGGGGTCTTGGCAATGTTGTCTGGCTTCTGCCTGGATCGCAGGGACCATTTGCGGGGTGGTTCTCCTTCTGAAGGAGGTGGTGTGCTGGTGGCCTGTTGGTCCTGTGGTGGGGCCTCCTGTCCACTAGCGCTGGCAGAGGTGGTAGGCTGTTCTTCGGTTTGGCTAGTGTCAGGGGCCCTTTGGTGTGCCACTGACTCCCTCATGGTGTGGGCCATGTCTGCCAGCACCCCTGCAATTGTGACCAGGATGGTGTGGATGTCCCTCAGTTCCTCCCTGATCCCCAGGTACTGTCCCTCCTGCAGCGGCTGGGTCTCCTGCAGCTTGGCCACTACTGGCCCATGGTCTCCTAGGAATGGTGGTATGCTCCCAGGATGTTGGTGAGTGCCTCATGGAGAGTCGGTTCCCTGGGCCTGTCCTTCCCCTGTCGCACAGCAGTCCTCCGAGCTTCACTGTTGTCCTGTTCCTCTGTCCCCTGAACCGTGTGCCCACTGCCACTAACCCCAGGTCCCTGATTGTCCTGTGTTTGTGGGGTTGCCTGGGGTCCCTGTAGTGGTGGACACACTGCTGATTTACGTGTCCTGGGACAGAAGGAAGGGTCCACTGGGTGGGTGCTGTGGTGGTGTTCCCTGAGGGGGAGGGTCTGTGGTGGGTTGGGACTGTGCCTGGGTCACCGAATGTCCAGAGGTCCCTGATGGGCCAGGTAGGTCATCGTGATCCAGGCGTCAGAGCTGCTGTCCTCACTGTGGGCCTCTTCAGGGGGGGGACTGGATGTGGCTGGCACCTCCTCTCCAGTGACGTTGAGTGGGGTCCTGTGGGGATGTAAATGCAGTGTTATTGTATTGTGTGTGCCATCTTGTGCATGTATATGTTTCCCTCAAAGCTTGTTATTAGCAAGGCAGCTTTGGCTTGTGTGAGTTGTGCTTTGTTTGGCTAAGTGATTGTCACTAGTGTGCACGCTGTGGTGATGGGTGTCCAAACAGGTCTGTGATGGGGGGCCATGCATTGGTGTTGCATGCAGGGCTTGGTATTAAGATGGGTGGGTTGTGATGGTGGGGTATATGTGAGGTGGTGGGTTGATGGGGGTGAGGGTAGGGGTTGTTGTTTGTGATGGCATGCAGGTAGGGTGGGGTATTAATGATTTGACTTAGCAGAGACCAGTCCTCCTTCTACTCCTGCGAGGCCCTCAGGATGCATGATCGCCAAGACTAGCTCCTCCCATTTTGTTAGTTGTGGGCGAGGAGGTGGGGGTCCACTGCCAGTCCTCTCTACAGCTATCTGGTGTCTTGCAACCACAGAACGCACCTTCCCCTGTAGGTCGTTCCACCTCTTCCTGATGTCATCCCTTGTTCTTGGGTGCTGTCCCACAGCGTTGACCCTGTCCACGTCTCTCCGCCATAGCTCCATCTTCCTTGCAATAGATGTCTGCTGCACCTGTGATCCAAATAGCTGTGGCTCTACCCGGATGATTTCCTCCACCATGACCCTTAGCTCCTCCTCAGAGAACCTGGGGTGTCTTTGTGGTGCCATGGGTGTAGTGTGAGTGGTATGTGTGAGGGTGTGTGGGGTGATGTGTTGGGGTGTGTGATGTGAGGTGCGTGGATGGTATATGGGTGATGGTGTTTTGTGGCTCAGATTCAGTGGGTGCTCGTGGCTTGTCTCTCTCTCACTTGCCAAAATCATTGGGTCATAAAGGGTTGTGGGTATTGTGGGTGGGTGTTTTATAGTGTTGTGGGTGTGTTGGTGTGGTGTGTGTATGTGTGTCAGGTGTGTGTATTTTAAATAGTCCAATGTGGTGTTGTTTTGTATGTGTGTGTGTATTTTGAGTGCGCTGTTCTGTACCGCCAATGGTTTACCGTGGTTGAATGTCCACTGCGGTGATTCATGGGTCATGATGCTGTGGGCGTATTTCTGTTGGCGTAACGGTGTGGGTTTTGGTACCGCCAGTTTATCACTGACCTTTGGGCTGGTGGACTTGTGTGGGTGTCTGTGTAGTGGCGGATATCTATGTGTGGGTCATAATACCTGTAGCGGTATAGCGCTGTGGTCACGGTATGTTTGCGGTAGTCAGCATGGCGGTAAGCGGCACTTACCGCCAATGTTGTAATGAGGGCCGTAGGGTTTGATTTAGAGACTCATTACGAGTTTGGTGGTCCGTGGACCGCGATGGCAGTGTTGGCGGTCAGACCGCTGTCTTACAAGTCATGCGGGCCTATGGAGCAAAGACTGCCAAGGTCATGAGGCAGCACAAACAGGCCAACAACAGTGTTGCCGCCAGACACATTATGAGGTTGCACACCGCCAATGTGGCCGTGATGGACAACCACCATGTCTCAACAGGCAGAAATGGGGAGTATAAAGGGAGAAGCTCAAATACAGGCAGTCTTAAATGTCAGGTGCTGCCATGGAACCCATCACACACTGCTGATGATCCTGCAAGTTGTACAAGGTGTACAAAATCCACGTGCACACTCTGACCTGTGTCATGCATCTCAACAACTGTTAGTTGTGCCGTCAGCCACATTATATGGGGGACACGCTACGGGCAACAAGTACACTTGTCCTTGTGTCCTGGGTTGGAATCATACATAAAGAAGGACACATTCATGGCCATCAAACTCCCCCTTTGGGCAGGTCACTCACACTACATTGCAACACTACACAAAAACAGACAACTGCACATCTAAGGCACAGGGATGGTCAACTGTATACAACATGTGTCACACAACACCAACAACACAGCAACATCACACCTAAAAATACAACTCACACACTCATATTGCACATATGCCATGGACTGTCATCACATTCAACACACATATGTATGGATGTAGCATGAAACACAAACACCACTCCCATTAAACAGCCCTGAAATGGACACACACATTACCCACATTGTAACACAATGGAAGGACAATGGGATGCACAATATCCAGACAGACAAATACCCCAAGCTCACTATGCAAACAATACCTGCATAATAGAGATGGGGTCATCAGGAGCACTCAGGGAGGGAGGCTGCACTGGGACACGTATCACTTTGCACATGCCCCTAAAACAACATTTCCACAGAAACTGGCCCTTCAGGTATCCCAGGTAGAAACCATACTAGGCTAAAGTGGCATGCAAATCTACACAATGTGGAAGTGCAAATCAGCAAAGCAAATACAGCTCCAACTGTATGGGACACACATCTACATGAATTAGCTCTAAGGTACACACAGCACAATGGACACATGCACGGTCAAATGCAAACAAATCTAGCACAATTGAACACACTCCATGAATGTATAATCCATATCTGAGGGATACATGCTCACCTTGTACAACACAAGATATAATACTTACCACACCAAACAAAACACAATGCTATGACATCACAATTGCACTAACAAATACATAGCCATACAGTCAACTTATACCTGTCCCTTGGGGAACACCAGCACTGCCCACAAAGTCAGATACTGCTAACAACAGCAAATCGATCAGCAAGCAGGCTGAAACACACACAACTGTATGCAGACAGCACTAGTTACTCAGGAACAACATTAAGGTGGAAAAGGAATTGCAGGACAAATGTGTATCCAAATGAACAACAACTTGGGTTTATTAGAAAACCAAACTTGAAAAGTCCAAGGCCATTGGCCAGTACATAAAGATTTGCATAGTCACATGATTATGCTGTCACTTGACTCCTAACTGCCAGGGTACCTCCACAGGAAGGTCATTAAGTGGGCAGGCAGGTACCTCAGGGATCATCTTTATTTGGGAGGTCATATTGTTGGAGGGGTGGGTTTGCGTTTGGGAGGGTGGACTGCTTCTTAGGAGGGTTGTGCTTCTTCTTGGGGGGGGTATGGGTGCTTGTAGGGGGGTAGGTGTGACAGGAAAGAACTTGAAGGTGGAAGGGATGGGTTGGGAGGTGGGTGGCGGCCTCATGGGTTTGGAACGGGGTGGAGGGAACAGGGGAAAGGGCAAGGTGAGACAAACAAAAATCTTAAGAACACAGAGACGGTGAGCAGAAGGGGGTGGGAGTTTTGGAGGTTGAGGGAGAGGTTATCTGCTGTGTTGGTGTGGATGTCTTGGGTGTGTGTAGATGAAGTATGCTTATGTGTGGATGTTGTCTGTTGCATTTGTGAGTGTGGGTGTTTGCATGACTTGGAGGTTTAGGAGATGAAGATGCTGGGTGATGTGGGAGCAGTGTATGTGGATGTGGCTGTTGGGGTGGTGTCTGTGGGTATGCATGTAGTAGTGGATGTCTGTGTCAGTTGGGGTTGTGTCTGCAGGCATGGCAGGTGTGGTGGATGTATCACTGACTATTGTGGTGGCACCTGTGGGTATGCCTAATGTGGTGTGTGGGATGGTGGGGTGCCATGGAAGTTGTGGCTTAAGTTGTGTTTGTGTGTCTGTTGACTGCTGGCATGCTGGTGTGTTTTGTGGTATTTGTGTTTATGTGTGCTGTTCTTGTGTGTTGAGGTGGGGGCATGCATATTGGTCTGTGTGTTTGGGATAGGTAAAGGAATAGGGGTTTTGGATTGGGAAGAGGAGGATGGAGGGGAACGGAAGGTGGGGGTTGACTGGCTGCCATCAGTGTGGAGACTAGAGCCTGAAAAGATCTCTGTAGGCCAGACATTGCACTATGAATGCCTTCCAAGAATGCATTTGTCTGCTGGAGTTGTGTGGCCAACCCCTGGATGGCATTCGCAATGGCTATGTGACCCACAAAGATACTCCACAGGAGGTCAGTAGCCTCCTCACTGAGGACAGCAGGGATAACAGGGTCTGGGGCAGAGGTGCATGTTGCAAAGGAAAAGCCCACCCCTTGAATGAGTTGGAACAGCCAACTGGGTCAGGGGCAACAGGGAGGGTGGTGATAGAACTGAGGGTGGTGGACAAGATGGAAAAGGAGTACATCCTGATGGGTCTGCAACCACTAGGGAGTGGCCACTGGAGGAAGAATCCAATGATGTTGATGATGAATATCCGGTCTCCCCTGTGGCACTCTCATCACCCTCCAGGCCACTGGGTCTCTTTGTGCCAGTGGTGTCTTGACCCGAGATCCCTTAGCCAGATGCTTTCCCACTTGGATGTGCCCTGTCTCCTTTGCTTCCTTAGGCTGATGCTGCAAAGACAAAGAGAAATAGGGTAATCAGATGTCCATGATCATACTTGAGCAACAGTTGTGATTAGCAAACGTTACCATTATGTCAAGTAGGCCTCAGCACAAACTCCACCTAAGTGGCCTATACATATGAATGCATGCTATATAAACTGTCAACAGTCGCCCACAGGAAAATCAGAATCTCACACAACTACAATTGCATTGCTGAAGCTGTGCGATAGCAGTATTCATTGAACAAGAAGGAGACCTCATCACCTTCAATTCTTTGATTTATGGAGCATACATCACTTACCTGTCGTCATACAATAGTAGGCCAATGCCAACTCCATTCCCACAGATCCCACACAAGGTCATGCACACATCTATTTGTCACATACACAATGACACAACAATAAGAAATGATGCTCCAAGAACGTGCCATGTTGCTGCCAACAGTTCAATAGCCTTGAGGAGGTGACATGGAAATACTCATGTAACACTGTAAACAGTTTCACAGTGCAACGTCACCAAGAGATTTGTGTCCCAATGGAGTCATGGAGGGACTACTAATGCTGCCCAGATACGCCATACATTTGGCATGGAAATGTACGCAGTAGACAAAATGTGCAAATGTCAAGGAGATGTGTCTTTAAAATCCACAACACAATGAATCAGTAAGTCACAAGGAAACAACCACTAATGTCTGGCACCCCTTACAAGGACATACTCTGAGTGCATCAGTAGATGGCATAAGTCCTTTGGATGTTGGAGAGGCCCAGATATTTGCAAGTTCTTGTAGTAGGCTCTCAACATGTTGCCCAATTGGTAGTTACATCATTATCTCTATTTTGAGCAGGGAAACCCAGATGTCTGTGGATGAATGGTTATACTCAAACACGTGTATCTCCAACATAACTGCAAGCCACTCCATGATGCCTGCCAATAGTCAGGTTACAAACCTTCCCCATTTCACATCTGTTAAGCATTTTGATACATGACAGTACATCAGTGGCATGTAAGTGCACATTGTGGGTCAAAATCTCTAGGCCGACCCTGTGTCCCATATTGCCATTGAAGTTGTACCTGCCAAATGTCATGCTATGATGGGTGAGGGTATGTGTCAGCCAAGAATCAATGGTGACACACTGTTGTCTGTGGCACTACATGAAATGTACCCCCATTGTAAATGTCCTATTCCATACACAGGTTGGCATGCACATATATGTGAGGGAATACAGAAATTATCCTCTCAACACAAGTAGACCATGCATGAAACAGCAGCTCACAAGACACATGCCGGCACGTAGACAAGGAATGTTGACAACAGTGATGGCTCAGAGATCATGTCAATGGACATTCCCCACTTACCAAGGGAACGTAATGATCTATAGGTGCACCTCCCAAAAAATGTATACACTGTCATATGTATGATGGGCATCTTCCCCTTACAGACAATAGTGAGGGACCAGTACCCATCATATACTCATTTTACCAGACATGCCTGAAGACAGTGATCCATCTTTACCTTTCTTTTGGCCTGTAGCATTGAGGAGTATTGGTATGTTTGCCCCTGAGAGCAAATTGTTTGTGGATTGTACACAGATGTGTCCTATGTCCCTGGGCCAACAGGCAAGGCACATCAGTATGCACCACATGACATGTCTACTCAAACAATCAATCATTTACTGTGTTACACATGGCACATCCGTAATCATGAGGGAGAGATGTCAGAACCTAACACATTCACTTGGCAATTTGACAGGCAGGGACATGGCCTGTAGTCACCGCCTTGTGATTGCTGCACTGTCCTCAAATGACCATCAAGGTCTTGGTAGGCCACCTCCAGAATGCAGGCCTTTAGGGAGGGTCATGGTCTGACGGGCACCCTGCTGGACCTCAGAGATCTTCCGGGCCAAGCTTCTCTTGCGACAGTGGGCGCTCCGCCGGCTCTGGAGGCGATGCCTCACCATAGCTCCTTTTACTGATGGGTGTTAACCTGCATGGATGAAAAAGACAAATCAAGGGATTATAATCACAAGTTTTGTCCCAAATGGTTGAGTCACATACGTGTCAGAAAAACCAAGCTAGAAGTTTTTCAATTTGTTAACACTCCAAAAATGTGACACACACAAGCCCGTAGGTACAGCGCCATCACTACAAACAGATGTATTTGCATCTGCAGACTAACTCACTACCCTGCTCAGGGCCTACAATGATTACGCAAGCTTACTGACATCAGGTAGCCCCTGCCCCTGCAACCGGTACTGTGATGTGAGCCACATGAAGCGCTACATACCTATATGGCTTCTGAAGGGTGAACTCGTCAGCCCTGAATGGACTAACACATTCACACTCTGTGAGATTGACTCACTGCATACAGTCCCCAGAGGCAACTGCCATAGTGCAAACTTCACCATTACACTTTAATAACAATTAAGGGGTTGGCATGGTAGGCACAGAAAGTGTTTCCTTTGTCCATGTGTGGACAAGCGGGATAACACATGCAGATGCATTCCACTTCAGGGGGTAGGTTGTGTGGTTTGTCCCTGTACCACATAACAATCCTTTGGACATAGGTGTCTATACTACAGAGATGGCATCCAACACAAAAAGGAAAGCATTGTACAGTTTCTGCTATGTGTCCAATCTATTGACTCACACATCATGGCCTCCCAGGAAACTACACACTCGCTGCACTATGGGACTGTTATTTAAACAATAAGCCTGTACAGGACAAATATGATGTCTGTGAAGGTGACAACAAAACTGTGGGAGTAAGGGACCTATCATGAGCCTAAGAAACACATTAACAATGATGTAAAATGCACATATGGACTAGATTAATGATTTACCTCTGAACCCATTCCTAATCTAGTCAAAGGAATGAGACATTCAGGACAGGTTTAGCCACTAGAACACCATATTGGCCATATGACACGATCTGATGGTACAGGTAGTGGGCACAGTACCACATTCACATAGCCATAGGGACCCCCCTACAGCCTGGACTAGGTCCCATACTGGGAGATACATTTGACAGGCATGGTCTCTGCATGCTAAGCACACAGACCCTACATGACAATCTGTTCCAATTACTTTCATGCATGACAGTACATCCTGTGCCCATCACCAGCTTGGCAATGTGGAAACCTGAAGGCTGGAGTGAGTCAGGATATGCCTTCCACAAAACAGTTTAGCAAGACCAGAGGTGGTTTTAAAGATCTGCAGCACTATACACATTGCTCACATGAATCTCAAATGACTCATACAGGATGCATGCACAACTCATGATGTCATGCTTATGTATGTTGTTCAACATTTACAACAATCATGAGAAAAGAGATGTCATGAGATGGCAGTAATATCTCCATACCTAGTTATATGCATCCAACACAAGGATGATCTAGGACCCCAAAAACCTCGTAAAACACAATGTGACTGAACATAGAATATGGTACTGGCCACTAATACCTGCTTATTCTACATCCCATTGATGTCACATGACTCCAATAAAAGGCACACAAGAAGTCTAGCTTGTACACAGGGACACACTGTAGCCTGTGAGGAGGAAAATGATGGTGAGGTACAGAGAAAATAGTGAACATGAGGTAATTACCTGCTCTTCTGGTGAGCCACAGAGCTGTTCATACAGGGGTAGGACCTCATTAACTAGTCTCTCCGGCTCCAGCAGGGGCCCACCACCTGCTGGACGAAGCATGATTGTTCCCAGAAGCGGCACACAGCAGCTCAGCTCATGGAAGTGTTACTGGCAGCAGTGTCAGGAGTCGAGTGAATCTGCAGAACATGGCAGCCACGTCCGCCACATAAAAGGTAGTCACTGTCGGTGGACACAGCCATTAAGCCCCGACCACCACTGGCAACAACGTTAGCCTATGGCTGTGTCCGCCGTGGTGGCAACCAACATGACGACTTCCACTTGTGGTCACGGGCATTTCCTAATGTCCAGTGGAGTAGGTTCGGCATCTGCCACTTTGGTGGCTGAAATGTTGTATTGGGCTTAGTGAACATCCTTATCCTATTTTGCTATGAAAGGTCCTTCTATTCAACCACCATTGTAGTGTGTTGCAGGGTACAGATGGCATTTGACAGCAGAGCACAGTCCACCACGGCAGATGGCCATTTTAGTGGATTTGATGTGCAGTCACATTTCAAGGGGCAACTGTGTTGCACATCATTGGGTTTCATCCAAATCCATGTTGTGGACATGTGTTGAAAACCAGAGGGGTCACATGTGACCCTTATGTAGTTGGCAGCTGTGATGTCTACTGTGCGTCATGTCTATACAATCAGAAATGCTTTGACACATCATATCATTGACATGCAACATGTATATTGCTGTGGACACCTTGACTAATGTTAGAAATCATGTCTTGCCATACATAGGTACCCTGGGAGAGGGAGGAGGTGACAACCTCCTGTCTACCGTCCACTGCATGACCTTCAGACCATTGAGCAAAGGCACATCATCATGTATTACTGCCTGGATAGGCAAACAATAGTGGACTTGTGAGATCAGTTGGAACCATATCTGATGCCAGCAATTAGTTATGCAACCAGCATATAACCCATTGTACAAGTCACGCCAGTATTGCTCTTCCTGACCACAGGGTTCTTTTAACATACAGTGGCCCTATCTGCTGGTAGGTCCCAAAATATGTTTAGTTTTGTGTTCAAGGATGTCCTCTCAGCAATGTTGAAACACTATGACAGCTATATCTGGTTTCCCCAATGTAAGGATTTAGCCCATCTGAAGAATGACTTTTATGGTTTTGTCCACCTCCCACATGTGGTGGGGGCCATTGATGGCACATATGTTGCTTTTGTGCTACTGCAGGTCAATGAAAAGGTTTATCATGACAGGAAGAACTCCCATTCCATCAACATGCATGTTGCCTGTTTGGGGGATCACTACATTTCACATGTGTGTGCCCATTACCTGTGTTTAGCCCATGATTCCTTTATAATGCAAAATAGCACCATACTCCAGTTAATGACACAACTGTATCCAGAGAGGACCTGGCTGGATGGTAAGTAACATTTGTCCTCATTGTTTGTATGCAGTGTCAGGTGCTACAATCATGAAGTGAGTGATTTGTTGCACATATGTCCCATTCCATAACAGGAGGCTCAGCATATCCAAACCACCTTTGGTTGTTGAGACCAATAAGGAATCCAACTACGCTAGGGGAAGTCCGCTTCAATAATGCCTATGGAGGAAAACAGCGGGTAGTGGAGCGGGCTTTTGAAGGCCAGATTTAGGTGTCTGGACAGGACTGGTGAAGACCTTCTCTACTCACCCCGAAAGGTGTATCAGATCACTGTGGCATGTTGCATGCTTCACAACCTTGACATGTGGAGGAATATCTCATAAATCCCAGAGGAGGGGGAGCCCGGCAATACCACCCGGTGAGACTCATGAAATGCCAAGTGAGGATGACAATGGTGAACAGAAAGGAACTGACTTGCGGGAAGATATCATCAACAGCTATTTTTCATGAGTGTAAGTATATGATGTCATGAATGTGACTGTACATTGAACTGTACTTGTGAGAATGTATAGAGTTGAGTGTTTTAAAAACAACTAGGGAGCTGATGCTCTGCAATATCCAGCAAAAGGCTGCTTGATGTGGTAGCTCTTGATGCATCCCACCCTGATGATTTTGCTTTGTTTGTGTCAGTTTCCTTACAATGTAATCTAATTTCCAGATGCTTGCTATATCATTTGTGTAATATGTATGTTTTCAAGCATATGCTCCTTGCATTTTCTTTGTACAGGTAACTTCACCATGACATCCTCATGTGGGCATTTCAGAGTTGAGACATTGGCAGGTATTTGATACTGCTCTGATATGGGAAGTGGACATGGAATGTTCCAGGTAATGTAGGTCACAGATTTGGGGTGTAAGAGACCTGTGCCAAGACAACTTGCACAGTGTTCGGGTAGAATGTCAGAAGTGAGCAATAGACTTCTTTTGTGTGCTGCGGTGGGCCGATTGCATCATGTGTGTCATCATGTGGGCATGAAATATGTAGTCATATATTTTTGGCCAAGTCATTTTCCCTTCACATTGGCTAACACTCTTCTTTTTATGAACTGCTTAGTTTGTATATATATGTTTAATCATTGCAGGTAACAGTGCCTGTGCCATAACACTGACAGATGTTTTTGTCATACCACCAGATGCATGGTCATTGGATTAGGATGGGCCTGTGATCAGGGACTGTTGTAATGCATCTGTCTGTATTGTGGATTATGTGATGTTGTATTACTGTGTCATGGTATGTGAAAAGGCTCAAGCTTCTGACAACAACTACTTCAATGTTTACCTATTCTACAGCACAATATCTGACACATCCCTTCCTTCCTTGGTCTGGGGGGTTGTTCTTTAGAATATGTACTGTAGTATGAGTCACACATTCATGTTTCAAGAAGTCCAGACAAATAGTCAGTCTATGTGTTGTACACTGGAATAACATGTTTGGTGTGACCAGACATTTGCACTAATGTGTTTGAATGAAGTGGTTGTAATCCTGAGCAGGACACTGTGTACCTGTAACATATCCCTCCGTGCACAAGTATCTTGTGTCTCTATCATGTGGTTCACACGGTCTTACACCTTTACTTGACAAACTATGGGAATTAAGCAAGCAGACAAAGATTTGGTGATGGGTGAATCTATTACAATGCTGATGCAGGAACTATATTTTGGACAGAAAGAAACATAAAGTAGGGTGAAGGTGTCAGTCATGGTGAATGAAATCACTGTAGTAGACACAACAACACTGGGAGTCCAAAATCCAGAGTACCCCTCCCATTGGAACAGGTAGGTGGTTGGGGAATAGTCAACAGAGTGAATCTGTGCCACGCAAAGGAGGCCTTCTAGACAGAGGTCACTTGCTGGCAGTGGTGGGTGTCTTGCCATCTGCACCTCCCAAATTCTTAGGTTGGTGGACGTCCCCGCTTGCGTGGGGAGAGATCTGCTGCCAAAGAGTTAGGGGTGTCTGGGGTGGGTTCTTTTTCTGGCAGGGCCTCCCTTCTAGTGGCTGGCACCAATGATGATGTGCCTGGTGTTGTTGAGCCAAAGGAAGGGGAAGATTGGTTTTGGAAAGCCCTGCTCAGGGTGGTGCATATGCCCCTTGTTGGACTTTTGCCCTTTTGCAGGGTCATCCCCTATCTTTTTACCTCCTGCCTCCTATGTTTTCTGACCTGTTGCTGTTGGCTTTTGAACTCTGAGCACTTTACCACTGCTAACCAGTGCTAAAGTGCATATGCTCTCTGTGTAAATTGTATTGTTGATTGATTTATCCATGATTGGCATATTTGATTTACTAGTAAGTCCCTAGTAAGGTGCCCTAGAGGTGCCAGGGCCTGTAAATCAAATGCCACTAGTGGGCCTGCAGCACTGGTTGTGCCACCCACATAAGTAGCCCTGTAATCATGTCACAGACCTGCAGTGTCTGTGTGTGCAGTTTTAACTGTAAATTTGACTTGGTAAGTGTACCCACTTGGCAGGCCTAAACCTTCCCTATTCTTACATGTAAGACACCCCTATGGTAGGGCCTAACAAAAACATACACAGCATCACCGACTCACACAACATCACAAACGCAGCTACATATATGCTTCGCCAACTACTCTTACGGCACACCTCCACATGACAACACATACATACAACACGTAAAAACACCACAGAACCAATCAACACTATCACACAGCCAAGTCACACCACACCCTCACCACATACAACGCATAGGACATAGCTAACACCACACACACACATGCTCACACAACCACACAAGGGCACACAAAACCAACATTACACATGCCAATACAAACTATACACAATTTAGCTACACACATGCATGGAACAAACACAACCGTATCCAACACACAAAATACAGCAATGACAGTGGGACCAATGGCAGGCCCACGCACACAAATGCAGGCCAGGCACAACAGCTAGCACAACCAACACGCACACACACAAACCAAAGCCCACAAACACTAAAAACCATTGTAGAAATAAAGGCTGGACAAGTATGTTACCTTCAAAGCCAACAGCAGGTTGGCCCAGATGTATTAATATGCTATCAAATAAATAAGGATTCATGTACAAATATATATAAGTTCATTGGCCAATTCAAAGTCTCAGGTGCCCCAGGCACAAATGGCACCTACCAGTGCCCTACTTGACTCCTGACTTCAAAATGACCTTTACAGGGTAGGGGCATCAAGGGGCCAGGCAGGCACCTCGGGTTGGGAGGAGGGACTGGGCTTGTGAGGGGGGTCCTTAGGCTTGGGCTTAGGCTTGGGAGATGAGTTCTTGGGCTTGGGAGGGGGGTCCTTAGTCCTAGGCTTGGGAGGGGAAGACTTCTTGGTAGGGGGAGGGGCAGGGCACTACCTGGCGGCAGGGGAGGACTTGGAGGTGGAAGGGCTAGACTCTGGGAGGGACACAGCGCACTTGGGGGTCTCACAGGGTGGGAGAGGGGTAGGGAACAGGGAAAACTCTGAGCAGAACACCTTTTTACACACACTGGTATGGTCATGGCAAAAAGGTTCGGGAGTGGAGGGAGAGGGAGTGGTTGTTAGATGTGTTGATCTGGATTTTATGGGTGCAAGTGCGCGTGTGGAATGCTTGTCAGTGCTTGGTGTGTGTTGGGTGGGCGAGTGGAGGCATTTAGGTGTTTTGAGAGGATCGGGGAGGCGGTACCAGGAGATGCTATGGTGGATAGGTGACTGTTCGGGTGGTGTCTACGGGTATGGTACATGTGCTGCATGTGGGGATGTCGGTGGTTGTGGTGCCTGCGGGTGTGGTGACTGGGGTGGATGTCTGCAGGTCTGATATTGTGCTGACTGTGGGAAAGATGGGACTGATGGCTAGATCCGTTAATGATGGTGTTGTGGCTGCAGGCGTGTCTGGTGTAGTGTCTGTGAGGGAGGAGGTGGCGGGGGAGTCAGTACAGAGAGTGGATGTTGGTGTTTCTGCAGGTGGGTGTTGCTTGTGTGCAGGCCAGTGGTGTGTCTTGTGGTGCTTATGTTTGTCTGTGGAACCCTTGTTTGTTGAGGAAGATGCATGCTGGTATGTATGTGTGCTTTAGAAGGGGATGGAGAGTTGGGTTTGGGTTTAGGAAGGCGTAGTTGGAGGGGAGACGGTAGACAAAGGGACACTGGCTGCCATCAGAGAGGAGGCCAGAGCCTTAAAGGATCTCTGGACGCCAGCCACGGCACCTTGAATGCCCTCTAGGAATGTATTGCTCTGTTGTACTTAAGCTGCCAGTCCCTAGATGGTATTCACGATGGTTGACTGACCCACAGAGATGGACCTCAGGAGGTCAATAGCCTCCTCACTGAGGGCAGCAAAGGAGACGCCCACCTCCTGGGTGAGCGGGCACACGCAATTGGGTGGGAAGCAACAGGGAGGGCAGTGGAAGTAAGGGGGGTGGTGGATAAAGGTGATGCTGGGGTGGTCCCAGATGGGTCAGCCACCTCCAGGGAGTGTCCACTTCTAAACGATTCCAAAGATGAAGTGTTAGTTCTGGTCTTCCATCTTGCACTCCCCTCGCCCTCTGTCCCACTGGGTCCCTCGGTGTCGGTGGTGCCACCTTCCTGGGTTCCGTGGGCTGCTGCTTCCCTTCGCCTGTGCCCCTTCTCCTTCGCCAGACAATGCTGATGCACACAATGAGAGAGAGGGGGGAGAGAGAGAGAGAGAGAAATAGGGGGCAAACATAGTTCATGCCCTCTGTAATATGTCCATGACAGTGAAGACAACTCCACTCACTGAGCACACACCACCTACCTGTCCTTACAAATTGCTGTCCTTATGGAGGACAACTCAGATTTAGCTAATACCAGTCAGACACCCAAACACTTAACATCAGATGTGTACTATGTGAATGTGTGGTTCAGCCATGCAAATAGTCAGACCCTATCACAGAGCCAGAGCTTCTGACACAAAACACATATATCAATACTCAGCATACTGCTAAGTGCATCTACAATGGGCCATGTACCACATGTAAAACATACAAACACATTCACTGAGTGCAGTGTCACAACAGATGTACCTCTGGACCCGACATACCATATCATGGACCTCTTTCCATGCCACCACACATTCTATTAAACCAGTTGGACTACGCACCATGACAACTACACCCTCACACACACCATACAACAATTGGCTAAACCTGTCACTGAGCCCAGATGACACATATCTCAGGAGGTAAATATTTGCATGCTTTAGGCACACATGGACAAGAACCACTGCCAGTACACCTAAGACACATTCTACTACCACATAAGCAGCCTGAGGAGACTGATTGCAACATTTCTTTTATATCCACACGCCATGTGTCATGCAATACCCAAACCACTCCTAATCTGCCACAACCTAATAGCCAAGCTGTAAGAGTCACAGGCCATCTGAAGTGCCAACAACTATCCATGTGGACATGATGTAGGAAGTCAGTCATCAATTAAGTAGAGGACGAGCTAGGGCTTTGTAATACATGGCATGGTGACACATCATGGGTCTCCCAGGGCACATACCACCACCAGTACCAATTCATAGTTTGGAAGGCAACATCCCCACAAGCATTACTCCTAGGAATGCAACATCTGTGCAATCAGACCTCATCAAATCTACCATGTATCAGTATTCCAGGTTGCCTACCTTCACATACCCTACAGTCAGCAGATCACCTACAGATGCCTAGTCAGTTCTCAGGGCAGTACTCCTGTCCCATGAAGGCCAGTTCTGTGGTAAAACGGTAATGCCAGCCCCAAAATCTGTCTGTACCAGAAACAGTACATGATTTACATGGTCCTAGCGGTAAAAAGAGAGTCACACAGTCCCATATACAGGTAGCCTACACAGATGGCAGTGGACTGACACCTCAGTGCAACTGATGCAGATAGATGGATTAGCTCATACACAATGCTTAGGGTGCTACTGACACTCACATACATCGTATGGCCAAGATGGAGTCTCACATGTGCCTATGTTATTAGTACATCTCCACATTACAGATTTGGAGAGGTATGGAACAAGAGGATGTAAATCCAATGATAGTAAAGCATTGGAACACATCTACAAAATATGGTCTGCCAGGGTGCCTATTGCCAATTTCCAAATGTTGAAGCACAAGTAGCATTAACTACAATGGCACCTTTCCAGCATTGAGGCACTCAATCCTAATTAAGGCCAGCCAAGTCCCAAGACACAGTCAATACTCACCCCCTTTTGGCTGCTGTGCTGCCCTCAAATGCCCATCTACCTTCAGGCTAGGCCACAGCCAAAATATGAGCCATTACGGGGATCAGAGTCCGACAGGCACCCCTCCATCAATGGGAGGACATCCCCAGCTGGCCTCTGCTATTTTCCGGGCACAACGCCTCAGGTCGTCCCAGCGCTTCCGACAATGGGTGCTCCGCTGGCTAAGAACCCCCAGGGTCTGCACTTGCTTGGCGATGGCACGCCAGATTCCCTTCTTATAATCAACATTGACCTGCTTGGGGGATGGACAGAAGGAGAAAGTCATGTACACTGGCACCATACCAACAGCAGTGGACTATTTACAGCAGACCAATCAAATGCTCACACATACCCACCTTATGATTCCCACCATCACTGCTATTACTAGAGGCACTAGAGGAAGCAGTCGGGGTTTTGGTGGTGGGAGGTTTGGTTTTTCTCTTGGGACAAGTGGGGCCACTTGCCCAATGGCCTTTGTTCTTACACAAATAACACCAAGGCCTTTTGTGGGCCTGATAAAGACTCTGACTTTTTTTTATCATTGTCCCTACCCTTTTCATGTGACTTACCATCCTTCTTGTTGTTGTCCTTGTCACTCCCTGTATGAGATTTTCTGCTCATCCTTGTTCTGACCCATTTGTCTGCCTTTTGTCCTAATTCTTGGGGAGGGGATCAGATCTGAGTCCACAAGATACTGATGCAATAAATCAGACACACAATTGTTCAATATATGCTTGCTCAGAATTAAGTTATACAGGCATTCATAGTCAGTCACCTTAATGCCATTTAACAAACCTTCTAAGGCCTTCACAGAACAGTTTACAAAGTCTATCCAGTCCTGTGAAGACTCTTTTCTGGTGTCTCTGAAATGTATTCTATATTGCTCAGTGGTTAAGCCCAGACCATCTAAGAGTGGACCTTTGAGAATGTGATAGTTGTCTGAGTCATCCTCCCTGACAATAAGGAGTCTGTCTCTCCCCTGGCCAGTGAAGGACAACCACAGGATAGCAGCCCACTGAACTTGAGGGACCCTCTGAACTTTACAGGCCCTCTCAACTGCAGAAACCACTCTTAGATGTCATTCCCATCCTTGTAAGGGGGAACAACTTTGTGCAGATTTCTGGAATCAAATGTAGGTTCCCTAACACTGGAGGTTCTGAAACTACTGCTGCCACCATGGGGAACTAACCCCAACCACTGCCTTTACCTTTCCACAGCCAGGGATTCCCTGTCTAAGGCCAACTGTTGCTGCTGTAGCCTGTCTGGCCTCCTCTAACCTCAGCTTTCTCAGTTCCCTATCTAGGGACTGGTCCTCAGGGTTAGAAGTTTGGGATACTTCTGAGACAAAAGTAACATGGGAATTGGCAGAGGCAGATCTTTCCCTAACTGGAGCCACCATAGTGCCCTGGCCTCTAGGTGTGAAGGGAGCCCTACTGGTGTATGCCCCCTTCACACTACCAGCTACACTAGGGGGTTTGCTGACAGAAAGATCAGTGGAAGGACCCTCCCCAGGATTATCAAAATGCTCCTCTGAGCCTGCCTGGTTGGACTCTTCCTCTACCTCCCCCTCTGGATGTTCCTGACCAGTGCTAAGTCCCTGGTCATCGTTCAGGAGGAGATTTAAGAGGAATTTCTTATTGGGGTTCTTCCCAATCTCTAAACTTCTTGCAATGCAGAGACCCCTCAAACTTTTAAAGTTTAAACTTTCATATGTTGTTTTCACAATTCTAGGGGTAGTCTCTACAACAGACATGTTGACAGAAAGAGTTTAGGAAAAAGAGTAAAACGTTCATAAGCTATTAGGCCTAACTTTTTAGAGAAAAGAAGACTTTTCAGAAACTTTTAGAACGTTTTAAAGAACCTTTTAGAAAATTAAAAGTGACTTCTAGGTACAATTATGTATAGCTCTAAGTATTGGAGCAAGCTTTTGTTGTGAAAAGCACTAGTAACAAAGTGGTAAAGCAATTGCAAGTACTTATCCCACCGCTGCACCACCAATGTAAGAGGCTGGCCTGGTTTGTAGTGGGTACCTTTGGTACTTACACCTTATACCAGATCCAGTTATCCCTTACGATTGAAATGTAGTAGTGTTCTAGCAGCTTAGGCTGATAGAGGTAGCTGTAGCAGAGGCGCTTAGGCTGAACTAGGAGACATGCAAAGCTCATGCAATACCACTATAGGTACTCAGTACTTATACACAATAAGAGACAATACTCAGTGTTACCAAAAATAAAGGTACTTTATTTTAGTAACACAAGGCCAAAAATATCTTAGAGGCAATACTCTTTCTGGAGGCAAGTATTATACACAATATATAAACTAGAGACCAAAATCACATAAGTAAATAGGCAGAGGGGGCTCCCAACACTGGTGGGAACCCACAGATGACCAGGCAGTACCCATAGAGGTCCCAGGACATAGGAACAAAGAAGGTGCAAATTGCGGTTGCTGCAGCACCACAAAAGAAGGCCCCACGCCGCCGAAGTACAACTCAGTGAGTTGTGCATCACAGGCTGGAGTGCTGGGGACCTGGGCCAGGCTGTGCACAAAGGATTCTTGCAAATAGTGCACAGAGGCCTCAGGAGGTGAAGATGACACGGTGCAGAGGGGTTCTGTCGCAAACGGGGAAGGGAAGCTCTTACCTCCTCCAAATTTGGACAGCTGGAACGTAGGGCAGTCTGTGCTGAAGGGGTCCACCACCTGTGTTCCAGGGAGCATGCTTGTTGCCAGGAGAGGAGTCCCAGAGAACCGGTCATCATCTTAGAAGGTGCCTGCTGGAGCAGGGAAGTGACTCTGTCACTCCACAGGAGATTTCTTCGGTCCTCCTGGTGCAGAGTGAAGACAGGGAGTCCCCAGAGCATGCACACCTTTGGAAACTGTTGCAGTTGCTGTTTGGAGATGAGGTTGCAGCATCACAGTAGTCTTTCTGGATACTTTGTAACAGTTACAGCTGTTCCTGGAGGAGCCTGCGGTTGAGCTGACGGTCAGAGGATGAAACAGGAGTTGCAGAGGATTCCTGATGGAAGCTTGCAAGCTGAATCTGAAGAGGAACCTACAGGAGAGACCCTAAATAACCCTGAGAGGGGGATTGTCTACCTAACCAGGTATGCACCTATCTGGAGGGGTCTCTGACTTCACCTGCTGGCACTGGCCACTCAGATGCCTCCAGAGTGTCCCCACACTTTGGAAAATAAGATGGCTAACTCCCGGGCATCTGGAGGAGCTCTGGGCACCACTCCTAGGATGTTGATGGACAGGGGAGTGGTCACTCCCCTTTCCTTTGTCCAATTGCATGCCAGAGCAGGGACTGGGGGTCCCTGAACCAGTGTAGACTGGCTTATGCAAGGAGGGCACCATCGGTGCCCTTCAAAGCATTTCCAGAGGCTCTGGGAGGCTACCCCTCTCAAGCCTGTAGCACCTATTTCCAAAGGGAGAGGATGTAACACCCCCTCCCAAAGAAAATGCTTTATTCTGCCTTCCTGGGACTGAGCTGCTCAGACCTCAGAAGGGCAGTACCCTGTCTGTGAGGTGGCAGCAGCTGTAGCTGCAGTGCAAGCCTCAGAGAGCTGGTTTGGCAGTACTGGGGGTCCATGGTGGAGCCCCCAGGATGCATGGAATTGGCCATCCAATACTAGATTTGGAATGCTGGGGGGACAATTCCATAATCTTAGACACCTACATGGCCATATTCGGAGCTACAATTGTGAAGCCATATATAGGTATTTACTTTTATGTTGGGCATGCGTGGAATGGTATCCCAGCACTCATGAAGTCTGGGGATTTGGCCCTGGACAGTGTGGGGGGCACCTTTGCTAGTGCAAGGGTGCCCTCACACGTAGTAACTTTGCACCTAGCCTTCAGTAAATGAAGGTTAGACATATAGGTGACTTATAAGTTACTGAAGTGCATTGAAAATGGCTGTGAAATAGTGTGTGCACTATTTCACGCAGGCTGCAGTGGCAGTCATGTGAAAGGGTTTTCCTGAGCTCCTTATGGGTGGCAAAAGAAATGCTGCAGCCCATAAGGATCTCCTAGAACCCCAGTGCCCTGGGTACCTAGGTACCATATACTAGGGGCTTATAAGGGGGGTCCAGTGTGCCAATTGGAATTGGTAAATGAAGTCACTAACTATAGTGACTAATTTGGAAGCAGAGAGAGCATAAGCACTGAAGTTCTGGTTAGCAGCACTTCAGTGACACAGTTAAGCACTACTGACAACACACACATTAGGCCACAAACTATGAGCACTGGGGTCCTGACCAGCAGGATCCCATTGAGACAGTCTAAACATACTGACATACAGGTAGAAATTGGGAGTAACATGCCAAGAAAGATGTCCTACAAGCCCTGAGACGTCAGATGCCTTTACTAGCTGATGAGGAGAAGGCAGCTGGACCAGTGGTTGGTGATGCATTAATGGAAATGGATGAGGAGGCAGATGAGGAAGGTGCAGCTGACTCAAGGGCTGAGCTCATCAATCAGTACTTCCAGTAACATTCATGTATGTTGTCTGTGTATTTGCATGCCTGGTATTTCAATATATTTTGGTATCAATGGTCCTCCTGATTTGGAATATCAGTGGTAGTGTAATGTGTTCATATCCTATGTGTGTGTTGTGGGAGGTGACTGACTGCATGCAAGGTGCTGAGTTGAAGTGTCTCATCTCTAACATGTGTACTCTATGCAGGCTGCAAGAATCACATCTCCTATGGGCAAGCCTGTATTGTGCTATGTGTCCTGCATTCTCCTGTTCTTGTCATTCCAGCAACTGACTGTGCACTGTTCGTCTTTGTCTCTCCTACCTATTGCTTGAGCCATTTGAGTTCAGTATCCTTTAATTACTGCTCAAAGAGTGGTGTTTTGCACATGAGAGGTGCCATCTACAGTGTTTAGTGATGAATGTCCAGTGACTGGTGATGTAGAAGTGTTATCTGTTGTACCCTTTTTAGTTGCCTACTACACTGGGCACATCAACTATGGACTACATATGTGCTTTGTGTGGCAAACTATCCTGTGGTAGTCTCTGTAATGGTCTTCTTGCAGGTTGGATACGTGGATTGACTCTGGTGAGTGGCAAGACTAGTGACTCCCTTACATTAGCCCTGGCACATATCTGTTGTACTGTGTATGGTGCAGAGGATGCCTCCCTATGCAGTCCATTTCACTGACTGTTGGATTGTGGGCCATACCACATTGACAATTTGGTAAACATGCAATTGTATCAGTAAAAATAAAGACACAAATGCAGTAGCTGTGATCTATAGCGTTTATTGGGAATAGAGTGGCAAACAGGTGATTATTGGGGTCATGGTACGTGAAATCCTCACAGTAGGTGGCACAGCTGTGGGTAGCACAGGTCCAGTGTCCATGGGACATAGGAAAATTTAGTAATGTCATTGAACAGTCAACAGTGTGTTTCAGTGGCACACAAGGGAGAGTAATCAGGAGATCTTCACTTACTGGCAGTGGGTTTGGTCTTGGCATCTGCTTCAGCCGGATGCCTGGGTGGACATCCACGTTTTCAGGGGGAAGTTCTTCAGCTACAGAGGGATGGGTACCTGAGGCCTGTGCTTCCATTCTGGCAGGCCCTCCATTCCACTAGCAGCTGCAGATGTAGTAGGCTCAGGTATGATGTGGCTAGTGGAAAGGGCCTGGTGGTGGGTGGAGGAAGCGCGCAAGGTGGTGTTAATGTCCCTGAGCACCCCTGCAATGGAGGCCAGGTTGGTAGTGTGGGTCTGCCACTGCTGAATGACTTCTTGGTGGTATTCCCTTTGCAGCCTCTAGTTTTCCCCCAACATGGATATGATCTGCCCCATCCTGCCCTGGGATAGTTGATATGCTCCCAGGACTTGTGAGATGGCTTCCTCGTCCTCTGGCCCACAGGTTCCCTCCCACATCCCCTGACCCCATGTTCCTGTGACCCTGGCATGGTGTGCCCACTCCGAGTTTCTCCAGGACCTTCATTGTCTTGGGTGTGAGGGGTCGACTGTACTGTAGGGCACACAATAGATTGAACAGTCCTTGGGGCAGAGTTTTGGGGATGAAGGGTTGGCTGAGATATTGTTGGCCCAGGGTGGGGGTGTTTGATGAAGGCGGGGCGAGGCAGAGAGTGGTAGACTGACCAGGGGTCCCAGATGGGCAAGGTAGGTCGTCACTGTCCAGACATCCAGCACCTTTGTCCTCGTTGGGGTTTTCATCCTGAGGAGCAGTCTCTGGTGACCTCTCCGTGGTGGCCTTGGCAGGGGAACATGTGGATTGAGTAAGAGAGAGTGTAAATATTGGAAGTGTGTATGGTTCTCTGTTAGTCCTGATGCATACAGTGGCTTGACGTGATTTACAGAAATGGCATTGACAGATGCAACATTGCTAACACTGTTTGTGGATAGTGGATAGAGACATGTGTACCATGTTCCTTGGGGTATTTGTGAATCAGGCTTAGTCACTTTAGCTCGGTGGGTGGGTTCTGTTCCTGTGTGATGGTTCACATGACAGGTTTGCCCTGTTAGCTGGTGGGCATTCTGGTTTGGTATATGTGAGTGGGAAAGGCTATCCATTGCAGCACTGTGTCCACATGAAAAGGGGGGTATGTGTATACAAGGTTGTTTGTCCTGTCTGTGCCTATTGTGCATGGAGTGCACCTTCTTACTTTCAAGGCCAGGATTAGTCCATTTTGGGGTAGTAGGCCTGGATTAGTGGCCCTTTGGATTGGTAGCAGTGCTGTGTCTGTGTTTGGGCTAGTTTGGCACTGTGTAGTGTCATTGCATTGCTGTCATTGCCATGTAGTGGTCCTCAGTTGAAGCATCCAGTAGTTGTAGCTAATGCAATAGTCATACATGCAAGAGTTGTGATGTGATGTGCACATTCCAGGTTTTGATGTGGATTGGCTAGTGCATTGTAGGAGTCATAGTGATTGTACTCAGCAGTGCTAACCGTGCCCTTGGCAGGGAGTGAGTGGGCATTGGGGGTGGGTAGTGGCATGGCATGCAGGAAAGGGCCATTAGGTGACTGGGTGGGAGGTGTTGTGGGAGATGGAGTGAATTGGGGAGTGTTATTGTGGTGAGTAAGCATGCTGGACAGGACAAATTAGTGCCAGGGGAGTGTTAGTTACTCACCAGAGTCCAGTCTTCCAGGTATTCCAGTCATGCCCTCAGGATGCAGGATGTCCAAGACGTTCTTCTCCCATGATGTGAAGTCTGGGGGAGGATATGGGGGCCAACCACCAGTCTTCAGTACCGCCAACTAGTGCCTTGACACCATGGAACGCGCCTTCACCCCATGGTCGTTCCACCTCTTCCTGATGTCCTGCCTTGTAGGTGGATGGTTGCCCACTCAGTTGACCCTGTTGACGATTCTCTGCATAACTCAATTTTCCTGGCTCTGGAGGTTTGCTGAACTTGTGCTCCAAAGAGTTGTGGGTCTCTGCCCTGAGGATTTCATCTACCATGACCCGCAACTCCTCGTCAGTGGAGTGTGGGTGATTTTGATGGGACTTGGTGGTTGTGTTGTAGGTAGGGGTGAGTGTTGTGTGTGTAGGGTGCAGTGCAGGGTGATAGGTGGGGTGCGGTGTTTGGTTGTGAGTGCTAGTAGCTTGTGGTGTTTGTGTGTAGTTGTGATGTGTGTATGGTGTTGGTGGTGCAGTTGTGCAGAGTGTGATCAGTGTGAAGTCTGTATGTGCCTCTAGTGCGTAGGTGCTTGATTTGTGATTGTGGCAGCTCTCATCTCTTGATCTGTGGTTTTAGTCACAATGGTTTGTGGGTTGTGTGGGGGGGTGTTATATAATGCTGTGAGGTGGTGTGTCTGGTGTGTGTATGTGTGTCAGGTGTGGGGTTTTTGAACTGTCCAATGTAGTGTTGTATTCTGACTGTGGCTGTTCGGACTGCCAGTGGTTTTCCACCATGGAAGGACGGCTGTGCTGATTTGTGGATCGTAATAAAGTTGTCGGCCTGGCGATGCTGATGATGGAACCACATCTTTCCCGCCCACCTGTCCTGGCGGTGTCAGATTTGTGGCTGTTTTTTGGCAGTCTTCATTGTGGACTCTTAATACGGCGGGCGGGATACTGCCAACACTGGTAGTCTTTTTGCGGCCGCTGCCTCAGCAGTCTTGCCAAAAGACCGCCAAACTCATAACGAGGGCCAAAGGGATCTTTCAAGGTATAATGCCTTATCTATGATGAGTGTCAATGCTACTATGGGGGTTATTCTAACTTTGGAGGAGTGGTAATCCGTCCCAAAAGTGACGGTAAAGTGACGGATATACCACTAGCCGTATTACGAGTTCCATAGGATATAATGGACTCGTAATACGGCTGGTGGTAAATCCGTCACTTTTCCGTCACTTTTGGGACGGATTAACACCTCCTCCAAAGTTAGAATAACCCCTATATGTCTGAAGTGGTACATCTTGCTAAGAAACCTGTTTAGTAGGCCAGCAGCAAAATATTTGTGGTTACCTAGACAATAAAATATGTTAATACATATTTGGCAAAGGGCTTATATAGAAGGGCTATTGATTGGAAGGTGGCTGAATCTTTCCAACTTCTTTTTCTGTGGAATACGATGCATTATAGTACCTTGCCACAAAACTGGTATCTCACTAGACAGTAAAACTTGATCGAGCACAGACCTATATTCTGCTCCACATCAATGATCCTATTTCATTATGCCACTTGAAATCTCATTAAGGCTGTTAGGGCTGGGTGCTTGAAACGTCTTACTTTTAGTTGTTAATGAAACAATCTGCTATAAAACTCACTAATATCCAGTGCATAAATATTGCTGACAAAAATACAGGTTTGTATATATATATCGATAACAAAAATGTCTGAAACTAAAATATTGTCACTTATAAATAAACATATAACAAGTCAAAAATATTGATTGCCACAAAATTGACTAGAAAGTTTTTGTCATAACAACTAACAAATCCATGAAAAATACACCAGAACACCAATTTTTATTATAAACGAATTACTTGGAATAAACCTTCAACTTCTAAAAGACATTTAAAATTAAATTAAAATATATTACATAGCCTAAAAATGAATCATTCACTCCCAAAAAAAGCATAACTCATGGACTATTTTGAAGATACTTGGCTTGGCAGACTTCATCATTCATGACACAGATGCTAAGCAAAATTCCAGATACTCTGGTGGAATGTTAATGACAGCATCCTGACACAGAACCAAAATAAACAATGCAGCGTAATGATGGCACAATGCCTTCCAATCCACACTAGGTAGAACTCAACCGACTTTATGCACATTTATTGCAGCATTACCAAAAGAACAACGCTACCCAGAATTGAGGATAGAACAATCTGTTACCCAAATTGGCCCTAAATTTAGCAAATAAACTAAATGAATATACAACATACTGCAATGCACAGTCAAATGTTTCATTAATAACAATTGACTACACTACTTGGAAATAATCTATCCTCTAAAATACATTTTAACCTACCAAAAGCCTGAGAATCTGCAACATATTCTATCACAACAAACCCAATATATTTTTAAAATAACAATATAAATATTTTATTACATCAGTATATAAAATCTAAAAAATATGAATCATTGATATAATAAAAATAAAATATTAAGAATTTAAAACATATATTATACTAACTAACCAACTTTAAAAGAAATTCAATCCATCAGATCAAATAAATACAAAACTTTATCCAAACTTTTTCACATAATATTAACAATACAATATCACATTTCCCACCCACAACAAAACATTAATATAAAACGTAGCGTTTTGTAGCTGCAGATCTGTTGTCACATAACAAAAAATAGTAATCCACCAAAAAGTAAAGAAAACAAATACCAAAAACCCCAAAAATTGCAAAAAATTAACAAATCCGGTTGAAATCCATTGAAGCAATCAAAGTCTGCAGGTTAAATAAACAACTCAAAACAATGTTTTAAAAAAAGAACCACACCAGGAAATCTGAAAATAAGGAAACCTAAGTGACAACAGTTTATTTATAAAAACACAAAACAGATTTCCTTTAAAAAAAAATCTTAAACTCCAACATCCCATCAAAATCATTCATAGAATAAAACCTGTAAAATAAATGTTGAACATCCACTTGTACAACACATTACAGTACCAAATATACACATACATAACATCTAATCATCAAAATATAAATAACATCACATAAAAAAAAAAAAACATAATCGTACATTAATAATACAATAAAAGCATGACACAACATGGTGTAAAACAGTAACAAAATTCATTTAAACATTACAAACCCTCTTAAACAACACTGTACACAACTATTACACATCCATCCTAAATTCTACCCTACCCTCAGAAACCCTTAAAAATTGATAAAAGGGGACTTACCTGTCCCAGCAAACAGCAGCACCTAACCACAAATTTGCTCTTGGAAAAAAGATCCACAATAACACCAAACAACTGTAAAATAGATACTAGCAGAAGAAAAAATGGCTGCCAAATGAAACTAAAAAAAGACTTTGGGCATGATTATGAGATTAGCGGTCCGTGGACCACCATGGCGTCAGCGGTCCGGAGTCCATCGGGTTGGTGGTCGGACCACTATATTACGATGCATGTAGTTCCATAAATCAAAGACCACCATGGTCCCGTCCGCACTGCCAAGCAGCTGAGACCACTGCAGTGGCGACATAGGCCAATGACGCCCTCGGAGCCAGTGCTTCTGCCGGACAGATTGTGATCTGGACTTCCACCAACGTGACTGTGGCAGTCAAACCACTACATCCCAGGTGACAGAAACTGAGGCAAAAAAGGCAAGAACTCACCTGCACGTCTTGTGCTGCCATGGAGCCAATCACACACATCTTGCTGCTGCTCGTAGATGAAGCCTAAAATACACGCCACCGTGAACACAACCAACGGTAAGATCACAAATCTACCAGTGATCAGTATTTGTGGAGACAATAGATCATCTCATTGCCACCCACCTAGTATGTGGGTTACGCTACATGGACCAAATACACTTTTCATGGGTCCCGGGTCAGAATAGATCACAACGAATGACCCATACACAGCCACATGACACCCCCTTTGGGCAGGTCACTGACACTTCAACACCACACTCCACAAAAACACACATGTCTGTTAATCTCAGTTTCAGGGACAGTGAACTGTACAAAAGGTTGTATCACACAACAGCAACACAACATAAACATCACACAGAATTAATATAACACCCTCACATTGCTCACATGCCATAGACTGTCGTGATATTAAAGACGCATATGCATGGATGTGTCATTTAACCCAAACAGACTTTCCATGAAACATCCCTGCAATACACCCACACATATCACCCACATTGCAACACAATAAAAGGTCAATGGGATGCACAATACTTTGTGAGACAAATATCCAAAGCTCACAATGTAAATAATACCTGCATAATGGGGATGGGGGTATCATGGGCACTCCAGGAAGGATGCTGCCCTGGGGCATATTTCACTTTGTACATGCTCCTAAAACACCATTTGCACAGGAACTGGCCTTTCAAGTATCCCAGGTACAATCAATAGTAGAGCCAGGTGGCATGCCAATCTGTAAAATGTATTTGTGGAAGTCAAGAAAGCAAATACAACAGCTGCAGCATGGGTCGCACATTTAGATGAAGTAGCTGGAAGGTCCAAACATCAAAATGGGCACATGAGAAGTCAAATGTAATGGAAGGAAATACAATTAACCACCCTCCATGTGTGGATAAACAAAACTCTAGCTTGCACACATGAGATGAATGTCCAATGTACATCTGGGGGACACATTCCAACATAATACATGCTGACATTGGCCAACCCAAGATTAAATACTTACCCTTTCAAACAAAACACAATGTAATGACACCCAAATTAGATTATTGCCCACATATCCATACAGTGAACATCTAACCTTGTCCTGGATGACACTAGCACTGCCAAGTCAGATCTTGCCAACCACAACAAATTAATCAGCAATCAGAGAAAAACACACACAACTGTACACATGCAACACAAATTACTCAGGAACAACAAAAAGATAGAAAAGTAATAGAGGGGCAAATGTGAACCCAAAAAACAACAACTTGGGTTTATTTATTAGAAATGATGAAGAGCAAAGGTTCCAATCACTGCCAGAGAACCTCAACAGGAAGAGGCATCAAGTGATCAAGTGGGCATGCAGGCACCTCAGGGATCATTCTTTTTTTTTATCCTCATTTACCTTCCAAATTTCCTTCACATGACCGGGGGGGGAGCAGCAAAGGTTCTCATACACCTGCTCACCACCCATCTCTGACCTCGTCGCCCCTGTCTGGGACAAGCTTTCCACCCAAGCTCCAGTGTGGAAAGCAGAGGGAAGAGTATAATCATAGGATCACATCCCACCTATTCATATCTCACCCCTACCCAACCATTGCTTCAGCGGATTCCAAAATCTGACCCTCTTACAAACCTTCTGTCAGTCTAACTTAAGATGGTAAATTAGAGAGTTTTTCCATTCGACAAAAGTAGGGGGAACAGGGCTGATCCATTTACGACAGATCTCCCTTCTTGCCACAAGCATCATATAAAACAACAGTTTAGCTCTATCTCTACCCATCTTCTGCACCTTATATGAACAGCCAAACATCACTATCAGAGATCTAACCTTCAGGCTTGTGGGAAGAATCGCCTTAATTGCATCACCCGCCTCTTGCCAAAACCTACGGAGTAGAGGGCAATCAATAAACATATGTAGATCCTCAGCTATTGCAGAACCACACTTCTTACACCTCACCACGTTATCCTGTCTCAGCCTGGACAATTTTTTGGGAGTCCAAAAGGTTCTGTGAATAGAAAATAGATGATGTCTCCTTAACGCAGCAGGTTTAACAGTATTACACAGAAGTGTAGTGGATACTTGCCAAAGGTCTTTAAGCCGTGGCTACGGCAAGCACTCCCTCCAGATTTCTTCCGGAAAATTGAAGTCACCATCCACAATGTCCATCATCAGCCAATACCATCTAGCCACTTCTTTCTTCATCGAAGTATCCATCTGCATCTGGTCCACAAGTCCGTTAGTACTTCTCACTTCCTCTGTCACATTCCAAACCCAAATCTTCATCTGGAGGTATTTAAACTTAGACAGCCTCCCTCCTACCTCCATATTAAGGTTATCAAACTCCCTAAGATCCCCATTATAACAGAGATGTCCCATTGCACAAAACCTGCCTCTTTCAGAGGAATAGCCAGGGCGTCTTTAGTCCACTCCGGGGAGCCAGGAGAATCCCGAATCGGCGCATACTCATTATAATATGACAACCTCGTGATCTTCCTCACCTCATACCACAACACTGCCCAATCATGTAATATCTTAAATCGATTTTTTTTAGAAAACTTTGGATCCCCAAACTTATACAAAAACCTTTTCTGGACCTCCTGACCTTCATCATAGCAATTAACACCTGCCCCAGCTATGAATGATCTAATGCATTAAAACTCTGTCTTACATTTTTTAACAAATAACCCCATGTGTAGTAGTGCATATCAGGAGCCACCAGACCACCTTTTTCTTTCTTCCTCCTCAGCTTTTTCCATGATATACAAACACCTTTAGATGCCCATATAAAACTGCTAATTTTCCCCTTTAAAAGCAGCCTTGTTAAACACTAATGGCAATGCATTGAAAATAAAAGTTAATTTGGGAACAATCACCATTTTTACAACATTAATCCAACCTATTATAGTTAGTGGAAGATTAAGCCGTTTTCTCAGTAAAAGGTCCACCTCCCTCATAATCCGAGCAAGATTTGTTTCCACCATCTTACATATATAGGGGGTCATTCTGACCTCGGGGGTAAAAGCCGCTTACCGCCGGTCAGAAGGCCGCCACAATACCGCCGCGGTCAGCCGCCACGGACATTCTGACCCACAACTGCAAAACCTCCGAAAATCCGCCCTCCACTGCAGTCCGCCACATCAGCGGCCAGCGGTAAACTGGAGAAGACCAAACCTCCACCGCCACGCCAACAGAAATACGCCCATCCCATTATGACCCGCAAATCCACGCGGCGGTCATTCAACCGCGGTATTCCATTGGCGGTACACACCGCCGCGCTCAAAATACACACACCTTTACAAACCCCTACCACATTGGACAATTTGAAAGGCACACACCTGAAACACATACACACACCACTCCCACACATCCAATACCATATAAAACACACACCCACATCACCCACAAACCCCTACCAACAAAAACCAGAGACGAAGGAGAGAGAGAGACACATCAGAGAATAGAGAGCCAGACACACAGAGGCACACCGCAACATCACACACACCACATAGAAGCACAAAGCACCACACACCAACACACACATCATCACATACACCACCCCACACCTCATACACACCACCCCATGGCACCACAAAGGCACCCACGCTTTTCGGACCAAGAACTCCGGGTCATGGTGGAGGAGATCATAAGAGTGGAACCCCAGCTCTTCGGCTCACAGGTCCAGCACACCACCATAGCAAGGAAGGCGGAGCTCTGGCAGCGGATCGTGGACAGGGTCAACGCGGTGGGACAGCATCCCAGAAATCGAGAGGACATCCGCAAACGATGGAACGACCTACGGGGGAAGGTGCGCTCGATGGTCTCGCGACACAACATCGCAGTGCAGAAGACTGGCGGGGGACCCCCACCCACTCCACCCGAATTCACAACATGGGAGCAAGAGGTACTCAACATCCTGCATCCTGATGGCCTCGCTGGAGTACACGGAGGAATGGACTCTGGTAAGTACAAGGCCAACCACTTCACCCCCCCCCCCAGCATGCTAACCCCCACCCTCACCCCCAACCCCCCAGCACACATCCTCCCTGAGAATGTCTCCCCAGCACAACCCACCCAACACCAACCCCTGCATGCCACACCCAAACTATGGACACCCTTCACCTAAGCATGACCACTGCACATACCCATCACCCCCCCCACAAAACACCCTCACAACACCTCCCCCAAGGGAATGCCAGCACTGGGGGACAAGGGCACCCATAAAACGCAAGCTAATGCACACACAGAAACAATAACCATACCCTCTTACCCCATGCAGGACCCGAACGACAACACACCGGTCAGGAGGGACCAGAAATGTCCATCCCACCCCCGGAACAGGCCCCTAGTGATGACAGCAGCTCTGTCGACCTGGAACCTGACGACCAGCCCGGACCATCGGGGACCTCTGGGCAGTCGGTTCCCCTCACCCAGACACAGGCCACTGCAGACCCAACCCCCTCTGGGAACAACAGCACAGCTCCCACCCAGCGGGCCCATGCCTCTGTCTCTAGGACAGGTCAAGCAGCGGTGTGTCTACCACTACAGGGCCCCCAGGGTAACCCACCAACCCAACAACAACAGGGACCTGGGGGCAGTGGGAGTGGGCACACCATCCAGGGGACAGAGGCCCAGGGAAACAGGGCAACTCGGAGGGCTGCTGTGCGACAGGGGGGGAGGAGAGGCCCAGGGAACCCACTCTCCAAGAGGCCCTCACCACCATCATGGCAGCCTACCACCACTCACAAGAGACGATGGCGACGGTACTGGCCAGGTTCCAGGAGATCCAGGCACAGCAGGAGCAACGCTACATGGGGTTCAGCGACCAACTCAGCAACATCTCAACCGCTATGGGGAGCATAATCCAGGCCCTGAACCGTATAGAGGACACGTTTCGGGACCATGTGGCATCACACAGGGCCCCTGTCACTAGCCAGGAACAGGAACAGCCTACCACCTCCGCCGGCGCTAGTGGACAGGAGGCCCCACCACAACGACAGCCCACCAGAACCCCACCTCCTGCTGAACAACAACCGCCCCGCAAAAGGAGCCTGAGATCAAAAAAAACGACAGAGTAGGATGTCAAGTCCCCCGCCAGCATCACATACCCCCTGAAGTCCTCCCACTGTTCCACATTGCCACCCTGTCAAACCTTGAACTGCCCCTGCTCCATCCTGCCACAGGCATATGGACAATGCACCTGTGAGACTGAGAACTGGACTCCGCCATGGACATTACTCCACCCATCACTGTTTCACTATCATGTACCAATATCTATGCACTAATAATAAATCACACATTGCACTGAAATCAATCAGGACTCAGCCTGTCTTATTTACAAATGTATGACACATTACATATCAATTACGTATTATTAACATTGTGAATTACACATACCGAGGTAACTTAGCATTAGTCCATGGGCCAACCAAGCCGAGGTCACGCAGTGGCTCATACAGCACAGAAAAGGGAGGGGAAAATCAAACATCATGTTCATAGGTCTGGGGGGAAACCGACAAAGTTGAGATGCAGGAGGCTTTCAGGAAATGTAAAATGGCATGGGTGATTATTACCTGTGTGCTACTGGAAATACTGTTCTATTACTCTGTCCCTGTTGTCTGTGTCGTCCTCTGAGTCTTCCTCCTCTTCACTCTCCGCAGGCTCCACAGCTGCTTCAACACCACCATCTGCACCATCCTCCTGCAGGAAAGGAACCTGACGTCGCAATGCCAGATTGTGAAGCATACAGCAGGCCACAATGATGTGGCACACCTTCTTTGGTGAGTACATCAGGGATCCCCCAGTCATATGCAGGCACCTAAACCTGGCCTTCAGGAGACCAAAGGTCCTTTCGATGATCCTCCTAGTTCGCCCATGGGCCTCATTGTACCGTTCCTCTGCCCTGGTCCGGGGATTCCTTACTGGGGTCAGTAGCCAAGGCAGGTTGGGGTAACCAGAGTCACTTATTAGCCACACACGTTGTCTCTGTAGCTGCTCCATCACATAGGGGATGCTGCTATTTCGCATCACATACGCGTCATGCACTGACCCTGGGAACTTGGCATTTACATGGGAGATGTACTGGTCAGCCAAACAGACCACCTGGACATTCATCGAATGATAACTTTTTCTGTTTCGGTACACCTGCTCATCGTCTTTTGGGGGTACCAAAGCCACATGGGTCCCATCAATGGCACCAATGATGTTGGGGATATGTCCAAGGGCATAGAAATCACCCTTCACTGTAGGCAAGTCACCCTCCTCTGGGAAAATGATGTAGCTCCGCATGAGTTTCATCAGGGCAGACAACACTCTGCTCAAAATCTTTGAAAACATAGGCTGAGACATTCCAGATGACATGGCCACTGTGGTCTGGAATGACCCAGTTGCCAAAAAATGGAGGACTGACAAAACCTGCACCAGAGGGGGAATCCCTGTGGGTTGGCGGATGGGGGACATCAGGGCTGGCTCCAGCTGGGCACACAGTTCATGGATAGTGGCACGGTCAAGTCTGTATCGAAGTATTATATGGCGTTCTTCCATTGTCAACAGGTCCACCAGCGGTCGGTACACGCGAGGATTCCTCCTTCTCATCGCAAGTCCCAGCGGACGGTGCCTAGGAAGGACAACATGGAGCACAGAGTCAGCCAAACCACAGGTACGTACAGACAGCTTGCACAGTTAAAGAATGGCAATGGGTTGAAAGGCGTGTATGTGTGGCAATGCAAGGCCTAGGCCTGTGTGTCGCAGTCAAAATTAAGCCATGTAGGCCCTTGAAATGGCGGCTGCCTGACCTGTGAAGTGGGACAATGGGATGTGAGGTCAATGCGCTGGCGGGGCACACCGTGGCGGTAGGCGGTCGAAGACCGCGGCGCAAAGCCGCATTGGTTAACATTGAAGCCTATGGGTTTCAGGAGCCAATGACGATGTGCGCCGGCGGTCGCGGTACGCACCGCCGCGGTACGCACCGCCGCGGGCGTGACCGCCATTTTCTATCTGCTTAATCACTCGAGACCTGATCATCCACAGGAGAGGACCTATACTGCAAGTGCTGCTGTGACCTCGGTCTGGGAGATACAATGGCTGCTGCGACTGGGGAAAGGGCCCCTGCCTTCACGTCTGAAGAGTTGGAGAAGCTCGTGGATGGGGTCCTCCCCCAGTATGCGCTACTCTACGGTCCTCCAGACCAACAAGTGAGTACACCGGGTGCACATGGAATGGGCTATGCCTGTGTGGATTGGGGTGGATGTAAGTTTGTGGGGTGGAGGGCGAATGAGGAGTGCAACGCCCGACAGATGAGAGCATGTGCCATATGGCAAAGTTGGTGGGGGGGGCAATCACATCTAACATGCAGGTCATTGATGATTTCCTCCTTTCCACCCTGTACATGTCAAATAGGTCAGCGCCCATCAGAAGATCGAGATTTGGCGTGCCATCGCCAAGGAAGTCCGGAACTTGGGGGTCCACAACAGACGGGGCACCCACTGCCGCAAGAGGTGGGAGGACATCCGCCGCAGAACAAGGAAGACCGCAGAAACACTGCTGGGGATGGCCTCCCAACCTAGGAGGGGTGCCAGTCGCACCATGATCCCCCTGATGTCCCGGATCCTGGCGGTGGCCTACCCAGAATTGGATGGGCGCTTTAAGACATCACAGCAGACACAAGGGGGTGAGTATCAGCACATTCTCCTATCTTTCTGCGCAGTGGAGGCGTCTGGGTGGGGGAGGAGGGCTGTGGGTGACATTAGGCCAGGGCGCTTTCTGTAGTGTAGTCCTCTCCCTTAGGCATGGCCCTGTGCCCCTGGCCCCCACCTCTGTAGGGTGACAAGTACAGCCATTGAAGGTCCAGCATCTCCCATGTGCGCGTTTGACGTCTCTTGGCCTGTTGTCCTAGTCAGTAGTACTGAGTAGTGTACCCCGAATGCGCGGCTTAGTGCATTAGGCTCCTGTGTCTGTCCTCTCCGCCAACGGTGTTGACATTGCATGCACTCAACCTGGTCTTCTTTTTTCTCCCCCCACCCTTTCTCTTCATCTTCTTGTGCATGTGTGCATTAGCATCATCAGGCGGAGGAGATTTGGCATCGGAGCACGAGGGAGCTGCAGGACACAAGGCCCCGGTGGGCCCAGGAACAGACACCGAGGGCACCAGTGATCCGGAGGGCGAGGTGAGCACCACGACGGGGACCGCTGGTGAGAGCAGCGACAGCGACACGTCCTCGAATGGGAGCTCCCTAGCGGTGGCGGCAACATCCGTGCCCCCCGCCTCTACAGGTACAGCCGCCACCCAGCGCACCAGCCCCGCCCTCCCAGCAGCCCCTCAGTCTTCGCTCCGTGCCCGTTCGCCCAGGAAGGCGCGCGTCTCCTTCGCCCCAGGCACCTCAGCCCCTGCCCCTGTTGCCCCTGCTGCCCTCAGTGCGGAGCTCATTGACCTGGTAAGGACGCTCATTGTTGGGCAGACGACCCTTTTGAATGCCATCCAGGGTGTGCAAAGGGAGGTGCAACAGAGCAATGCGTACCTGGAGGGCATTCATTCGGGTCAGGCTGCCCATCAACGAGCGTTCACTGCTCTGGCCTCAGCACTGACGGCAGCCATTGTCCCTGTTTCCAGCCTCCCTCTTCTTACTGCCTCCAGCCTTTCTCTGTCTCCTGTTCCTCAGCCTATCCCATCCACACCATCAGACCAGCCTGCACACACCTCAACACCCAAGAGCAGCTCATCCAAACACAAGCACCACAGATCCCACAAACACTCACCCAAGCAACACCCAGATGCAGACATGCCAACAGCCACTGCCACCCCTGTGTCCCCCTCCTCCTCGTCTCCCTCCTCCCTCCCTGTGACGTCTACACTCACACCTGCATGCACCCCAACATCAGCCAGTGCTTCCATCACCACCTCACCCTCCAGTACAGTCCACACTCGTGCAGTCACCACCCCCACTGCCATTTACACATCCCCTGTGTCCTCTCCCACTGTGTCTGTCACCCCCTCTTCCAAGACACACAAACGCAGGCAGACACCCACCCAACAGCCATCCACCTCACGACAGCCTACAGCACCAGCACCTTCACCCAATGACAGCACACCTGACTCTCCTACAACCACCTCCTCTACCTCCACTTCCATCTCCACTTCTCCTACCCTTTACCTTGGCCCTAAAAAACTTTTCATGGCTAACCTTGACCTCTTTCCCTCCGATGAGCTCCCCCCTCCATCTTCAAAGAGTCCCAAGAGCACCGCAGCCACCACCAGCCCAGCTTCGGGTGTCACTGTTGTGCATGGGTTCTGGAGCCCACCCTTTGCCAGCAGTGACACATCGATCAGCAGCAAGGACACATCCAGCCCCCCCCCGGCAAGAGGACCCGCAAAAACAAGGGCCGCCGTGCGAGGACCGACAGGGCTGCCCCCAAGGAGCAATGTGCGGCCACTTCACCACCCACACCATCTAGGGGAGGCAAGGGCCCGAGAGCCCCATCAAAGGAGCGGAAGGGCAGCAGGAGCGCGGAGAAGGTGGACCCCACATGTCACATCCCAGCTGGGAAGGAGGACACTAAGGAGGCCAGGAGTCCGTCCCCGAAGGGTCCAGAAACGTCACGGTCCGAGGGCGACTGAGCAGGGAGTCCAGGCCAGGTCTGGCTCCCTTGACCTGCTGGATGAGCACCGCTGAACAGGGCCCGCGGGGCAGAAGAGCACCGCGGAACAGGGCCCGCGGTGCAGAAGAGCACCGCTGAACAGGGTCCGCCGTGGAGAAGAGCACCGCTGAACAGGGCCCGCCGTGGAGAAGAGCACTGCTGAACAGGGCCCCGCCGTGAAGATAGGCACCGCTGAACAGGGCCCCGCCGTGAAGATAGGCACCGCTGAACAGGGCCCGCGGTGCAGAAGAGCACCGCTGAACAGGGCCCGCCGTGGAGAAGAGCACCGCTGAACAGGGCCCGCGGTGCAGAAGAGCACCGCTGAACAGGGCCCGCTGTGGAGAAGAGCACCGCTGAACAGGGCCCCGCCGTGAAGATAGGCACCGCTGAACAGGGCCCGCCGTGGAGAAGAGCACCGCTGAACAGGGCCCGCCGTGGAGAAGAGCACCGCTGAACAGGGCCCGCCGTGGAGAAGAGCACCGCTGAACAGGGCCCGCCGTGGAGAAGAGCACCGCTGAACAGGGCCCGCGGTGCAGAAGAGCACCGCTGAACAGGGCCCGCCGTGGAGAAGAGCACCGCTGAACAGGGCCCCGCCGTGAAGATAGGCACCGCGGAACAGGGCCCGCCGTGGAGAAGAGCACCGCTGAACAGGGCCCGCCGTGGAGAAGAGCACCGCTGAACAGGGCCCGCCGTGGAGAAGAGCACCGCTGAACAGGGCCCCGCCGTGAAGATAGGCACCGCTGAACAGGGCCCCGCCGTGAGGATAGGCACCGCTGAAGAGGGCCCCGCCGTCTCAAGCACCGCTCCGCTGGTCCCTTCTTCTCAAGCACCGCTCCGCTGGGCCCCGCCGTCTCAAGGACCGCTCCGCTGGGCCCTTCATCTCAAGCACCGCTCCGCTGGGCCCCGCTGTCTCTCCACCTCTCCGCTGGGCCCTTCCTCTTAAGCACCGCTCCGCTGGGCCCCGCTGTCTCTCCACCTCTCCGCTGGGCCCTTCCTCTCAAGCACCGCTCCGCTGGGCCCTTCATCTCAAGCACCGCTCCGCTGGGCCCTTCATCTCAAGCACCGCTCCGCTGGGCCCCGCTGTCTCTCCACCTCTCCGCTGGGCCCTTCCTCTCAAGCACCGCTCCGCTGGGCCCCGCTGTCTCTCCACCTCTCCGCTGGACCCTTCCTCTCAAGCACCGCTCCGCTGGGCCCTTCATCTCAAGCACCGCTCCGCTGGGCCCTTCATCTCAAGCACCGCTCCGCTGGGCCCCGCTGTCTCTCCACCTCTCCGCTGGGCCCTTCCTCTCAAGCACCGCTCCGCTGGGCCCTTCATCTCAAGCACCGCTCCGCTGGGCCCTTCATCTCAAGCACCGCTCCGCTGGGCCCCGCCGTCTCAAGCACCGCTCCGCTGGGCCCTTCTTCTCAAGCACCGCTCCGCTGGGCCCTTCTTCTCAAGCACCGCTCCGCTGGGCACCGCGGTCTCAATCACTGTTTATGGTTCACTGTGCCCACCATGCCTCCTCCTTGACCAGTGGAGACTGTCATCCACCTGATGGACTGTGGCTTTGCACTCCCCAGGATGGTACAGTGGGCAGCCCACCCACTGTAGTGACATTGAGAGACTGTGGCTTTGCACTCCCCAGGATGGTACAGTGGGCAGCCCACCCACTGTAGTGACATTGAGAGACTGTGGCTTTGCACTCCCCAGGATGGTACAGTGGGCAACCCACCCACTGTAGAGACATTGAGAGACTGTGGCTTTGCACTCCCCAGGATGGTACAGTGGGCAGCCCACCCACTGTAGTGACATTGAGAGACTGTGGCTTTGCACTCCCCAGGATGGTACAGTGGGCAGCCCACCCACTGTAGAGACATTGAGAGACTGTGGCTTTGCACTCCCCAGGATGGTACAGTGGGCATGGTGGCTCCTCGTGGATCTGGCGTCGTGGACTCATGTGGCTGTGGTGCCCCCCCCTTCCCTTCCCCCTGAGGTGCCTGTAGTTTTTACATCTGATGCCCCTGCAGTGTTCTCTCCAAAGGACTCAGGTCTCCTGTGTGGGCTTTGCCCTTGTTTCTCAAAACTTTGGCCCACGGACATGATGAATTTGTAGGATGTGCAGGACTTGTTACTTCAGTTATACACTGATGTGTATGTCATTTGTTTTCTTGTGAATATCTTTCATGGTTGTACGATAATTTTCAGGAGCTTTTTGGTACATAAATATTTATTCCAAATTTGATTATGTCCTAGCATTTTTCTGGGGTGTTTGGGTGGTATCACTGTGACTTATTGCTCTGCATTGGTGTGTACATAGTTGGGGGGGGGGGGGTCGCATATGTGTGTGCCCGTAACCTTTCGTCCTCCCCCCTCCCGTGTGTCGTAGGTGCAGTACTCACCGTTGTCGTCTGCGCCGGACTTCGTACTCGTAGTAGATGAGAAGGTAGACGAGAGCAGGTAGGATGTTTAATTCGGGTTCCATGCTGTCCTCCTTCCTCCTGGAGTGCGTAGTGGTGAGCGTTTTCCCGTTCATAGTCTGTTTCCGCCATGTTTTTATCGGCGGTGCTCCCGCCCCGGAAAAGGTGGCGGATTGGTGAGTTGTGATAGTGTGGGCGGTACATTGTCTGCCGCCTGGCTGTTGGCGGTGACCGCCGCGCTGTTTGTTTGTACTGCCGTGGCGGGCGGAGTGTTAAAGTGGCTGTCTGTGTTGGCGGTTCCCGCCAGGGTCAGAATTCCATATTTTTTACCGCCAGCCTGTTGGCGGGTTGGCCGCCGCTTTAACACCGACCGCCAGGGTTAGAATCACCCCCATAATGTGTTACAGTGATCCACAAATATTTAACTTCTTTTTTTACATTCACTGCATCGTTTAGTTCCATATTGGTTTGGCCTGACTTAAATTTGCTGTATAAATCAGTAAATCATCTGCATATAAAGAAACCTTCCTGACCAGATCTCCACACCGGAAAGGAAGTATTCTCTTATCTCTGCTAATTCTACAGGCTAATGGTTCAATATAAAGGTCAAATATTAGTGGGGATAATGGGCACCCCTGTCTCTTCCCTCTTTCTATTTTTACCGGAGGAGTGAGCATACCATTAACCAAAATATGCATCGAAGTGGCTAAAGCAATGGACCCTACCAATCCCTGTGTCAATTCATGCATATGCCTACCCTTAAAAAATCCTTTCTGGTCTGTGTGTATGAGTTTCCATATAACCATCCCTAGTATATCAGCCAGGAGTTTAGCAAAGATTTTATAATCACAATTTAACAGTGAAATTGGGCAGTATGAGTCATACTTTCTGGGGTCTTTGCTGGGTTTTATAATTAGCGTAATAATCACCTCTTTCCAAGAAGGAGGAAGATTCTCATCCCCCCCCCATAATATTATCACCTAATTGTTTAAAAGCTTTAGAAGTACTACTACCCAGAACTCGATAAACCTCCATGGGTAACCCATCTGGTCCTGATGCCTTTCCCAATTTGCCAGCTAAAATGACCTGTTTTACCTCGCTCTGCTGAAACGGATTATTAACCGCACTTCTCTCCTCTTCATTCAGAGTAGGCAAATCTCACTCCCCAAGCCACCCCTTCAATACCATTAAAGGCGGCTTCAAATCTTCTGTATATAAGTCCTTAAAGAAATTGAAAAAAACATCTTCCACCTGCTCGCCACCTTTTCTAATCTCACCCGAGTCTTTATCTCGAATTTCTGTCACCCGATTCTTCACCCTATCTGATTTTAACTTCCAAGCCAACAATATACTGCTGTTCTCACTGTACTCAAAATGTATCACCCTATTAGCTTCACATCTCAATCGAATCCTACGGTCCAAAAGAGCTGCCAATTCCAAACTAGCTGTCTGACGTTGCTTATATAAGTCGTCAAATTCTTCCCCCTGCTCCTTACTTAACATTCCCGGCTCAAATTGTCGTATTTTACTCTCCAACCTGCTTATTTCTTCATTATATAATTTCCTCCTGTGTGCAGCTATCCTAATCAGGTATCCCCTCAAAAAGGCCTTAAATGTATCCCAAACTATCGCTGGGAGCTGAACCCAAATTTATCCTAAAAAAGTGCTCTGAATCCACCCGCAATCCGTAACCACTCATCTTCCAAAAGCAGAGTTCTGTCCAAAGTCCACCTTTTTTCCCTCCTTTTCGTTGGCAACCTAAGATCTAAACTGACCGCTGAGTGGTCTGATAAATGGGCCCCAATATGTGCTTCTGACTCAACAAAGTCCCTCAAAACATTATCCAAAAGGAAGTAATAAATTCTGGACTGATGTTGATTCTTCTTATTATTTTAAAAATAACCTCTCTCTGACCCCCTCTTATCCCTCCAAACATCATATAACCCCCATTCGGACATCATTACCCGAATCTGACCCTGCATTTTCTCGTTTATTTTGGACCTACTACCCGCAGATCTATCTATTTTGCAGTTCAATACAACATTAAAATCACCTGCCCATATTATTGAATCTAAATATTGCAAAAGAAGATCTGAAAGTTCCCTTACTGGGCCTACATCATCCCTATTGGGACCATAGTATCCTACCAAGGTAAACACATATTCAAAAGCAGAGAGCTTCCCCAACACCCACCTCCCTGAGTTATCTATGGGACATTCCAGAAAAGTAATATTGGCATGATTCTTAATTAGAACAGCCACCCTTTTACTAACACTCAAACAATTTGAGCAAGCTATCTGCTGAACCCACCCGCATGACTTAAAAACTTCAAAACATTCCTCCCTAGAAAGATGGGTCTCTTGTAAGATCAAAACATCAAACAGGGCATCCTTCAAATACTGCACCAACCATTTTGGTTTACTCTTCACCCTAAGACCATTTACAGTCCAAGACAGGAGTCTCAAATTCTTTACTGCCATTTTCTGACATCAAAACCACCTACCCACCTGTCACTCACCCACCCCCCCAGGTCTACCCACCACAATGCGGATCTTTTTTTTTCCTAATATGATCCCCACCCAGTGCTCCCCACCACCATCCCCCATCCCCTTGCCCATCCCCCCTCCTCCCCAGGGAACCCATCCAATCATTAACATGACCAGTTTCAGAGGGGGGTCACTGTACCTAACTTGGGACATCACAAAAAAAAAGAAAAGAAAAAAAAAATCTCCTTAGCGGAAAAAAAAATAGAAGCTTAGGTCTAACCTTTCTCATTCCCGCTCCCTTTCTCAATTTTCCTGATCAACTCGTCCACCTCCTTCTAATCCGTAAAATTATACATTTTGTTATTCACCATAACCCTTAATGAAGCAGGGAACTGAGCTGTTGCACCCAGTTTTTTCAACATGTCTATTCTTTTGCCCAGCTCCCACTGTTTATTTAAAGTCACAGACACTAGGTCTGACCTAATTTCAAATGGGGATCCGTTTACTGACAATGATTTCTTTTTTAACGCCAGAGCCCGAATATGTTCCTTCAGTGAGTATGTTTGGTCTATCCCTGTTGGAAGGCATCTTTGCCGAGACCCGGTGCACCCTCTGAATAACTTTAGCAATGTCCTCCTCTGATTCTTCCACATTCACCTCCTGCTTTATCAATTCGACCATGAAGCCTTTTAAATCACCTTCTTCCAACCCTTCCGGGACCCTGAGAAACCTCAGATTATTCCTCCTCTGATTATTTTCTGGGGATTCCATTTTAGCCATTACCCCTGCCTCCCCTTCTTTTAAGTATCTTATTTGCTCTTAATTTTCTTCCACCACCATCCTTAACTCACCCACCTCCTCCTCCAAAGCAGCTGTCCGGCCCGCCAGGTCACCAATTTTCTTCCCTAAGTCTTCACAGAGACCCTAATCTCCACCTGGTTGGCATTAGAAGTCTCAAAGCCACCCTTCAGTTCCACAGAGGTGCTTTCAACATATCCGCAATTGAGTGCCCAGGCTCTTCTCCGACGGATTGAGAATCTTGTACTGCACTTATGTCGTCTTGCCTCTCTACAGATCTCACAGAAAAGGAATACTGCGAAACACCTCTCCCATCCACCCAGAGGTCTGGGCTAATGCCCTCCGAACTAGCAGCAGACTCTAACTTGTCCGATTTATCCAGCCCTTGCATACTTGCATCCCCGGTTGACATTCTAGGTGATCCTGGCAATACACGAAAATAAGTCCTTACTGATGGGGGAACCCGGACTTTTCTATAGTTCAAACCTGCAACACTCTTCACATCCAGTCTCTTTATAACTGAACTATTATCACATTCCACCTTACTTCTCGCTGTAGGGGGTTTCTGGAGGGGGACCAGACTTTCAACTTTTTTCTTACTTTTTTTTTAGAACTGAACAAGGACCATGCCACTTGTCCCAAACTATTTTTAGATGCCACCTTCCCCTCTTCCTTTCTGGTCCCCACTAACCCTTTTACCCGGTCCACCACATGGTCTGAATGAATTTCTACAGTGCTTATACCAAAAGAAGCATGTCCCTGGTGCACAGAAACTTCAAACCCTTTAAATCTAGTTTTTTCCCCATCATACCTGAAATCACCAAGTCCTCGATGTACTGAGGAATCCTCAAAATCCTGCTTTTCTTTCCTGAAGGATCCGGCCCTGTGCTGGCCCTGCCCTGGTTCCCCCGGTAGGGAACACGAGCTGCCGCCTCCCTGACCCGAAAGAGCTCCAGGAAGGCTCTCAACAACAGCACCACCCTGTGCTCCGAAGCGTCCCGTGCTTCCGCCAGCTCCTTTGCCTCCCTTGCACCGCCGTAAAACCAAAAAACACAAAGCGGACCCACACTGCCGACCCGTCAAACCTTCATGTTTCCCCGGTAAGGTATAATTATTTCGCTGCGTCATTAAAAGAACGGAGCCCTCCGCGACCAGCTCTTTTAGACGGTGCCATGTTCCCTGAACCACTTCGCCCCCACATGCACTCTTGAACTAATAAAGCAAAAAATACAGCTGAGACATCATTGCTGTTGCTAAAATGTGACCATTCACTCTAGTACACTCCTTAATGAATTCCAACCTTCACAGCAATGTCTAGGGTTGCCACGTGACAGGTTTTCTCCTGGCACCACCAGTATTTTAATGTCCTGGTCGATACAAAGAAAAGGAGAATTATCTAAAGCCGCTATTTTTAGCCTTTACCTGTACATACTTTAACAAAACATATAATTAGAAGGTACTTTTAAACTTCCCCTGTCCCACCATCCAAAAATACCAGCAAAACAGAACAATGGTTTCTTCTCTCCCTCCCTAGTGAGCTCTGCACAATGTCCATGCAGCAGAACTTCTCTTCACTCCATCGTCACCGTGCTTCAAGCCCTGCTTGTTACTACTCAGCTTCCACTTCCGTGTCTGAGGCTAACTATTGTGCCTTCTCCAATGATTTCCCAGAGCTTCTCTGTGTCTTTGCATGCTGCAGCCACCCACCTCTCTCCAAGTGGCGGAAAGACAGCAAATCGATCACCGAACCCACCTTTCTCACTGGTTGGCAGTCTTTTGTGCGCAGGACAACCGTATGTCACTGAACTTCAAGCCCCCCCCAAGCCCAGCGATCAGAGGCACTCCCAGAGCTGTCCGGCTCCCCTGGCAATCCTGCAGCGCTCCCCCTGAACTCCCACAGGGGCTACATGGGCATGTGAGCAACAATATCCACTCCGTTGAGTGACGCGTGCACTCCTCCGGCTCGCGGGAGACTACCAACACTAATTAAACTTTGTTGGAGTGGCACATATAGTAAACTTTGCTATTAAGGAGGATCTGATGCTCTGAGAAAAGACTTGAGTTGATTATTAATTACGGTTATTTCATCAATGGTACAGAGAGCCACCTGCCACAAACTAATAACAAAGAACTCATAGCACTTTGTTTGGCTCAGCCGCGGAAGAGAGTCATGTCTTTACTCACTCTCAAACAGTGCAGACAGCTTACCCGGAACTCGTCACAAACATGCCACAAGAATCCTTTTGTATCCTTATGTTTGCCCCCTCCGCTGTGCACTCTGCTCTCAGATCGGAAAACAGTCAGACAGCATGCCCTCTCCTGCGCACTGGTCACGCTTGCAAACAGCTGATCTCCTCCTGCTCAGCTCTCCGAGCCAGACCACTAGTTACTTGTTGCACACAATTCACTGTGCTCAGTCTGCAGTCCAAATCCACCCTTGGCTGGAATGTTTAGTTCACAGCAACTCTTCTTTTCCGAGGAGTACAAGAGATACCCTCTCCTGTGCTTACATGCCAAGCTAGATATCAGTGGGCAAGGTCACCTATGACGGCTCTTGCTTTTCACATCTACTGCACTGAGCGCCCTGCTACTGCCCCCGTCCGCCAGCCGTTGGATCTTGATCATTCTGGCGCCATTACGGCAGCCGGAGCATGGCGTCCTGGGGCCCCAAACACTTCCCAGGTCCTAAAACGGAGCTGATGATTGTCCTCCCGCAGGCGCGGATGATGCCCTCGTGCATGGGCAGCTGCTGTCCTCGAGCACTGGTTACTTGTTCTCACGCCGGGAGTGATGCTGGCCTCAAGCCCGCGTTGGTCCTCGCACGCTGGTAACTGTCCTCGCGCTGGAGCCAATGCTTCTTCTCTCCACGCTACCAGCTGTTCGCAGAGCCCCAGTCGTGGTTACCGCTCATCCTCCCTCAGGGATCATTCTTGGGTGGGCTTTTTCTTAGGAGGAGTGCTCTTCTCCTTGGGATGGGTAGAATTCTTCTTTGGGGTAGGAAGGGTGTGGGAGCTAACAGGGAGGGCCGGGTGTGACAAGGGAGGGCTTGACAGAGAAGGGATGGGTTAGGATGTGGGTTGGGTTCTCTTGAGTTTGGGAGGGGGCTGGAGGTCACAGGGGAAAGGGCAGGGTCAAAAAGGAAACTTTCATTGGGTAAACAGGTAGGGCCTCCAAAAGGCCTGGTGTTTGTGGTAATGGTGGTTGATCTGGTCTGTGTAAGTGACTATTGAGTGCTTGTGTGCTGGTATGTCTTGTACTGCTTGTGTTTATGTGTGTCTTGTGTGTGTTTAGATCAATGTGTGTGGATGTGTCTGTCACGACTTACGCGCCGCTTTAACCTGGAGTCAGCAGAACGAGTGGCGAGGATCTTGTTCCTGAATGTTCGGCCTTGGCCCAGGTAGGGGCGACTCTTTCTAGTAGCCACGGTGCTGCAGGCAATGGAAACGCCAAGAGCAGGCTGTGTCCTTCAGAAGTAGTGTCAGAGGGAAAAAAACCCTGAAAGGGTTAAAAACCTCCAAAAAGGAAAGGTTCCTGAAAATGGAGCAAATGAATAGGTAAATACAAGAGCAAAAGTACAGGAAAAGCACTGGAACAGACGTTAGCCAGTATCGAATAGGAGGAAGCAGGAGCGAAGACACCATCCAAACAGAAAGTGTTGCAGCGCAAGGAGAGAAATAATCACAGCTCTTAAATACCAACAAAAAGGAAGCGACCAACAGGAAGTACAAGGACACCATCTTAGATAGGGAAAAACACATAGAACATAATGGACTAGGAGCCATAGAGAGTAGGGAACATAAGCATGCTGGGAAGAGAGTGGTAGTATGGGAAAAAGGAAAAAACATAAAGGAAGGCACAATGAAAAGACAGCAAAAGAAGAAGAGAAGAAAAACAGGTGAGTGGGGGAGATCAGACCTTCCTGGAAGCGCGTCGCGCTAAGAAAGAACGAGGCCCCATGCCCATGGGGCCTTGTAATGTGCACAGCAGGCTGGGGATGCGGCGCGTCATCAGACCGCAGGCTGCGGCCCGAGCCGAATGTTCAGCTCGTGCCGCACGCGGCGGAGCGACACTAGGCCCCCCCGAATGTCCAGGTTTGTGTGGAAACAAGCAGTGAAAATGACAAATCAGAAGAGGGGCGTGAACAGAAGGTGCATCTTCCCAAGAGCATTCACTGAGAGGGTAACCCTTCCAATGATTCAGATACTGAAGACGTTTGTCAAGGATATGAAAGTCACAAATTTCTTGTACCTCATATTCTGGAACATCATTCACTAACAAAGGAGGAGGACAAGGAAACTGTCAAGAGTAAGGATCAGGTACATAGGGTTTGAGCTGGGAAACATGAAAGACCGGATGAATCCTCCAGGTACGAGGCAAGTGAAGAAGGACAGTGACAGGATTAATCAGCTGAAGAATACGGAAAGGACCGCAGTAACGAGGTGTGAACTTTTTCTGAGAAAGGCGCAAAGGCAAACATTTTGAAGAAAGCCAGACTTTATCCTGGAGGTGATATACTGGAGCATCCCTACGCTTCTTCTCTGCTATTCTCTTCATGTATCTCTTAGTGTTCAGCAAGTTAGATCGAATCAATCTATGGATCTGTAAAAGTCGTCTGGAAAATGAAGTGACAGCAGGAAGAGAAGAGGTAGACTGAGGAGTAGTAGGAAAAGAGGTAGAATGATAGCCATAAGAACAGAAAAAGGGGTGACCTTGGAGGCACTATGGACAGTGTTATTGTAAGAGAATTCAGCGATAGGAAGGTAAGTGTTCCAGTTGCTCTGGGTAGAATTACAAAAGCAGCAAAGGTACTGCTACAATCCTTGGTTGAGACGCTCGGTCTGCCCATTGGTTTGCAGATGGAGACCAGATGATAGTGCTATATTGATATTCAGTATCCTACAGAAATGTTTCCAAAACCGGGAGATGTACTGAGGTCCCCTGTCAGATAAAATTCTGTGTGAGAGTCCATCGAGACGGCAAATAAGATGGTTAAATATCTGACTTAGTTCTTGAGAGGTATGTAATTTCTTTAGGGCAGTGAAGTGAGCCATCTTTGTAAAGGAATCTATTGTGACCATGATAACCCGGTTTCCATCTGATGGAGGTAGTGAACACATGAAATCAGTAGAAATGGTTTGCCAGGGAGCCGGTGGAATAGGTAAGGGTTGTAGTAATCACGTAGGTCTGGTACGGGGTATTTTTACTTGGGAACATATGGGACAAGCCTGAACGTATCTTTCGAGATCCAATTTCCAGGTAGGCCACCAGAAAGACCACGAGAGCAGTTCCTGCATGGCCTTGATGCCTCCATGACCAGCAACCGGAGAATCATGGCACATTTGGAGTGCCTTTTCTCTTACTCCGTTAGTAGGGAGGAACAACAGGTTCTTATAATTATAATACCCCTTCTGTTTACGTATTAAGGGGTTTAGGTTCTTTAACTCTTGATCAGACAGGTTGGAATATTCCAGTTGTACCTTATCCAGGAAAGATTGAGCTACACCGATGATTTTACTGGGCTCAAGTAGATATTGTGATGGGGAAGGAGTACAATCTGGATAACGGCGAGACAGAGCATCAGCCAGTATGTTTTGGGATCCAGGAATATAGGTGACATAAAAGTCATACTGACTGAAGAAAAAGGCCCAACAAGCCTGACGACTGTTCTGGCATAGAAAATTACGTAAACATTGTAGGTTACGATAGTCTGTTCTCACCTCGAAGGGCTCTTTGGAACCCATAAGAAACTGTCTCCACTCTAGGCAGGCTGTTTTCAGGGCTAATAATTCCCTTTCTAGTACTGGGTAATGTTGTTCTGACGCAGAGAGTTCATGGGACAAATAGAAAACAGGATGTTCAAGACCGTCATCTTCTTGTTGTTGGAGTAAGGCAGCTCCTATGGCTCTTTCAAAAGCATCGGTTACAACAATACATTTTTGTTGGTATCTGGGTGTCTCAATATCGGTGCTTGAATGAAGGCCTTTTTTAGACTCTGTAAAGCTGTTTCAGCCGCCCTTGTCCAGACAAAGCCTTTATTTAAATTCTCCTTCTTTAATGTTTGAGTTATGTGGCTGGTTTGTTCTGCAAAGTCAAAAATAAACTGTTGATAAAAATTAGCCAGTCCGGGAAAACATTGAGTTTCCTTAATAGAGGAAGGGGAAGGCTAGTCTAGGATTGCTTGTACCTTTTCCTGGTCCATTTCTATTCCAGTGGGACTAAGGTGATATCCCAAATATTTGACTTCGGTCTTGTCAAACTCACATTTTTCTGGTTTACAGGACAGTTGATGTTCCCTGAGTCTTTGGAGGACCTGTTTCACGTGAGTAGAATGAAGTTCAGGACGTCTAGAGTAAATAAGGATATCGTCTAAGTAGATGACGACCATATAGTTCAAGAGATCAGAAAACACAGAGTTCATGAATCTTTAGAAAATTGAGGGGGCATTAGTGAGACCAAAAGGCATAACTCTGTACTCATAATGAACAAATGGGGTTCGGAAAGCAGTCTTCCACTCGTCTCCTTCTTTGATACGCAATAGGTGGTAGGCTCCACGAAGATCTAGTGTGGTAAATCGTTGAGCCCCTCTGACTGCCTCTAGAATATCCTTGATGAGGGGCAAAGGATAACGGTCTTTTATAGTTATCTTATTTAGACCACGAAAATCCAGACAGGGACGAAGATACTTTGTTTTCTTGGGTACAAAAAAGAGAGGAGCCCCTGTCGGAGAGGATGATGGTACAATCATACCACTATGCAAGTTTTCATGCAGATACTCCTTGAGAACTTCCCTTTCAGGTTCCGTGAGTGAATGCATTCTCCCAAAAGGAACGATTGCCCCAGGTTCCAAGGGAATAGCACAATCGTAATCTCTATGTGGGGGTAACACAGGTCTGGATGTTTTTTGGAATACATCTTGAAATTCTAGATAGTGATCGGGGACTCCCTGGACTGTATTGATGGAACCTCTTGGATGACCAGTATGTGTCTGAAGCAAAGCGGTTTTCATGACAAAACTGTGAAGACAAGGAAATAGTCCGGGTTTCCCAATTTACATAAAGGTTATGTCTTATGAACCACGGAATTCCTAAAATGATAGTATGATTAGGGGATGATATTAGGTCAAATGAGATGTGTTCTTGGTGGTTCCCAAATTGTAAACTTAGGGCCAGATCTATCAAGCGATTTTGCATTCGGAAACGGTGTGAATTGCAAAATTCGGCCGTTTGTGAATGCAAAAATGCCTTTCAGAATGTATGAAAGGCATTCGCAGTGCAATTTTAAGGAATCGCTAAAAAAGCGATTCCTTAAAATTGCGACCCCATTTAGAGAATCGCAAATTGCGATTCTCTAAATAGGAAATCGCAAATAAGGAATCCTTATTTGCGATTTCTTAAGCACATGTATCAAGCATTTCCTAAATGCGAATTGGGCATTTAGGAAATGCAATTACCACCAACAAAAGTTTGGTGGTAACCATGTGCAAATTTTAAAAATGCATTTTAAATGCATTTTTAAAATTGACATGTAGCGCACACATGCCCCTAAGGCATTTGTGTGCTTCACATGTCCGTAAAAATACTTTTGGGGTGCAGCAGAGGGGGCCCTAGGCCCCCAGCACCCTTGGATTTGCATTTCCTAAATTGCGAATTCCTAACCGGAATTCACAAATTAGGAAATGCAAAACCATTTGCAGCAGGCCCATAGGTGCAAATGGAGTTGGATTCTCTATTTGCGATTTGGTAATAGCATTTGCGAATTTTAAGAAATCGCTATTACCGAATCGCAAAAATCATACATACCATTTTGCATTTCTTAAATAGCGATTTCTTAAAATTTGCTATTTAAGAAATGTAATTTGTTTTTTTGATACATCTGGCCCTTAGTGTCAGGGTGGTAATATCGACTGGACCAGAGGATATTAGGGATCCATCCACTGTGTGAACTTGTTCCGGGACTTCTTTGGGTCATGTTGGTATTTGTTGTGTTGTGGCCCAAGTCTTATCCATATATATGCCACTAGCACCACAATTAAGGAAAGCCATTGTTCTTTCTTCACGACCATCAGGTAACTGTAACGTCACAGGTAACATAAACAGAGTTGTGGCAATGTCCTTGAATGAACTGATGGAAGGTATAGTAGATGATCCCGTCCCCTCCCTTCTTACAGAGGACGGGAAGTGGTGTTTCCCGATGGCCTTAGAGGATGAACGGGGCAGGTATGAAGCATGTGTCCGGCAGCACCACAATACAGGCACAATCATTTCTTACGTCTTTCTTCCCGCTCGCTGACGGAAAGTGGGCCTCGAGTAGTATCCACCTGCATAGGTTCACCTTCTGTGTCTCTGACGGGAGGACGACGAGGTTCCTCAGGACGATGCAAAAAGACACGTGAAGTGCTTGGCTGGGAGGATCCTCTACTTTTTCTCTTCTCCATACGTTGTTCTTGGAGACGGAATTCTATGGAAAGAGCTAGATTCATCAGACCACGAAGATCTTCAACTCGGGTGGAGTGTACTAACTCATTTTTGATCTCCTCTTTAAGTCCTCTACGGAATAAAGTCACCAGAGTTCGTTCCGCCCAGGTTGTCTCAGCCGCTAGCTGTCGAAAGCGGGTAATATATTGGAGGACATCTTATGAGCCTTGTTGGATGTCACATAATGCTTCTTCAGCAGAGGCCTCCAATCCTGGATGACTAAACATCTGTTTGAACCGATTCACGAAGGCTGGATAGTCAGACAATACTGGGTCATTGGATGATACCATTGGGGTTGCCCAGGCCAAGGCTGGCCCGGATAGTGCACTGATAAGATAGCCCACCTTTGTCTTGTCGTGGGAGAATTGGGTGGGTCGGAAGGTGAAACACACAGTTAATGCATCGAGGAACTCTTGCAGTTTAGTTGGTTCACCAGAGAAACGAGGGGTTGAGGTGGAGACGGCCGGAACATCTGCACTGCGGAAAGCCAAAGTCTGTCGTAAAGCAGCATTCTCATTGCGTAATTGTTGCAGTTCCTGAGCCTGTTGCTGAATGGTTGCCAGAAGAGATTGATCAGGATCTGCAGCAGCCGCCACTTTATCATCCATGGTGTTAGACGACGTCAGGAGTATTTGGCGCTGCAATCTGTCACGACTTACGCGCTGCTTTAACCTGGAGTCCGCAGAACGAGTGGCGAGGATCTTGATCCTGAATGTTTGGCCTTGGCCCAGGTAGGATCGACTCTTTCTGGTAGCCATGGTGCAGCAGGCAATGGAAACGCCAATAGCAGGCCGTGTCCTTCAGAAGTAGTGCCAGAGGGAAAAAGCCCCTGAAAGGGGAAAAAAACTCCAAAAAGGAAAGGTTCCTGAAAATGGAGCAAATGAATAGGTAAATACAAGATCAAAAGTACAGGAAAAACACTGGAACAGACGTTAGCCAGTATCGTATTATGAGGAAGCAGGAGCGGAGACACCATCCATACAGAAAGTGTTGCAGTGCAAGCAGAGAAAGAATCACAGCTCTTAAATACCAACAAACAGGAAGCGACCCACATGAAGTATAAGGACACCATCTTAGATAGGGAAAAAGATATAGAACATATTGTACTAGGAGCCATAGAGGGTAGGGAACAAAGGCATGCTAGGAACAAAGGGGTAATATGGGAAAAAGGAAAAAAACATAACGGAAGGCACAATGAAAAGACAGGAAAAGAAGAAGAGAAGAAGAACAGGTGAGTGGGGGATGTCAGACCTTTCTGGAAGCGCGTTACGCTAAGAAAGAACGAGGCCCCATGCCCAATTGGGGGCTCGTAATGTGCATAGCAGGCTGGGGACGCAGCGCGTCTTCAGACCGTGTGCCGCGGCCCGAGCCAAATGTTCGGCTCGTGCCGCACGCAGCGGCGTGACAGTGTCAGGGTGCTTGGGACAGGTAGGGGAATAGGGAATTTGGATTCGGAGGAAGATGGTGAGAAGATTGGGGGGTGAAAGGCTGCCATCAGTGAGGAGGCCAAATCCTGAAAAGATCTCTGTAGGTCAGACATGGCACTATGAATGCCTTTCAGGTACACAAGCATCTGCTGGAGCTGGCTGCCCTGCACCTGGATGGTATTCAGAACGGCAGCCTATAGCCTCCTCACTCAGAGAAGCAGGAGTAACAGGGGTAAGGGGTGAGGTGCCTGGGGCGAAGGCGACACCGATTCTCTTGGGTGAATGGGCACAGGCAATTGGGTGGGGAGCAACAGGAAGGGTGGAGATGGAATTGGGGGCGGTGGACAGTAATGGAACGGGAGCAGGTCCTCATGGGTCCTCTACCACTAGGGAGTGGCCACTGGAGGAAGAATCAGAAGTCAATGAGGTTGATCCTGTGTCCTCTATGGCACTCCCCTCAACCTCCGGGCCACTGGGTCCCTCCATATCGATCGTCTCATGACTAGAGGTACCTTAGCCAGCTGCTTAACCACTTGGTTCTGCCCTGTCTCCTCCACTTGTCTGGGATGATTCTGAAATTACAAAGATAAATAGGGTCCCTACAGGTTCTTGATCACACTTGTACAACAGTCATTTAAACAGATCTCACACAAGGACAGGCATCCAGCTAATCTTCAAATACCCAATGCCACATCATGAAGAAATGATTGCCAAATAATCCAGCTATGTTGCTGACAGACGTCCAATAGCCTGAACAAGGTGACATGGAAACACCCATGTCACAACGGAAACAGATTAACAATGGTCACTTCACTATGTGTACATTGTCTTAATGGACTCATGGAAGTTGTACTCATGTTGTTCAGATAGATAACACATCTTGATGGAAATGTGCACTGGAGGCAAGTTGGGCAAAATGTCAGGATGAAACGCCTTCAAAATCCACACCACAATGAATCAGCTAGCCCCAAGGATAACACCTCTCGTGACTGATACTCCTAACAATACCATACTCTGATTGCATCAGTAGAAGCCAATAGTCCTTTGAATGTTGCAGAGGCTCAGGGATTCTCAAGTACTTGCAGAAGGCACTTAACATGTTGCCCAAAGGGAAGCCATGTCACTGTCTCTTTTTGTCATGCAAACACAGATTTCCTTTGATGAATTGTTGTACACAACCATATATGATTCCCACATAACTGCAAGTCAATCCATGATGCATGTCAACACTTAGGTAATGAACCTTCCCCATTTCACATGTGCAAAGCACTGTACTACATAATTCTACAGCAATAGCATTGAAATGCATAAACTGTAGTCCTACTTGTCATGTCCTTCTTTGCTACTGCAGTTATTCCTGCCAAATTACATGGAATGATGGGTGAGGGTATATGTGAGCCACCCATCAATGGTGAAACACTCCTGTCTATGGCACCACATGAACTGTAGCCCCATGACATATGTCAAATTCCAAACACATATTGGCATGCGTACATATATGAGGAAATTCAGACATCATCCATTGAAGACAGGTAGACCATGCATGAATCAGCAGTGAAAATGATTTATCAAAAGTGAAAGGAACACATGCTAACATGTAGGCACAAAGAATGATGGCAACAGTGATGTCACCAAAATCATGTCAATGAACATTCAACACTTAACATGGGAATGTATTGCTCTGTGGCAGCACTCAAAGAGCAATGCATGCTCTGTCACATGTCTGATGGCCACTTCACATGGCAGACAGTAGTGAGGCACCAGCACTTGTGACACACTGAAGGCACATGGCCTCTGGGGTACGGATGCAAATGTACTTACTTGAGCAGACACTTGGCTGAGGACACTGATTTATTATTTCATGTTGGTTGGGCTGTGACACTGAAGAGTAGTGGACTGTCATGTACAAATTACACCCCACAGCAACAAACAACATGACCTGA